>NC_143558.1:74412500-75037500 GCF_054136105.1 Typopeltis vanoorti | reverse complement strand
TCCTCCAAATCAATCTGTTACTTGTCAAGACTCCAACATTATCAGATCTTATATTTCTATCGTCTAAGGCACTTTGTACCGTATCAATCCACCTATATCTTGGTCTTCCTCTGGGTCGTTTTCCTGCCAACCTGGCAGAGAACACTTGTTTTGCTAATCTTTCCTCTCCCATTCTATTTAAGTGACCATACCATCTGAGATTAGCTCTGCTAACGCATTCCTGGATGCTGACAATGTCAAGTTCTTTCCTAATATCCTCATTTTTAATATGATATTGCCATTGATGCCATCTGTTCACGCCTCTAATCTTTCTCAGGACTCTCATATCTGCGGTCTCTAGTCTTTGGTCAAGTGTTTTACTTCTGACCCAGCTCTCAGATCCATAAGTTAAAATTGGTTTGAACACAGTCTTGTATACAGCTAATTTAGTGTTCCGACTAATTTCTTTCTTATTCCATATGAATTTATTCAATTTACTTCCCACGATACCAGCTTTGCTGATTCTGTTGTCTATTTCTATATTTAGTTTACCATCTTCAGTAAAAATTGTGCCTAAGTAGCTGAAATGTTTTACTTGTTCCACAGGTTTTCCATTCACAACACAGTTGACATTTTCAATGATTCTGCCTATTTTCATTGTCTTTGTCTTTTTATTGCTGACCTTCATACCATATCTATTACAACAGCTATTCAATTTAGTCAGAGAATCTTGAAGACTTGTAGCGGATTTATTTAGAAGTATAACATCATCCGCATAAAGCAAAGAGCTGACATTAACATCTCCAATTTTGATATCAGGTTTAATACCACATTCCTTCATAATGTGATCCATATAGATAATGAATAACAGAGGGGATAACGTACATCCTTGTCTCACACCAGATTTAACATTAAACCATCTTCCTGTACTTCCTTCAATTCTAACTGCAGACTCACAACTCAAATAAAGACTAAGTATTGCTTGATATAATGCCCCATTGACACCATATAACTGCAGCGTATTGAATAGCTTCTCTCTTGGCACCTTGTCATATGCCTTTTCCAAATCGACAAAACTTAAATACAGATCTTTGTTATATTCCCATGCTTTCTCGACTATTTGTCGTAAAGTGAAGATCTGATCCTGACAGCCTCTATTTGGCCTGAATCCAGCTTGTTCTTCACCAAGCTTTTCTTCCACAATTCTTCTCAACCGTTTCTCAAGTATACTTGCATAGATCTTGCCAGGAACACTCAGTAGGGAAATACCTCTGTAATTCTCACATTCAGTTTTATTTCCCTTTTTATAAATGGGTACTATTAGAGCTCTACTCCAATCATCGGGAATTCGTCCCTCTGTCCAGGCTTTCTGAATTATGCAGTGCAGCCACTGTAAGACTCTTATACCACCATACTTCAGCATTTCTGGTCGAATATCATCTACTCCTGCTGCCTTTCCACATTTCATGCCTTTGATGGCTTTTTCTACTTCAAGTATGGATATGTATTCCTGACTGCATGCCTGGTCAGTGTTTTTTATCACTGTGCTGTCATCACTGCTTGTTTCATTTAGCAGTTTTTCAAAGTAATTACTCCATACTTCAAGGATATCTTTTTCTCCTGTTTTCATTTCACCTTTATCATCTCTAATTCCTTTTACAGCACTCTTTCCTCCATTCCTAAGCTTCTTCAACAACCTCCAGAATATTTTGCCACCTTCTTGATATTTATTTTCTATATTCTTGCCAAAGTCCTCCCATGACTTTTGTTTAGCTAGTTTTACACACTGTTTAGCTTTCTTACATTTGTCTCTGTATTCTGTAAGAGTAAAAGCTGACTTATTTGCCAGGAACTTTTGATATGCTTTCTTCTTTTCCTTCACTGCCTCTTTAACTTCCTGTGTCCACCAGGGAGTTCTGATTTTTTTATCTTTGCACACAACCTCACCACATGCCTCTCTGGCAGAATCAATCAATGTTTCCTTTAGAGTTTGCCACTGAATCTGCAAGGTTTGATTCCTGTTCTCAAACTCTTTCATTTTCTTTTCAATAATATTTCTGTATTTTAGTCTACAGTTTACATCTGAGAGCTGCTCAACTTTTATTCGCTTTAAAACTTTCTTACATGTTATTCTTTTCAATATGAAATTCAATTTTATCCTGCTCAAGACTAAATAGTGATCACTTCCAATTTCAAATCCTCTGTACACTCTGGTGTCCTGCACCAGGGAGAAAACATCACTATCAACAATAACATAGTCAATGAGACTTTTCTTATTCCTAGCATCTTCTCTCCATGTGAATTTGTGCACATTTTTATGTTGGAACATGGTGTTAGTAATAACCAGTCCATGTCCTGAGCAGAAATCCAACAGATATTTGCCATTATTATTAGCTTTGCTCTTTTCTCCAAATTTTCCCAAAATATTTTTGTATGTCTCACAATCATTTCCTACTCTACTATTTAGATCCCCAACAAGGACCAACTTTTGTTTTTTCATTGTGTCAGTTGCTTTTTCTAAAGCCTCAAAAAATTCCTCCACTTCTACCTTCGTAGAACCTTCTGTGGGACCATAGGCACAAATAAGTCTCATTGTCCAGTTCCCCATTCTCATATTTGCCCACATTACTCTACTTGAGACTGACTGCCATTCAAGAAGATTAGCCTCGTATTTTGTGTTGAATACTATGGCTACTCCTTCTTTTCCTTGATTGTTATTGCCTGAATATAACATTTTGTATTTATTGCTCAGAAAGATCTCACCAGTTTTGGTGTTTTTTGTTTCAGTCACCCCTATTATGTCGATCTGGTACTTATCTAATTCCTCAGCTAGCTCCATTTCTTTGCCATTCAGGCTTCTTACGTTGATAGTACCGATCTTTAACTCTGGTGATGTTGAGTTGGGGTTTGTTTTCAGATTTGTTCCAGTAGCTGACTTTTCGCTGTTCGCCCTGGTTCCCTGGCAAAAACAACGGGGGCCTTGTTTAACCGGGCGACGCCCCAGCCGGCATGAAATTTTGTCATGTTGTACCATCATTTTTTATTTTGGTTTAACCAATAAGAATACAATTTGGTCGGCTAAATCCCAAATTGCCAGCCCATCCTCGTTCGTTCAGTATCAAAGTAGATACCCAACAGGGTGCACCACGAGAAGGTGAGGATTGGACATTAGGTCAGAAGCCCTGGTCGGTTCTCCGCATTCCTTTAAAGGCTATGTGGAGGTCTCCTCTCAGTTATACAGCTTTGACCCTTAAGCACCCCTAGTTAATAGTTATCTAATTTAATTGTTTAATAATTTACTTCATTGGTATTTGTTGCATGCCTAAGAATTTGTCTTATATGATGTTTTTTTTTTTTTGTGCTTAGCTTAGAGAGGAAAGGAAAGTAGCATCCCTTTAGTGCATACCTTGTATTATTGTTTTAGTATAAATAAACATTTGTTATATTTAAAAAGAGTGCCATCTGATCTTTTTCGCAACTGCACTGTTCTCAAAAAAAAGCCGATCCTGTGAGTGGGTAGATTGGAATTTGGTATGAATGTTGAGTTAAGAGTTAGCCACGACTGTATATAATTATAGAGGTGGAACTTTACTGTAAGTATAAATAATTTCTTATACCATTTGTAGAACTTTAGTGGCGCAGCTAGTAATAATTAAATAAATTTCTAGAGATCTCCGGCATAAGGAAAGAATACTGGAAGTAGAGAAAGGGGAATAAGATTAACTAAGTGCATTAAAGGAAAGAGATATGGTTAAAATTTAACGAATAAAAATATAGAATCCAAGGATAAAGAAAGCAATATTATACAACAAATAAAGAGGTTAAATAAAGAAAACTCATAATATTACAAAGGTGCAGCAGATAGAAAACCACGTAATATTATAATGCCGCATCATCAACAGGATAAATAAATAAATAATAAAGAAACCTCCCAATATTACACAGGGGAGAACCAGAGGTCATCCCTGGAAACTATAAAGAGGGTGTGAATAGGGGAGTGAGAAGCAGATTTTTTTTCATGCAGAGTTGTGAATGATTGGAATGTCTTGTGTGAGAGTGTGGTGTCTGCAGAGAATTTGAGTGTGTTTAAAGCACGGTATGATGAGCTGTGTGTATGATAAAAGGACCTCTCAGATGAGTCTTTGACTTCATGGGGGGTCTTGGGTAATAATAATAATAATAATTTTATGCACTTGCTACTTCTGGCAATCCATTCCATTCATTCACCATTCTCCCTGCAGAAAATCTGGTCTGTACATCCTTACTAACCACGTTCTTGTACAACTTCCAGGGTGACTCCTTGTTCTCTCTCTCTCTGCTTATCATGTATTGAAAAACTTCTTTTGTGTCATTCTTATAGAATCCCTAAATAACTTATAAATTTCCATAATATCCCCTCTCTTCCACCTATTAACTAAACTCCAAAACCCACATACCTTCAGTCTGTCCTCATAGCAAGCATTCCACTGACCTGTCATTAGCTTGATTATTCTTCATCTCAGAGTTCTCTCCACAACCTCCTGATCCCCAAGAAACCCATGGGACCAAATCTGTTCACAGTGGTCAAGATGTGGCTGAGTTGATAGCTTCCCTATCTTTACTTGTTAGTGTGGTTTTCAACATCCAAGTTTGAACCATTTCGCTAGCTTTTCAATATGCCCTCTAAACTTCAAATCTCTGTCCACCATCACCCCACATCTTTAGTCTCACTGATTTCCTACAATCCAAGTACCATCAGTATGATACAAAATATGTCTCATCTCGAAGTGCTTATTACCTTACATTTTGCACAATTAAAATGACCACCATTGTCTTTTATCCTCATTTCAAACTTATTTAAATCATTTGCAGGATTTTTACATCACCTTTATCAACTACTGCCCTTCCCAGATTTACATCATCATCATCATAAAAAAACTGGATATCAATTACTTAAATCATTCCCTATATCATTAATATTCAAATTAAAGAGTAGTGGGCCCTAGTACAGAGCCCTGAGGTACTCCACTAGTCACTCTCATTTACTTTGATTCTGTCCTGCAATATACTACTCTCTCTGATGTCTGTTTGTTGGCTTACCCCCCCCCCCCCTCCAATCCATGCCAACTGCTTCAAATTTTGTAATAGTTTTCCTTGAGATATTCTGTCAGGATATGCAGAAAATTCACTGAAAACATTCATCTAAAGACAATTTATCGAATGACAATTTACCAAAAGGCAATTTATTGAAAAACCAATTAATAAAATAGACAATTAATCAAAAAACAGCACATCAAACAAAAGTTACTCTAAAAAACAATTCCTCGAATAAACAGTTCATTGATCATCAATTTATCAAAAAAGCAAATAATCGAAAACCAACAATTCATCAAAACTATGAATCGTTGCAAAATTAAATTGACCACCATTCTTTTATCCTCACTTCAAACTTATTTAAGTCATTTGCAGGAACACTTCACTGAATAATGAATTATAAAGCATGAGGATCTGTTTTTCAAAAATAATTTCAGTTTATTGGATTGTGTTCAAGCTTACTTAGCCTCATTTAATCAGCAGATTTAACCATAAGAAAATGCAATGAAGTAACTAATTTTATCTGTGCAAGGATCATTAGAAACTAAGTAGTGATGATTATGCCATGGCTTAAATTTGTTGGTATTAGTGAAACCTAGGATAGGATGTAGTAAACGGAATAAAGCGTGAAAAGTAGAGTATTTTTAGTTTTTGAGAGAGAGAAAATTGGGACATGAAATTAAGAATTATCAACATGTTAGAAGATTATTTACTATACTGCCAGATATTTCAGTTTGAAAATAACAAAGTATCATCAGTGGCTTGACAGGAAACAGTCTTTTACAAGGTAGAATACAAATGATTAATCATTCAAAATTAGAATGAGCCGCGTGATGTTATATCGCTAATCACGATATCATTCACTGAAGAAATATAAACATAAGATTGCAGAAATAAATTACATGTGTAAGTTCACAATATCATACAAAAAACTTAATTTATAAAATCATCTTATGACCTAATGTCCAGTCCTCACCTTCTCGTGGTGCACCCTGTTGGGTATCTATCTGGATACTGAACGAGCGAGGATAGGCTGGCAATTTGGGATTTAGCGATTAAATTGTATTCTTATTGGCTTAAACCAAAATACAAAATGATGGTACAACATTACAAAATTTCATGCCGGCTGGGGCGTCACCCAGTTAAACGAGGCCCCATTGTTTTCGCCACGGAACCAGGGCGAACAGCGAAAAGTCAGCTACTGGAACAAATCTGAAAATAAACCCAACGCAACATCACCAAAGTTAAAGATTGGTACTATCAACATAAGAAGCCTGAATGGCAAAGAAATGGAGCTGGCTGAGGAATTAGATAAGTACCAGATAGACATAATAGGGGTGACTGAAACAAAAAGGGCAAAAACTGGTGAGATCTTTCTGAGCAATAAATACAAAATGTTATTTTCAGGCAATGACAATCAAGGAAAAGAAGGAGTAGCCATAGTATTCAACACAATACGAGGCTAATCTTCTTGAATGGGAGGCATTCTCAAGTAGAGTAATGTGGGCAAATATTAGAATGGGGAATTGGACAATGAGACTTATTTGTGCCTATGATCCCACAGAAGGCTCTACTAAAGTAGAAGTGGAGGAATTTTTTGAGGCTCTAGAGAAAGCTACTGACATAATGAAAAAGGAAAAGTTGGTCCTTGTTGGGGATCTAAATGGCAGAGTAGGAAGTGATTGTCAGCCATACAAAAATGTTTTGGGAAAATTTGGAGAAAATAGCAAAGCTAATACTAATGGCAAATACCTGTTGGATTTCTGCTCAGGACATGGACTGGTTACTACTAACACCATGTTCCAACATAAAAATGTGCACAAATTCACATGGAGAGAAGAGGCTAGGAATAAGAAAAGTCTCATTGACTATGTTATTGTTGATAGTGATGTTTTCTTCCTGGTGCAGGACACCAGAGTGTACAGAGGATTTGAAATTGGAAGTGATCACTATTTAGTCTTGAGTAGGATAAAATTCAATTTCATATTGAAAAGAATGACATGTAAGAAAGTTTTAAAGTGAATAAAAGTTGAGGAGCTCTCAGATGTGAACTGTAGACTAAAATACACAAAGATTATTGAAGAAAAAATGAAAGAGTTTGAGAACAAGAACCAAACCTTGGAGATTCAGTGGCAAACCTTGAAGAAAACCCTGATTGATTTAGCCAGAGAGGCTTGTGATGAGGTCTGCAAGGATAGAAAAATCAGAACTCCATGGTGGACACAGGAAGTTAAAGAGGCAGTGAAGGAAAAGAAGAAAGCATATCAAAAGTTCCTGGCAAATAAGTCAGCATGTGCTCTTAGAGAATACAGAGACAAATGTCAGAAAGCCCAATACTAAGTGTAAAACTAGCTAAACAAAAGTCATGGGAGGACTTTGGCAAGAACATAGAAAATAAATATCAAGAAGGTGGCAAAATATTCTGGAGGTTGTTGAAGAAGCTTAGAAATGGAGGAAAGAGTGCTGTAAAAGGAGTTAGAGATGATAAAGGTGACATAAAAACAGGAGAAAAAGATATCCTTGAAGTATGGAGTAAATACTTCGAAAAATTGCTAAATGAAACAAGCAGTGGTAGCACAATCGTAAAAAACACTCAACCGGCATACAGTCAGGAATACATATCCATACTTGAAGTTGAAATAGCCATCAAAGGCTTGAAATGTGGAAAGGGATCAGTAGTAGATGATATTAGACCAGAAATGCCGAAGTATGGTGGTATAAGAGTCTTACAGTGACTGCACTGCATAGTTCAGAAAGCCCGGACAGAGGGACGAATTCCTGATGATTGGAGTAGAGCTCTAATAGTACCCATAGATAAAAATGGGAAATAAAACCGAATGTGCAGAATTACAGAGGTATTTCCCTACTGAGCTCTGGGCAAGATTTATCCCAGTATACTTGAGAAACGGTTGAGAAGAATTGTGGAAGAAAAGCTGGGTGAAGAACAAGCTGGATTCAGGCCAAATAGAGGCTGTCAGGATCAGATCTTCACTTTACGACAAATAGTTGAGAAAGCATGGGAATATAACAAAGATCTGTATTTATGTTTTGTCGATCTGGAAAAGGCATATGACAAGGTGTCAAGAGAGAAGCTATTCAATACGCTACAGTTATATGGTGTCAATGGGGCATTATTTGAGTTGTAAGTCGGCAGTTAGAATTGAAGGAAGTACAGGAAGATGGTTTAATGTTAAATCTGGTGTGAGACAAGGATGTACATTATCCCCTCTGGTATTCATTATCTATATGGATCACATTATGAAGGAAAGTGGTATTAAACATGATATCAAAATTGGAGATGTTAATATCAGCTCTTTGCTTTATGCGGATGATGTTATACTTCTAAATAAATCCACTACAAGTTTGCAAGATTCCCTGACTAAATTGAATAACTGTTGTTATAGATATGGTATGAAGGTCACCAATAAAAAGACAAAGACAATGAAAATAGGTAGAATCGTTGAAAATGTCAACTGTGTTTTGAATGGGGAACCTGTGGAAGTAAAATATTTCAGCTACTTAGGCACGATTTTTAGTGAAGATGGTAAATTAAATATGGAATTAAACCACAGAATCAACAAAGCTGGTATGGTAGGAAGTCAATTGAATAAATTCATATGGAATAAGAGAGAAATTAGTCACAACACTAAATTAGCTGTATATACAAAACAGTGTTCAAACCAGTTTTAACTTATGGATCCGAGAGCTGGGTCAGATGTAAAACACTTCACCAAAGACTAGAGACCGCAGATATGAGAGACCTGAGAAAGATTAGAGGCATGAACAGATTGCATCAATGGCAATATCATATTATAAACGAGGATATTAGGAAAGAACTTGACATTGTCAGCATCCAGGAATGCATTAGCAGAGCTAATCTCAGGTGGTATGGTCACTTGAACAGAATGGGTGAGGAAAGATTAGCAAAACAAGTGTTCTCTGCCAGGTTGACAAGAAAACGACCCAGAGGAAGACCAAGACATAGGTGGATTAATATGGTACAAAGTGCCTTAGACGATAGAAATGTAAGATCTGATAATGTTGGGGTCTTGACAAGTAACAGACTGATTTGGAGGAAAATTGTAGATAGGAAGATAGTAATGAGGTAAATTTTTCATAAAGTACTATCATATCCTGTACACCCCTTGAGGTACATGTCAGGAATTTGATGATGATGATGATTAAAGATATCATTAGACAAATGTAGTATCTAGAAGGTATTAAAAAATATATATATTAATGCGTTATTTGGATCAAACTTTCCCATATTTTTGACAAGGATATGTGGTCATTTCAGTTCAAGTTAGGGCATTGAAGTAAGACCTCAGCACTCTCGTTGAATAGCCATTTGAATTTATATCAGCATCTGTGTAGAAGGCAAGTTTTAGACCAATGAATGTTGTGGTTTGTCTGTATTTCTATATTGTGCCAATCCAAACTTATCAGATTTGTTGTGACGAATATAAGATTGATGTTCTTTTATATTATTTTTTAGAGTGTCTATTTGTCCAAAGTAAGAAAGATAGCAGTCACATGGAACTTGGTATACACCAGGAAGAGACATAGTAGAGCATTTATCTTTAGATGATAGAAAATAGGTGGATATATTATTAATTGGAATATAAGTAGCTGTTAGATCATATTTCTTCAGAATTCTTGAAATTGGTTCTGAAATTATGGAGATATATAGTATTGGAACTCGACGTTTAGATTCTTTGTTGTTTTGGTTTGGCTTGTAGGATTTGAACAGACGTTGTGTGGTCCTTTCGGAGAAACCATTTAACTTCATGTAATGTTTGCTAGTAGAAAATTCTTTGTGTAACTGCTGGGGAGTTGAACAATTAGTTCTAGCACGTCAAATTAAACATGGGAGAGGAGGGGGAGTTCTACGAATGATAACAGATTACTTGAATCCAGTTAGAATAGAAACTCATGAAAGCAATAATGGTAATAATGTACCATGTATAAGTGAGTTTGAGGCTATTTGCCGTGAAGTGGAGGCTGAAAGGAAGAAATATATGGTGTGGGTGTTGATTTGATCTCGCCAAATTACTCTCGCCTAATAGGTGCTAAACAAGTAATTATTATGGATGTTTTAAATTATCTGATTGATTCATTAACAGAGAAAACTCATGATAAGAGTGAAGGAGAATTTACTGAGTTGTTGCGAGACAACTTTTTCAAGCAGCATGTAAAAGAAGGAACTGGAGGTTAGTGTTAGATTTCATCATAGTATCACAGGGTATCTCAGTTCAGAAGTGACACTTTTACCACCAGTTGGTGACAGTGATCAAAGTAGTCAACTAAAATGGATGTCCCAATCAGGACAGGTTGCATGCTGAACTACAAATCTTGACATTATGACAAACTCAGGAGAATACTATATTTGATTCCATGGTATCATTTACTGAATGGGAAGGATATTAGCAGCGCATGAGAAGCTTTTAAAAGATGCTTAAACAATGCAGTATCTTAATGTGTCCTAGAGCCCAAAGAACAAATAGGATGGGAATGAAATGGATGAACAGTTTTATTAAGCAAGAGATCCATAAAAAGATGATATGGAAGGAATACCGAGAGAATAAGAGTAAGAGGAGTTATGAAATATATAAAGTGCAGGCAAGAAAAGTTATGGGTATTGTATGGAAAGCTAAGTTGGATTTTGAAAAGAAATTGGATATGCAGGTTAACGGTAACTCAGAAGAATTTTATTATTAGACTAAAAGTAAAAGAAAGAAAAGAATGAATGCAGAAGAATAATTTATGGAATGCAGATGTTACTCTTGTGTCAGAAGCAGATGCACTAATTCAAACAGTGAGGGCTCACTTTGCCAAGATCTGTCATCCTGGCATATCATCATCCAGCATGTGTGTTAAAGGGATGATCAGAGAGAGAAAAAGCAAAGTGCATAAAAGTGAGCTTCAACAGCTGTTGTATAGCCTGGATATCAGTGCAGAAATACGGCTAGATGGGATGTCAGCATGTGTGTTAAAGGAATGTTTGGTCAGACTGGCTTGGCCCTTGACATCTCTGTATAATTTGAGCTAAGAAAAATCTTCACCTTTCTCACAACATTTGTCCTTCTCCAAAGGACAAGCTTCCACATCTCAATTATTTAGGTGTCTACCAGATTCCTTGCTCCTGTGGGCTATCTTATTTCGGACAAACAGGAAGATCTGCTTTTATTTGGTTAGAAGAACACAAGTCTTATATTCAATACCTTGAACCTGAACAGTCTGAACTTCCAGAGCATGCCATCAACACTGGACGTAGAGCTCACTGGAACAAGACAAGAGTCCTTCAGAAAAGTCGGTTCCTCATGGAATGGCTTAATAAAGAAACATGTGAAACTTTACTTCACTCTCCTAACTTAAACAGATCCGATGGTCTGCATCTATCTCCTTTGTGGGAGATAGGAAAGATTAGCTGATTTAAAAAGTACTAACGTTTTTTAATTGTGTGTGTGTGTGTGTGTGTGTGTGTGTGTGTGTGTGTGTGTGTGTGTGTGTGTGTGTGTGTGTGTGTGTGTGTGTGTGTGTGTGTGTGTGCACTGCTCAAAACAATTAGGAGATATTTTGTTTTCTTGTAAATTATAAAGTTATAAAAATAATTTACAAATGTAACGCATTTATTTTAAAATATTTTTAATACACAACAGTGTAGAACATGCAGCTGCATACAAAATGATCTTAAGACTTGTTGAAACATGTCTTAGTCATATTAGCATGTGGGGGAGGGATATAAAAGTGTGGCTTGTTGTGCTCATTTCCACAGTGCATAATTATTACTTCAATTGTAAATTTGTGTCACCTACCACTCATTATTTTGTTAAAAATGGCAGAGCAACATGATATCCCAGAATCCATGGCTTGGAGAGCCACTTGTCGATTAGAAGCTGGACAAACACAGCAAGTTGTTGCTCAAGAGTGTCGTGGAACTCAAAGCATAATTTCATGACTTTGGAATTGCTTCCTGGAGACTGGAAACGTTCGAAATAGTTTTCATCCCATAGGTTTATATGCTCGAAGACCATTAGTTTGCATTCCATTTACTGCAAATCACAAAAGAGCCCGAAGAATTTGGGCACAGGAGCATCACAGTTGGACAAATGAGGCTCATACTTTTTAGTGATAAGTTCAGGTTCCGTCTGCAACCAGATAACTAACATATCTTGATATGGCATGAAAGTGGAACAAGAAATAATCCACAGTTTGTTCGTGAAAGACCCCAACATCAAGGTGGAAGTTTGATAGTATGGTCTGGAATAAGTATAGGTGGCCACACTGATCTCTGTTTTATCAGAAACAGTAACTTAACATCCCAAAGGTATTACAATGAAATTTTGGAACCTATAGTTTGTCCATATGCTGCTGCAATTGGCGAAGAATTCATTTTTATGGATGACAATGCTCATCCACACCGTGCAAATTTGGTACAAGAGTGGTTTGAGGAAGAAGGTATTGAATGAATGGACTGGCCTGCCTGTTCACTGGATTGTAATCCAATCGAACATGCCTGGGATGCTTTGGATAGGCTCGTTTCTGCTCGACTAGTGCCACCACGATCGCTTCAAGAGCTCGAAATTGCTTTCACAGAAGAGTGGGAAAATATACACGAGAACTGTTTAATCATCTTATCTGGTCCATGCAATCAAGATGTACTGCTGTTTTGGGGAGACCATGCACTCTATTAAAAATTAACAAAAGCATTTTGGTTATTCTTGTTAAAATTATTTCATGCTAAAATGAAATAATATTTATTACAAATTTGTTAAATTTATAATAAATATTGATTATTTAAACAATATCTCATCAATTACACCCTATCCATAAGTAAGAAATATTTATTAATGTATAAAGTAACCAATAGTTATAATTATTTGCAGAAATTTATAATTATCCGACAGAAACTAAAATATATATATTAATTAATTTTTTTTTATTTTATGTAAGTTTTTTTTTTTTTTTAATAAGTTAGGAAATTTAATGAACTTTTTTTTAGTTATCTTGCATTAGCTACTTAGGTGGCGCCTTTTGGAAATGTCAGTTATTGTTCAACCTTGTACTGAAGATGCCTATGATACTCAGGTGAAAATTATACTAATAAATGGTATAACTGGTAATTAATTTACAGAATTAACAATGCATATAAAGTATATTAATTAAAGGTAACTTTAATGAATAACTTCTATATTTCGGCAACGTCACATTGCCATCTTCAGGAACATAAAGATATGGTATGTGCACGCAGGCACTAACACAAAGCAAATGAGGAAGAAAGCAAGAAACTAATATTGTTCCTAAAGTCCTAATGGTGCCCTCCGGTGGGCTGATTTGGTAGTCTTGGCAGTTGGGCTGAAGTTCTCATAATGTAAGTCTCCCAAATTTGGGGTAGTTTCATGCACCCAAATTTGTTGAGGTTAGGAACGTTTTTTAGAGCTGCTGAAGATTCTTTGAATAATCTTTCGTATTTAAACTTGCTGCGATGAATTATTTTTGTTTTCTTCCAACAAATTTTATGGTGGGTATCTAAGGCATGGTCTGCCAGCCCAGAGCGGCTGTACTGGTGAAACCAGATGTAGTCTTGGTGTTCTGAAATCCTGATATTTGTTGTTCTGCCTGTTTGGCCAAAGTAGGACAATTTGCAGCTGCAAGGGCCCTGGTATACACCAGGTAGGTCTAGGGGAAGTGGTTGGTTCTTTGGTAGAGCGGATAAGGGATGCCAACTTTTTATATGGTCTGTAACAGGAAGTAAGGTCATATTTTTTGAGGATATTGGTTATTTTCTCAGAGGTGCCCTGGATGTAGGGGATGGTGATAGACTTGGTGTAATCTTTATTGTGGAGGGGGGAGGGGGGGTTGTGGTTTACTGGTTTTAGTATTTTTTGGATTTTTTGGGGGTTATAGCCATTGGCTAAGAAAGTGTTGAGGATGTGGTTTAGTTCAGTAGTTAGGGCCTTGTCATCTGAGCAGATTAATTTTGCCCTGTTATATAGTGTTTTTATAACCCCATATTGTTGTGAAGGGGGGGGGGGACTGCTGGTGAATGTATCTGCCAGTATGGGTGGGTTTTCTGTGAACAGAGAAAACCAAAGATCCATCAAGCTGGCGGGTGATTAAAGTGTCTAGGAAGGGGAGGGTGTTGTTATCCTCTTTTTCTAAGGTGAACTGGACTCTGGGGTGTTGGTTATTTAAGTGTGTTAGGAAGGAATGGAGTGTGTCTGAGCCATGTGGCCAAATAGCAAACACATCATCCACATAACGAAGCCAAATAGTGGGTTTTTGTGGGGCGGAGTTTAAGGCTTTCTCTTCAGATGTCTCCATAAAGAAATTGGCCAAGGGTGGGGAAAGCGGTGAACCCATGGCTGTCCCCTCTATCTGTTTGTAGAACTTTCCTTGCCAAACGAAATAGCCTGAATTCATTGTGAACTGAAATAGGGCTGAGATATCGGGAGGAAACTTGGCTTGGATGAGCTCTAGCGTTTCTTTGAGTGGGACATTAGTGAATAGGGAGGAGACATCAAAACTGACCATTATGTAAGTGTGTTGGAGTGTGAGGTTTTCTATACTGGCTTTAAAGTGGGCTGAGTTTTTTATGTGTGATGGTGTGTTGCCAGTGTAGTGTGTGAGCGTTTTGGCTAAATGTTTGGCTAATTTATATGTGGGGGAATCAATGCCATCCACTATGGAACGCAATGGCACATTTTGTTTATGTATTTTTGGGAGTCCATATAATTGGGGGGGGGGGGTCTAGAGTTATAAGGTTTTAGTTTGTTGGTGACTTCCACAGGCCAAGAAGTGACCTTCTTAAGGAGTCTGTGGAGAGTTCTAATCTGAGAGCTAGTCGGATTATATTCAGTGGGGAGGTAAGTCGTACGGTCTAGTACTAAAGCAGTTAGCTTACCTTTGTAGTCTTTTTGATTGAGCACCACAGTGGCGTTTCCCTTATCCGCCTTGGTGATTACTATTTTTTTGTTGTTTTTCAATTCTTGTAGGGCTGCATATTCATCTTTGGATAAGTTGGTTTTTGGAGGTTTGGCTTTAGTGAGTACACCGACTACATCCAGTCTAACGTTGTTGGCGATATGGTTAGGCAGGTTGCGAATCCCACGTTCTATATGGATCATGATTTCTTCGGCAGGTATTCTTTTTGGAGGTAGGGCGAAATTGTGACCACGTGAAAGTGCGGCAAGTGCTTCAGGCTTTAAAACTGCTGACAAGAGGTTGACTGCAGTGTTGAGTGGTGGCTGTGGTAAGGAAGCAGAATTCTTTGTCAGGTTTTCATATTTTTTCAAGTGCAAACTTCGTATTTTATTTTTTTTTCGAATTCTTTTTTTGCCGATGCGCATGAGATGTCATAAAGTATCGACCATAGATCACGGCCGAGTGTATCCAAAAGCTCTTCCTCTAGCACCCATAAGGTTTTGTTTTCATCGGCAAGGAGAACGAATGTCGCGGTAATTTATTCTCTTAACAGGGCGAAGCTAGTGCGATTATAAATGCGCAGAGCTTTCTTGGAAGCAAAACGGTGCTTCAATTTAACACAATTAGGGATCACTTTGTTATCCCAGCAGCGTTTTAGGAACGTCAGACGATTTATTTGCCTCGATATCTTCAACCTCAATTTGCCGTATTGACGGGCCTTTCGTGCGATAGCATCTCCATGGATGATCACGATTCTAGTAGCAGGCTTATACGTTGGTCAGATATAACTGGTAATTAATTTACGGAATTAACAACGCATATAAAGTATATTAATTAAAGGTAACTTTAATGAATAACTTCTATATTTCGGCAATGTCACATTGCCATCTTCAGGAACATAAAGATATGGTATGTGCACGCAGGCACTAACACAAAGCAAATGAGGAAGAAAGCAACAAACTAATATTGTTCCTAAAGTCCTAATGGTGCCCTCCGGTGGGCTGATTTGGTAGTCTTGGCAGTTGGGCTGAAGTTCTCATAATGTAAGTCTCTCAAATTTGGGGTAGTTTCATGCACCCAAATTTGTTGAGGTTAGGAACGTTTTTTAGAGCTGCTGAAGATTCTTTGAATAATCTTTCGTATTTAAACTTGCTGCGATGAATTATTTTTGTTTTCTTCCAACGAATTTTATGGTGGGTATCTAAGGCATGGTCTACCAGCCCAGAGCGACTGTACTGGTGAAACCGGATGTAGTCTTGGTGTTCTGAAATCCTGATATTTGTTGTTCTGCCTGTTTGGCCAAAGTAGGACAATTTGCAGCTGCAAGGGACCTGGTATACACCAGGTAGGTCTAGGGGGAAGTGGTTGGTCTTTGGTAAATTAATTACCAGTTATGTCTGACCAACGTATAAGTCTTGCTACTAGTATACTAATAAATAATATTTTACATGAGTTAATTCCACTATTATAATCTAATTGAACATGCCTACTCATGGTATTTCCTTATTGAAACAATCGAATTTTTATATATTGAGATAGCTCAATATGAACATGATCTAGAGAAACTGTGAAAACATTTTTGTTGCCTTCTTTGTTCATTTAATTGTATCCTTTGGAAAATTTTAGATATAGGAACAGTGCCGTAACGAGGGCATGGCGAAAGAGGTGCCTGCCACGGGCCAACTAGGTTTGGGGCACAAAACGTAAAAAATAAAAATAAATAAATAAATATATATAAAAGTCTGCTATTTTATATTGCAGTTTGAATATCGGCAATACGCCGCTTTAGACACAAATTCTACAACTCATTTTGATGGAGTTAATAGGCAGTATTTAACATATTACATTTAGTAAAATTTAACTTGTTATATTTAAATTTTTCAAAAATTTTTGTCATTTTTGGGTTGGGGGGGGGGTGCAAGTTAGACGCTTGCCACAGGCGCTTCATACCCTCGTTACTGTACTGTAAAGGAATATATTCCAAATTACATTGTGGAAGTGAATAACAAAATGAGAATTCATTTAACAAAATTTTGCTTAACAAAAGATCTTTCAGGTATGTAACTTTTTTTTTGGTAAGTAAGATATGTGTGTATATTCCTGTTGAAAATAAAATTTAAAAACATCGATCTATTGTATGTACAGAATAATCTGAATAGTTTTTATGATGCTTTTTGTATGGACAGTATATGTTGGGTAGCCCGTTTATTAGTTACATTAATCTTTCACTATCATCTGTGAAATCTGCTGTTTGGTCAGAAACATTGTTTTTTATATATATATATATATATATATATATATATATATATATATATATCCATCCCTTGCCTTATAATGCAGGTAGGCAAATACAAGGCTTGTGCATGTGTATTTGCAAAAGCCTTGTATGTTTGTATATATATGTATATATACACATACAAGGCAATACTGAATGCATGTGTGCATTCAGTATTGTCTTATCAGTACAAGTATCACAGACTAATGAATGACAGTAGTAATTATGTAGAATAATAGTAGTATCTAGAAGAATGGTCTAGCAACTGGAAGATGTACAGAAATCCTGTGAACAGATGAAGAGCTTGTAGATGTGAAAAGGCAGTGGAGAGAGAGAGAGAGAGAAAAGAATTGCACAGCATAACAGACAGGCCACAATCAAATGGCAGTGAAATTCAACAGTATTCTGCCAAAGAGCATATCAGAATTCATAGTATGTCATCTGCTATGGATAGGATAGGTATATAGTAGCAAATGAGCTTGCATAGTTGCCCTTCTGTTGACTAAAAAGAAGTAGCAACAGTGGACCAAGAGCACCAGTGGCCCATTTAAGTTAGTGGAAGTTCTTTCTGGTCTGATGAATCTTGGTCCCAGCTCTATGCTGACAGTAGGGTTAAGATATGGCAAGAGGCATGAATCAGTGGTGGATTGTTGTGCTGAATGTTCAGGGTGAGTAGTGGTGTGGGAGTTTTTCCAGTTACTTCTAGTAGGATAATGTAGCATAGCAGTAGTTATGCAGCATTTGGGAATAGTTTCTAAAGCATGAATGTTGCTCGACCATGCTTCATTTATGCTGCTTCATCAGTGGATCATTCCCTTTGAGCATTTGTAGTAAGAACGAAGGAAGTAAGCTAGTTGTGACAGGTACTCTATCTGATACAACTCTGGATCCTTAAGCACCGTGTGAAATCCATGTCCAAACATGTTAAAGCTTTTCCAAGGACAAGAAATGCCCCTAATTAACTGTATTCTCGGAGAGTGTGTGTGTGTGTGTGTATTGGGATATATGTAGAAATGTTTTAATTAACATTTCCTTATACTTGCAAGTTTCATATTATGCAGATCTGTGTTAATCTTTTGCATGTTTTAAAGGGAAACTCCTAAAGCAGACAAGCAAATGGAACAAGATGACTCAGATTCAGGTAGGCACAAAGAAAAGAAGTTATTTATTTATTTATTATTATCTGTTAAAAATTGAAATCAGTGTAGATAAGTTAGAGCTGGCTTGTCCCTCATTAAAATAGAGTGTTGTTAGTGCTGATATTTGGGTATTAGAGCAGGCCTTTCCCTCATCATACGAAACCCAGTCTAATATCATCCACTTGCCCATCATATCTGTCTTTAATTAATGCCAATGCATGTCATTCACCAAGCCATGAAAAAAAAAAAAAATCTGCTACTCATACTAATCACACATTTAATTCAACCTCTGGTCTCTTCTTTTGCCCTTCCATTTGTTGAAAAATCTGTTCTATGAAATTCTTTTACTTTATATACCACTACCATATCCTTAACAGAGACTAATATGGAAATATGGTAAATCTATATTTTCTTAACATCACCAACATTCTACACATCATCCTGATATTATTCTGATTATACACTATGGCAGCTAAGAATAAACTAGAACAAATGCTCCTAAGTCATCCTTGTTCAAAGAGTTCAATTTGAACATTTTAACAAAATCTCTACTGTTTTATCTCCATTACCTAAAATAAACAATCACTCAATTATATTTTATCAGTATCAGTAAATTTATTTCCCTGATTGTACCTTTTTTTTTTTAAGTCTAGTTTGGAATAGCTATTAATCCTGTAAGCACCTCCGTAGCACAATTGGAATAACGACGGTACATTGCGCCCTTGGATTAGTAAAAATAGGCCTAAGTTCGATTCTCATGATGGGAGGAATCCTTATATGGACTTTTTCAATTGAAGGTGAGTTAGCTGATCCCATACGGAGGTAGCAGGGTTTTTTCTCCCTGAAACTCGGGGTTTTTCATCCCGCATACAGACAAATCAGCCCTTCAGAACACACGCAATTTACAGACAAAAAATACTAGCTGTGGTGGTGGTGGTTGTGTGCAGTAGATGCCGTTGATGTAGGTGATTGGTAGTAGAGGTTCTGTGTAGTAGTGAAGACAGAGAGTTGTACAGTGGGAGGACACCTACTGTACAACTCTCCGTGATATGACCAACACCACATTGTTTCCAGGTTGGCATAAAATTCACTAATGTGTTCTGAATTAAATTCTTTATTCAATCCTAATGACTATCTCACAACCATATATGTGAGACTAGCTTGATACCCTTGCTTTACTATAGTATTTAACTACTGTACATCATTTTGACTCCAATAAATTTTCCTTTGATTGCAATGAACAATTTAAATTTAGCACAACTACCCCCATGTCAGGCAACACCCTGTAATTATTAAAAGTGATGGTTCCATTGAATGACATGACCAACACCACATTCATGTTCAGGTAGCAGGATTCATGTTCATGTTCATACGGAGGTAGCAGGGTTTTTTCTCCCTGAAACTCGGGGTTTTTCATCCTGCATACAGACAAATCAGCCCTTCAGAACACACGCAATTTACAGACAAAAAATACTAGCTGTGGTGGTGGTGGTGGTTGTGTGCAGTAGATGCCGTTGATGTAGGTGATTGGTAGTAGAGGTTCTGTGTAGTAGTGAAGACGGAGAGTTGTACAGTGGGAGGACACCTACTGTACAACTCTCCGTGATATGACTAACACCACATTGTTTCCAGGTTGGCATAAAATTCACTAATGTGTTCTGAATTAAATTCTTTATTCAATCCTAATGACTATCTCACAACCATATATGTGAGACTAGCTTGATACCCATGCTTTACTATAGTATTTAACTACTGTACATCATTTTGACTCCAATAAATTTTCCTTTGATTGCAATGAACAATTTAAATTTAGCACAACTACCCCCATGTCAGGCAACACCCTGTAATTATTAAAAGTGATGGTTCCATTGAATGACATGACCAACACCACATTCATGTTCAGGTAGCAGGATTCATGTTCATGTTCATACGGAGGTAGCAGGGTTTTTTCTCCCTGAAACTCGGGGTTTTTCATCCTGCATACAGACAAATCAGCCCTTCAGAACACACGCAATTTACAGACAAAAAATACTAGCTGTGGTGGTGGTGGTGGTGGTTGTGTGCAGTAGATGCCGTTGATGTAGGTGATTGGTAGTAGAGGTTCTGTGTAGTAGTGAAGACGGAGAGTTGTACAGTGGGAGGACACCTACTGTACAACTCTCCGTGATATGACTAACACCACATTGTTTCCAGGTTGGCATAAAATTCACTAATGTGTTCTGAATTAAATTCTTTATTCAATCCTAATGACTATCTCACAACCATATATGTGAGACTAGCTTGATACCCATGCTTTACTATAGTATTTAACTACTGTACATCATTTTGACTCCAATAAATTTTCCTTTGATTGCAATGAACAATTTAAATTTAGCACAACTACCCCCATGTCAGGCAACACCCTGTAATTATTAAAAGTGATAGTTCCATTGAATGACATGACCAACACCACATTCATGTTCAGGTTTGAAATTCCCTTTAATTTGATACCTCACATATATTTTTAGACATTTGTACATAGAATTTGAAATTTATAGATGTTTGTTATTTAAAAACAATCAAATTATAATACTTCTGAGTATATAACATTTTTTGTTTTATAAATTGTTATTTTTGATTATTGAATTAGTTTTGTGATATAATAGCATAGTACCTGTGCTTTGCAAAAGTAAATGAAAACTAATAAAGAAAAAGTATATATAGTTTAAATAAAGTGAAGCATGTTGATGCAGAAATATGGTGAAGTGAAATTCGAAATATAACATTTGATGAAGAAATAAAAAAGAGAAGATTGTTGTGAAAAAAAATCGTGAAAAATAACTACGGCCTTTTTTTTCTCTAATTAAGGACCTCTTTGTAGACCACATTGGTGGTTCTCCCCTCAGGTGCTAGGATCACCAGACTACTAGGTAAGCTCACTCTGGAGCAGGTCACATAGAACTGCCCATGTGAGAAGCAGACCTCCCTCAAGTCAATCCCTACCACCTTCAGTGACTGCCCCTGGTACTTATTGATGGTCATAGCAAACCAGACCTTTAGGAGGGAATTGCACCCTCATGAACTTGAAGGGGATACTCTGATGGTATGAGTGGTATGCATGGCATGAACGACGACTCGTCCCGAGCACAGCCAGTGAACACTGTGGCCTCGATGACATTCCTGTGGAGGGCCTTCACTCATAGCCTGGTGCCATTGCAGAGTTTGGGCAGGTTGAAGTTCCACAACAACATAACTCGAGCCCCCCACTTTGAGGAGAAGCCATGAGGGTTGAGGGTGTGTACTTAATTCCATGGGGTAGTGGACTGCATTATCCCTTTGCACCACCAAGTCCCCAGACACGTACTCCATTTATGACCCTTCGAATGAGTTAAGTAGTGTCATTAATGACAGCAGCTTTGTCGTTCTTGGGAGTCAGAATGGCATGCTCGTACAGCCAGTCCATGGACTTCTCCTTGATATCAGGGTATATCCTGGCTGTGAGGTTTGCTAAGGGTTGTCACTACTGAGCCCAGGCATGCAGGGATGGTCACCTTTCCCTCGGACTCAGGATACTCTCCGTCCCCTATTTTCAGTAGGATTTCGGAGAATTGCCCAGCAGAGATAAAGTGGATCCTCATGTTCTTCCTGAGAGAGAGAGAGAGAGAAACAGAGAGAGTTTCAGATAAGGGGCCATAGATATGATGCGTTGACGCACGGCTTAACCTTGTTAGCTCGAGTTCCCCTTGGTACTACTTGCAGAGTCTGTCAGAAGTCTCCAGCCAGCAGCATGGTGACTCCCCCATCACTCCATAGTGAGCTGACATTCCCACGGTACTTGGGCCATATTGCTTTTTGAGATGCTGCACAGGGGTGTTTCTGCATAGATGAGGTTGAGGGGCAGCTTAAAGGCAGTGTAGGCCATCTTGCCTCCCTCCAACAGTGTAGCAGTGATGCCGAAGGATGTGGCAGCAAAGGCGATGCTGTAATCATTCCTTACCTTTGTCAGGAGCAAGTTGATGAGGAAGGTCTTCACAGTACCACCAGGAGCATCCAAGAAAAAAGACTTGCCCAGCACCTGACTTAACTCTGCTAAGGATCTGCCGATATCTGTCAGTGAACCCTGACAGATGAACAGCTGGTGGTGTCATTATTTGACACCACTTGTGTCAAGGTGTTCGTGTTATAGCTTTTCTCCCTCAAATAGTCCCTGTTCGCCGATTCCTCCAGCCTTTTTGGCTGAGTCAGGCCATGATGTGACAAGCCTTGTCCTCCCAAAGCCAACACTGCATCCTCAGTCAACACCAGGCAGCTGTTGTACACCTCATCCATCACCTGCTTGCAACTCCCTTTTCGCCTGCTGCATGATGTCCTCTGAGAGACTGTCTTTGTACCTCGCCCAGCGACTCAGAGAGTTGATAGAACAACAATATCATTGTGAAGAGGTTCCTGCACCTTGAAGAGAGAATCACACAGGGCAGCTTCCTCCAAGGTAGTGTCCAAGTGCTTGTCATCCTCGAGCAAACCTAATGTAGCAAAGCCTTGCATGTGGGGTGGAGTACACCATTCAGAGTCTTCATTTCTGAAGAGGATGTTAAGCTTCGAACCTTATTTAGCATCAGGCAGAGATGATAACACTCACTGTTGTTTGAGTGGATGGTGTACACCCTTCCCAGTGCATGGTCCTTCTTCGCTCCTGGCCAGCCATCAACATCCTTTCCTTGCTTCCTTCTCATGAACTTGTTATTCTACCACACAAAGTAAGAAGGGACCTCAGAGTACAGGAGGGTTTTGCAAAATTGTCAGTTTTGCATAGCTTGAAGAAAGCCAAAAGTGTTGTTTGGGTGGATGGTGTTG
Source organism: Typopeltis vanoorti (assembly GCF_054136105.1). NCBI lineage: Eukaryota > Metazoa > Arthropoda > Arachnida > Uropygi > Thelyphonidae > Typopeltis > Typopeltis vanoorti. Next base: position 75,014,277 of record NC_143558.1, on the reverse strand, counting down.
TCTGAGGAGGGTTGCTGAGCTTCTTGGCCAAGTTGTTGGAGATGAAGCACACATGCTGACTATTCTCGAGCTAAACAGCAAGATGGAAGACAGTGGGGGTACCTCTCATGAATGGGGAACACCAAGATCCTCCAAACCGCCTCCGAGCTGCTGATGTACCGTACCACCAACTCTCATACAACTTCAACTCATTCCTCTCATTCTTCAGGGCAAATGCTGCCTGGTCACTGGCCTTGTTCACATACTTGATGGACTTGACAGAGTTGCATAATTCCACATTGATGTGAGCATCAAAATACCCAGACAGGGTTGTAGGGTTGTCCAGCTCTATCCTTCTATCCTATTGATTTTTATGGTGAAAACCACTGTCAGCTGGAGATCTCGTCTGATACTGTGAGTATCCATTGTTTCCTGTCTGAGTGTTCTTGCGAATTGTCCGGGGAGAATTGTACCTCTTGCTGCAGCTACCTCTTTTCATGCAGGGCGAATTGTGGTTCAAGCTACCACAAGGATCATGTTGGCTTTGACAATGTTGTGGAGGAGATAACCTTGCTCGGGGTCAGGTATTTCAGCACAGATGACTTTGTCGATCATGTCAAGGAAGATGTGGATGTGAGGCAGAAGTCGCTTTTGTCATTCCACAGATTACAGGAATCACTGCATTCCTCCAAACGACTGCCCTTGTTCAAGAGAGTCTTCACCTTGAGATGGAACACCCTGGCTAGGATGTCATGACGATCATGGGACTTTTGCCCAGGCAACAGTGCATCTGTGAGATCTTTCCACTTGGGGTTAAAGGTGAAAGTGATGAATAGATCAGGATGGCCATGGTGGTGGAAGTATGTCATGACATCTTGAGTCAGCTCATGTATGTAGTGAGGTCCCCAGTGAAGGATGATGGGAGCACCACCATTTGACCCAGCTGAGCAGCATCAGCATCCTGCCTCCCCACAGCATCCCTCAGGTGAATGTAGCTGTCTGCTCTCAGCTGCACCTGGTTATTCCTAAGGTAGTTCAGCCTCTCAATCTCTATTTTGGCACACATGTCAACCAAAAATTGACTGAAGAGGAGTGGAAGTACACTGTGTGGTTGGCCTCCCTTGCCTGACCATGAGCCTCTACCATGATGTGGTAGGAGTAGAAGCTTGCTGTGGAAACTGTCCTTTTGAGGGGAAACTTGGTCTCGGGGTCAGGCTGAGGAAGGGCAATGAATACCCATCCTCACCACGGCAGAACAGGAGCGGGTACTGCAGAGCGTCGTACTTCTGGTGGATCTCGCTGGTTTTGCAGTGTGTTGTCGTGGCTCTGCAGCATCTTGCTGCTCAAATTGTTGACCAACAATCATCAGAGCTACCTCATTTGCTGTTGGTGCGTTGAAGCAACCTCCATGAGTGTCAGTGGGCTTTCTATCTGCATGGATGATGACTTCAAACTTCTTGCAGGTTGGAGGTACCTTGTCCAGGGCTGTCTTCAGGTCCTTTATGTAGCTGTTGACGCCATGTCGCATCCTCTGCAGTTGTTTGATGTCAGGAAAGTTGCTGCACCTCAAGTGTACTTCCCTTTCATCCTTACCCATGAAATAGATATGCAGGAATTGGGCTTCCTGTTGAGGTGCTGGCAGCAGACTTTCTACCAGGCGATACACCTGCCCCTGAACTTTGAAGGTCTTTGAAGGCCGTCTCATATGACCTCAAATGATGTCATGTTGAAGCAGCCATTGTACTTTCGAACACAGTCCACAAAGTGGGTGTGCTTGGGGTGGTTGTCCATTAGCAGGCTGTAGAGAGGCTCAGGCAGAGGTTTGAAGGGTGGGAGCTGCACCTTGCCAGCACTGCAGCACACACACCAGGGGTCTACTCCGTCCACCTGAGGATATTGTAGTACTGAACTTGTGGCTCATGGTACCTAGAACTACAGTGCTGTCTGCCTCATAAGCCACGTCAGGATCATATGCCATGCCTGAGTGAGCCTTGACCTTCCATAAAAGTGCTTGCCTTTCTACTCATCTTCCAGGATTGCTTTGCTCATATCAAGACTCTGTTGCTCTGTGCTCCTCGGGATGATCTTGCTGGTACCTGGCCACCGTTTCTCTGTGCACCCCGGGATTATTTTATTGGTACTTGGCCACCACAGCATAGTGTACCGCAGGATTATTCTGTGCATATTTCCTTGCCACATCCTTAAGTTACTTCCTCCTTTTAGCATCGGTGTATCTGGCATGACGTTTGCCAGGAGCCCTCTTTAGGACAGGAAGAGTTGATGGCTGTGAGGTATGAGGCAGAGTCGGGCTTAGGGAGGGTTGGTGTGGTTGACACTTCTCCAGGTTCAGATGGCAGGTACACATTGAAATGGTCCCCAGAAAGGTCCTGCTTAAAGCATAGCTTCCTCATGGGGTGACTTTCAGCAACAAGACTCTCATAGAGCTCAACATTGCATAAACCTCAAAGAAAAACTTGAACAATTGCTCAGTCACCACCAGCTCACATAAACCACCATAAGTAATGGATTGAAACATGTGAGTAAGGTACTCAGCGGAGCTGGTGTAGTTGTCCCCCTCGCTGTCGTGGGACATGATGGAGAATTTCTGTCAGTTGTTCACTCATGATTAGCTCAAGCACATCCCTAGCCATTAGCTGAGTGTCATACATGAGATAGGAGTGGAACCAGAACAGGCAGGCCCTGTCTCCTGTGATGGGTACAGTAGTGTGAGGCACCATCTCCCCATTAATATTTAAAAACTCAATTGCCATACCGACTTAAAAAAAAAAGGGGGGGGGGGGAGCAAAATGCACTACAAAATGAAAAATAATCCTTTCTTAAATATATGAATTTAAACTTTTTGGAGTCGTTGCCAAATTTAATGCAAACTAATTACATAAATTTTTAATTACACAATAACCTATTTAACTATCCTAAGAACAAATAATTATTCACAGAATACTCATATGCATCCATGGATTTAGTCCCTCAGCCACTTATACTTATTAACACAAGTCACAACTTCTCTTGCGAGAGCTCTGTCATCAATGCTGCTGTATGTCTACTTGCCACTTAGCGGATATAGGTGTAACTACAGAAAATAAAGGTATGTGTACTTTTATCCAGAATGAACATATTTCTTATTTCTGAATCTATGAAATAATGATATGTAACTTCCAATAGACATACTCACTTTTTTGTTAGTAAAGGTACTTACAAAATATAAGTAAGTAAAATAAACCTTATTTGGGCAGAAGGGGTGTTTAAGAGTCAAGCTGGATAACTGGGGAGAGACCTCCATGTAGCCTTTTAAGGAATGCAGAGAACCACAACCAGAGTTTCTGATGTAATATCAAATCCTCATCTTCTCATGGGGTTGTACCTCATTAGTAGGTATCTGCTTGGATATTGAACGAATCAGGATGGACTGGCAGTTTGGGAATTAGCCAACCAAATTGTATTCTTATTGGTGCAAACCAAAATACAAAATGATGGTGCATCATAACAGAATTCCATGCTTGTCACCTAAATAAACAAGGCCCCATTGTTTTGTAACTTGTCCTTTCTATCCTTGCAAAAATTACTATATCCTGCCATTTCTATTCCCGTTACGATATCATCTTCATTCGACCATGTTTCATTTATTCCAATGATTTTGGGGAGAATAAACTCAATCAGTGAAACCATTTCATCCCTCTTATTTCTGATATACTTCTGGCATTTGTAAACAAATACAGCAGTTTATTTTTAGGTCTAATGTTAACACCTTCTTACATACTTTTTTTTCAGTATGATATTCAATTTTATCCTGCTGAAAACTAAATCATGATCACTTCCTATCTGAAATCTTCTGAGTTCTGTCGTGAATCAGTGAAGCTATCACTATCAACAATAACATAGTCAATTCTTACTTGTTGTTTCTTCTCTCAATGTGAATTTGCACATGTTTATGTTGGAATATGGTGTTAGTAATGACTATTCCATGTTCTGGACAATAATCGAGCTGATACCTACCATTATTATTAGTTTTTCTCTTTTCTCCAAATTTTTCCAAAACATTTCTATATGTCTGGTAATTGTCTCCTACTTTACTGTTCAGATCTCCAATCAAGATCAATGCTTCCTATTTAGTTTTTTGTGTCAGCTGCCTTCTGTAGGAACCTCAAAAAAATCCTCCACTTATTCTTTCCAGTTATTAGAACCTGCTAAGGAACCATATGCACAAATAAGTCTCATAATCCAGTTCCGCATTCTGATATTTGCTCACATCCCTCTACTTGATATTGCTTGGCATTCAAGAAGATTATCCTCATATTTAATGCTGAATATTATAGCTACTCCTTTCCAATTGGTTCTTACTTGTTTTTGTTTTCTTTGCTTTGGTAATACCTAATGTACAAGATCAATGTACCTACTGTACATCAATCATATTTATCCATTCTAAATCCATATCTTTTCCATTAATGCTTCTTATGCTATTGGTGCCAATTCTGAACTCTGCTGATGTTGAGCTGGGATTTGTTCCAGTAGCTGGCATTTCACTGTTTACTTTACAAAACAATGGGGCCTTGTTTATTTAGGTGACAAGCATGAAATTCTGTTATGATGCACCATCATTTTGTACTTTGGTTTGCACCAATAAGATTACAATTTGGTTGGCTAATTCCCAAACTGCCAGTCCATCATGATTCGTTCAATATCCAAGCAGATACCTATTAATGAGGTACAACCCCCATGAGAAGGTGAGGATTTGCTGTTACATCAGAAACTCTGGTTGTGGTTCTCTGCATTCCTTAAAAAGCTACATGGAGGGAGAGTGCTCTGATTATAGGAAGGAAATTAAGTCCACATAAAGTAGACAGCAAGAGGGAAATAGTGGCTCTGGTTATGACACAGTGTGGAAGTTGACAGGAAGACATATTTAGTTAGATGTTGCTATAGGCCAGGGATGTGGAGGGTGGTGATGAAGAAATGTATAAACAACTTGGATTAGTGAACAAAGGAAGGCTAATAATTATGGTGGTATAGAGTGGAATGAAGAGATAGGATTTGGGAATAAGGAAAACGAATTTCTTGAGTTCTTCAGAGATACTATCTCAGGCAGCATGTAAAGAAGGGCACACGAGAATCGAGAGTTTTAGATCTGATCATATTGTCAGAGAATGTAATTGTGAGTGGAGTTTCACACTTTCCTCCAGTTGGTGAGGGCAGCTAGCCATATGCAGACTTCTCTGAGGAAAGGATATATATGCAATTATAAGGCTGATGATTATGACAATCTTAGGAGACAGCTTGGAGCATAGCATGGAATGAGGAGTTGAGTGATAAGGAAATAAATGCTGTTGGGAACTGACAAAGAAATACATAACAGCATCAATGTGTGTATGTATTCTGAAAGCCAAAAGGCTGAATAAGGTAGGTGTAAAATGGATGAATGAGGAGTTTAAGCATGAAATTCTGGAAGAAGAAGGTACTTTGGAGGTAGTACAAGATGAATAATGGTAATAATTGGTTATATGAAGAGTATAAAGAACAAGCCAGGAGAGTGACTCAATTAGTAAGGAAAACAAAACTGCAGTATGCGCAGATATTGGCAAAACAGGCGATGAAAAAACCTAGAGTTTTTTAGATATATGCCAAGTAGAAGGAAGAAGAATCATGGTAAGATGATGTTAATGGATGAAAATGGTAGAATGGTAACTGCTGCCATAGACATTGTTGAGGTATTCAGTGATCAATTTATAAGTGTGTTTCATCCTGATCAGTGTGGAATCAAGGAACTTAAGTGTAGAGGACATAGAAGGGGTTGGCTTAATTGTGAGTAAGCAGGAAGTATTTGAGGAAATAAATAACCTTGATGTCAATAAGGCAATAGGATTTGATGACATATCACCATGCATCTTAAGGGAATGTTCCAGGGAATTGGCATACTTGTTTAATAAGAGTCTTACAACAGCACAGGTTCCAAGGGAGTGGATAGAAGGTAAAATATTTCCACTGCATAAAGGTGGTGATAAGGCTGTGGCTTCAAATTATAGGCCAATCTGTATATCTGGAATTGTGGTGAAGGTACTAGAGAGTGGTGAGAAGTAGGATACAAACTTCGGTTGAAAACAGCATTAATCTTTGTGGTGATCAGCATGGATTTGTTAAGGGAAAATCATGTTTTACTAACTTACTTATGTATTATAAGAAGATGATGACTATCTTGGACAGGAGAAATGCATATATAGTGGTGTACTTAGATTTTGCAAAGCTTTTGATAGGCTCCCACATGACAAACTAATAAATAAATTAAAACAGATAAGATTGGATAACAGACTTCTGTGTTGGATCAGTGACTGGCTCAAATAGGTATCAGAAAGCTGTATATGGGGGGGGGGGTGCAGAATCCCGTAAGAGGAAGGTCACTACTGGTGTACCATAGAGATCAGTTTTGGAACCATTGTTGTTCAAGATGATGCAAACATGATGTTTGCATCATCTTTTTGTGCACAGTAATCCATATGAGGCCTTGTTCAGACCTCATATGGATTATTGTGCACAGATGTGGTTGCCAGGTTTTCATAGTGATGATTCACAGAGAAGATTCACAAAGGTTGTCAGTGGTATTTGGAGTATGAGGACAGATTAAGAGAACTTAAATTACAAAGCCTCATGAATAGAAGAAAGGGGGGGGATATGATTGAGACATATAAGCTAGTCAGGGATTGTTATCAGGTTGACATGGAAGAGATTTTTCATAGAATGAGAGGGGGGGTGGGGGGTAGAACAAGAGGCCATCACTGGAAACTGTATAAAGAGGTTGTGAGCAACAGGTTCTTTGCATGGAGAGTGGTTGGTGAGTGAAATGCATTGCCTGAGTGTGTTGTGAATGTAGGCACATTGAATCATGTTAAGGCACAGTTGGATGAGCATTGTGTGCAATAGTGTGTACCTCCCACAATGAGTCTCTGACTTCATGGAGGTTGATGTTAATAATAATAATAATTAAACAAAATTGAGAAGCTTTTAGAAGTGAACTGTAGACTCAAGTATACAAACGTTATTCATACTAGGATAGACTAAGATCCACTCACTCATTGTTTAGTGAATGAAAAACCTAACTCTCACTCTTTTTTTTAAACTGCACACAAACTTGACTCCCACAGATGCCCTCTTGTTCTTTACCGACCTTCCATATAATGAAAAATTTTATCAATTGATATCCAATAGCAACCTTTCAAAAGTTTATAGACCTCTATCATATCACTCCCTTTTTCTCCTGTCTATAAGTGTCTTCAGTTCATGTACTTTCAATCTATCCTCATAATCTACATTCTACAATCCTGATATCATTTTTGTAACTTCTTTGTCCCTTTGGAACCCAGGAGATCAAATCTCTGCACAGTAGTTCAGGTGTGTTCTTATAAAGGCCTTGTAAAGAGACAAAATGATTTCCAAATCCTCACATGTCACTGTTCATTTCAAAATTGCAGTTATCCTCTGAGTTGTATTTTTAAATTTTGCTATGTGACCTTTGAACTCCAAGATCTCTATCCTCATCAGTTACTCCAAGCATAATCTCACCAATAAAATATGCCTGTTGGATATTGCTCTATGCCAAAGTACATAACTTTACACATACTAACTAATATTGAATTGACAGATTTTGTCCTTTGCCCACACTTCCATTCTATTCATATCACCTTGTATCATCAGTAGCAAACAATTGAAGATCTCCTGTAAAGTCCCAATATCATCAATATGGATTAAACAACAGTGGTCCAAGAACTGATCCCTAGGTCACACACCACTGGTCACCTTAAATCTGGCAGATTCCTCAAAAAGTTGAGGAGACATTCGTGGAAAAGAGGAAAATCTATCAAAAGTTCCTGGCATGTAAGTCAACTTGTGCTCTGAGAGAATACTGAGAAAGGTGTGAGAGAGTCAAGCACTGTGTCAAATTAGCTAAGCAAGTTATGGGAAGACATTGGTATGAACATTAAAAATAAATATCAGGAAGGTAGCAGACTACACTGGAGGCTATTGAGAAACATATGGATGAAAGAGTACTGCAAAACAAATCAAAGATAATAAAGGTGGCATGAAAACTGAAGATAAAGTTCTAAATGTCTTGAGTAATTCCTTTGAAAAATTACTAAATGAAATAAATAGTGAAGAAAAGTGAAATAAAATTGAATGTGAGAATTACAGAAGAATTTCCTTACTGAAAGTTCCTGGTAAGATTAATTCAAGTACATTTGAGAAGAGGCTAAGAATTGTGTAAGGGAAACTTGTATAAGAACAAGCAGGGTTCAGGCCAAAATGGGGATTTTCAGGATTAGATTTTTACTTTAAATCTACACACATTCACTACTACTTCCAACATCTTCCTGTCCACTCAGACTCCTTCTGTTTCCCTGTCCATCTTGTATTCATGTTGTATCATCATTATCTATCAACTACTACTAATATTCTCATTTACAACAACTTGCATATCAATTAAAATTAAAACTTCTGAAAGCAAATATTTTGTGTGTGCAGTTACTAGGCATGTGCACTCCTGTTTTGACCAGTGTGCACATGTGTACATGTGCACACTGGTCAAATAAATACTGGCAGTGATTTAGATATAGCATACTTGTTGTTTGAAGTTATATATTCGGCAGGACATATATATATAAAAAAAGTTAAATTGTGAGGATTTGTCCCGGACTAAGAGGCTGAAGAATAGTTGAGATAATTTAGATAGGTAAACTTCTTGTTTGAGATATGTGCATATTGCTTGAACAGATTAATTTTAGAATGCGAACATAGATTCTTATATGATAGCATTGCTGCATGTTTATTATGCATGTACAACAATATGAGATTATAATTCTTAGCAGCAGAGTGAATGAAATTATAGATTGGAATATTATAGTATTGCTGTATGTTCATTATGTATGTACGATGGATGAGATTATAATTTCGTTCATTCTGCTGCTAAGCAGAATGAACGAAATTATAGATTGGTATTTGATAGTATTGCTGTGTATATTAATTGAGATTATAATTCCTAGCTTTTGATTTTCTGAAGAGCCAATTCATTTAAGAAACTGTATTAATGTATCCTAGTTTAATAAATATGTTTGTTATGCTAAATAATGTGTATTCACTGATCCTTAATCCAATGCACTGCTCCTAAATAAAATGCGAACCTGTGTGCAAAGTTAAAATAAGTGTAGCCACGACTGACAATAAAGCCTGGGATAGATTTAGAGAGATATTGCAGGTGATCTTAATTTATTTAATGCCCATAAGGGAGAATCTAGGTGGTGCAGTCGTAACATTCAATAAATTTTCCAAGATTCTCAAGGTATTAGATATTAGATAACCTGTTGTAACTTAAGAAAAAGTGCAAAGAGTAAAGTAAGAATAGAGTATAGCGTAATAAAAAGTAAAGAAAGTAAGAAATAGAATATGAGAAAGCAAAGATAAATTAGAGAAGGATAACAATAATTGATAGAGACAGCAGAATAAAAAAGAATATATAAAAGTAAAGTAAAAGTGTAAGATATACAAATGGCTCAAAACCCCATCCATTTTACATTGATATTTTTTATACGTGGGACTGCCTATAGAATCCACAACAGGTTTCTTGATCTATGGATGCTGTTTCATCTAATAACTTATTGAATTTTTTTTGAGCTGACTTTTTGGTAGGATCTTTATTAAGCTGGGAGTATGTATGCAATTACAAATCAATAAATTTATTTTCCAATCGTATGATTTAGCATCTAAGACTACAGTGGTATTACCTTTTTCAGCTTCAGTGATAACTATGTTATTATTTCGTTTTAAGGAATTTTTACTGCATTATTAACTTGGGAGTATGTTTTGAGTAATATATAACAGAATATATAATAGAATATATAACCCAAAATATATAACAGAGGAACATTGTTATTATCATCATCATCATCATCATCATCATCACCACCCCTCAGACCTCCATGGTGTCAAAGACTCGTATTGAGAGGTCCCTTTGTCATATATATACAGCTAATTATACTATGTGTTAAATACATTAAGATTCCCTGCAGACACCACTCCAGTACATTCCAATCATTCATCACTCTCTCCCTTCTTGTGATTCCTCTGCTTACACTCTCCTTATATAGCTTGCAGGGATAATCTCTGACTCTTCTCCATCTCTCTCTCTCCATTCTATGAAAAACCTCTTCAACATTAATCTAATAAGAATTCCTTACTCATGTCTCTCTATAATATGTCTCATGTTCCTCCTATCCACTAGAGTCTGCAAATTTGCATCTTCACAGTCTTTTCTTTCTTCATATTGAACATTCCAGAGACCAGAAACCACCCTTGGTCAAATAACCTATGACTACTTTCCAGTATTCCTTCATCCTTTTGAAAACTAGTTCACTTCATCTGTGCATTGGCAGTCCATATGTGGCCTATTCAATTCCTTATACAGTGGAAACAGTGTTCTTCCTTCTACAAGTTGCTGTTCACATCATTGCCAGAATTTGTTGCTGTCCTAACAATTTTAGCATTGTGTTTTGTAAACTTTAGATCCCTTTCCAGATCTCTTATTACCCCCAATATGTTCCCACCAACTATATGCTGTACCTCCTATCTTTGTTTTCCAAATTTTAAACTTGACACTTTGCAACATTGAACTGGCAACCTCACTCCCAAACAAATTCACTCAGTCTATTCAAGTTCTCTTGTAAAGCCACACCATTTGCTCTACTCCTCATAGTTCTTCTTAACTTTGCATCATCTACAAACAGCTGAATATCCCCATTCAAACTTTATCCAGTATCATTAACATACAGGTTTAACAGCAATAGCCCTTAAGCAGACCATTGAAGCACACCACTGGTTAATTTCCTCATCTGGGTTATTGCTCTCCTCAAACACAAATTGCAGATAACTGTCAGATTGCCAATCTCCAGTCCAATGCATGCACTAATCTAAGATGATAGTTTAACTATCATCTTATCATTGTGGCAATGTATCAAAAGTCTTGTCCAATGCACATGCCATCTTATTCTAATAAGTAAGCAGATTACTAAAACATGACCTTTTTTTAGTAAATCCATGCTGCCCATCAAAGAGAGCGCCACTGTTATCAAACCTTTCTTTTCGGCTTGCACGGTGTTGATGACTGTAGCTTTGATGTATAATTTTTTTTTTTTTTTTTTTATTTTATTTTATTTTTTTTTTCACCAGAGGTCAGGCCAACAATTGTGGTAGCGGTTAGTCAGTGTCTTTAACGAACCAGTATGATTGTTGTATAGCTTGTTTCTTGTGTATATTTGTACGCTCCAGAAGATGACCTTGACATGAAGGTTGAACCGTCAAATTGTAAAATTTAGTAATATTAAACTAAAGTTTTTATTCAAACACGGTAGTTGTCTCCATAATTTCCAAAAATGCACTGCTATCAAACCATTTCTGGATCTTTGTTCTCAATGAGAATTAGTGACACATTCATAAACAATGGCTATAACAAAAATACTATTATATTTAAAATACTGTCAATAAAATACTCTATAAAACCACAACAAAAACGAATCTAGATTACAGTAAAACCATAGCCATCCCATACATTAAAGGGTTATCAGAAAAAATCAACAGAATCCTACAACATTATAACCTCAATGCCACCTTTAAACCACCCACTAAACTTAAAACCATATTCAGCTCCTCTAAGGATCCTCTCCTCCCATTAGCACATCCTGGAGTCTATTGCATCCGCTGCACCTGTAACTTACCGTACATTGGTGAAACAGGACGGACAATCCCTGTACGCAAGAAAGAACACATTAGACACATTAGATATAACCATTATGGTGAAGCAGGCCTCTCAGACCATGCACTTAACACCTTACACCAAATCAACTGGAAAAGCACCTGCTCCTTACACCGCACAAAAACATGGTACGAAAGGAAATTTAAAGAATCCTGCGAAATCCTGATAAACCACCCAAATATCAACAATAAAGATGGTATGAAAATTCCAAGGATCTGGATGGCACACATTCAGCCAACCTAATATGAAAGATTCAACATAAGTCAGGACTCTAGCCAATCCGCTAGTATTAGAAACCATTCCACTCCAACTGGCTGGAATGATGTTAATATATGTATATAGTAGACAACACAAATAATAGGACTCTAGCGTTGATGTATAATTTTTTTTTTTTTTTTTTTTTTTTTTTTTCACCAGAGGTCAGGCCAACAATTGTGGTAGCGGTTAGTCAGTGTCTTTAACGAACTAGTATGATTGTAGTATAGCTTGTTTCTTGTGTATATTTGTACACTCCAGAAGATGACCTTGACATAAAGGTCGAAACGTCGAATTGTAAAATTTAGTAATATTAAACTAAAGTTTTTATTCAAACACGGTACTTGTCTCCATAATTTCCAAAAATGCACTGTTATCAAACCATTTCTGGATCTTTGTTCTCAATGACCTCTTAGCTCTTTAATCACAACACTTGACACCCAGATTGTTCAATAATTTGAAACTTGAGTTGTCACCTCCTTCATGAAGCAGCACATTCGTGCCTTCCTTCCACTCCTTGGAACTCGATCTAGTCTAAGACTCATATTAAACAAGTATTTCACAACTCCTTGGCACATTTCCAGAAAAAAGGTAGATGTTGATTCCTTGGCACATTCCTGCTGTTAAACTTCTCATAATGTCACATTCACAAGTATGAAATACCATTATGAACTCCTTGTTTAATTTCTGAACTATATCCTCAGTAGAAATTATCCTTTTATTATTTTCTGTAATCATTGTCATCATACTGCACTTTTGCTATCCTCACCAACTGAGTTACCTTCCTTGCCTTTTCTTTGTATTCCTTGTGGAACTGATATTATCACCACTCATCTTATGCTGCTTCCATAATAGTTGTTGGAAGTTTTTCCACTTGATTATACTATAAATTAAAGATAGCAAGAAATTATTTAATCCTTTATCTAAATGTAAGCAAACAAAGTTTGCACCTGAAGTATTTTTCAGGACAAGTGCAACTCGCAGGGCCAGCGGAAGCGGGCATGCAGTGCATGCAGGTGCCGCTACAAAGGGGGCGCTGGGGGCATGGGTCATAAGTTCATTTTTAAGAAACAAAATTTTTATCATAAAAACAAAAAAAATTCTTAGAATGATCAATATTAAAATAAATAAGGCCGGATACACCGAATAAAAATTTTTAAAAAATTGTATATTGCCGGCTGTTTACAATTTTGCAGCGAGAGCAGGATAAATGCTTGCCTCCAGAATCTAAAGTGAAACGGTGAACAATTTTTATGCGCAGAAACGAATTTTCATACAAAACATTTGTTGCTACGTAACCAGTCATATGGCACTGTAAAAACTTGATTGTAGCTTAAATATTCCAAAGCACATTACATTCAATTGTTTACTTAGGTTAAGTCCCATGTGAATATTGTAAAAATAAACTTTGTTTGTCTCTGTATAGTTTGTTTTAGATGTTATTGTAAATAACACTGGAAGTTAACTGTATATACTGCTTTAATAAGAATATGTTAGAGTGTTAAAAACAAAGGCAATGTTTATATCGTCGAAGCTGCATGTAATAGATCTACATGGCGGCATTAGAAAGATTGTTATTAAAATTTGTTTGTATGAGAAAGTCTTGCAGGCTCTAAGTGTAAACATCTGCTAAGTCAGTCAGAAAAGTTCAAACAACTTTCTGATGGCTGGCAACTTACAATTAAAGTGGAGGAGAACAAAAGGCGTGCCGAACTTGAAACTTATGATGAAAGAATCATACTGATTCTTTGGGGGTTGCCAAACTTCATGCACAATCTCAGAGGATGTATAATAAAAAGGGACTGAAGCAAACAGAAGGGGGGGCTTGCACGGATCCAGAGATTGCTGCAGAAGTAGAGGGGGCCTGGTTCCAGAGACATCCACAGAGAGAGACAGGAGAGGCTGCCCAGTTCCAGAAGCTGTCAAAGAGGAGGCAGCTCAGTCCCAGACATTGCTAAAGCTGCCCGGTCCCAGACGTTGCTGAAGAGACAGAGCTGCTCGGTTCCAGACATCGTCAGAGAGCATCCCAGATCCAGATGTTGGTTGAGAGAGGAGTTTTCTGCTTCCAGAAAGGAGCTTCTCGGTTCGAGATGTCGCTAGAGAGAAACGACTTCTAGGCCACAGACAGGGCTTTCAAATTGCCGAAAGGAGAAGTCCCAAACGCCGTAGAAGAGAAAAGTTTCCAGTCCAGAGGGATCCTGATTGACAGTTGACAACAGTTTCATTTTTCTTAGAGGCAGCATTTCAAGCTACTTGAGATGGCAGTTGCTCGTAAGTTTTTCTTTTCGCCGTGGGAGAATAACATTTTTCCAGAACTGTACGAGTCCCGCTACATTCCCAATTGATGTAGCCGAAGCCAAATTTCCAGATGAAGATCTGAGATGAAAGAATTGCCATAGAACTTTTAGTGAAAGATTTACTTTTGACTAATTGTGTGATACAGGGCCTTTGTAAGTTCAAAACTTTTATATAATTCCTCTTATAGTTATATTAGAAAGACTTTTAAGATATATGTTTAATGTTTAATAAGGTTAAGAAGTGTCCTTAAGAGAATCAATTGACATGTTAGAAGTTGATATCAAATTTGTAAAGATAACTTAACAGAGAGATTTAGGTAACCTCTTTGCAAGTAAGCTTGGAGTTTAATAAGTAAAATTTGTAAGCTGAGAGTAGATAATGTTTTGTGTTAAAGAAAGTATTTTAAAGTTGAAGAAAAAAGGCTCTAAATTTTGCTAGTTTTTATAGAAGGAAAAAGAAAGCAATCTCCCTAATGTTTAAATTCGTGTACATTTCATAGTAATGTAAATAAATGTTATTTGACTTTCTTGTAAACATAGCACGTAATAATATAAACAAGAGAGATTCTGAGAGAGAGAAAGCGCACACAGCTACATTAGAATAATGGAGAATAAAGTATAAAGTAAAGAAAAAAGACATCACAAGTAATTAATAGAAATTACAAGTATACAAAGTTAAAATAATAATAAACTTTTACAATGTCGCAGTAATGACAGGATTGCAACAGTAGATTTATAACTACTCATCTCATTAGGCTACTGACAGTAGCGCAGTGCGGACTATTGTTTCGTCTCTGTGTTGTGTTGTGTAATAATTTCTTCTGGGTATAAAATAGAAATGGAATCAAAAATTTATTTATTAAGAGCAGCAGTTATCTGGTGCACAAAGTCATAAGCATCATGCTGCAAAAGAAGCAGATATTAAGAAACAAACTGCGGCTCTTAATAAATTTGTTAAAATATTAAAATATTCTGATGCAGATTGTAACCAACTCGATACATCAGAAATCAGAGTTGACGAACCATGCACATCATCCAGTTTGAATGAAAGTACTATTACAACTGTTGAACAAGATAACAAGACGCAGGATTTAAGTGAAAAACAGTTAGGAGAAGATTTAGTTGTAGTTGACCACGAAACTAACACATTGTTAGTCTCTGTAAATTTAGAAGATCCAGGTAAATGGGGAAATATTGATGAAAAATTAAGAGTTGTTTTAATTGAAATGGGGCCTGTTCAAAAGAAAAATATAATATATCCCTGAGATACATATGGTCGTAAATTTGGCGACACGTATTATAATAGAAAAATGGAAAACGGGAGCTCGTGCCAAGAATTCATTTATTCCAAAACTTTAAATTCTGTTTTTTGCTTTTGTTGCAAACTTTTTGCACCTACTGAATCAAGTAGTCTTGTAGAAGGTTATAACGATTGGTGAAATGTAAGTACAACTTTGCATAGACATGAGACTAGTTTAGCTCACATGAAAAATTTCTTAAAATGAAAGGAACTTGATAAAAATTTAAAAAACAAAACTACTATTGATTGCAGACTCAAAGCATGTATGAAATGAAAAAGAAACATTGGATGAGTGTTTTAGAATGCTTGATTGAAATTATAAAATTCCTTGGTAGCCAAAATTTAGCTTTTTGTGGATCATCTGATAAATTATATGAAAGGAATAACGGCAATTTTTTAAAATTAGTCGAACTGTTTACAAAGTTTGATCCCGTTATGGAAAATCATGTTGAAATTTGAGTAAAGACAGTCAAAATGAAATATTGGAAACTATCAGGGATAAATATTATTCCATAATTTTAGACTGCACACCTGATGCAAGTAAAACAGAACAAATGACCATTATTATTCGCTTTGTTTCTTGTGACAATGGAATTGTCAAGATCAGGGAAAACTTTTTAGGTTTTGCAGATATATCAGATTCCACAGGACGTGGTTTATGTGCAACAATAGTGGAACATCTGGAAAAATGGAATATTCCCATTGAAGACATGCAAGATCAAGGGTATGACAATGGGGCAAATATGAAAGGGAAAAAATATGGGCTCCAAAATTTGCTTTTGAACATAAATCCTCGAGCTTTTTATGTGCCATGTGCTGCTCATACTCTAAATTTAATCACTAACGATGCAGCCAAAGTGAATGCAGATACAATTAGTTTCTTTGCAATTATTCAAGAAATATAATTTCTTTTCATTCTCTTACAAACGTTGGGCAATCCTTTTAAAGCTCGTAAAAACATTGAAACAGCCATCAGAAACGCGATGGGAAAGTAAAATTAATGCAATCCGCCCTCTACGATATCAGTTAGGAGAAATTTACGATGCACTTTTTGAAATTTTAAATAATGAAAATTTTAATATAGAAACTCAGCATGAAGCACAAACATTATGTGCTAAAATGAAGGACTACAAATTTATTTGTTCTCTTATAATTTGGCATGATTTACTTAACAGAATAAAGCCTGTGAGTAAAATGCTTCAAGACAAAAATATGAACATTACACTTGCTTTAGAATCTATCGAAAACTTTAAAATATTCTTACAAGAGTATCGATCAGATACAAATTTTAAAGAAGTTCTAAAAACGGCAAAAGAACTGAGTGAAGGAGTGGATGGAGAACAAGAATTTAAAACTGGTACGAAGTTCGACGACGAAAGAAGACACGACAATTTGACTACAAGCATCATGACGAAACGCCACAATCGCCAGAAGATAAATTTAGAGTGAATGTGTTTTATACGCTTCTAGACGTTGCAATGTGTTCGTTAATGGAACGTTTTGAACAGCTAAAAACATATGATAATTTCAATTTATTGTATAGATTACTACAAATTAATAACGAAGATTTACTAAAAAATTGTGACGATTTAGAGATTCTCTTGATGCATGGCGACAGTAAAGACGTAAATGCAATAGAACTATATGGTGATGCATTTTTGGAAATTATGGAGACAACTACTGTGCTTGAATAAAAACTTTAGTTTAATATTACTAAAATTTTACAATTCGACGTTTCGACCTTTATGTCAAGGTCATCTTCTGGAGCGTACAAATATACACAGGAAACAAGCTATACTACAATCATACTGGTTCTTTAAAGACACTGACTAACCGCTACCACAATTGTTGGCCTGACCTCTGGTGAAAAAAAAAAAATTATACATCAATGCTAGAGTCCTATTATTTGTGTTGTCTACTATATACATATATTAACATCATTCCAGCCAGTTGGAGTGGAATGGTTTCTAATACTAGCAGATTGGCTAGGGTCCTGACTTATGTTGAATCTTTCATATTAGGTTGGCTGAATGTGTGCCATCCAGATCCTTGGAATTTTCATACCATCTTTGTTGTTGATATTTGGGTGGTTTATCAGGATTTCGCAGGATTCTTTAAATTTTCTTTCGTACCATGTTTTTGTGCGGTGTAAGGAGCAGGTGCTTTTCCAGTTGATTTGGTGTAAGGTGTTAAGTGCATGGTCCTAAAGAAAGGAAAAAACTATGTGATGAGTTATGTGCTTTCCAGGATATTTTTCGAAAGGATAATTTAAATATTCAAAACCCTTTCGATATTCTTAATTTTATTGTGTACAATAATTTATCTTTCCCTAACTTTTCAATTGCTTTAAGAATGCTATTAACCTTACCTGTTAGTGTAGCGAGTAGCGAATGTCCTTTTCCAAGTTGAAATTGATTAAAACCTACTTAAGAACAAGTATGTCACAAAAAAGGCTTGTTAGTTTGGCATTAATAGCTATTGAAAATGATGTATGTGCGGAATTAGATGTTAAGACCATTATTTCTAATTTGGTGAATATGAAATCAACAACCCTAAAATTTTAATAAAAAAATTTCAAGTATATTTATGTAATTTAATTTATTTTCTGTTATTCTGTAAAGATTTTATTTTTTGAATACTTATATTAATATTAATAAAATGTTCTAATTATTATTTCTGAATTCTTTTCTTATTTTCTCATCTATCTTGAGTTTCTTTTATTTTCCTAAAAGATAGTTCCACTTATAAAAATTATTAAAAAATTTTTACAACTTACTAAGAATTTAGTAAAATGCAAGAATTTTTTAAACTTTAGTTCAAATAAATTTTAACTTTAATTAAAATTCATTTTAATTTTGTTAGCGATTCGGGTCGGTGAGAAGGCTATAATCCCTGTATCATTATATTCAACGATTAAAGTGAAGTGGCTTTATCAAAATTTGCTTTAACGTTTGAGAATTTTTTGAATATTCGGGTTTTTAATGATTATCCTGCCTGGTCAACACCCCCATTACATTTAGCAAACCAACATGTGGATGTTCTGTCAAAATTTATTTAAGAAATTTCAAATAATTTAAATTTTTATTATCGTAAAAGAACCACACACGTCTGGATCGTTACAGGAGTGCTTAGATAGACATTGCATGTGGGCGGCAAAGACCCTAGCGCCGGCACTGGCAACTCATATATAGAAGCAGATGACTTCACATCACTTACCTTAGTACCCATAATGCAAAGCACATATCTTTACAGAAATGTATAATGCTATGCATTATGGGAGTGGTCACTACCCAGACTGGTTTCAATCTTTATCGAGGTCTCATTGGCAGGAGCTGGACCCAGAGGTGATACTAAGTCCTTATAAGGACTGGCTTAAAGGGACAAAGCAAGAATGCTTTTCATCTTCCCTGTTATCTGTAGATGACAGCGTAGAGATAAGGTGTTATTGAGCTATTAAAGCTCTGATCATGGCAGGAGGGTATCAGCAATAGCCGAGCCTCAGTTAGAACTTCATTGGCTACAGCATTGCCATCCATTAACCTCCAAGGGTATTAATCACCGCATTTATTTTCGTGATACTAAGGTTGAAGTCCTTATAGTCCTTATAAGGACTGGCTTAAAGGGGCGAAGCAAGAATGCTTTTCATCTTCCCCGTTATCTGTAGAGGACAGCGTAGAGATAAGGTGTTATTGAGCTATTAAAGCTCTGATCATGGCAGGAGGGTAACAGCAATAGCCGAGCCTCAGTTAGAACTTCATTAGCTACAGCATTGCCATCCATTACCCTCCAAAGGTATTGGATTGAATGAATCCTAAGGTTGAAGTAATACAGAAGTCATATTTTCATATACGAGTAGCCAAAAGATGTCACACCTTATTATTAAAATACTCATTATTTAGAGATAGTTTTTGGATGTTTTTTTCCACTTGGCAATACTATAAATTAAAGATACCAAGAAATTATATACTTGGTTTAATCCTTTATCCAAATGTAAGCAAACAAAGATTGCACTTCAGAGTATTTTAATAATAAGGTGTGAGTGAATGAGTGGAATGGATTGTTAGAATTAGTTCTGAGCTCCCTAACAGTGAATGATTTTAAGGAGCAGTATAATAAGTTTTGTGTATATAATAGTTTGTGTCTCCAGAATCCATGATGATATCATATAATAATAATAATTATTATTATTATACCCCTGATGTAATATTTCTCATGTTGCCCTTTTTTTTCATCTAGCTGTAACCTGTAAAATTGCA
Source organism: Typopeltis vanoorti (assembly GCF_054136105.1). Classification (NCBI taxonomy): domain Eukaryota; kingdom Metazoa; phylum Arthropoda; class Arachnida; order Uropygi; family Thelyphonidae; genus Typopeltis; species Typopeltis vanoorti. The sequence goes on along the minus strand of NC_143558.1, from coordinate 74,994,384 downwards.
ATTAAAATTAAAAAGTAAATTAAAAAATTAAATTAATTAATTAAATTAAAAATTCTGAAAGCAAATATTTTGTGTGTGCAGTTACTAGGCATGTGCACTCCTGTTTTGACTAGTGCACATGTATACAACTTAGAAGGAACCTTATTAAAAACATATATAATTGCCTTATAAAGTAACTTTATGGCTTACATATGTAGCAAAAAATTATATAGAATTTTATTTAAAAACTCTAATATATTTCATCCAGTGTGATGTGGACTTCATCAGGGAGACAGACCATTAACTACATTCAAAAGATGAATCACAACAATGAGTCATAATTCTTGCTCATATTAGCTCGTGTCTCGGTCATAGCTGTCATGGGCAGCCCTATCTCAACCTTAGCGCATTATTTTATGGAACATCTAGAAAAAGAACTATTTGATACTATATTCCCTCAGCCTCATATATGCTTATGTTTTGTTGATGATATATTCACAATCTGGTCCCACACTGATTCAGAATTACCAGTTACCCAAGTTCCTAGAGAAAATAAACTCCTTGTACTCCCATATCAAGTTCATTATTGAATGTGAGTCCAATAGCCAACTATCCATTTTGGATACCTTAATTGTTCATAACCCCACAGCTGACATTGAATTTTCAGTTTATTGTAAGCCAAGCATTAATGGCAGATACATTCGTTCATCCTCCCGCCATCATTCATCACAAAAAAAGTGGGAATTATCAAGAGTCTTATACAGAAAGCTCATACAATCTGCTCTTCTGATCACCTTTTGTTAGATGAACCGAATAAAATTAAAAGCAATCTGATATGTAACGGATATAATAAAACTACCATTCAAAAAATTATTGATAATTATCAACCAGACTATAATCTGATGCAAAAAGAATTTCAATATGTTATCTTAAAGGAACCTCAGAACAAATGGCAAGGACTGTTCAAAAATTCAATGTATACATTTCCTTCAAACCATCTTGGAATCTGTCTTCCTTTCTACCATCCACAAAGGATGTATTACCACCTCCTTCCTTACCTGGTGTCTATCAAATACCCTTCTCATGCCGTCTTTGTTATTTTGGACAGTGGCCATTCTGCATTAATTAGAATTGAAGAGCATCAAGACTATATTAGATTTTTGGAATCCGACAAGTCTAACCTTGCTTCACATGCTGTTAAGACAGCATTCCGGTTCCAAAGACACAGAGTTCTTTGGAACCAGACTAAACAAATTCGATCATCTTTTCCTAGAAACATGCGAAACTCTAAAAATCATCTGAACCTAAACTGATTAGACTGCCTGCTGATATCTATGTTTTGGGAAGTGATCACTGTTAACTGTTCATAGTTTTTTTTTTTATTTTATATATATTTATTTTTATATATATTACACCATTAGAGTCCAAAGAAACAGTTGGTTCTTTTGAACTCTAATGGTGTAATATCATGTACATGAGCTGCTACCAAGACGCAAGCTAATATGAACAAGAATTATGACTTATTATTGTGAATCATCTTTTGAATGTACTTAACAATCTGTCTCCCTGACAAAGTCCACATAATGTTGGATGAAATATACTGGAGTTTTTAAATAAAGTTTATATAATTTTTGCTGCATGTATAAGCCAGAAAGTTACTTTATAATTGAGTGCATATATATCCCATTAAAAGTATTAATCATAATTGTCTAATTATAATTTCAAGCAACAGAACTTTTGTTGCTTGTGTTAACTGTGAGCAGAAAAGGACACCGAGTTTTTTGAAGCTGTGGATATAAGTTTATTCCAGGAAAGACTGGAAGTTTGTTAGCCCAAGAGGAAAGATCTAATCTTGTTTGTATATTTGTATGTGTGGAGGGAGAAGGAATGTTTTTTGGTGGCAAGTTCACGAAGTTGTCCTCATCTCACTGATGGATGACAAAGAATTCAGCATTTCAGACACAGGTTATGGAAAATCTTGAAGTTTGGAAAATGTTTGAGTACTGCAAGGTTTACCAAACAAAGAGGAAGACTGGAGCATATCACTCTACAGAACCATAGATAAGATCTGAGGTCAGTGAGAGAAGGTTACTTATGTTTAAAAGGAAGATAATGGACCTAAGTGCAGAGTCCTGAGACAGTCTTGCATTGGTGGAGAACTTTGAAGAGTGGAAGCTAATTACCACAACAAGTAGTAAATAACTAGAGAGAATTAGTTGCCTTAATGGATGAAAGATGTACCATAAGAAGAGTGGCTTGCTGGATACTTCCCTGTTTCAGAGCTGATCAAATGTCTTAGAAGTTTCAAGAGTGGGAACCTTTAAAACTTCTAATGCATTTGATCTCCAAATCCTTCTATGATGTGTATGTTAACCTCCCTACAGGCCAATGTGGATGAAATAGTGACACCAAATTGCACTTCTTATCCATGTCATCAAGTGGGTTTTAGAGCTTCGTATCCAGATTTATCTCGATGTCTATAGACATCATGGCCGGTTGCGGGGTTAAAGGGTGGGAGTGATGTTGATTTCGTGATCCATAGCAGATCAAAATGGAAGAATCTATTAAGTTAAGGGGATAATAAATCCCTCATTATTTTAAAGCTGGATATGAAACTCGGAGATCGAAACTCAGAAATTTCGATCTCCGAGTTTCGTATCCGGCTTTAAAATAATGAGGGATTTATTATCCCCTTAACTTAATTTATGTTGCCGAAAAAAATAGCCTCTTGGCTCTTTATGGAAGAATCTATATTGAATCCATTAATTAATTAGTGAGGCTCCAGGTGATGAAGAATTTAGCTTTTGATAAGCTTCATATTTTTCAAGAGAACAGAAATTATGGCAGTGGGAAGATAATGTAATGGAGACTTACCTAACTTTTTTTTGAAATTGCTGGAATCTGGGATTACTTCCATGCCATAGAATAGATTCTAGATATTCATGAACGATTATAAATACAGCATAGCTCAGGTGTTAATTCCAAGTCAACTTTTTGAGTACATCTTGGATCTTCTTTAATACTGGTACAAATAATACTGGAGAACACTTAAAGGGAGTCAAATGACAGAAGGATTAAAAGTGAAAGAATCAGAGGTGTATCAAGTGTTGATTGAACTGGACTGTTAATAAAGCTCTAGGAATTGATTATATATATCACCTCATTTCTAAGGGGTAAATGAAAGAGCTATTCTCTTAATCTGGCTGTTGTATGAGAGTTTTGTACGGTGTTGGATCCTACTTCTTCTCAATCTATACCTTGGATCTGACTTGTTAGTCACTACGATGTTCTTAAACAAAAAAATAGTTGCTAGTCGATTTCTAATACAAATATAGAGAAAATTTATATTTATTGACTGCGCTACTCTATATCTGAATTAGTTCAAGAATCGAAGAAAAATCAACCCTCAACTATCTCTTCTTCAGGTGTTAATATTGTATATACTGGCCGAGTATATTTAACTAACTTAATTCACCCGCTTTGGTTCGAATATTTTATGAATGGTGCAGTAAAAGAGATTCAGGCAAAATACAACTTTTGATTAACAAAAACAAATATTTAATTTTATAATCACAAATTATACACTTAAGATCAAAACACTAAATAAGTCAATATAAACACTTCAGCCTTTCTGATAATACTGTCATACAAACTCAGACAATGGTAAATTTGTTATTGCTAGTACAGTCTTCTTGCAGTTCCTTAAGTTCCAAATACAATAAAAATTGCAGTAACACACCTCTTCACAAACAAACACTTTTAATTTACACTTCAGTTAATTCTCACCAATAGTTACTGTTAATATAAGGAAATTCTAGGATGAAACTCACACACTTCTCTGTATAGGAATATTAATGGTTGGAATAATCTTACCGATAATCTTCTATCTTCATCAATTTATACACAAACACTTTTTATAACCATAAACACTTTTAACAATAAATGGCACTCATTAAAATAAATCTTCTAAGCATTAACTGAATTAATTCACGGTCACAATACACATAATCAGACGTTCTTGCATGAAGCACTACTAATCACTCATGAATTAAGGTAACACAATAATTCCTTAACTTTAGGTTTTATATGCACAGTTGTTCATTCCTCCGGCATTCAATTAATTCTTTAGGCAGTATAATTCTAAACACAGCTAACGGTAAACTTCAATTTTACAGCCTCTACTATTCCCTAGTAACCCCGTACTATATTTCAAGGTTCCGTATGTCCTTGAAAGGTCGGCGCTGAAATTAAATCTCAACTCAAGTATTGCTAGTTTATTTAGTAGTTACTCAGCTGTCTTCCGTAGCTATAATTGTTATTCTACAACTTATTAGCTAACCGCCTCTCAACTAGTAGACTTAAATTAGCTGCTTGAGTGACTTGCCGACTCGCTATTATCGCACTGTGATTCCCGAATGCTCCGATTCCAACCTAATGCCAATCCTCTCCTTTCTCTCTCTCTTAATTCCCTTCTAATCTCTGTATATTTTCAGCGTTCTTTCCTTTTTATATCCATTTTTCCTGCCTAAATTATTCTCGTGATTTCTTTCTAAAACTCTTTTCAATAAACCTTCTCCTCACGTGGTTCCAAAATGTGCTCGCTCACTTACATATGTCTCCATGACAACCAAACAAAATATAATAAAATTGAGGTATTGCATAATGCTAAACTTCTACAAATAGGAATAAATAAAGAATATTTACATTTCAATTAATGTTAAATTATCAAATATAAATTCTATATTAACATAGAAATAAGCTAAATAGCTTGATAATATTTTAACACAGAGTTTTTCTACTATTAATACATATATTCTTGATTAAATAATTAAATATTAGATAAAATTAAAGGTAGTTATATGAATATTAAATTATAAACAAGTGATTTACATTAAATAATATTTACAAATGTAGCCTTTGCCATGGTGGATTATGTTGGATTCTGAGGAGAGTATTAATAATTTAAATTTCTCTTCATTCAGAATCCAAACAACGGAAAGGTTCCCCAGTAGAAGGCAAAAATAGTGCAACTGTACATGCATAGTTCTTGGACAGAAGTTTCCAATTTAGATTAGTTTATTTATGTACAGTTGTTTTTTATTTATTTTTTAATTTATTTTATTTTATTATTATTATTTATTTATTTTTTATTTTTTTGAGAACTGAGTTAGCGTCACTCTCAGACTTTGAGGCTCTGAAGTGCTCTATTTTAAAACTCTAAGTAGTACTAGTATTACATGTACTGAAAATATGAACTGAGATTATGTATAAATTGTCAAGTTCATACAATTCTGGAATGCTTGAAAAATATTGATAGATCAGTAATATTATGAGCAAGTTGTTAAATTAAACATCATTCAAATTATGGTTTGTTTTTTTTAGTGCCTTATTATATTATTATTATTTTAATTGTTATTTTGGCTGGAGATAGAAGAGAGAACTTTTACTGTTGTAACTTTTACTGTTGGAGAGTTGTACAATAGGTGTCCTCCTACGATGAGTCTTCGAACTCCTTGGAGGTGTCGCGAATAATAATAATAATAACCAGTTCAGGACTATTAGGGCCTGAGCATACTTTTAAATGTGTATAATGGCTGAAAAAGTCTGTATATATTTCTTGGCTAATTCCCAATGTTTGCCTTATAGTGGTATGACCTGTTTTCACAAAAGAGGCTATGGCAGTTGAGTATTGCTGTATAACATCAGTATTAGGAGGAAGTGCCAGCTAACACTGTACTATTAGTACACCCTGCTGAGGAGTGATCACCTTCACAAGGATTGGACTGGACCATTTAAACTGACTGGGTTTGATTACAGTTTTGAATTTGAATATGGAATAAACACTGCTGCATTGATGATAGGCCTTTGGAAAAGAAGTCACTACTGTGTCCCGTTTATTTTGGCTGTCCAGTTAGACTGATACACAGGATTCCTAATATCAGCTAGTAACTAATTCAGAACAGAGATCATCACAGGTACCTGGACTGCAGTGCTTCTGGAAGCATTTCTGGACTTCAACTAATGTGTTTTTTGACAATTGGTTTATGTGAATTAAGCTGAAGGGAGCTGGAAGATATGTAATTTCTCCATACTTGCAGTTAGGCAGCTGATTTTGCTGCGCCCTGAAACAAACAATAAATCATTCTTCCATACAAATTTTTCTTTCTATAGGAACCTGGAACATAAAGACACTGAACCAAGACTTTTTGCTTAATGTCCTCACTGAAGAATTTCATAGGTGTAAACTGGAAATTCTTACACTTCAAGAAGTAAGATGGATAGGAAAAGGTGACATTTGGAAAGGTAGCACTCAATTCATATACTCAGGACATGAGGATGGCAAACATCTGCAAGGTATAGGACTGTTACTTAATAGAAATGCAAGTAATGCTCTTCTTGGATATAACTATTAATGCAAGGCTCCCTAACTGCAAAATTTAAAACTGGAATTAAAGCTCTGAATGCAGTTAGTTGGTATGGTCCTGCTGAGGATTCAGAAGAGGAAGAGAAAGAGTGCTTCTTTAACCAGCTACAAGATGCACTAGCCAGTTTTAAGAAAGATGATATGATAGTTATTTTAGGGGATTTGAACGTCAAGGTTGGCACTGATTCCAATTACTGGGTAGGAGTAGTAGGACTGTTTGGAATTGGTATTAGGTGGGAGATGAATTTCATTGCCCAGTGTGAGATCACTGCCCCACTTATTGGAGGCCTGAAGTGGCTTGAAAAACACTCATGTTTTGTCTCTAGAGTAGGATTTCTGGACTCTATGTAAAAATGAATAAAAAAATTACAAAAATATATATAAAATTGATAAAAATGAAAAATAAATTCCTTAGCCCCACCCATGGTACAATGTACTATAGGTTTACTAATAACTTTTCATGGGTGAAAAGCATATTAAAAAAAAAAAATTGCAGTGACATTGGTGCAAAATTCATCCAGTTATGTAAACTAAATGGACTGAGAATGTGATTAATTATGTTCCAATTAATAGTAAATGGGCAAGTTCTGTGCAGTTCACTAGGACATTCAGAGGTGCAGAAATAAGATCCCATCAGCTTCAGAAATGTTCACTAAGACCTACCATTGTCTCTTTTAAAACAAGCATTGGCTAGTGCTGATATTGCTATAATTTACTAGGATAAGTAGCTGAGGTGTTTTATTGAAGAGCTCGCTTACAAGATTGTGGTGTAGAAAATCTATGGGATGATTTTAAAAATGCTGTGCATGAAACCAGTAAATCTGTTTTTGAGGTTAGAGAGAAGCAGAATTATTTGAGCAGTGAGACAATGCAGTTAATTGCTGAAAGAAGATAATGAGGAAGAGCCTGGAGCAGCATTCAGATAATGAGAATTGACTGAAATATAGAGAAATTAATCATGTTAAAGCTGTTTGTATAGTTCAAAATACATAAAAACTCCTGTTTCAACAACATGGAAGAGAATGCAGCTATAGAGAATAATCACAAATGATTGTTTATTAATAAAATATGTAAGAAGAGGGAGAATGGAGTGAAATCATTAAAAGATAAAGTTAAGAATACAATTGAAGGGCAAGGTGGGCAGAGCATTTTGATGATCTTTTAAAGAATATTCAGTCTTGTGATCTGGTCACTTCCCAATTTGATATCAGTCCCATTAAGTCATGTGAGGTTAGATTGGAATAAGTAAATTAAAACTTTATAAATCACCAAGATATAATAAAATTATGCAGAAATGAGGATAAGGAGAGTATAGTGGCTTAACTACTGAGATCCTGAATATTTGCTGTCAAAATGGTAAAGTTCCCCGCAACTTCACTAATGGTGTGAGAATTTAGCGTATTGTTTATTCCAAATAAAGTCCTCTGCATTATCGTAAACAGCAAGATAAATTTACTTGGCTGGCAAGTAACTTGGAGATGGGCAAGGTATTCAAAAAGGGAAGAAGCTGCACAGACCAAATATTTTTGTTGCAAGAGACATTTTAAGAAATATTTAGAATTTCAGAAACCTGTGATCATGTGTTCATTGACTTCAAAAAGGTTTTTGATTCAGTTGATAGGCAAAATTTATAGAAGATTGTAAGAGTTATTGAATACATGTCAAACTAACATTATTACTGCTTTATATGATGATATGGTTTATATAAAAGTTGACAAAACATATAGTGAATGGTTTAAAATAACAAGTGGAGTAAGGGATGTGTCCTGTCATCTTTTTTGGTTTAGTTTTGTAATTGATTTTGTGATGAAGACGACTTTGCAAGGAAAAAATTGGGAATTAAAGTGGTTTGAGAATCTTAGAATATCTGATCTGGATTTTGCTGATGATTTGGCCTTATTCACAAATAATATGGAAGAAATAAATTTCTTTATTGCTGCAATCGATGATTCTGGGAGTCATCTAGGTTTGATTATCATCATCGAGAAACACAAAGTAATGAAAACAAGTGACAAAGATGAGTCTTCTGTCTTTTTTAAAGGATGGGATGTTTCTGTAGAGCAAGTCCCTCAGTTAAATTATGTTTATAGCTGTGTAAACTGATGCTGGTGAATTGAGGAATAAAATGGGTAGAAAATTAGGGATGACTTCAGGAGTGATGGAAGGTTAGGAAAGACATCAGAATATCAATAAAAACAAAACTTAACTACTATAGTCTGGTTCTCTGTGTTTTGCATTATAGAGCACATGGATATTGTGCAAGAGTGATAATCAGAGACTTGATGCTTTTGATCAATAGTGGTTAAGGAGTATGATGGTTTGACTTCATGAATAATAATGAGATACTTCAGATGAGTGGTCACAGCCACCTCTCAGCACTATGTTATGAGGAAAGGCTACTCTAATTCGGCATGTTGTCTGAATGCAGAATATTTGGTTGGTCAACAAGGTTATGTTGAGTTGTGTGATTCAGAAGATGTTAGGAAAAGAGGTAGGCCCCTGAATGTGATGGATTGTCAATATTGAACAAGACCTAAACAGAATTAGCATTCAGTGGCATGAAGCAGCAGTATACAATCAAGATAGACACATCTGGAGTAGAAAGATATTCATTTTGATTAGACCTCTATGATTGTTGGTTGCTTGAGGAACATGTATGTATTTGTTATAAAAATGTAAAATAGTGCTTAGAGATTACTGCAATAGTCATTTTTATGTTTATATAAACATGCCATTGATTTTTTTCTTCAGAAATACCAGTAATTCCTGATTTAGATGAAGTTAAAGAAGAGGAACTCACTTCGCAAATAGCTCAGGCTCCAAGGTAATTCTACTGTGATTTTGCATTGTTAATTTCTTAACTATTAAGTGTTAGTATTATTAAGTACCTCCTTAATGCATTCAAAGTTTCTGTTACCATGAAATGTCTTAACAGATCGAAATTAATTCAAGCATACTTACTTCTAGTGAGTATTTTGTTTTTGATTATCTAAATATTTTGAGGAATACTGGAATGTTGTAATTTACATTTACAAGAATGTAATATTCAAACTTAAAATAGTCTGCCCAAAAATTATACAGATAGAATGATACTTATTAACCCACTGATACACCCAATAATAACCATTTCATCTCCTCTTTTGCTATTCTCACAGCCAGTTTTAACATAGTTTCATATAAATCTCATCACTGCTATGATATTTAATAGGCCCTGTAATCCTTTCTACACACCTTCTGTATCTGTCATTGAGTGAGTTTTTTAAGTATTTATCTGATTGGTTTCTGTTTTGTGGGAGAAAAATCTCCTAATGTGCTTGTAGGAAAATCCTGCTAACTCTTTGTGAGACCATCTAACTTGCCTTTGAATGAAAAAGCTCTGCTTAACTAAATGGGATTAGAACATGTCTGGACAGTTTATCGCGAGGAAAAATTCATTGCAGAGACTGTTCATTGCTGGAAATTTAATCGTGGGGAAAATTAATCGCAGAGATATGTGAAAAAAAAAATTTTTTTTTTTAATTTACGTATAAAGTTTATTCATATTCTTTCTTACTACAGGCTCTGTAGATGGAATATTAATTGTTACAGAACTAGGATAGGATGGTGAGGGAGAAAGAGCACCATATTTAAGAATATTTAGGGAGAATAATTATATCCAGCTAACTGCATGTTGTAATCTAAATGGGATAATCTAATCCCATTTAGATTACAACAATCAGCAGTTGTAATAATGGAGACTTATTTTTAGGGGGTAAAAGAACACCGTAAACGATGTTATACATGAAAAGATAACATGAAATCTATTAATGAAAATTAAAATTATTTGAACTGTTTCTTATCTGCTAAAACACATTAAAACAAGTGTTGTGCACCTAGAAGGCATGAATGTTGTGATGTTCTGTTTTTATTTTATTCCTTCAAAATTGTACTATTAGCCACTTCAAAGGAGCAATTATTATTCTGCTGTTATTAAAACAACTTAAAAATTTATCTTCAAAAAGAATTGGAATTGGTAGAATCAGGCATGTCTCTATCAATATTTGTAGTCCTGAAAAGACTGTTTTGATGATCATGAAAAGGAACACTTTTTATGTCATACTATTCAAAATTGAGCAGTATGAAAAAAAAAATTAAACAAAAATGGTGAATGCACAGCCAGAAAGTTTTCAAAATAAAAAATTATGGGCAACTCCTCTTAAGTAATCAAGAGTTTTACGATTTTCATAATCACTAATGATGAGCTGAAGTCTTTTTGCAGTATCTCGATAGCGTTTCTTACCAGGAGGAGGTTGGGTGTCAGCTATATATTGCTCTATTTTCCCCTCATTGAAATGTGCTCATCCTTCAAAGTTTTTAGAAACTTCCATATTGTCGGATGAGAAACACCAATTAGTTCACTGAATGCATGACGCCACGCCTCCCCGCATGAGTTGTTTGTCTTTGTTAACCCTTCCAGAGTAGCATGGTAACAATTCCATAAGGCATGGGGAAAGCAAGGTGGACGACGAAGTGATCGACGATCAGGTTTGCCAATCCAGGTGTCTTCTACGTAGTGCAGAACAGACTGAGCTTCAGCAGGATAGTCATTATTTTCTCACATAACACTTCAAAAGCACATACAACATTTGTAGATGGCACAAAAGCAATTGCCGATATCATGTGCATTTTTATTGCAAATTCAGAATCAGGAGGAATCACGTTACCATTTATAATGCCATGAATTGTGTACAGCTGCTCAAAAAGAGGTGGAGTAGTTTTAAAAGTGCCATCTGCATACCATGTTGTTGATTGCGACAATAACTGTAGATTTCGTTTAGTAGAAAATATCAGCAATCTGTTGCGGCCATCGTTGCTGTCATGCAAAAGGAACTCTTCATTTCAATAGGTGATTTTATATATAGGTGGAATAATTAAATTACTTAACGAATTTGGATTTGGTGGTACCTGTCCTTCTTGATTTCAGGTTCTTCGAATAGACTTCTTTACAGAGGCATTGCTCGACATTTGGCCGATGATGGCAGGGAGATATTTTTGTGTATGCTTCCGTGATAATTCGACGAGTCCCATCGTTAGTTTTACAGGCTTAATCTTTAATCTCATTAAGTAGCTTCGCTGCTTCAACCCATTGCCATGTTACCAGCATGATTATGTTGGTTAATTCGTTTGATAATGTTGTCACTAGCTGTATGAATATGCGCATGGCAATGCATTTTTTGAAACTGATCACATTTCCAAAAAATATTTTCTTAATTTTCTTTGTCTTTTATAAATAAATGACCATTATCACTCAATTTATGCTTCATCTTCTCGCTTAAAATAAATTCCAGAGGCATCGTGCAATAATTGTAATTAATTTATAAATTGGTTCTTAAACTTCGAACTTTTAAACACTTACCAAAAGAAAAAAATGTCAGGGATCGGACTTCTGGGAACACATAACGTAAAACTGTTTAATTTGAAATTTCCAGTGCAGAACTTCACTTTCAAATATCTAAGCAAGAATATATTCACAGTAGCAGCTCAACATAGTAGTAAAACAGCAGCTTTTATATTCTGGGAACCAGTGGTTAAATTCAGCTGGGACTCCTGGTCCCGGAACTTTTTTTATGCATCGGACCTGGAACATTTTTCTGTTTTGTGACTTTTCTCCCTTTACAGTAATTAAGCCTAACGCGAAACAGACAGCAATGACGGGTTATTAAGAAGTGCATAATGATTGGTGCGGTATTAACAAAAGATCGCACAATCGAAAGATAAAAGCAAGCCACCAGTTGAGTTGAAATGCTAACCCTCTTCAACCAAATTCCATATTTGAAACTGCCATAACAACATTCACTATATATATATTTCTTAGTTTTAACACGTTCAGTTGAATTTCATTGCTGCTTTGCGAACTCAAACACATCTAATTAATAACAATAGTTTTTAGTTAGATACTGTGTTTGCCATTATGGTTTTGCTTGAGTCTATACAGCATAGTTTCTGTATGAGGAGACGTGATTCATTCATTAGTGTCGTTTATATCCGAGTTGTCTCTAATTACACTATTTGTTGAAAAATATATTACACAGACTGCTCATACCTTATTCACTGACATAATAAAAGTAATTGTTTTTCTTGCCTCTGCAATATAGTGGCTATTCTATTGGGGAGGGCGTGTTGATTACCATGGCAGCAGTTACTATTGCCCCAACGTGCACGTGTTTAAGCTTTTTTTTTTCATGCACAAGGTATTTGCGAAACTTTTAAATTTCTTTTTTCGAAAAGTAAAATCAGGCGTGGTGCGAATTATATGCGAGGGTGAGTTATATTCGAGTAAGTACGGTATTTCGATTATGGATAAGTACATTCGTACCTTCTTTAACCCTGCGGAAGTCATGATCGAAAAAATTGCAGCTTAGGTCGCATGTATCTGAGAGATGCATTCATTATTAGTATGTGCTGAAATGCGATAAAACTTTTAAAAAAAACACTACAAATATAATACATGATGGTTTATTTATTTTCAGATGCAATCTAGAAATTATTGAAAAAAAAGAAACAAAAAAAACTAAACCAATACTATACTGACATTGGAGTTTGTGGTATCTCTCAGATACAATTTATTATCAAATATCACACACCTTTACATAACACGTGTTAAACCAAACTGACTTCAATTTTCTAGCGAATAACGCTTTCAGTGAATTTTCCCTGCAATAAATTTTCCTCTCGATGAATTGTCCGTGAACCGAATTAGAACCCACATTTTTCCAACTAGAGGATATTTTTGCTACTGCTGACCAAATTTTTTTTTTTGGCTTCCATCGACATCGAGTCGTGCACTGTTGATGCGATTAGGTCACGGAGTTCATTCATGGGGATGGGTGAACTTGCATTGCGGCTGATCGTCAGTTGGTTTGAGCTTGGTTTCTAGTGCTCGTATTTTGGAGGAAAGAGTTTCATTCCTAGCATTGATGTGCTGTTCGAGGTTTTTAATTCGTTTGCCTAAGTTCAGGAGTTGTTTTACAACTCCTGAACTGGCATCTGTGGCGATTTGTCTATTTTTGTGCAGGAAGCATGTAACCAGTAGCAGCAGAACTCGCACATTATACTGGTTTTTTTTCCTCGCTGATATCAATTTTACAGCTGTGGCACTTTGTGGGTTTGTCAGCAATTGACAACACTATGCTAGCGAGACACGGGGTGCTTGTTCGTCGTTGACTTTTGTTGCTGCCATCTTTGCTTCGCACAGTGGGCATAGCAGGCGCTCACACATGGCTGATTTTTAGATTGAAATATAGCTGTTTTAATGCACTAAAAGTACTAACAGGTTGTGCAGAAGTTATCGGTTCCTTAGATGAAGATGCTATGAACCTGATTGTGATAGGATAGTTGATAGAGCCGAAGAAGAGAAAACTGACCCTGGCCATTGAGCAGAATGTTGTTAAAAGTGAGAGAAAGTGAGGTATGATCTTTCTTTCTGGAAATGAGACGGGTTGTGTTTTGGTGGCAGTAAAATTCACCAGGTTATTCTCATTTGAGAGTGGCTGGGAGATAAGTGTCCAAGGCATTGGCTAAAGACCTCGAAATGTGAATTACCTGAGCACCATAAGATTTTGAAAAAGAGGGGTGGAGGGTACTTATCAGGAAAGCTGTGAACAGGTTTGAATGTTAGAGAGAGAGAAGAGCTTGTCAGCATCTACTCACTGTCAAACTTCAGACATACTAAACTAACTTCTTGTCTTCCTCCTCTTTCATTCTGTCTACCTTCCCCCCCCCACACACACACATACAAACATGCATTGCTTTTCCTAAGAACGCTATCTTCTATTTGCTCATGGGGGGGGAGGGCATGTCACCTTGGTTTCTTCTTTCTTCTTAGCCAAACACTATGCTGATGTACTGCAGGTTTTGCAGCTGCTTATAAACTGCTGTGGTAAAATAATAGTAAAATGATATCATAACATTATAGAATGTTTCAGATACATATTTATTGTATAATATTATGAGTTTGGAGTAATGTTTTTTGAGATACTTGTACTCCTAATAAATGATACCAATATCATCATGAAGGTTATTTTCTTGATCATAAATTAGTAAATAATAATATTTTTTGGTTTACTGATCAAGTGTTGATCAATTTTATTAACTGAACCAACTAGTTTCGTCACACTTATCTGTTCGCATCTTCAGGGCTTACATAGAGGTTTAAACAATCTCATAATTGCTGTTCCCCTTACATAGAGGAAGATTACCAAAGAGCTGTTCCCCTTACATAGAGGAAGATTACCATTCACGAATTTTCAAAGAGGCAGCCACAGTCACCCGTTCTGCTGTCAACCTTAACAGAAATCAAGGCCTAATACTCCCAGAGATATGGAAAACCCTAATCAGAACCTTAAAAATGGAAGAAATGAACTTTAATACAAACTACAGAAAGTTCCTCAGCAACAGCTAGCTGATCTTGTACACGCGATATGTGTTTCACTCACGTTTGATACTATTTTATTTGTAATTATTCTAGTCAGTTTTTTACAGTTATTCTTGTCAGTTTGCAGTTACGCATAATTGTGAGATTGTTTAAACCTCTATGTAAGCCCTGAAGATGCCAACAGATAAGTGAGGCGAAACTAGTTAGTTCAGTTAATAAAATTGATCAACACTTGATATCGGTAAACCAAGAAATATTATTATTTACAAATGATACCAATACTTTTCTGAAGTAAGGTCTCATGATGTTCGCAATCATCTTAATCGAGAATTCCCGAATCACTAGATTGGCAGAGATGGTCCAATCCCATGGCCCCCAAGGTCACAAGGTGATATGTGCATCAGAAATGCAGTTGGAGTCACACAACAAATGTTGGAGAATGTGTGGCATGTTATTGATTACAGCTTGGATATTTTACGTATTTCTGCCGGTGCACATGTTGAAGTTGTTCATTGACATTTTTTTTTCCTCTATGTTATGCATTGAAGGCTAACTTTGTGTTCCATTTCAAGTATCCACTGAAGAGTTATAATATATTATAATCAGGATAAACATTTGTGGACACCCTGTAGATGGTTTAATATCAAATCATATTGTTTGATATTAAATACATGGTTTAATTTAATATGAAGCCTGCTAAACACTCAGGCTGGTTGGCCGAGTGGTTAGGGTACTGCTCTCCAACTAATAATGTTTGTGATTGTCTTTAGGCAGGAGATGAATGTTATCACCCAGTGTAAGACCACGTCCCGCTTATTGGAGATTGGAGGCCTGAAATGGCTTAAAAAAATTCCATGTTTGGTCTCTAGAACAGAGTTTTCATTTATGTAAAAAAAAAAAAAAAAAAAAAAAGAATAAATGAAAAATACAAATATATATATATAATTGGTAAAAACAGATAAAAAAAAAATCTCTAGTCTGTCCATGATACAAATGTACTATAGGTTTACAAATAACCTTTTGTGGGTGAGCAACAAAAAAAAAATATAGTGTGGAGCTCATATTTATTAAACACTCTGGATATCTTTTCAGATGTGTCCTGAATATAGGAGATAGTAACAGTTTTGCTGTGGTCTTGCGTATTAGAGAAAGGTGGGAGACATTTAGTATTTTTATATTTTGGGGGGGATTACAGCCATTGGCTAAAAAAGTATAGGGAAAGGTAAGTAACTTAAGTGGAAAGAGCATTATGATTAGAACAGATAATTTTGTACCTGTGACCTGGCTTACTATGGACTCAGAAGATCTGTTGATATTGCCTTGGAGAACATAAGAAATACATTCACCATCATCACTATGTCAAGCAGGATTAGCAGACTATGCTATTGATATGCTTTCACGTAAGATAAGATGGAAAAAAAACAATTTTATACACCCAAGTCAGAGGCTGTTTTTGAAATTACAAGCAGCTTTAAAACATTCCCCCCCCCCCCAAACCTACTGGTTAATATCTCTCTTTATACAACATCAGATGGCACCAGTTAGGACTTGAGTTATTTTTGTTGCCCATTACAATTTTAAAATGTACCCCCTATTAACTGATTGTTGCTGTTTGAGCAATGTGACAAACTGGATATAAAATCAGCAATATATCAGCAACTAAGGAAATAAATCTAGGTAACCCTTGTATAATGCAGATGATAGGTTCCACAAAAATGCTGCGTTATATAAATCGCGTTATGCGAGACTCAGATCACATAGAAAAAGTAGGGTTAGGTTCCGAAATCGTTTTTTTTTTTTTTTTTTTTTTAAGATTACATAAAACAATGACATATCCAACAAAACTATATTTTTATTTAATTCAGGTAATTCATGTAAGTTAAGAAAACATAAACTATGAAACAAATACATAGTATAAAATTATAAAAAATTATGAAATATACGTAAACTTCATTGCACATAATATATAAATATTTTAGGCAAAATAAAATAAAGTGTATATTTTAATCATCATCACTCTCTTCAAAACGAACATTTCATGGATGTTCTTTATTTACGAGTGGCCGGACGTCGTCATCACTTAAAATCTCTTGGACATCATTACTATAATTCTCATTGCATACTTCGGCTGGTTTAGTTATCAAGAAGTCAGTAATAAGACCTTGCTTACCACTATGCTGCAATTTTTTATTAAGTTCATAATACAGATCTAAACAAATATCCATTTATCTCATGAATTTTCTGAAGTGCTCCGTTGAGAGATCATCCATAAAATAACTTTCTTACCAAGTCCAATTTTTCTGCTAATTTCTTTAAACTGAATTCTTTAACGGATTCATCACAATCAGAATCTTCGGGAACTTTCCCTGCCATTCGGTTTGTACCAGTTCCTCCTCATTTAAATCTATTTCCCCATCAATTAATTCACTATTGAAGAGAGCACTTATGAAGAAGTTTGCGAAGGTTGCGTCTCATGTGCTGATCACAACCGAATGTATCTTCAGTCTTGTTCATTTGTTACCTTGGCAGTTTACAGTGGGTGGGTTTATCATTATTAATAAACGCGTATATTGCAAAAGTGCTCTAAGAGGCCATTACTATAAAAATGGTTTTTTGTTACATAAAAAAAAAAGCATTACATATTGTATGTAACTCACCAAAAAATAAAGTGCTCAGCTTGAGATTAACACACTTATGATTTTTAATGCGCTTTCCTGGCAGAAAACAAAGACAATTTTCAACAACAATAAATCCTTTATACGGTAAACAATTGATGTCCATGCATGCTAAAGGGTATTTTCCCTAATATAAATTCGCTACTTATAACTACATGCGAGATATGGGCAGACAGAAATTTAATGATGATAAAATTTGATTTTTAAGTTGCGCGTTGAAAAATATATGAAAAGATAAAGGGTTACTACAGTTTGTAGACAGTCTTATATTGAAACCGCGTTGTGTAAGTACTGAGTTCAACAAGGATTACTACAATTTGTGGACCGTGTTATATCGAAACTGCGTTGTATAAGTACTGCGTTATACGAGGGTTACCTGTATACTGTTTATTTTCTTATTGTCTTGGATTGTGAATCAGAACCATTAAAAAAAAACTTAGCAATAAACTGCCAACACATAAGCCATTCTACTCATCTGTATTGAATGTGATACTCATGACATTTAATCAATTATTCTTTCATATAATACAGAAGTAACAGTACTATTTTCTGTTTATATGCAGATTGTCCATGCATTACCGTAGTTGATAAGACCTTATGCTTGCCTACCTAATCATCCAGTGGTATATAAGAAGGTGTTATTGATTAAATACTTTATAGTATATATACAATATTCTGCTAATATTGGATTATTTGAAATTATTTTATTCTCTCTTTTTTTTTATTATTTCTTTCCTATAGCATTGCTGTAAATAGAGTAGCTACTTATCAAGAATTGGATAGTGATCTGTTGAAACATACTGCATTTGCAACACTGGTAATTTTATTTAGTTCTTCTGTTTATTTTTTCAACATAGAGGGGATAATGTACAATAGAGGAGATAATGTATGAGGGTGGTCTGCAAAGTTCTCGGCCTAACAATGAAAAAACAAATTTATAATTTCAAAATTATTTTAATTTTCAACATAATCACCCTTAAGACTAATACATTTATTCCAGCGATCCTTCCTCACCATTATCCTGTCCCTGTGGTGGTTCTCAGTAAGATCTACACTCCTCTGCAATCATCTCTTCATTCGAAGAAAAACACTGACCAGAGAGGAAGAGTTTTAGTTTTGGGAAAAGATAGAAGTCAGAGGGAGCCAAATCTTAGGAATAGTTATTCCTTAAACCTATTCATTGTCTGCACATTGACTACTGTATCATTGTATGATCCAACTAATTACACTAAAAAAAAAAAAAAAAAAAGAAGAAGCCATATCTTACCACTTTCTTTCATAACTTCCAGGGGATGGTCTCTTGTTTTTGTTCCTTCTTCCTTGTTCTACTGTATAAAACAATTGCCCCAGTGTTAATCCTGTAAACATCTCTCAACATTTTAAATGTTTCAATCATGTTATCCCTCTCCATCTTTTTATCCACCAAACTCAGCGGGTTGCATACCCTCATTCTGTCCTCATAATCATATTGTACCACGATGATACTGTTTTTGTTATCTGCCTCTGTATCCTTCATGTCATGGTGATCACATATGAGCACAGTAATACAGAAGGGTCTGATCAGAGATGTATGCAATGGTATCAGCCATTGCCAGATTAAACCCTGTGGAGGCTCCTAGGCAGTCGAAATCTCGGGGGGGCCTTCCTCGCAAATTATCACCTAATACGTTTTTAATTTTACCAACCAACAATTTTAATAAACCAATTTTATTACACAAAACACAAAAGCTTTTAAGAGACAAACTGTAATGTGAACCTGATGTCAATGGTTTATGTACTTGTTGTTAATGGGTACATTACATTAATACAGTATTTTCTCTATAGAGTCTTTAATGTAAAGTTTTCATTTCTTTGAGTTGGTTCATTTTTTATATCTTTTGGAAACAATTTAAGAACGCTTGATTGTAATTATCTTTCAAGATCAAATCAATATTATTTTGATCTGTTGTCGCAGGAGCCCCTAAACATAATGGGGCCATAGGCCAGTGCCTACTCTGCCTATTTGGTAATCCAGCACCTGTTATCAGCACTCTTTTATCTCTGCTGGTCATCTACATTCATAGTATTGCAGCAGTCCTCTTGGTTACTTTCATCATGTTTGCAATATGTCCCCTAACTTTAAATTTCTATTGACTCACTACTGTCCTATTTCTATAGGACAGTAGTGAGGCCAGCTATGACGTATGCTATAGAAACTGTGGCTCTGAGGAAAAATAACATCAGCATGATGGAAGTAGCAGAGATGGGAATGCTTTGGTGGATGTGTGGTGTGTGACCAGAAAGGATCATCTGAGAAATGACTATGTGAGGGGAACAGTGAAAGTTACGAACTTAGGAGCGAAGATACAGGAGGCAAGGTTAAGATGGTTTGGTCATGTGATGAGGAGGGAGGACGAACATGTGGGAAGAAGGGTCATGCAGATGGATGTGCAAGGAAGGAGGAAGCATGGGCGGCCAAAGAAGAGATGGAGGGGAGCTGGTAGAAGAGGACTTGAGGATGAAGAACTTGGTGACAGCCCAAGACAGGAGGATGTGGAGGAGACTCATCATCAACAGTGACCCCACTTAAGTGGGAGAAGCTGCAGAAGAAAATTGACTGTTTACTCAAGATGCCATATCTTCTCCACTCTAGTGAAGTTTTACAATAATATAGTATGTAGCCTCACATCAGTGGATCCCAAATTTCAAGACCTTACATTTAGTCACATTAATCTGATATCCTCATTTATTTGCCTACTTCTCCAGCTTATTCAAATTCTCCAGAAGGGCCATCACATAGCCACTGTTACTAATAATCCTTCCATGCTTCACATCATCTCAAGCAATTGAATATCCCTGCAGTGCAGTGGCAGTACCATTGACATAAAAGTTAATGAGCAAAGGTACTTAGGTCTGTGGAACTCAGGTTGTGACTTTCCTTTTGTCCAAAAGTACTACCCCTACACAGCTTTTGGATATCTATCAGACAGCAAGTTTCCATTCCAATTCACTAACTTGATATCTAACCCTATGTATTGCAACTTAAATATCACATCCTCATTGTGTCATTAAAAGAGAGACCCTTGATCTTATTAAGTCCTGCTTTGGTCAGATACTTCTGAATTGTTCAAATTTACTGTTAATGCTAGCTTTTTACATGAAAAGAAAAAATTAATAAACAAGTGGATGCGATGGCCATAGGTTCTCCTCTCCCTTTGTCTGTTTCTATATGGAACACTTAAAGAATCAAGATTCAATAGAACTACTTTTAAACCTATATGCTAGATGCACTATGTGAATGATGTATTTGTTATTTGGCTCGATGGCCCGGACACATTGAATTCATTTTTAGTACATTTTATACAGCTAGTACCCATGAGTATACTTAGTGATAGAAAAAGAATTCACATAATTGTCTGCCCTTCTTAGCCATATCATTCACAAGTGTTTTGTCACCAAGCCACCAGTACAATATTCTTAAAACATTAATATGCAGGCCAGGGATATTTATTTCCAATGATACCCCCTAGATCTCAGTTACCTGTGCCATACTTACTTAGCCAACTGCCACAATTCCTGTAAAACAGATAAAATACTGCATGCCTTCTGTTCCTTCCCTTTACATCTTCCCATCACTCCAACAAGTAGCCATTTTATCATTAACACTTCATATAAAAAAAAATTCTCCCTGAAAAAGCAATGCAAAGAATAGCAACAAAACAACATCAACAACATAATTCTAGCCAAAAAATCTTAAAAAAACAAATACCCATTCGAAAAAAAAAATAAATAAAATAAAATAAAAAATTCCACATCCATTTCAGAAAATATTATTATTATTGTCAACTGCAAGGAGTCCGTATACTTGAGGGAGGCCCTGACCATCATGTCAAGAGCTATTCAGCATTCACACAGTATCTATCATATTTTGCTTTGAACTCATTCACAGTCATGGCACTTAACAGACTCTGGCAACTTATTCCACTCATTCACCACTCTCCAAGTAAAAAACCTAGTTCTAACACCCTTGCTAACTACACTCTTGCTCAGTTTCCATGGATGGCCCCTAGTCCTCCCATCAAAACACCTATTCTTAAAATTTTCCTCTGAATAAATCTTGTAAAAACCACTCAGTAATTTGAATGTCTCAATCATATCACCCCTTTTCCCTATCAACCAGTTTCTGTAACCCACAAATCTTTAACTTGTTCTCGTAAGATTCATTCCATAGACCAGCTACCATCTTGGTCACTTGCCTCTGGATCCTCTCTACTTCCTCCCCATCACCAAGAAACCTTGGTGCCTAGATCTACGCACAGTAGTCAAGATGGAGGTCTTATCAAGGCTCGATGAAGAGGAATAATAACTTGCTTCTCTCTGCTCATCAAAGTATTTTTCAGTAACTAAGTGATCTTTGTTTTGCACTACGTGCAGGCGCAAACTTGACTTATTTGTCTGTTTGCTCACTTGGGGAATAGGATTAATAACCAAGTTTATATAAAATTACTTGGTATCTTAAATACATAATATACCCAAGTTAAAAAACTTTCTACATAAAATTAAATAATTAATTAATTATGTGTGTGTGTGTGTGTGTGTGTATATATATATATATATATGTAATATTTTAAAAATATTTATGAATAATTATTTATAATTTTATAAATAATATTTTATTTTACTTATAATATTTATTTATATATAAATTTATAATATTATTCAGTGTAAAATTGATTATTGTATTATTAAATTGATTTTAATGATGTTGGTTTAAAAAAAAAAAAATCGTAATGAGAAAAATATTTATGCGTTGTAACTCTCACCATAGAAGTCAGATGAGCAGGGGCGCAGCAGAAGGAAGTCAACTTGTCGGCGAAATGCTTACCGTATTTACTCGAATATAACTTGCCCTTGGGTATAACTCGCACACTGATTTTACTTTATGAAAAAAGACATTAAAATGTTTTGCATATACCTCGCACACGCAAAATGTTTAAACATGTTCACGTCGAGGCGATAGTAAGATAGTACCTCTTTCCCCGTGGTAACAACACGCCCTCCCCCAACAGCCATTATACTGCACATGTAAGAAAAACAAGTAGTTTTATTGTATCCCTGAATAAGGTACAGAGGCTTTTGCAGTCTATGCAATATATTTCTCAACAAATAGTGCCATTAGAGACAGCTGGATAAGTTAGAAATTTTTGGCCTGTAATAAGTTCATGTAGCCGTTGTGCTATTTGATGCTTGATTCCTTCACAATAACTGTGTGATTTCAAACATAGAGTGGGCAGTTTAATAAAAATTTTCTTTATGTTTGAATGTGGGGTCAACCACAGCTAGCAAATATAAGATTTGAGGAAAGATGAAACCAACAGTATCTAACTAAAAACTATTGTCCAATTTTTCAATTACATGAAATAAGTGTTTGTTTTATTGCATTTGAAATTCTTGATGTCATTATGACAGATCTTCCTCCTTCTTCTTCATGTAACTTCCTCAGTGAGAGGGTGCAGCGCCATGTCCTTCCAGTTCTCTCTCTGTTGGTGGCTTTCCTTTTTGTTTCTGCATAGCCATGTGATCCTGTCCATGATCTTATATATTCAAGCCATTTCCTTCTTTTTTGCCTCTTGATCCTTTTCCCATAAGTTTTTCTTCTAAAACTGTTAGTATCCTCTGTCCTGATGAACCTCTCAGTACATGTTCTGCCAATCTCATCTTTCTCTGGATCATTTCCTGTAATAAAGATCTCTGTGTTCTCATTCTCTGTAGGACATCTGTATTTGTCACATGGCCATGGGATTTTCAGAGTTCTCCTATAGCACCACAATTCAAAGGCCATTATCTGTTGCCTTACTCTCTTCTTGAATATCCAGGTCTCACTTCCATATGAAAATTGGCCACACTAATGTTCTTATCATTCTTTTCTTTGTCTCGATACTCACAGAACTTCTGAGCAGATCTTTATTTTTCCAGAATGCATCTTTAACTATGGCTGTTCTTATTTTTATTTCTTTATCTTGCTTTCCATCTGCAATAAAGTAGGTGCCTAAATATTTGTATTCTGTTGTATGTTCAATTTTTATATTGTTTATCAATATTTCTGGTTCGGATCTGCTTTCTTTTGAGATTTTCATAAATTTGGTCTTTTTTGCATTTATATCTAATCCAAATTCTTTATCTTCTTCAATTAGTAGTTGCAGTAATTTGATTAATTTGTTTCTGTTTTCTGCTATTAGAATGGTATCATCAGCATATCTAAGATTGTTGTATTTTATACCATTGATATTAATTCCTATTTTCTGTTTTTCAATCTTTTTCATCACTGTCTCACTATAGATATTAAATAGATTTGGTGAAAAGATACAACCTTGTCTAACTCCTCTTTTTATTTTCACTGCAGAAGTCTCATTGTTAAACAGCTGCATTTTTTGTTTGGTGTAAATCATTTTTATAATCTTAAGTACATGATCTTCTATGTCTAATTTATCTAATATATTGAACATTTTATTATGTGTTACCAGGTCAAAAGCCTTCTGAAAGTCTATGAAGCATGTGTAAATATTCCTATTTCTTTCAAGTGATCTTTCTATTAGTATTTTTAGTTCCAGGATAGCATTAATGGTTCCCATTCCTCTTCTGAACCCTTTCAGTTGTTCACTCAATTTGTTCTTATTTTCACTGCTTATGGTTCTTTCAATTTGTTTGTTAACAATGGTTAAAATAATTTTAGATGCATGGGATATTAGGCTCACAGTTCTGTAATCCTCTCAATTTTGTGCATTATGTTTATTTGGAATTGGTATGCAGATAGATCTTGTAGAAACTTCAGGTAATTGTATTGTTTTATAGATGTCCTGAATGGATTCCACTAAATAGTTGTTATTATTGCCAGTCAAAGCATTCAACAGCTCAGCTGGAATATTATCACACCCAGGGGATTTATTATTAGGAAGGTTCTTGATTGCGTGTTCTACCTCCTTTCTTGTGGGTAGAGTGGTATCTGTTGTTACGTTTAACTTAAGGTGTCGTGAATCATATAACATGTTACCGTTATCACCATCATAGAGGTCTGATAAGTACTCCACCCATCTTCTATTTATCTTTTCCTTATCAATGAGTATGTTTCCATCTTTGTCCTTGATGTTATTAGACTCTGTATGTTTTGCTTTTCCATTAAGTTCTTTCACTTTCAGGAATGCTTCTCTGGTTTTGTTCCTATTTTGTAATTCTTCTATCTCAGTGCACTGCCTATTTATCCAGTTTTCTTTCAATCTTTTACATAACTGTTTGATTCTTTTATCCAAAGTTTTATATCTTAATCTTTCTTCTTCATTTGCTCCTCTTTTCCATGTTCTTCTTTCATCAATAAGGTTGATTACTTCTTGAGTTATCCATGGTTTTTTTTCTTTCTTTCTTCTTGTTTATTGATGTGGTTTTTAGCAGATGTTATGATAGCTGTTTGTAGTTTATTCCACTTGAGAGGGTTCATTTTCGTTTTGCAACTGTGCAGACAGAAGATCTGAAATATTTTCATTGGATTTTGTACCATTTGCAGATCCCATTTTAGGGGTTGACTTCTTTTAAATTTTATTGTTTTCAAGCGAATATTCATCTTCATTAAGACCAGTCTATGATCAGATCCACGGTCAGCACTTGGCATCACCTTTGAATTCCGTATTCCATTGAAGTAACGTTTACTGACTACAATATAGTCTAATTGATTTTTGTACCTTCCATCTGGACTTTCCCATGTGTAACGTGCTGTTGGTTTTTGCTCAGAATAAGTGTTAGTTATGATGAGACTGTGCTTGTTACAGAAATCAATCAGCTTTTGTCCTCTCTCATTCCGAATTCCTAGTCCAAATGGACCCACGTGTGTAGATGTTCTCTCTGATCCAACTTTTGCTTTCCAGTCACCCATAGCACAAATAACTCGATCTTATAATTGAATTAAAATCAAATAAAATTCTCCCACCAATTGAAACATGACATATAATGCGTGTGTGAGTTCGTCTGCCAGCTCAAACAAGCAACAAAAAAATTCAACTAAGAGTTGAAACTTTGTGTGAGTTGAGCCTGCCGGTAATGAGAAAT
Source organism: Typopeltis vanoorti (assembly GCF_054136105.1). Taxonomy (NCBI): domain Eukaryota; kingdom Metazoa; phylum Arthropoda; class Arachnida; order Uropygi; family Thelyphonidae; genus Typopeltis; species Typopeltis vanoorti. The sequence goes on along the minus strand of NC_143558.1, from coordinate 74,968,817 downwards.
TCCGTTGGAGCTATAAACGACACCCCGTCGTGAATGTGTTAAAACTAAGAAATATATAGTGAATGTTGTTATGACAGTTTCAGATGTTATCGAATTCGGTTGAAAAGAATTATCGTTTCAACTCAACAATAGTCGGCTTGCCTTTGTCTTTAGGTCGCATGATCTTTTGTTAATACCAATCATATGCACGTTTCATAGCTGCTCTCTCATGTAAAACAATATTTAATTTGTATGTATTGTAATAATTTAAAACAAAAGTTGAATAATTTATAAGCATATAAAAGGATATCACCTGTAAATCGTTGACGTGCCAGCAAAATTCTCAGACGTGCCACCTCTGGCATGCATGCCATAGGTTCGCCATCTATGCACTATACCATTCACATTCTATCCCACTAACTATATCATCTTCTGTTAGTCATGTCTCACTAATGTAAATAACCTCCTGCTTGTTCCTAATGCTCCTGGCAGGAGGAATTCTTGAGTTCAACAAGCAGGATACTTAGTGTATATAAAGTGTACACTAATTTAGTGTACATAGAGTGCAAAAGCCCCCACCCTCCCAATCCTGCCCCTATCTTGATGCTTTATATTATCTCAACCTTGTTAGTACCAGTGGTTTGTTACCATTGGTACTAACACAGGTATATTAACACATTCTTACACCCAATTGCCTCACAGATGTCTGCATATCTACTCAACATTTCCTCCTCCCCTTCCCCCCCAAAAAAGCTCCAATTTCTCTGATTCTGCACATCCACTTTCACTTCATTCAACAACAATTTTTCGAGTCTCCGAACACCAAATCCATTCAGAAGCAAACCATCTTTCTTGTATAAATCCTTTCACCCATCAAACACACTTCACACACCACTCCTCCTGCATAACCTATGCATAGTCATTCACTATTTTGGCCCTCCTCCTCAACTCTACTCTGTCATACTGCAGCAACAGACTCACTGTCTTAACTCTCTCACTCTTTTCTTTGGCTATTTCCAGTAAATCTTTCAAGTTCTCTCTCATACTATACTTTTCTCCTTTTAAATCATTCGTTCCAGCTACTACAATCATTTCTTTCATCCTACGCTTTTGTGCTCTAATAGCCTCACTTACATCATTAATTTTCGCACCAGGAAAGCACGATTTTGTCAAACTCTCATCGATCACACCTTTTACGATCAAATCGCTGTATAACATTCGCTCCTTAATTTTTCTTTCTTTCCCAATCATGCCCTCATTTTTCTTATCTTGCCTTGCTTCTTTTTGTTATTAGCTGATCCACTCGGTAGACATTTTTGCAATCGCTCCAGTTGCCGCTTTGCCCTATGTATCACTCCATGCGACCAAGCTATCTCCCTCATTGCAGCTAACTCTTCATTCTTTATATTAGCCAAACAATTCCCTCATTCTACACTTTTACTATAATAAATTTAGTTTAATCCTTTATCCAAGTGTGAGCAAACAAAGTTTGCGCCTGAAAGTATCTTCAGGACAGAGTTAAGGTGGTACAACACCAGGGCAACTCGTTGCAAAGGTGGAGCAAGATACCAAGCCTCCTATCTCAGTATCTCCTATAATGCAAAACACATCTCCTTGCGGATATGTCTAATGTTATGCATTAAGGGAAGGGCCACTACCCAGACTAGTTTCGACCTTTATTGAGGTCTCTTCAGTGGGAGCCAGGCCCAAGTGGAGATAGATATCAGGCAGAAGCATTAGCAGGTCTTTCAACATCTTTCTCTAAATCCAGAGTAAATTATTAAAAAAGGGTGGTACACCAATTGGCAATTCCTATAGGTAGAGATGACCTGCTAATGCTTCTGCCTGATATCTATCTCCACTTGGGCCTGGCTCCCACTGAAGAGACCTCAATAAAGGTCGAAACTAGTCTGGGTAGTGGCCCTTCCCTTAATGCATAACATTAGACATATCTGCAAGGAGATGTGTTTTGCATTATAGGAGATACTGAGATAGGAGGCTTGGTATCTTGCTCCACCTTTGCAACGAGTTGCCCTGGTGTTGTACCACCTTAACCCTGTCCTGAAGATACTTTCAGGCGCAAACTTTGTTTGCTCACACTTGGATAAAGGATTAAACTAAATTTATTATACTCTAACCAAGTGAAAAATAAACTTTCAACATCAATACACTTTTACTCTCACGTTCAACCATGTCACATTTAATCTTACTATCAATGCTGTCTGGCGTTACATCACAATTTTCAATCATATTCTAACTGTAATATAAGCGATGTATGCTGCCACTACTTACGGAAATCTATATCCAGGCTGTTATTTTATTTCTGATTCAAATGGCACCATCAACAACTAATGTCCACCTCATATTTCCAAAGTACACTCTACATGATTTCTTCTGCCACAAAGATGGAACTTGTTCATTTGTCATATCTAACATCCACTGTCAGAGAATGCTAAACCTTGAATCACCTCTTGTCAGTCTCTTCTAGTTCAAAATTTGTTTCTATTGTTATATTCATTTGTTTTTGTTCTCCAAGTTCTGATGATTACTCTAACCTTTTTAATTATTTATATCTGAAACTTAATTTTAATTTTCTGCAATCCAAATATCCTAAAAGTGAGGTTATCATAATTGCAGATTTCAACTCATGTGAACTCCCCTTCTCCAATTCTACTAATCATGGTGGGAGAGATGCTGAGGTCTCTACTGTTAGCAGCAATCTTTCCAAGTTATTCATTCACCTGTCAGAATATCAGATAATTTTCTTCTTCTTAGTAACGTAGACCATAATCTCATCCAAGTTTATGGATGAGATTCAGCATTCACTCTCAGCCTCATGTCTTTTAGCACTGCATTGGTTTCAAATGAAGTGACGTCTGTGATTTCTACTCTCGCTTCAATTGGGCTGAACATTTCTTCTGCTCAAGTGGCATTTGAATCTTCTGGTCCTACACCAAGTCCAGTGAATTAACTTGTGGCCCCTCTCTCATATGTTTCCACCTCTCTTATATTTATATGATCAAAGCAAAGTATTACCTCTCAAGAATACCTCACAGCATAACTCCTCTGGATAGAGAAGATCTTTGTTCTTAAGGTGATATATATATATATATATATATACACAATTATATTTGAAAAGAGGATTATAAGAATCCGTAATAACTTTTAGATATCAATATGTCCTCTAGTCTTGATGGTGTATTTCCATTTGTGCTTCAGAATTAACAGCCTCTACTGTTGTTACAGTCTTTCATGCTCGTATGACATTTATTTACATTATGCATGGAAGTTAGTCTGTAATTAAAAGATTGTGCAGCAGGAATGGTGTGCAGTTTATTGATGTATGGAGTGAATTTGATAGACGAAAGAACTTATAAATGCCCAATGGACTATGTTTCAATAGTTTTGGAGTTAGATGTTTGGAGAAAGTGTTGTTTAGTGAGAGTGTGTTAGTGAAAAACTAGGGAAACTAGAGATATTAGGGAGGATAGAATCAAGCATGAGTCTATCCATCCTTGTGATGAGTGAACGAGTGATTATGCAATGCTGAATGGGATTTCACAGGTCTCCAATTTAAATGGGTTGATAATGACATTACATGAGGGTAACTATGGATACAAAGGGCCAATGAAATGCATGTTCATGAAGTATCAGGAATAAGGTGAGGAATTTTTAGCATTGGTCTCAACTTGGCCAAAAATCATAGGCATCAGTCAGACCTGGTTGGCTGAAAATGATATAGTTACAGGGATAGAATGTAAAGGGTGTTGTATTTTCAGGGAGGATAGAAGGAACAGGACAGGAGATGAGGTATTGCTGATGATAGCTGCAGATTTACAACCAACAGAATTAAAAGTTAAAGAGAATATTAGATCTGAGGGAGATGGTTCATTTGAGGCTGTCTGGTGTGAGATAAAGACAAATAGAACAAAATATGATGTTTTTGGGTGCTGCTATAGAGCAGGGAGAGTGTGTGTGGAGGGGGGGTTTCCACAGGAAGATGCCATGTGTTGGCAGATCAGCACAATGATCTGCCAATACATGGCAGATCATTGAGCCATGATCAGTCTCCCATAATAACTGATCTGGCCAAACAGTTATTATGGGAGACTTTAACTATAGGGGACATCGTTTGGAGGGAAGAAAGGAGGAAAGAGGGCATGGCAAAATGGAAGTGAGATTTATACAGTTGCTAAGGGATAATTACATGAAATAACATGTTATAGAGGAAACAAGGGGTTTGAGGGTGTTGAATCTGATAAAAGCATCAGAAGATGTATCCATAACTAAGGTAGTCACCATCATTCTCCTTGACAAGTCTAGGAGAATGATGGTGACTAATGGAGTATACCTCAGGGTTTGGTATTAGGGCCATTACTCTTTAATTTGTATATCAGTGACATAGGGACAGATTTAAGAGCAGATATTCATTTTTGCTAATGATGCAAAACTGGTGGAGAGCAATAGTTGATAAAGGTGATGTTGATATCCTGCAGGATGATTTAAATAAATTGGTATTGTGGGCAAAGGATAATGATTGTCAATTTAATGTTGCAAAATGTAAGGTTATGCACTTCAGCTTGAAAAGGTTGTATATGGTGCATCATATTGATAGTATTGGTTTGCAGGAAATTGATGAGGCTAGGATTTGAGGATAATGGTGGACAAACAGTTGAATTTCAGAGGGCATATTGCAAAAGTTGGTAAAATAGCTCAATGAATTACTTGGATGTTGAAAAACACTGTAACAAGCAAAGATAAGGAAATTATTATCCCTTCTTTATAAGGCTATGATTTGGCCATATCTTGATGTACACAGATTTGGTCACCTGGGTTTCTTGGGGACGATGTGGTCAAAAGGATTCAGAGATGAGTGACCAAGATGGTGACAGGTCTGTGAAATACTTCCTGCTAAGATAGGTTGAAGGTTTGTTGGTTTTCAATAAATAATAATAATAATAATTATTATTATTATTATTATTATTATTGTATTCAAAAAAAAAATTGAGATAAAACCATCAAACTAACTTTTGTTTTCACATCAGTTCTCACATTAGTTATTTGAGAATAATGAAGAAAATCAATGAAGAACTTCACCACTTAGTGGCTCGACATTGATTCAGTCGCTTAATTCAGAGCAGATCTCCTTACCAGTGTCACTCATTTTTGGAGTCAGTCCATGGAAAAGTTTTGAGCAACTCACATGGTCACTTTTGGCATTTGAATCTGGCACAAAGATATTTGAATAGTTTGAAGTGCTATAAGTGCTTCAAATACTATCTGCTAAAAAATCCTCAATAACCTAGTGCCTTACACAACACTGTAATTCCCTTGCCTTCCCAAAAAACTAGGTTTCCTTTTCTGCTCGCAAAACTGCTTGAGTAGACAAGTTGTACTTGTAAAACTTCTAACTCTGTACAACTCCTAAATCCATCCAGTCTCAGAATATTGTTCTCGTGTTTGTAGTGCTATAACAAAGTCCTCTCTGAAAATGCTGGATGTTGTCCAGAACACTGACAGTCCAGTTCATTGATGACCTTTCCTTAAAACTCCATTCACTTGTTCATAGACATTCTGTTCATCTATAGGTATTTTCTTGGAGCTGCTCTACTGTATTGGCTATTATCATGGTGAGTTAAAATTACATATATCAATATCTATGGAGTATAAATAGCATGAGGAAAAAATTTGCAAAAAAGTTGCCAAGAAATTGCAGTGCCTCCCTGCTAAAACTCAAAAGCAGACGTAAATTTACAGCTTTACTATTTGCTAAAGTTAAAAATTGAATGTGTGTGTGTGTGTGTGTGTGTGTGTGTGTGTGTGTGTGTTAATACTATTTTGGAAATAGAAGCATGGGGAGTGTATATATACTAACTACTGAACCACTGGTATCTATTCACAGTCCAGCAAACCTACCAAGCCAATTTCTTGGCCTATTTCATCCCTTTTGTTTTATGAACTTTCTTCATCATTTATCCAAGGACTATGACTTCTAGTTGCCATAGTCCTTTAAACAGGTTTGTTTGACTTGTCCACAAATTGCACTTCTGTATCATAGGCGTTACACCCTTTCATGTACATGGTTGATTTAAAAGAAGAAAATAAAATTCCCTCTCAAGTAAATTTTATGTTTTCAGCTTTACATTTAAATGAAGAAAGTTTTTTAAAGTGTAAAGTAGTTTTATTATAAGTAATACTTATCAATATAATTATTGATTGATAATGACATTTGATATTATTTCATAGGATGGTATAGATCTCCGACTTTTGACCAGACATTTAGCACCTGAACAACAAATTAAAGAGGTAATATTTGATTGTGTAATCTTTTAATAATATTAAAGCAATAATTTTCATTAGTTGCTATAGCAATCTGGTTTAACAGTACTACTATTACCAAATCTCTAGGAAGGCTATACATCACATTCTCTCTCTCTCACACACACACACACACACCAGCTTTCATATCTTCTCTTAAACTCATTCACATCAGTGACATCTCTGATTGCCCTGTCTATCTTTACATCATCAATAGACAATTGACCTCACAGGAGATGTTCAGTTATCTGCTGCAGAATCATCACAATTGAACATCTCCTGTGAGGTCCTTTCCAATATCATTAATATATAGAGGAACACCAATGATCCAAGGACTAATTCTTGGGTATACCATTGATCACCATAAATTTGATACTTGCATTACCTATTTACTACTTTCTAATACATGTCCATCAGCCACTCACTTAAGTCACTAGTTTATATTCCAATCCCATATAAGGCTGTGTGCTATAGTACACAGCCTTATATTCTGCACTCCAAAATGTAACACCTTGAACTTATTACTATTAAAACTATAACCCCACTCCTATGTCCAAGTCAAAAGTCTATTCAAATCTTCCTCAAGGGAATTAACATCAGCAGTGATACTTATAATTCTCCCCAATTTTGCATCATCAGCAAACACCTGAATATCCCAGTCAGTCCACATGATATATTACTTACAAACAAGTTAAACATCAGGGGGACCCAAGAACAGAACTCTGGGGCATGCCACTCGTTATCCTCCCTTTTTTGAGACATCTTATCATAGTGCCACTATGATGAGAAGTGCTCTAACATGTAGGAATAAGGAGGTTGTTGTGTGCTACTGTATGAAGCACTAGTCAGACCACACTTGAATCATTGTGCTCAGATTTGGTTACCTGATATTCATTGTGATATGGAAACATTGTAGAAAATCCAGAGATAAGTAAGTAAGACAATATCAGGACTACGGAATGCTGGGCTATGGAGAGAGGTTGAAAAAATGTGGATTGTGGAGTTTGGTGGATAGGAGTTAAAGAGGTGATATAATAGAGATGTGTAAGTTAATGAGGGAATTTGATTGGATTAATCCAAAGGGGGATTATGAAAAAAAAAGTAGAATGTGAGAGGGGAAGAACCAGAGGCCATCCCTGGAAGATATGTAAGGGTCTAGTGAAGAGGGGTATGAGGAGCAGATTTTTTACATGAAGAATTTTCACTGAATGGATCACATTAATGGAATATGTTGTTAATGTAGGGCATGTTAGGGATTTTAAAATTCATTATGATTAATATGCTGTCAGTTAAATGAACCTCCCACAATGAGTCTTCTGACTCCATGGAGGGCATAATAATAATAACATTTTTCAGTATGCTGAGCACCTCCAGTTTGTCTATCTCAATTCTAGCATCAGTCTTTGTCACATCAGGAACTGCAAAATCTCTACCTGGATAATACACTCTTGCTAAGTGATCACTCAGTAACTCAACTATTTCTTTTGCTTTTGTCACTTTCCTGCCATTGGCATTGATTAAAGTTATCCTTTCATGATCATTCTTCCTCTTACTTGCTACTGAACTGGGGAAAAAAAAACACTTTTGGATTTACTTTGGCCTGCTTAGCTAAGTTTCTCTCATAATTTGATTTACCCTTTCATACCATACATAGTCACCCTTCTTTGCCTGCCCTTTTTACTGCTCATGAGTATACTGATTACTTTTCTTCATATTCCCTCCACAATATTTTATTTTTTTGCAACTCCTGCTTTATATCACTACTCATCCATTTAACCCCTACATGGTTTATCCATTTGACTGTGGGTATGTAGGCTGATACTGCTTCTCTCAAACAATCCCTGATCATTTCTCATTTTCTCATGCACTACTGACATTATTTCCTCAAAGCTATCTCCTAAGTTTGTCATAATCACAGCTTTATAGTTCAATATAAACCCTTTACTGATAGAGAATTCCATTGTTTAGCAACCTCCCAGAACAAGTCTGTATGGTCACCTTCTGCATTCAGTTGAAATGTCTTGATAAATATCATGTTTGGTATTATCTAACTTTTATTCACACATGGTACTAATGTATTATATGTTTACAACCACTTGTAGGTAGGATATTGACAAAATAGATTCCTATAGCTTGGCACTATGGACTTAAGTTTCATTTGGTAGGATATAAAAAATGTTTCATATTTACTGGCATATAAAAATCAAAATAGGATTTAATATTAAACTCATACACTCTCAGTTTCTTGACCTTGGCATTACAATACTGTCAAGCAGGATGACTTCCCGGACTTTCACTCCATGACTCCAGGAATTTAACAGTTATGATCACGAAAAGACGAGTGTTTCTCCTCATCACCAAATGATTGCTCTGACTGAGTTATGGAAATTATCCCTGATGGAATGGCAGCCTTCGTTTCATACTCCATTCAGAATCCTGAAAGATCCAATCTTCAGTTGACCGACAAGTATGCCAGGGTACTGAAGAAAGAAAGAAAGTCAGTATACATCATGACTTGGCACAAAAGTTTCACCTTCATTTTTCAGCCTGCGGAAGCTCACTTCAAAAGTAGAACAACCCTAACAGATCACAATCTGACTTTGAAAGAGCCAAATCCAGAAAAATTTGCAAATGGCAGTCTTGCATTCTGATCCTCTGAAAAATTCCATTAGGTGAAACTTCTCTCCATCCATTTTCCCAGCTACCCCCCCCCTCTGTCTTTTCTCTCACCAGATAATAACTAAAGACAAAGCTAACCTCACTGACATTATTTTTCTCCTCTAACTCCCACACATATAACTAGGGAAAATCAGCTCCAACAATACCAGAAGCAATGTACTGCATGCATGTGTCCTTTGGTCTTTGCAAGACAGACATCAGAAGAATAATGTAGATACCAAAAAGGCTTCTAATCCTCATGATATCCACTCAGTTGTGCTTGAGAGATATGCTCCATAACTAGCATTTATCTATATCATCTCTACACTACAGATCCAAAATAGTTATAGAAAGTTCTTTTGCTTGAATAGAAAGTATATTATACTTCACAAGTATTATGTTCTTGTTTTAATTCTTTGCCAAAATGTAAGCAGACAAGTTTGTACATGAAGATACTTCATATGCAGACTTTGTTTGCTTATGCTCAGTAAAGGATTAAAACAAGAACATAATTTCTTGTCAAGTTTAATTATTTTTTTTACTTATTTATTCTTATAGCAAAAGGAATACAAAGCAGCTGCAGGTCAATGTCCAGTCCAGAAAGCCAATTCAGGGCCTCATCCACCACCATGAAATTGGTGCCTTGGGCAGTCATTCACAATATAAGTGATCGTCTGGGCCATGGGGGAATAGTCACAATAAGGGTGTTCTGACAGTCTCCTTTTATGTAGTAGGTAGCCACATCTGCCCTGGTTAGTTCTGATCCTGTTGATAGATGACCAAATCTTTCTAGGAAGAGCAAAAACAGGCTGTGTTGCACAGGGATCTTCAACCAGGAAGCCATTTGTTGGAAGATTGTTGGACCAGTGTTCTCTCCACACTGGTCCAACAATCTTCCATTTACTCTCCAGTGTTCTCTCCACATGTCAGGTGTTGATGATAAGGCAGCTGAAGAAAGTTCGTCCATGGATCAGAAAGGTTATCTTGATTTTAGGCAAAGACTAGGTGGATTTATGAGAGTCTGGTACAGGAGCGGGTTGCTCATTACTTTATTAAATTCTTTAATCAAGGCTTTTCTTCTCCGTATATTTGGTGGAGCAATGTTAGATAGGAAAGATAGCTAGGGGAGAGGGTTGCTTCTCAGTGTTCCACTAATTGTGCGCATGGTAGAGTTTAGCTGGATGTCTATAATGTTAGTGTGCACACTTCTTTCCCATACAAGGGCACAGTATTCTGCTACAGAAAATGCAAGGGTTAGTGCAGATGACCTTAGGACTTCTGCACCACAACCCCAGGTTGTTCCGGTTAGCCTTGAAATGATATTGTTTCTTGTTTTAATTTTGTTGGACAGATTGGTGATGTGCCTTTTATGGGTTAGGCTTCTGTCCAGGTTCACTCCAAGGTATTTCAGGTGAGGCTCATGTTCTACCATTTTGCCACAGAAAGAGAGAGGTTGAGGTGTCGATTTGCCTCTGCATTGTTCAGGTGGATTGCTGTGGACACAGTTTTTTGTTGGATTTGGCTTCAGGCTGCTTGAAGTACTCTTCCAGGATGTTCAGGTCTGTGTTCAAGGTTGTTTCCAGGTTGGCAAAGGATTGGTGTAGGATCGCTAGGTCATCGGCATACATATATTTGAGCTGGTATGTGGTAAGTTGGACATGCAGATGTTAAAGAGTAAAGGGGCTAACACAGAGCCCTGTGGGAGAGAGACCATTGTGGAGGAATCTGGGCCTTTTTACCACCAAGATGGACCCAGATCTTTCTGCGGGAGAGAATGGATTCAAAAAGCTAGAAAGTTTTTTTGCACCTTATAATATTGCCTAGCTTTTAGGAGGAGGCCCTGATCTAGACTGTCTCGTAAGCTGATGTTAGGTGAATGAAATGACTCTGGATTTAAGTTTCTTCTGGAAGCCTGCTTCAGTCTGTTGTCAGGACCAGGACCTGGCCACAGCAGCTTCTTCCCAGCCTGAAGCCAGCTTGTTCAATCAAGAGTGCTCTTTCGATGAATACTGAAATTCTTTTAAGGAGAATTCTTTCGAAGAGCTTAAAGGTGGAGCAAAGCAAGGAGATAGGTCGTAGATTTTTAACATTGTTTGAATCTTTCCCTGGTTTGGGCATGGCAATTATTTTGGCTTAAATTATAATTAAACCAAGTTTAATTATAATGTCTTCACTCCATTATACTCATCTCCCTTTCTTTTAAGGTGATACGGTGGTCAGCATTTGTAGTGAAAAATTTATAGAGACAAAAACACATTGGGTGCAAACTTTGTTTGTTTACACTTGGATAAAGGATTAAACCAAGAATACAAGAATATAATTTCTTGGCATCTTTAATTTATAGTATAACCACATGGAAAATTTTCCAACATCTATCTCTAATCCAGAGTATTTTAGTAATAAGGTGTGATGACACCTTTTGGCTACTTGTTTATGGAAATATGACTTCAGCATTACTTCAACCTTGGCATTGCTATTGCTTCTCAGCCTTTTGGCTAAGATCAAGGTTTAAGTACTTGGCATTGCCTCTGGGTAGTGGCTTCCCATAATGCAAAGCATTATACATGTCTGTAAGGATATGTGCATCGAATTATGGAATACCAAGGCAAGTGATGTGAAGTCATTAGCTTCTATATACGAGTTTCCCACTCCTGAAGTTTCTTCAGGTGAAAACTTTGTTTGCTTACACTTGAATAAATGATTAAATCAAGAATATAATTACTTGGAATCTTTAATTTATAGTATAAGCAAGTGGAAAAACGTCAACAGTAGAGCGAATATTTATGTCTCCTAAGTTCACATGGTATTCACAACCCCCAATTTTCCTCAAAAATTTATGCCTGTTCAAAGTGCCATATTCGTGAGGCATTTGTCTACCTTCTTCTTCTTCAATCTCCTGGTTCTGTCCACTGCTGGACGAAGGTCTCCCCCATGATTTTCCAGATCACTCAGTTTTCTGCCTCTCCCATCCATCTCACTCCTGCAATTTGATCCAGTTCGTCGCTCCACCTTCTTCTCGGTCTTCCTCTTTGTCTTGCTCCATCCATTGGTCTCCACTCTGTTGTTTTTCTAGTCCATCTCCCGTCACTGCATCTGGCAATATGGCCAGCCCATTTCCACTTAGCCTGTTTAATGTATTTTACAATATCCATGACACCTGTTTGAGATCTTATCCATGTTGTAAGGTTGTCTACCTTACAACATGGAAATAAGTCTATATCCAAACTGATGTTTACCTCCCTAAAGATAGCTATCCATCTGTATGGGAATCCATCACCATTTAATTAGTGATCATTAATATGATTCTGCCACTCTCATTCAACAGTAGATATTCTAGCCAGTCTTATCCACCTTTAGACATAACTCGCCAAAATGCTTAGAAATTTAGTCCCTCTTGACATTTTCAGAATATTAGATTGTGTTTAGCATAGAGGATTCCTTATCGCAAACTACTGTGTATTTCTGGAATAGTTATTCAAGTAGAATACACATTTTCCTTTATTTATTTATAAATATTTTATTTTACTGTATATTTGTGTTGTAAAATATTGTGAATAATATATTGGCCAAGAATTAATGAAATTGTAAATAATTATGTAGAGTATATGTACTGTAAGCACTTACTGTTGTTGTTGTCATCAGAGCAGAGCAATCCCAAACTAAATATTTTCTGTGTGGAGGATTTTTAGATGTATAGTGCAATTATATACTGAAGAAAAGCAAATAAATTATGTTTTGGTAAAGGTTTTAGAAGATATTTACCTCTAGACAAAGATACATGTTAACAGCAGTATTGTCAAGCACAGAGGAAGGAAAACCCTAATGTTACTGATGTAATCCACATTACATCATCCGGCATTTGATTAGTAACAAAAGTGCTATAAAATAACAGCCTCAGCTGTTATTTTATATCACTGCTAAGAAGATCATAGCACACAGATAGAGAGACATAAGTTCGAAGCATGGAATAATATGGATTCATAATGTCATTAAAATTGAGGAATAAAATGAGGAATAACAGACTGTATGTGAATACATACAGTCTGTTAATGGATATGATGTTGTTATTATTAAGGCAACCTCCAATGAATCAGCGACTCATTGAAGAGGGCCACATGTCACTTTCGTACCTTTACTTGAATTCATTCATACCACTCTATAAGAGAAAATTCTAGTTCTCATCTCCTTCTTCACTGCATTCATCCTCAACTTCCATGCATGCCATCTCATTGGATACAATATTATTAGCCTGGTTAAACAAGGCCCCTGTTGTTTTCACCAGGGAACCAGGGTGAACATCGAAAAGTCAACTACTGGAACAAATCTGAAAAAACACCCCAACTCAACATCACCAAAGTTAAAGATCGGTACTATCAACATAAGAAGCCTGAATGGCAAAGAAATGGAGCTAGCTGAGGAATTAGATAAGTACCAGATTGACATAATAGGGGTGACTGAAACAAAAAAGACAAAAATTGGTGATATCTTTCTGAGCAATAAATACAAAATGTTATATTCAGGCAATGACAACCAAGGAAAAGGAGGAGTAGCCATTGTGTTCAACACTAAATACGAGGCTAATCTTCTTGAATGACAGGCAGTTCTCGAGTAGAGTGATGTGGGCAAATATCAGAATGGGAAACTGGACAATGAGACTTATTTGTAGAACCCACAGAAGGTTCTACTAAAGTAGAAGTGGAGGAATTTTTCGAGGATTTAGAGAAAGCAGCTGACACAATGAAAAAGGAAAAGTTGGTCCTTGTTGGGAATCTAAATAGCAGAGTAGGAAATGATTGTGAGACATACAAAAAATATTTTGGGAAAATTTGGAGAAAAGAGCAAAGCTAATAATAATGGCAAATATCTGTTGGATTTCTGCTCAAGACATGGACTGGTTATTACTAACACCATGTTCCAACATAAAAATGTGCACAAATTCACATGGAGAGAAGAGACAAGAAATAAGAAAAGTCTCATTGACTATGTTATTGTTGATAGTGATGTTTTCTCCCTGGTACAGGACACCAGAGTGTACAGAGGATTTGAAATTGGAAGTGATCACTATTTAGTCTTGAGCAGGATAAAACTGAATTTCATATTGAAAAGAATAACATGTAAGAAAGTTTTAAAGCGAATAAAAGTTGACCAGCTCTCAGATGTGAACTGTAGACTAAAATACACAAAGATTATTGAAGAAAAAATGAAAGAGCTTGAGAACAGGAATCAAACCTTGGAGATTCAGTGGCAAACCTTGAAGAAATCCCTGATTGATTCAGCCAGAGAGGCATGTGGTGAAGTTGTCTGCAAGGATAGAAAAATTAGAACTCCATGGTGGACACAGGAAGTTAAAGAGGCAGTGAAGGAAAAGAAGAAAGCATATCAAAAGTTCCTGGCAAATAAGTCAGCTGTGCTCTTAGAGAATACAGAGACAAATGCAAGAATGCTAAACACTGTGTAAAACTAGCTAAACAAAAGTCATGCGAGGACTTTGGCAAGAATATAGAAAATAAATACCAAGAAGGTGGCAAAATATTCTGGAGGTTGTTGAAGAAGCTTAGGAATGGAGGAAAGAGTGCTGTAAAAGGAGTTAGAAATGATAAAGGTGACATGAAAACTGGAGAAAAAGATATTCTTGAAGTATGGAGTAATTACTTTGAGAAATTGCTAAATGAAACAAACAGTGATAGCACAGTGATAAAAAACACTCAACAGGCATACAGTCAGGAATACATATCCATACTTGAAGTAGAAAAAGTCATCAAAGGCTTGAAATGTGGAAAGGCAGCAGGAGCACATGATATTCAACCAGAAATGCTGAAGTATGGTGGTACAAAAGTCTTGCAGTGGCTGCACTGCATAGTTCTGAAGGCCTGGACAGAGGAATGAATTCCTGATGATTGAAGTAGAGCTCTCATAGTACCCATATATATAAAGGGAAATAAAACTGAATGTGAGAATTACAGAGGTATTTCCCTACTGAGTGTTCCTGGTAAGATATATGCAAGTATACTTCAGAGACGGTTGAGAAGAATTGTGGAAGAAAAGCTGGGTGAAGAACAAGCTGGATTCAGGCCAAATAGAGGCTGTCAGGATCAGATCTTTACTTTACGACAAATAGTTGAGAAATCATGGGAATACAATCAGGATCTGTATTTAAGTTTTGTCAATCTGGAAAAGGCATATGACAAGGTGCCAAGAGAGAAACTATTCAATATGCTACAGATATATGGTGTCAATGGGGCATTATGTCAAGCAATACTTAATCTTTATTTGAGTTGTAAGTCAGCAGTTAGAATTGAAGGAAGTACAGGAAGATGGTTTAATGTTAAATCTGGTGTGAGACAAGGATGTACATTATCCCCTCTGTTATTCATTATCTATATGGATCACATTATGAAGGAAAGTGGTATTAGACATGATATCAAAATTGGAGATGTTAACGTCAGCTCTTTGCTTTATGCGGATGATGTTATACTTATCAATAAATCCGCTACAAGTCTGCAAGATTCCCTGACTAAATTGAATAACTGTTGTAATAGATATGGTATGAAGGTCAGCAATAAAAAGACAAATACAATGAAAATAGGCAGAATCGTTGAAAATGTCAACTGTGTTGTGAATGGAG
Organism: Typopeltis vanoorti; assembly: GCF_054136105.1. NCBI lineage: Eukaryota > Metazoa > Arthropoda > Arachnida > Uropygi > Thelyphonidae > Typopeltis > Typopeltis vanoorti. The sequence continues at coordinate 74,953,237 of NC_143558.1, read as the reverse complement.
AACCTGTGGAACAAGTAAAACATTTCACCTACTTAGGCACGATTTTTACTGAAGATGGTAAATTAAATATTGAAATAGACAACAGAATCAACAAAGCTGGTATAGTAGGAAGTCAATTGAATAAATTCATATGGAATAAGAGAGAAATTAGTCGGAACACTACTTCAGATCCATAAGTTAAAACTGGTTTGAACAAGACAGTATTCAAACCAGTTTTAACTTATGGATCTGAGAGCTGGGTCAGAAGTAAAACACTTGACCAAAGACTAGAGACTGCAGATATGAGAATCCTGAGAATGATTAGAGGTGTGAACAGATGGCATCAATGGCAATATCATATTAAAAACTAGGATATTAGGAAAGAACTCGACATTGTCAGCATCCAGGAATGCATTAGCAGAGCTAATCTCAGTGGGTATGGTCACTTGAACCAAATGGGCAAGGAAAGATTAGCAAAACAAGTGTTCTTGTTTTGCTAATCCAGTTTGGCAGGAAAATGATCCAGAGGAAGACCAAGATATAGGTGTATTGATACGGTACAAAGTGCCTTAGACGATAGAAATATAAGATCTGATAATATTGGAGTCTTGGCAAGTAACAGACTGATCTGGAGGAAAATTGTAGATAGGAAGTTAGTAATGATGTAAATTTTTCATGTAGTACTGTCATATTCTGTACACCCCTTGAGGGTACATGGCAGGAATTTGATGATGATGATGATATTATTAATTCCCATATTATTAATTAGCACCATCTTATTAATATGGAGCTAGTGTCATGATGAGAAGTAGCGGCATATTTGAACAGTTTTACGAAAAGTGTTTATTTTTTTCCTAAATTATATTGTGAAGATTTGTATAATAGTGCTTTTGCATGATAGTTAGATTGGATATTATCATTGTATTGTGGTTTTAAAAGTGTTCGCTTCAGTTACCTTGATTAATGTAGAAGTACTAGTTTATGTTACAAAAATGGTGACAGCATAGAAGCATATGCCAGCAGCATGGAACGTCTCAACTCAGAGATGAAGTTTTTCTTCGGACCTTTCGCAGTGGATAAGATGTGACAATTGTTTTTTGTATGCATTCAAAAACATTAAAGATTTATGGAATGTTAGATCGAACAATAAAAAGGAACTTATTATAGTATGTGAGAAGTGCGACAAAAGGTTAGGACATTCCAGAAATGAGAACGGTATTACCAGGAATAATCAGAAAATGGATGGAGGTGCTTGCAATAGTCGTAATAGAAATGATGCCAAAGAGCTCGATCAATGAAAATGAAGAGTCATGTTAAATGTATGGAGACGGAAATATGAACATTTAAAGAAGAGCATAACTAATGTAAATAACTAATGTAAATGAAATAAATTGATTTGTCTCTGAAATACATTCATGTAAACCTTTCTGCCAAAAATGGCAATCTCGTAACCACCATGTTACAATTAGCCATGAGTTCTCTCCCCCCCCCCCTGCATGACTCAATCATTAAAGGCATGGTAAAAAGTGCACAAAACATGTTTTACAGTTTTTACAATAAAACGAATATTAGATTCCTTCCATAGATGGACAGAATGGGCATCAGAATTAGTGGTAGGGACAAACGACTTGAATAGTGAGACAAAGAATGGAAAGGGATTTGAAGAAGTTATTGCAGGAAGTGAAGGATAATAGTGTCATTTGGAAAGTGGTTAATTTGTTGCTCTCATACACCCTCTATCCAAAAATAAACTGAAATTTTCGAAAATAGAAACTAGTGTTGCCACCTGTTGTATCTTTTTGTTGTCGAAAGCAGCAACCTTCATTAGTGTTGTGTCAACAGCTTATGATATTTGTTTCATTAGAAGCCAAGTTATAGTGCAAAGAGTGACAATGTGTTTTGACGAATGATCGGAAAATGACTTTCAAACAGAGAGTTGCGATTGACTTTTGTGTTAAACTTGGTAAAAGTTTTACCAAAACGCATTAAATACTTCAAAAAGCATATGGTGATGAATGCTTATCCCATACTCAAGTTTATGAGTGGTTTAAGCGATTTCAAAGTGGTTGTGAGATTCTTGAGGACGACAAAACGCCGGGCCATCCAAAAACTGGACTGAGCGAAGTTAACATCCAAAAAGTGCGTGATTTCATCAAAGAAAACCCACCCGAAATTGTCCGTGAGATTAATTTAAAGATGAATTGGGGATTCCAAAATACACTGTGCACAACATTTTGACCGACAGTTTCGGCCTTCATAAATTGAATCCGCGATTTGTTCTCCACAAATGTATGAACAAAAAATGTATCGAATTGAACACTACAAGGACCTCATTAAAACTGCCCAAAAAGGACTCAAACTTCCTTGAAACGATCGTTACTGGTGATGCACAATAATGCACCATCTCATCATTCAAACGTTGTGAGACAGTTTTTGAGCAAACACAGTTTGTGTGTTGGATCACTCACCATATTCACTTGATTTAGCATCCTGTGACTTCTTTCTCTTCCCCCGACTTCATTTGCTGATGAAAGGAAAGTGATATGACACCATTGAAAACGTTCAAGCGGCAGTATCCACGACCCTCAACAGTATCTCGAAAACTGATATAAAAAACTCATTTAATGAATTAATTGACTGTGCCAAGCGCTGTATCGAAGCTGAGGGAGAGTATATTGATTGAAATCAATGATTTAAATAATTATAATTGGCCTGTGTTTTATTTTCTATCAAAAGTTCGGTTTCTTTTTGGACAGAGGGTGTATAACAGTAATGAGAAGGAGAGCAATGATACTGAATAACAAGAGGGCTGAATTGTGTCAAACGGAGAGTGTTCAGTTTGTGAATGTATGGAATGAATTCGAAGAGAAGTTAGAATGGTTCAAAGCTGATGGAATGCATTTGAATGAGTTTGCTGTTGGTCATTTGGAGTGATTGTTGTTTACTAAGAGTACACAGGGTTCATACCTAATTAGTACCACTAATTAGGTGATCAGAGAAATGTTGAGAAGTTGTGGAAGGACAGGAAGAGGATGGATTCAAAGGTGAGGAAGTGATTATAGCAGAGCAAAGTAATGCAGTGCAAAACGGTGGGGATGATAAGAATATAAATGAAAATCAGAGTCAGGATCAGGGAAATGAGGAGTCAGAACAAAGAGAAAAGTGAACTATAGTCGAGAGAGAGAGAGAGACTAAAAAGTGATTGTGTTGATGGGTTGGCCTCAAAGACTGGAGAATTGTTATGCTTGTATACTAATGTACAGAGTATCAGAAATAAAATGGCCGAGTTTGTAGCATTGATTGAATCAGTATGCCCAAATATAATTGGCATACGTGACACCTGTTGACTGAGGTTGATATACTGTCAGGACTTAAAAAGGTGGGATATTGAATTTTCCGAAAGGATAAGAAGATGAAGAGAGGAGGGGAGTGTTGTTAATGGTAGCAGAGGAATTATGTCCTTCAACAGTCAAAGTAGAAAATATTAGTACATGTGAAGATTTTGAAGCTGTTCGGTGAAGATGAGATCAGTGAAATAGTATATCTAATAGGATGCTATTATAGAACATAGAATGTGGAGAGTATTGATTGTGAAATGTTTAGACAAATTAGTTGGGCAAGTAAAAGAAAATGATCCTAATGGGAGATTTTAATTATTGGAGTGGGGATTGGAAAGAAGATATAGTAACAAGGAGAATGAATTTGTTGAATTTCTGTGGAATAACTTTCTAAGTACCATGTGATGGAAGCAATGCAAGGTTTGCCAGTGAGTGGAATGCATTACCTGAGTGTGTTGTGAGTGCAAGTAGTGTAAATAACTTCAAAGCTCATTATGATAGATATGTTGCTGGTTGCATTGGCCTCCCACAATGAGTCTGTTGACTCCATGGAGGTTACCAAATAATAATAATTACTAAGGAGACCTCCAGTGAATCACCAACTCATTGAGAGAGGCCACACAGCACTCGTGCCAGCTGTCATACCTTTACTTGAATTCATTCATACTACCTGCACTCACAACCTCCAAAGGCAATCCGTTCCCATCGCACACCACTCTATGAGAGAAAATTCTAGCTCTCATCTCCATCTTCATGGCATTCATTCTCAACTTCCATGCATTCCCATTCATCCTCTCCCCATCTTTCATAAAATGAAAAATTCCATCTGCTGGTATGACCTTCTAAGTCTCAATCATATATTATTCCACTTCTCCTGTTTGCTAGTGTCTACAGTCCACAAATTTGCAATTGGTCATCATGATTTGTATTCCACAATCCTGTTATCTTTAATACTTTTTTTTTGCACTCTCTTCACTATATCAGCATTACCATGGAAACAATAACCAGATCTACACACAATAATCCAAGTGAGATTGTATCAAGGCCTTGTAAATATCCATTGCCATTAACATACTTCATAAATAAAACCTCCATTTTATCCAAGGTTCATTTCAGCACTGCAATTATCTTCTGAGTTGTATTTGCAATCTTTATTATATGACACTCAACTTCTTCCTATTTATTAAATCATCAAGATCCCTAGTCTGATCAGTTTCTTCTAACATTAGCCTATCAATATAATATGACATCAGATATCTCATTATGCCAAAGTGTTTGATTTTACATATACTAACATTGAACTGATAGCTATTTTCATATGCCTGCAATTCATCCTTTCAAATTATTCTGTACTGCCTTTCACCACTTACCCTGCCTATTTTTGCATCATCATCAGCAAACAGCTGTATGTAAAGAAATTTTTTCAGTTCGTTAAAGGAATTTGTTCAGTTGAAGTAAACGAACTGTTGATATTTCCTGTTTTCATTGGTGATCAAAACAGTAAAAACTAATATATGAGTTTCCGTTATGTTATGCATAGATTTCAGTTTGATGAATTAGTATGATGCTGTATTTCCAACAGTGACTTATGGATGCAAAACTTGGTACCTAAAGAAGTCTGATAGGAAAAGGATTATTGCTTTTGAGATGGTGTTACAGAAGGCTGTTGAGGTTATCATACTGAAAAGAGGTCAAACAAATAGGTACTAAAAAGGATCAGTAGAACTTTAATGTTCCTTAAGAATATTGACAAAAGAAAGTTGAAATACTTTGGACACATTGAAAGGATGGAAAGAGGAGGACTTTCAAAACAGTAATATAAGGTAAAGTTTCTAGAAAAAGAGGAAGGGGATAGACTGACAATGAGATGGATGGATGGTGTGTCTGAAGTGACTGATCTTCAGAGAGTTGAAGCCTCAAGAAAAGCATACAATAGGACACCTGGTAAAGACTGGTGTGGCACATAACTGAACAGCTGAGTGACTATACAGCATCATGATGTCCACTAAATAGATGGATGGATATATCCTAGCTCAACTATATTTTTGTCATTATAAGTTTTGTTAAATTTAGTTAAACTCAATGTACATTCCTCTTCATTTGTTTGTACAATCTGATTTGAGAAAAAGCGTGTCGAGTAACTTAATATTTTTTAATTCACAATATAATGATTTGTCCTTATATGTTAGTAGATGAGTTATGTATATAATTACTATAAATAATGTTCGATTTATTAATTGCATTTTGGATATACTTGGAATAATTTCTGACTTTATCTCTAATAGATAATGATTAAAGTTTCGTTGAACTGAGGTAAATACGTGAGTCTGAGATCAGAGATGGTGTTTTCATGGGAGACAAAACTAATTGGCGTTTTGACAGCTATAATAGATGATTGAATATTAAAAGGAAAACATTCATCATCACACATATTAGAAAACAAATATTACCATCTGTGGCTTGCCTCATGCCCTTTCTGATTTGATTGTCAATTTTCTCCTGGTTGTTTACTGCATTCTATAATGGATAATTCCCCCTTTCTTAGGATTTCTCTATCACTGCTATGGTATCCCATCAGCAGCATTTTCATCCTACTCTCCTTCCTTTACATTAATAATCTTCTACTAAACTCACATCTTATGTATAATTTTGCTGATGAGAGTACACTCCAATCATCATCTTCATTGAACAAACCATGCAATGTTCAAATATTTCTCATTTTAAGATCTTCCATAGCCAATGTTTTAAACAGTGTTCTCTTTACAATTCTCCAATATACTCTGAAATAATTTGGTGAACTTAAATGCTACCAAAATACAGCACCATCCTATTTCCCTTAAGAAAAATCCCTCTTCATACCCCTCACTTTTAATAATATTTAGATCTCAATCAAGTCTCTTCTTGGAATGACTTTCATCTAAAGCCTTTCCTAGCACAATGCATTGCTAAAAGTTTGTTGACTAATCCTATTAAATAATGTAAATATATTTTCTCCTAATTTTACAGGTTGTCCCCAGGCCTATATATTTGGTTTCACTATAATGTAGTATGTATTTTAGGTATGTATTATAGGTATATAGTATGTAGTATGTATTTTAGGTATGTATTATATATATATATATATATATATATATATATAAACAAAATATAGAATAAAATTGTATATTAAAAAATCATGACCCTTCTACTCACTCACACACATTCTTAACCTTAAAACATTGGGTCTTCTGGCATTAAATACAAAATATCTGTTAAGGCAGAGACTCAAACAGAGCTTGGCAAATCTTATTCTACAAAGCCAAAACTATTCCTCATCAATCCTTAAAGTCACTAAGGGAAACAACAGAAACCAGTTTCCTCACACAACGACACAAGAAAATAACAACTCATACCTCGTGTCCGGACGGTTTATCACAGGAAAATTGATTGTCGGCAATTCATCGCGAGGAAAATTCATAGTGAAGACTATTCATCACGGGAAAATTAATCACACGAAATTCATCACTGATATATGTGAAAGAAAGAGTTTCCCATATAAGAATGTTTCACAAAAGAAGTAATTAATTACATATTTCACTTTGGGAGCATGCATCTATATCTATATATATATATGTATTTTTTTTTTTTTCCCATTAAAGAAGACTAAATATGAAATTTAAAATTTCTTAGTGTTATAAAATACTAGTTTTGGAAGAAAAGTTAATGACTAGTATTGAAGCTGCAGATGGCAATTTAGTTTATGCTGATTTTCATAATGATGATAGGATTTACTTAATTTTATTATCTTTTTCTTTAATATAATTACTAAAAAAGTGCATCTATGATCTTAAATTAGCCCTGTAAATGACAATCGCGTACTACATATCTTTCACAGGAATAGTGGAGGCATTTTCAAAATACACGTCTATTCAATAATTGAAACACCTCATCTTCTGAATTAGTTCAGATAATATATATATATATATATAGAGCTGGAAGTGGATAACGGTTACAGCAATTAGAGCTGTAACCGTTATCCACTTCCAGCTCTAATTGCTGTGCCAGTTGCACACACACACACGTGTCTCCGTTGCCTGCTATAATTCTTGTGTCAACTCAGCATATGTATCAATCATTGTTTGCTCTCCTTCTGTGAAACGCTTAAAATTATGGACCATTTCTGAGCAGAGTTTCTTCCACACAGTATTCATTGTTGTCTGCTTGATTTCACCCCAAGCCACCCCGATGTTTTTGATAGCGTTAAGGATATTATAGTTCTTCCAGAAATCATGTAGAGTAATGCCCTTAACACTATCAATGGCCTGCTTGGGAAAATCCACACCATAGATAATAGGCTTTAAAGGTCGCAATAACGCCTTGATCCATAGGTTGCAGTAGTGAGGTAGTTCTAGGAGGAAGGTAAACAACTTTTACGTCAGAATGAAAATCATCCAACCCTTCTGGATGACCGGGAACATTGTCCAGTAGGAGAAGCACTTTAAACGGGATTCCTTTATCGACAAAATATTCCTTCACCTGGTGATCGAAGTGGTTATTGAACCAGTCTCCAAACAGCGCACATATAACCCAAGCCTCGGTGTTGGATTTTCAGATTACTGGCAGCATACTCGCGTCAATGTTCTTAAAGGTGTGCAGTCTCTGGGAATGGTACACCTGTAAGCAGTTTAAGTTTTAAGTCTCCTGAAATGTTGCCGCCAGTCATAATAGTGATCCGATTTTTTGTGACCTTGAATCCAGGCATAGATTTTTCCTCTTTTGCAATAAATGTCTGTGTTGGCATCCTCTTCCAAAACAGAGCTGTTTCATCGACATAAAATATTTGCTCAGGCAAATATTCCAAATCCTCAATTATTTCTGCCAAAAGTTCAGGAAATCGACTTGCCATGTCTGTATCTGCACTTGCTACCTCACCTGTGATTTTGATGCTGTGCAGATTTGTACGTTTCTTGAATTGTTCGAAACATCCAGCACTAGCTTTAAATGTACTCTCATCATCTGTGATGCCGGCCTGCTCTTTTAAATCCTTATATAGGGACATAGCCTTCTCCTGGATAATCAGTAAACTTAACGGTATCTACTTCTGTGTCAGATCATCGATCCAGTGAGACAACAATTTCTCCATCTCTGATATTGAGTCCAGCCTGTTCTTGGTAATAATTGTGCCCTTCAACGCTACCACACCTTTCGTGCTTTCAACAATGCGAACTTTATCCTTCACTATTGTATTCATTGTCGAAATAGATTGATTTATTTCCGAGCTATTGTTGATAGAATTTTCCCACATTCATACATACGAATTATTTTCAACTTTTTTTCTAAAGTAACAGCAGACCTTTCTTTTTTTATATTTATTACCAGCTCATTTGGTTTTGTGTTTGCGTTCCATTTTAATGGTTAAAAAACAGCGAAACTAGCAGTGATAACAAGTGACTGAGCTAACCACGTGAGGCATCTACTACTGTACTGCAATAAGGCTGTCAAAGACACACCTGCGCAAAGCCGCAAACGTGTTCATACGTGCTAGTAGATTTATTATTTATTAACTGCGAATTTACATAAGTCGCGTGTTACCTTACTCAGGGTGTAACTGTGTATGTATGCGTGTGTGTATATATATATATTATTATTATTATTACGGGCAACTCCAAGGAGTTCTTAGACTCATCGAGGGAGGCCCTAAACATCATGTCCATCACAACTATTCGACATTCACACAGTATCTATCATACTTTGCCTTGAACTCATTCACAGTCATGGCACCCACAACAGACTCTGACAGCTTATTCCACTCATTTACAACTTTCCAAGTAAAAAACCTAGTTCTAACACCCTTGATAACCACACTCTTGCCCAGTTTCCATGGATGGCCCCCTAGTCCTCCCACCAACAGTCCTGTTCTCAAAAATATCCTCTGAATTAATCTTAGAAACCTTTCAGTAATTTGAATGTCTCAATCATATCACCCTTTTCTGCCTATCAACCAATTTCTGCAACCCACAAATCTTCAACCTGTTCTCATAAGGTTCATTCCATAGGCCTGTTATCATCTTGGTCGCTCGTCTCTGGATCCTCTCCACCTCCTCCTGATCAAGAAGAAACCCTGGCGCCCAAATCTGGGCACAGTAGTCAAGATGGGGTCTTATCAAGATTCAATGCAGAGGAACAATAACTTGCTTATCTCTGCTCGTCAAAGTATTTTTCAGTAACCAAGTGATTTGATGAGCTGATTTAGCCACTTTTGCAATGTGCCCCCAAACTTCAACTCCCTATCCACCAACACTCCCAAATCCCTGGCCTCATCAATCTCCTGGAGTACAGTTTCACCAATGTGGTATACTGCTGCTAATCTTTTCACCCTAAATGCATAACCTTACTTTTTGCCACATTAAATTGACATCCATTCTCCTTAGCCCAGTCCTCCAAAGTATCCAAATCATCTTGAAAAATTTTGACATCCTGTGCACTCACTATTGCTCTACCCAACTTTGCATCATCAGCAAACAAATGAACAGTTTCTCTCAGATCGTTTCCTATATCGTTAATGAACAAATTAAATAGTAGTGGTCCAAGAACAGAACCCTGCGGCACACCACTAGTCACAGGCCGTCTTTTGGACTCTACTCCGAATAAACTACCCTCTGATATCTCTTCTTCAACCACCCTCCTATCCATCTCACCAACCCTATATCCATTCCCATATTCTGCAGTTTACTGATTAGAATTCCATGTGGTATCCTATCAAAGGCTTTAGCAAGGTCAAGCAGTATCACTGTAAACCCATTGCCCTTCACTGTGTTATAAAACGTGAGCAAGTTACTGAGGCATGATCTATCCTTCACAAAACCACTGTCCCCTATACGGTATCCCATTTTCATCTATCCAATCCTGTATTTTTCTCTTGACTAATTTCTCCAAGACCTTGACAACGATTACTGATATGCTAAACAGTCTTTAATTTCCAACAGCAGTCTTGGAACCTCCTTTATGCAGTGGAACTATTTTCCCCTCTTTCCACCCCCTTGGGACTAACCCAGACCCGAGACTCAAATTAAACAAAATGGTCAAGGGCACTGGCAATTCTTTAGCCGCTTCATGTACGACACAGCTGGTATACCATCCAATCCCACAGATGTATTGACATTGAGGTTTTGTAATAGACTATTCATCTCCACTTCATTCGCAGCAATTCCCGTATAAGCTATCGGTTCATTCATTCCTGTCACCACCTGGATGATATACTCTTGCAAAGTACTCGCTCAGTAATTCCACTATATCAACTTATTTGGTTATCTCCCTACCATTGGCATTCCTTAAAATCATTCTGCCATATACATTTTTTCTTTTACTTGCATCATATCGAAAAGACTGTTTGGGATTCTCTTTAGCTTGCATTGCTAATTCCCTTTCATAATCCGCTTTTGCTTTTCTTACCACACTCGTTACCCTTCTGGCCTGCGCTTTATACCGTTCGTGTGCCGGCAGGTCACCTTGCTAATTAAATTCCCTCCACAATTGTTTTTTTTTTTTGGCAGCTCAAACTTAATGGTGTTATTCATCCATTTAACCCCTACTTGTTGAAAGTTTATTTTTCACTTGGTTAGACTATAATAAATTTAGTTTAATCCTTTATCCAAGTGTGAGCAAACAAAGTTTGCACCTGAAAATATCTTCAAGACTGGGGTAAGGCAGTACAACACCGGGCAGCTCGTTGCAAAGGTGGACCAAGCTGACATCACTCCTATCTCAGTATCTCCCATAATGCAAAACAAATCTCCTTGCAGATATGTATAATGTTATGCATTAAGGGAAGGGCCACTACCCAGACTAGTTTCGACCTTTAAGAGTTGCCGAACGGTGTGCCACCTTTTTATTAAATTACTCTGAATTTAGAGAAAGATATTGAAAGTTTATTTTTCACTTGGTTAGACTATAATAAATTTAGTTTAATCCTTTATCCAAGTGTGAGCAAACAAAGTTTGCTCCTGGTTTGCTCACACTTAGATAAAGGATTAAACTAAATTTATTATAGTCTAACCAAGTGAAAAATAAACTTTCACATCTTTCTCTAAATCCAGAGTAATTTAATAAAAAGGTGGCAGACCGTTTGGCAACTCCTATAGGTAAAGATGACCTCGCCATTGCGTCTGCCTGGTATCTCCACTTCTGGACCTGGCTCCTACTGAAGAGACCTCACTAAAGGTTGAAACTAGTCTGGGTAGTGGCCCTTCCCTTAATGCATAACATTATACATATCTGCAAGGAGATATGTTTTGCATTGTGGGAGATACTGAGATAGGAGTGATGTTAGCTTAGTCCACCTCTGCTACGAGTTGCCCGGTGTTGTACTACCTTACCCCAGTCCTGAAGATATTTTCAGGCGCAAACTTAGTTTGCTCACACTTGGATAAAGGATTAAACTAAATTTATTATTAACCCCTACTTGATTTACTATTCGGACTCTAGGTATACAGTTAGCCATTACCTCCCATAAACACTTCTTAACCACCTCCCATGCACTATCAACATCCAGCCCTTGCAGTTTTACATGCCATGGCGCTGAACCAAGCAATCTCCTGAGCTTGTCATACTCACCAGCACTGTACTTCCACATGTATCCTTTCTTAATTGAAAATTCCACACATTTGGCCACCTTCCAGGTCAAAACCTTATGGTCACTCTTACCAATTGGTGGTAAAGTGGTCATATTCATTACAGTCAAATTCTCAGATGCAATTACTAGGTCAAGCACTCTCGAACCCCTAGTATATTCCATTACATGCTGTCTCAGGTAGTTATCCCTTAATAACTGCATAAAATCCAATTCCTTCCTCCCGTTGTCCTCTTCTCCTTCCAATCAATATTACCATAGTTGAAATCCCCCATAATATGCTCATTGCATCTATTTGCTTATGCATACTCTCTCCACCATCTATTCCATTACCTGGTCTATAGCAGCACCCAACTGTATATTCTGTTCTGCTAGTCTCAATCTCACACCAAATAGCCTCAAATGTGCTCTTTTCTCTATCCTGCAGTTCAACTTCTGTTCTCCTTGGCTGCAGTTCATCAGCTGTCATCAATAACACTCCTCCCTCCATTTTATTCTCTCTGTCCCTCCTGAACACACTATACGCCTCACATTCTATCCCACTAGCTATGTCATCTTCTGTCAGCCATGTTTCACTAATGCCAATAACTTGTGGCCAGGAAGAGCCAATCAAGGCCAAAAATTCTTCCTTCTTGTTCCTAATACTCCTGGCATTAGTATACATGAAATGCAGAAGCCCATTAGTCCCACCCCTATCTTGATGCCTTATACTCTATATATCACATCTGGATGGATGTCATAAGTGTGCAGAAATATAATGAATGGTTTGCAGAATAAATATTCTTAAGTATGGTGCCCTTTCTTCCTATACCTATTCCAGTTTTGTAAATATTAATATTCCATCAGTAGAATGTGTAGTATTTAAGCAATAAAAAATATTTACAACTTTTTAAGATGAAACAGAAATTAGGAAACTCACTGATCAATAAAATATATTACTTTCATTGTATAAGAATAAAAATATTATGAAAATCTAATTAAAATTTAAACAAATAATGCATAAATACATAAAAACTATATTTTGTGAAATTTATCTTGCATGCATTTACTTTTCATATATCAGTATCAAAGCAGTATCATTTCAATTTTCTAGCGAATAACGCTTTCAGCAAATTTTTTCCAGTTGAATTTTCCTCTCAATGAATTTTCCCTGCGATAAATTTTCCTCTCGATGAATTGTCCATGAACCCTCATACCTGTATCTTCAATATATGCCTTAAATTATTGGACATGTGTATTCACAAGAATAAACAATAATAATTTTTGTTATTGCAGATATTTCAGCTAGAAATTAATGGGCTATCATCAGTGCATCAGCATAATAATAACGTGAAGCTTGAACAAAGACATTATTCCTACTTACAGAGTTGAGCCACATACCAGAGTGCCACCATATGGGTAGATAAAAAAAATCAAATGAGATTATTAAAGCTAATACTAAAATTAAAATTATTTGAAATACAAAAATTAAATTAAGGAAATATAGATATGGATAAATAATTGAATGATATACCGTTTATATATATATATATATATAAAGGTGGGGGGGGGGAAGCACACTGCTGCTTGTCATTGCCATTTACGAGGATCAGATTCTCCCAAATCTTGGCAGTGGATAGGCAGTCATCCCGATTTAAGTCAAACTTAAATCGGAATGTCTGCCTCAGTGGCACCAGTGTAAAAGGTGAGTATTGTACCAGAGGATACTGTTACACCCTGATAACAAAGAATGTAAAAATTTCAGTTATCATGGTGTAACAAGAAAATAAAAATATAAAATCCTATGTAAGTAGCTAATACAAAATATTTAAAGACAGAAAATATGCTTGCATCCAAGAAAATTAATTATAGCAGAAATTGTTTGTTTAACTAAATAATAAAAAAAGGATTCTTATTACAAAAAAAAAAAAAGATATGGAAAAAATAGGTTAAGTAAGACAAAGAAGATTAGAGATAAGAATTTGTATGTGAGAGGCTAGTTTGACACTTGAAAAAAGGAGATTAAAATATTCAAGTAAATTCTAAAAAGGGGATTAATTTAGTTTTTTTATTATTTATTAGTTAATTTATTAGTTAGATTAATTAGTAGAAGATCCTGTGTGTGTGTCCTTAATTCAAGCACGAAAGGTATAGATAGATCTTGAAAACCAGGGTTTGTCCTAGAAAGGTACTGTAAAATCTTGTATCAATTGAAATCGCATATAGTTGCAATCATTGTTAATTACTGGACAGTCGAAGATATGCTAGGACTTTAGTACAAATCAGAGTAGAATGAGAGTAAACTAGTATATATTATTTGATAAGCATTCATATGCTAGAGATTTATGTATGCGCATGGTATCTCATATAAGAGTGTCTTAAAGTCAAATGTATGTATGGGTATAGCGAAAGGATAGTTTAACCTGTATTGTTTTGTTTTGTAAGTTAGATAAGGTAAACTGAAAATAAACATTAATGTCCATGGTATTATAGCAATATAGAGCATTCTGACTAGTATAAGGTTAAGTAAAGTGTTAATTTGTTCCAGGATTATATGTGTATATTTATATGTATAAAGTCTGTTATGACGGCATGATCACAAATTCCCATATAGGATTTTGCCCTAATACTTGTATTTTGCTTGTGTAATTTTGTAAATTTTATTCTTAGTATTGAATTGTGTTTTATATAATAGAAATTGAATCGTACCATGTTTGAGATTTTAAATAAACTTTTGTTCACTAATAATACAGTTGTCTGAAATTGCTGCCTAATGCACCACTCGAAAAATGTAAACCTAATCACGCGGGAAATTAATGTGTTAAGTTACGAGATAGAGGGTCACGACTGTTTAATAGTTAAACGCTCAGACATATTTTTGTATTTTGCTCCTTGTTTTCGAATTATATATCTTCAACTAAATGTCCTGAAAGGCGCAGTATAATATAAATATTAGGGACCCTAAGGGGAGAAAAAGCTTAAATATTTGGATTTTGTAATATCTCGTGCATAGTTAAGTTTTGATTAAAGAAAATATAGAGATTCACTTGAAAGGAGAAAAGGAAAATTTAATAATCGTAGATAGGGACACAACAATACTGATTACAGTATCCTCTGAGCAAGGCCAGATTTTTCAGGTTTATTGTTGTTGATATAAGATTAGTGTTCTTCTGGTTGTTTTTCAACAGAACATCCTGTTTTTCTAAAATACAAGTGAAGGCACTCATGCCGAACCTGGTAAACACCAGGGAGTGGGCAGTTTATCTTTCATTGATAGTAACCAGGATGAAATTTTGCTGAGAGGAAAGAATGAAGGGACTAAACTGTACCTTTTTTGGATCTTTTCAGTTGCTTCCAAGATGCCTGTGATGTATGGGATAGGGACTCGCTGTACAGGCTCAGAGAATTAGAAATTTCTTGGAATTAGGCTGGTATGTGTCCAGGATGCATTTAAATTTCCTTGTGGCGAAGCAGTTCCCTAGTTTGAAGCATTAAGTGGTGTGTTGTTCTTGTTGGAGAGCTTGGGAATTAGAGCAGATAACATGTGCTCTATTGAGTAAAGATTTGAAGTTTCCTGTTTTAAGAAATAGATGATGGGCTGAATCTTGCTGTATGTAGCAGCCTGTGAAGGCAGATTTACAGTGAGCAAATGTTGTAAGTATTCCAGATGGGGTACAGGAAAGGAGGATGTCCAATAAGCTTAATTTCCCATCCTTTTCCTTTTTCCATTGCGAAACTGATGCATGGATATCAGTTGTTGATTTTGGTTAAGAAAGAGAGTAGAGATGCTTCTGAATCTGGTCAAATGGCAAACATCATCCACATAGCATACCCAAAAAGAACACTGAAGTTGTATTGAAGAGAACAGAGAGTCTTCAAGATGCTCTAAGTGGAAATTGGCAAGTGCAGGAGACAAAGGGCTTCCCATAGAGATTCCTTTGATCTGTTTATGGAATTGGTTTCTGCAAATGAAATAGTCTGAGTTCATGACAAACTTGAACAGTACAATTATGTCTGGAGGGAACTCTTCTGATAACAGTTGGAGAATGTGAGCCAGAGGTATACTGGTATATAAGAACTGAATGTCAAAACTGACCAATGATGTCTGTAGGCTGAAGGGTTGGGTTTTTTATTTTTTGTCACCATAAACCTATCTTCAAAAGTGGCTACATACAGCAAGATTCTATCCATTATCCATCTCAAAAAATAGGCATCATCAAATCTTTGCTGAATAAAGCACATGTTATCTGCTCTAATTCCGAATCTCTCCAACAACCAATTCTGTAGTTTAATGCACCATCCAGTGCATTAAACTACAGAATTGTTTCATCACAAGGAAATTTAAATGCATCCTGGACACATAACAAGACTAATCTCAAGAACCATGAACCTGTATGGCAAGTCCTTATGCCATACATCACAGGCATCTTGGAAGCAATTGAAAAAATCCAAAAAAGGTGCGGTTTAGTCCCTACATTATTTCCTGTCAGCAAAATCTCCTGGTTACCATCCATGAAAGATAAGCTGTCTCCTCTCTCTCTCTCTCTCTCTCTCTCTCTCTCTCTCCCCCCCCCTTCCTGGTGTTTACCTGTATTTTAGACAAAGGAAAAATCTGGCCTTGCTCAGCATGGAGTGGACATTGATCACAGTATCTCTGGTACAATACTCACTTTTATTTTGATCCTCAAAAATGACAATGATAAGCATATGTACTCCCCCTCCTTTGTTTTTTATTGATATAATGCTGTGTGATTCAATTATTTATCTAAATTTTGTTAATTTTTGTATTTCAAATCATTTTAGTTTTAGCTTAAATTCTAATCTCATGTGATTTTGTAACTACCTGCATGTGTCTCAACTCTGTAAATAAGATTAGCATTCTTTGTTCTAGCTCCACCTTGTGATCACGCTGATACACTGATTGATGGCCTGTTAATTTCTAGCCATCATCACTGTATTAACCTTGTCCTATTAAGTGAAATATTTGCAATAATAAAAATTATTATTCTTTATTCTTGTGAATACCTGTATCCAATAAACTTTACTATGTCACGAGCAGGACCCCAGAAATTCACTCATCACTGGTGAATTATCAGAGACACATGGTGAGTGAATTTTCACAGTTCTTCTAATTGCATTCAAAATATATTATTCTTTGCATATTTTTTTTATTTTAAAACATTATCTTATTCACTGTCAAGTTATTGGCAGTTGCAATCATGGGCAGTTGTCAATGAATTTATTAAAGAAATTTATTTCCAACCAGGAGATATCATCTTTATTTAATTAATAAAATGAACAGTCATTAAAATTTCAACCTACTGTATTTTCCTCCTAACAACTGCTCTGTTGTCATTGCCATAGCATAACAATTGTTATCTTTTAAACACTTTTTTTTCTATATGAAATACTTCTTAATATCCGTTATTAAGTTCCAAAAATCCCCTCATTTCTCTCCCAGCTGTATCATACAATGTTTTTCTCACTCCACGCACACTCCTCTACATCATACTTCCAGTTTTCATTTCAGTCACAAAGCAGTAAAAATGACCCACCACGCTACATGTTGTCATTATTGTGCCATACTTGAAAACAGTAAATCTCATACACTTAAACCAAAAGAAATAAGTTTTTCATATCATGAATTCATTTAAATTAAATTATAGTTTTAGTTTCCAATAAATAAATTTTATAATCAAATCAGTGCATTAATTTAGTTCAATATTAACCTTGCATGCGTGTCCAGCATATGTAATAGATAATCTATTATTAAAAAAAAAACTAGCTGTCATATCTGTGCTTTTCTCACTATATAATTTCATTAACAAAATAATCCTGTAATAATAAACACAAAAGTTAAACTGGCACAATTTAATTAAGTACTGTAGTATATCTAAGTGCACAATTCTAATATAGTATTATCCTAAGCTTATTTTCACATTTCACAACATGAATTAACTTGGTAATTAAATACTTGAACATTTACATAATGACAACACTTTTCAAAATAATTGCATTTTTTCAAAAAATGCAGGTATTTTGCAAAGACAGGTCAAAGACCACATCATGTGACTGAGTGCAACATGAAACCAAGTCTAGTTCCACAGTGATTTCTACGGCTTTGTTGTTTTCATGAATTTTATTATTTGGATCTTGGAGTTTTAGTAGATAGGAAGTCGAAGCTCAAGGGTCATATAGCAAAAATTGTAAATACAACTCAGAGAATAATGGCAATGCTGAAACAAACCTTGACATGTAAAGATAAGGAAGTTATTTTGCCTCTTTACAAGGCCTTGATAAAGACTTCACTTGGACTATTGTGCACAGGTCTGGTCTCCTGGTTTCCATGATGATGATTCTGATACAGTGGAGAGAATGCAGAAGAGAGTGTCAAAAATGACATCAGGATTGTGGAATACAGATTATGACAAAAGACAGATTGGGAATTTATATGCTGCTGACACTAGCAAACAGAAGAAAGAGGGGTGATATGATTGAGACTTACAGATTTCTGAAAGGGTTGTACAGAATTTCAGTAGATGGAATTATTCATTTTATGGAGGGCAGGGAGAGGACTTGAGGGCATCCATAGAAATCATAGATTTTTCTCTCATAGAGTAATGCATGATTGGAATGGATTGCCATTGGATGCTGTGTGTGTGCAAGTAGCGTGAATGAATTCAAGAACAGATATGACAGCTAGTGGGGAATAGTATGGCCTCCCTCGATGAGTTCCTGACTCCCTGGAGCTCTCTTAATAATAATAATTTAAATAAATTTATAAATTCGTCCTTCATTATGAGCAATAAACGAAAGAAAACAAACTACGCTTTAAAGTTTTGTGAAAGGATGCAAAACTGAAGGTGAATTGCAGGGACCAGTAAGTATTTAAAAACCAGAGGGAAGAGTTCTGTTGTACTATAAAGTAAAATCAGGTGAGACATGCTTTCCAAGACAAATGGCTCAAGAAATTCATCTGGTTGTATTACAAAGACAAAATTGCATTTTGTGATACCTGTAAAAAATATCCTGGGGTTGCTGACAGTAACTCTAGATTGCTACATGGTTTCAAGGACCTTTCAAAGTGGAGACATTCAGGTTTCATGAAGTATCGAATTCTCACAAAACATACTACAACATAGATTTGGCCATAAATCACTCAGAAAACACATCTCTAGATGCTTGCCAAAGGAAAATGGATTCTAAAATGTTTTGGCATCTTAAGTGCCTTTTTAATACAACCTATTATATAGCTAGATTCAATAACCCATTTACTGATCTCAAAATCTTGATAATAATAATAAGCATGATATAGATACAGGTCCAGGAGAGCAGTACCAGAATAACATAAGTGTAAGGAATTTGTGTCACTTATTGCTGATATCATTAAATAAGAATAAGTTAAGGAAATCAAAGACTACAGTAGAGTGAGTCTTCCTTTAAATGCTTTTGCGGATATTTTAATTGAAGAGAAACACTTGTTCTTTATTATTATTATTATGTGACACCTCCAGGGATTCCAAGGACTCATCGAGAGAGTGCACCTACTCTACAACTCTCCACCCCACCACTCAATCTGCCTACAACAAACCGCAACTACCATTGTCATCTATCCCAATACCATCCACTGCCCACCACCACTACCACTAGTGTTTTCACAGACAATCACAAGCATCCATGTTCATGGCAGGATTCAAACCTCCAGCCTTTTGGCTGGAGAGTGGAGTGGATATGCTAACCACTCAGCCAGGATACATAGATAAAAATCAGAAATTGAAAGAGACATTTGTTTCTATAATTCCTCTTCAAAACTCAACAGCTTCCAGGTGCTTTGATATATTTAAAGAGTGAAATTAATAAGGTTTTTTTGCACGGAAGACTGGTAATTAGTAGACATTGGAACAGATGGAGCACAAAAATGCTAGAAAAAAAAAATGGGCTAGTGACAAAATTAAGGAGAGATGTGCAAGATCTTATATTGGTACATTGTATTGCACATAATTTGATTCTGGCTATTTTAAATTCTCTTAAAGATGTTCCCTTTGTTTCTGACATTGAGACAGTAGTAAAAAAAATTATATACCTTTCACCAGAATTCACCATAAAAGATGGAAAGAATTGGGAAAAGTAGCAGCCATGTTAAAAATTTAATGTTACAACCTAATTTAAACTCTGATTTAGACTCGCCTCCTGCCCAAATCACAGTTGCTTCTTCTGGTCCCTTCCCAAGGCTACTGGGTGCAACTTCTGCCCACCCAGGTTTCCACCACTCTCACAACCGGATGTATCTATAGGTTACCTTATTTAAAGAGAAAGCCAACTTACTGGCATCACTCTTCTCAAATTCCTGCACTGATGACCTGGGTAAAGTTCCCTCCACACTACCAAGAATGGCTCCCTTCATGTCACCCATAGTCTCCTGATAAATATAAATCCAAAGAATCCTCAATAAACTGAATACAAACAAGGTTTGTCGAATGACAAGCCTTGTAGTGCTCAAGTATTAGAATCTGCAAGATCTACCATGACCAATGGCCTGAATTCAGATCTCCTATCTATATCCTAGTGGAGCAAGGACAATCTTGTAAACTTCAATTCAACCAAAACTCAGTCCTATTTTATCTTTCACAAGAAAGAGTTCATGTCCTGAGATATCCAAACAAGTTCAGATACTTGGACTGACCTGCACCTCTGATTTTTCCTGTCACAAGGTGTGCTTTTTTTTTGCAAAAGACACTACTTCACTCCTTCACAGCTGCTAACTCTATACAAAGTCCAAATCTGCCCAGCCATGGAATATTGCTTCCATATTTGGGGTAGTACACCAAATATGGTTGTGGCCATCCCTTCAAATGATTGCCATTTAACTTGGCTAATCCAATAAAAGGAGTGTCCCTAGTGTGTATGCCTGATTTTGCATGCAGCTGATTTGAACATTAAATTGGTATCAGGTTTAGGGAAAATAAAGCATTTCATGTGACAATTAAAACCTGGTTCTCAGTATTTCAGAGAAGAATGAAATAAATTCTCTTTCTTTTGACTCCATCTACAGTTGGCTATGTATAGAACTAAGTGGTGTAAGTTTATAAAAGCTGCTTCTCTTTCTCTCTCTCTCTCTCAGTGATAACAAGAAATCCACAGAACCACTTGACTAGCATTGCTAGAAATCATATACCAAATGCTTTTCATTCTGTATAGCATTTGGTGTATGATTTAATTAGTTTTTAAAAGTTACTTCCCTCCAGTAACTAAGAAATCAATAGAACCATGTGACAATCATCACCAGAAATCATGAATCAAACATCATTATACACATGAGAAAAGAAAATCAGGCTTGACTTTACATCACACAATAAGCAATATAAAACACATAACAATAATGAAAAACAGTATGATGACAAAAGTAAATGCAGTAACCATCAATAAAATTAGTCATAAAGTTACATGCAGAGAGAAAGTGTCAACAGAAGTAGTGCTCAAGTATTAGAATCCTTAAGATCTACCATGACAAGTGACCTGAACCTCAGATCTCCTAGCTATATTCCAGTGGGGGAAGGACAACCTTGTAAACTTCAAGGATCAGTGAGTTTCAAGATGGACTGGAGGAGAATATTAAAACTCAGTTCTGTCTGATCTCTCTCTCTCAAGAAAAAGCTCACATCCCTCCCCCTTACCTTCAGTAATACTGAGATATCCAAACATGATCAGTTTTCTCTTCTTGGACTGACCTGCACCTCCAATCTTGTCACAACCACATTTCAACTATAGCTTGTACAGCCACCAAAAAACTTGGTGTACTTTTTTGCAAAAGACACTACTTCAATCCTTCACAGCTGTTAACTGTATACAAAGTCCAAATCTGCCCAGCCATGGAATATTGCTCCCATATTTGGGGTAGTGCACCAAAATCATCTGAGATTTCTTGACTCTATCCAGAAGAGGATAGACAATCCAGCTAATGAATGATCCATCTCTAACATAACCACTTCAATCACACTCTCTCTCTCTCTCTCACAGACATTCAGTTTCTGCATTATGCTTCTTCTACAGATGCTTTTATGGACAGTACTCTGCTGAATTGGTCACTATTATTCCTCTCCTCTCCTCCAAAATCAAATTTTTGGAGGAGAGGAATGGCCTTTCATGTGTGGATCAGATATAAAAAAATAATAATTATTATTATAGAGTTCGAGCACTGACTGCACTTTACTCTGCAATGGTAATGCATTTGGAAAATAGGCAATGGAATGATGCTGTAATATTAAAAGACCTGTTAAAGAAAATGAAGACATGCTGCCTTGCAAGAAGAATCCATAATTTCTTAGATTTTAAGTTATTCAGATAACTGTTACTGAATTTTCAAAGAGAAAACTTACTAATAGGTCAAACAAAATACCATGTGAATAGTATCTTGGATGTCTTGAAAGAGGCTCCACAACTCGAGAGAAAATTTTAGTGTAGAAGTATATAATGGTATTCAGATAATGCATGCAGAAAGCTATTCGAATGTTGAATGAAAATTACTAAGAAATGAAGGAATGATGTTATTGATAAAAAGATTTAGTGAAAATGAATCAAAAATTGCCCAAAGCTGTCTCAGTATTTGATACATTTACCTGCCTGAAGATCTGGAAGATTTGGGGAAAGAAGAAAATGAAGAAACATTCCAATAAATTTGGTGAGTTCAAAGTTTTAGGGAATCCATGCATATAATGCATTATCTGCATTATATTAAACTAAAGTTTTACTCAAACACGGTAGTTGTGTCCATAATTTTCAAAAAGGTACTCAGATCACCATGTAAGCCTAAAAGAAAGGTTTTAGGGAATCATTTAAACATACAAGACCTTTTTGAAAGTACAATGAATAATGATAGGTTTCCATTTCTCTCAAAACTGCTTGAAATTATAGCCATTATTCCAGCAAGTCATCATGTGAATAAGGTTTTAGTCAAATGAATCTAATAAAAAGGAAGTTGAGATTATCAATGAATCCCTCAACCTTGCATGACTTATTGATGATATGTATGAATTATCCTTCTCTGCAAGATTTTGTTCCAGATAAGTCAGTTGTTAGGTGGTATTTTGCAATCAAGAAAAGACACGCTGGAAGCCATGAAGCTTTTATGTAAATGAGCTGTGTTGTTGCATATGTTTTAAACCCACATTAAAAGAAAGAATATTTCTGCATAGTTATGCATAATGTGTAGTAAGAAATAAAGAATATATTACTTTATTTTTGTCATTGATAATAACATTTTTTTTGTTAAATATCAGCTATAATAATATTTATATAAAACAAACTGATATCTTGAATGAATGAAACTTTTGTGTGGCTAGTAAATTTAAGTTGTATTTCTGGAGCGCCATATGGCCATTAAAAGCTCATAATATATGCCTTGAAACACGAGAAAGTCAAACACAAATTAAACTATAGAGAAGATATCATACCTGTAATTCTTAAATAGCAATTAAAGTGGTTTGGACACCTCTAGAAAATATCCTCTTAGAGATTACCAAATAGAGATAGAGTCTTGAATGGAATCATTGGAGGAAGACTATCAAGAGACAGACGAAAAAGAACTTGGCTACGGTCTTTGAGGGAAAGGTCACTATTATTGAGCTTCAGAGAGATGGTAGAAATGGCCAGAGATAGAGCCAGATGGCAAAGATTGTTTCATAGGAGACAACCCATCATCTGATCAATGAGAAAGAAGAAGAATATAAGTGCCTCCGTAGCACAATTGGAAGAATGACGGTATGTTGCACCTTTCGATTAGAAAAGGCCTAAGTTCGATTCTTGTCATGACGGGAGGAATCTTTATATGGACTTTTTCAATTGAAGGTAAGTTAGCCAATCTCATATGGAGGTAGCAGGGTTTTTTCTTCCCGGAAACTCAGGTTTTTCATCCCGCATACAGACAAATTGGTCCTTCAGAACACATGCAATTTACAGACAAAAAATACTAGCTTTGGTGGTGGTGGTGGGCAGCAGATGGCGTTGATGCAGGTGATTGGTTGTAGAGGTTCTGTGTAGTAGTGGAGACAGAGAGTTGTACAGTAGGTGTTCTCTCGCGATGAGTTTTCGGACTCCTTGGAGGTGTCACGAATAATAATAATAATAATATGCCTGTCTTTGAGCATATTCAGTTTCTATTTAAAACAGTTAGTAGAAAGATTAACAGTTTACTTCATAGGTTCCAGCTATCTAGCACTGAAAAAGAAAACAACTATTGGAATGTTCCTATGTTTTATTGGAACTGACACTGACAAATGTCAGTTCCACTAACACAGAGAATAGCAATTACTAAAGAAAGAGCCATACAGTTTCATTTTGGCAATGTAAAATTACATATAAAAGTGGATATTAAAGATCCAGCATTATTTCATAGCCGAATGTTTGTAGAAACTTATGAAAGTTTCGTAAAATTTGACCTGAGAACTTACAAGAATACAATCCTTGGCATCAGAGTTGCCTTAGCTTGCACTATCTAAAGGAATATGACTGCTACCCAAGTGCCCGTATGTTCATCTTTTATTAGTGTATTTTTTTAAGGTTTCACTGGCCTGGCAGCTGTTTTGAACTGGTTGGTTCTCTTCAGAGACCAGGCAGAAACCTTAGTAATTACTTTTATGCACTGACAAAGAGTTTACTTACAAAAAATATATTTCTCTAACATTTGATTTCTTTACCACTGAATGAGAGAGAGAGATCATACCACCTTAGCTAATCTTAGGTGGCATGGTCACTTAAACAGAATGGGAGAGGAAAGATTAGCAAAACAAGTATTCTCTGCCAGGTTGGCAAAAAAAAGACCCAGAGGAAGACCAAGATATAGGTGGATTGATACAGTAAAGAGTGCCTTAGAACAGCGCTTCCCAAACTGTCGGTCGCGGTCCCCTTGGGGGCCATTAGTTTTGTTGAGGGGGGCCGTGAAATAATGAAAACAAATTTAAAGTGTTTTAAGACTAAGTGTGCCATGTCAAGTGTGTATGTAAAATGCTAAAAATGTAATATTTGCATTTGATTTTTGCAATATTCACTGTGTATGTTTTGCATTGAATATAAATACAATAAATATTATAATAATATATGTTTGTATTACGATTTTTTTTTTCGATTGGAGGGGGGCGTGAAATATTTTAATTTTTCCAAAGGGGCCTTTACATCCATAAGTTTGGGAAGCACTGCCTTAGAAGACAAAAAGATCTGATAATATTGGAGTTCTTGACAGATAACAAATTGATTTGGAGGAAAATTGTATATGAAGTTAGTAATGATGTAAGTTCTTTGTGTAATACTATCATAATATCCTGTACACCCCATCACGATAGTACATGTCAGAAAATTGATGATGAAGTTTCTTTCTGGTCCCTGAAGAGAATCAACCAGTTTGAAACAGCTGTCAGGCCAGTGAAACGTTTACGAAACTTCCAAACTACAAACATTCGGCTTTGAAATAATGCTGGATCTTTAATGCTATTTTTGTATGTAACAGAGAATAGCTTTCCATCTAATATTCACTCAAAAACCGAAAATTACAACAGTGAAGTTACATTAACTTCTCACTAGGAACTTGAATAATATGGAATCCACAAAGAACAACTATTCATTCCTTATGTATTTATTTATTAAAGGGAATTATTCACAACTCACTCTTTTCTTTTTCTATCCATTCCAATTATTTTACATCTCTCTCTCTGTTAATATATTATCCCATGTCCACCAGCTGTTCATATCATGATACAGTAGAGCATACACTGTATTCTATTTTTTGTGATTGCAAGAATGACATCATGACAGCTGGGTATCACAGATAACAGGGAGAACTTTTTAGTAAGGCAGACTAGATACGTTTATTAGCAGTGTGATGAAATTTCTTTTTCACTTCAAGTTTATTTGAAGTCATTCTGATGATTTGAAGCCTGACCATTTAAAAGTCAGTGACTTGACCATTTTTTGGATTAGTTTTGTGGTTGTGAAACCACAGTGTCAGTTTAGGTGGACTGAGACTGACATCTATATAAGCAGAAATGTTTCTTCTCAGCTTTATACCCATGATGATAAATTAATTTGGTATTCAATGTAATTTGGAAAGTAACACAACTAATATTTTCACATCAAGAGAAATGCACATTTACAGAATTTGTATGTTAAGTTTCATTAATAGGAATGAAGAAATACTATCAGTGACTATTGACAATCATTGTAACAGAAGAATATAACTGAATGCAGTGTAACTTATTAGTTTTCATCATACACAGCAAGGATAGTTATAAGTTTTTTAACTTTATTTTCATGCTTTTATTACTAGAATTTGCATAACATAAACAATGCAAAGCATAGCCAGAAAGAAACTTTACAGAACTTTTAATTTATTTGTTACATTAAAAATAGATGAATTCATAGAATTATTCAAAGTTAGTGAATAATTCTATGATATATATTTAATGAAAAGTTAGTGAACCTGGATATGGATTTGAGGCTACATTGTTGATGAATTGAGAGTTCTTGTAAAAGTGGTGGTTTTTATCTGTTTTATTGAGTTTTTCCCCTTAGAAAATTAGTGTAGATTTTTGTGTTCTTAATGTATTTAGTGTTTTATAACATATTTTTTGTTAAGATATTGCTAGAATAAATACAGTTCAAAATGGTGTCAAAAACGCAAAAGAAAAATAATGCTAGGAATAGCAGCAAAGTCGACAACCAGAAGACATGCCCTGCTAAATGGTTATTAAAGATATTGAGGAGGTTGTTGAAAATGGATTAACCTCCAAAATGGTGAAATTAAAGCAGATTATCAGAGAAGCGATGTGGAAATTAAAGAAAGTCGAGACGCATTTGAATAAACATAGGGAGAAAAGAAAATTAAGCAGCAAAATAAGAAACAACAAAGCATGGAATCAGGTAAGTCAATAATCGAAAATCAGGTAAGTAAAAAGAAGGATGTTATTTGGTATGTCGACTCTATCATAAAACATGCTGTTCATGAGTGGGTTATAATGTAAAGTTTTCCAGGAGCTAAAATTAAAAATATAGCACATGCAATTCAAAAACAGAAAAGAAAAGTAAACAAGATCATAATTGTAGTATGCATTAATGACTTAACTAGTGATATGAGAGAGGACATGAAAGGGTTGTTGGAAGAGGTGAGAGTGAGAAAGTGAAAATAGTAAGTATATTACTTCGATGTGATAAAAATAAATTAAGAAGAAGGGCTAAGATGGCAAATGATTCAATACATAGGCTGTATAGAAGGAATGGATGTGTGGAGTGAGTTTGAGGGAAGATTAGATTTGTATAAGAGGGACGGCCTATGAGAATGGGCATTATTATAGAAATGATCACGAGGAGATTTTGACTTTGTGTTCGTACAGTTCAGACCCATCAAAAGTGCAAAGATGGCTACATGTATAAGGCACTAGAGAAGAACAGAGATCTGCAAGTTGTCCAACTGTGTCATGCAGATTACAGACAAGAGTATACAAAAAAACATGCAGGTGGCTTATTATGTCTATATACGAATGCTAGGAGTATCAGAAACAAAGAGATAGAGTTTGTTGCCTTGTTCAATATGTTGGAACTTCAGATTGTAGGCATTAATGAGATCTGGCTATAAGAATCAGACATACTAATTGGTATCAAGTGTAAAGGATACAGTATTTTAAGGAAGATAGACAGGAGAGGAGGGGGGCATGCTGCTAATGATATCAGATGACTTAAATCCAGTTAATGTTGAGAATTATGATTATAGAACTAGTAACAGTATTTCATGTGGCAGTAACTTTGAAACCATCTGGTGTGTGGCAGAATCTAACAAGATCAATTACATAGTTCGGTGTTGTTACATATCTGCTGGATCAGTTGCTAGTGATGAAGGAATGCACAACCAAATAGAGCAAAACTTTAATTATCCAAATATTGATTGGGTAGCATTAAAATCTCATGAGAAGAATGAAACTGAATTTATTGAGCTGTTGCGGGACAACTTCCTCAAGCAGCATATGACAGAAGGAACTTAAGGTCAGAGAGTGTCAGATTTGATTATAGTGTCAGAATGTGTTTCAGTTAAAGACATAACTATTCTGCCTCCAGTTGGTGACGATGATCATGATGCGGTACTCACTTGGGAAATGACCAAGTTTATGAATATTCCATTCAGAAAAGGTTACATGCTAAAATACAAAGCAGGAAATTATGACCAACTGACGAGTATAATGAGTTCAGCAGACTAGTATCGCTTGCTGGATGAAAATCGACAGTGCATGGGAAGTGTTTCAAAAATACTTAAATGATGCAATATCAGAATGTGTCCCAACAGTTTTAAGAATAAATAGGGGCAAGAGTCAAATTGATGTGTAATCTTATTAAGAAGAGAATTGTGACAAAAGGATGATGTGGAAGGAATACCACGTGCATAAGGATGATGTTCGTTATGAAAATTATAAGCAGCAAGCTAGAAGAGTTGCAACTGTTGTACGGAAAGCAAAGTTTGAATATAAAAAGAAACTGGCTCTGCATGCTAAAGACAACCCACAAGAATTCTATCAATATGCTGCAAGTAAAAGAAAGAATGACTATGAAAGAATAACTCTTCTGAATGTAGATGGTGTGAGGGTGACAGATGCAGAAGAGGTTGTTTAACTAATGAATGTCCATTTTGTTAAAAACTATCAATCTGGTGTATGCAACATTGAGCTCACTGCTACCTCTTCACTGAAGAAACTCAGATGTGTGAGGATGAGGTATTAGAGCAGTTGCACAAACTGAATAAGAATTCAGCAATAACGACTGATGGGATATCGGCACAGGTGCTAAAAGAGTGTTCATCTGAACTGGCTGTTCCTTTGACTAGGCTATATAATTTGAGTTTCAGAACAGGGAAGATTCCACAGAAATGGAAAGAATGTATGATTATAATATTGCACAAGGACCGATGTATACAACTATTGACCAGACAGTATCTCAGGAGTGGAAAATTGGCTAGGGCTCGCATTCAGAAATGGATTGACATTGAATCTCTACTTTGCAATGACATGGGTTTACTAAGGGAAGGTCATGTTTTAGCAACTTGCTCACATTCTATAACAATGTTATCATTGAACTAGACAATGTTATCATTGAACTAAGGCTTTGACAGAATACAGCATAGTAGACTGTTGCATAAATTGGAGAATGTGGGTTTGGATTATAAAATATTAGTGTGGATAAGATGGCTGACTGACAGATATCGAAAAGTGGTATATGGGGGGGGGGGGATGTGAGTCTGCAGAATTTAAGGTAACCAGTGGTGTACCACAAGGATCAGTCCTTGTGCACTGTTATTCAATCTGTATATTGACGACACTGGGAAGAATTTGACAGGTGACATACAACTATTTGCTGATGATGCAAAGATAGATAGGTTAATCAGGAATTCTACTGAAACGTAGTACTTGCAGAATGATTTGAATAGGCTGGAATTGTGGGCATGGGAAGGATGTCAGTAATTGTAAAGTCATGCACTTGGGTATGATTAGATATCCAATGTCATATTATGCTTTTATGCTATTGGTGGGATTATGCTAAAAGAAACGGATCAGGCTAGGGTTATTGAAGTGTTAGTAGATAGCAAGTTGAAGTTCAGGGGCCATGTAGCAAAGATTGCAAATAAAACTCAAAAGATAATTGCAATGCTGAAACGAACTTCAACATGTAAAGATAAGGATGTCATTTTGCCTCTTTACAAGCCCTTGATAAGACCTCACTTGGACTATTATGCAAATATATTAAAAATGATTCTGATACAGTGGAGAGAGAGTGCAAAGAAGAGTGCTAAAAATGATATAAAGATTGTGGAATATTGATTATGAAGACAGATTGAGAATTTGTAGACTGCAGACACCAGCAAACAGGAGAAAAAAGGATGATATGATTGAGATATACAAATTTCTGAAAGGGTCATACAGGATTTCAAATGATGGAATTTTTCATTATATGGAGATGGAGGATGGGGGAAAGAACAAGAGGACATCTTTGAAAGCTGAGAATGAATGCCATTAAGAAGGGGTTGAAGACTAGATTTTTCTCTCATAGAGGGGGCGGGTGCATGATTGGAGTGGATTGCCATTGGATGTTGTGTGTGCAAGCAGTGTGAATGAATTCAAGAATTAGTATGATAGCTGGTCCGTGTAGTATATGGCCTCCCTTGATGAGTCCCTGAAGGTCTCTCTCAATAATAATAATATATAGCATTTATTAGATTCTGGACAAAATTAATGGTTCTTACATTACAAATAATGAAGGTGGAACTGTTCATAACAGTTCCACCTAGCATTATTTGTCTTTGTTACTCTCCAAGTTCAAATAATCACCTTGATCTATTTGGTTATCTGTCTCTAAAGTTCATTTTCTGTAATCCATATACCTAAACAATAAGGTGATCTTCCTTGAAATTTAACACGAACGGTCAGTGTTCCACCCAGAATATCAGATGATCCTTTTCTCTATTGCAGTCATACCTCTGACCTTTTCTCAACCAGTTCTCTTGCCAGATAAGCTGCTGCTTCCATTTCTTTTCCTGTTAACTCATACAATAACCATAATATTGTCTAATATTTCTTTACTTCAGAATGTCGTTCACCAAACCAAAGTAAGTCTCATGTTCTTTGACATTAAAATGGCTTCCATTATTTCTGTTCATCCTTTTCTCTATCTTATTACTGTTTATGTTCTCCTGACCCAAACATCTTTATGAATAAATTCTAACTGGAATGAAGGCTTGCATCCATCATTCCACTTAAAATCTCTAACTTCTAGCCAAGCTTTAGCTCTCATAGAAGTGGGCTGAGGCAGTCAAAATAAATAAATAAAAATCAGCATATCACAATTAGCTTGAGACCAAAATTCCAGCTCTGCCAAAAAAATCAATAAATACAAATCTGATTTTGGAAGGTTAAAATGCAGCAAATTAGTCTCATGTTCAAATGGAAGTAGAACTTTCTGATTCCTTGTTTGGACTGCTGGATGCAACTTCTGCTAGATGGTACCATTGTATCAATCATCCAAAGATAATGTACACCCCAGTTTCTGCATAGATGATCACAGCAAACCATCTCCCATAATACCTATCTAAAAATGAGTTTGCGCATTCATTATATGTCATGATGGATGGGTATCTTTCTTTCTTCAGATGTTCTTACCAACACAAGGACCTCAGAGCTCTGTACTTATGCCCACTCTCTTCCTCTTGTGCATAAGTGATATTCTCTCATTGACCACAAATCCTGTCCATTGCTTTGCTGATGGTAGTATAGTCCATTTCTCTACTTCATTTGATGAGCTGGTATCCTTATTCATCTTCATAACATTAGCCTGCTCAAATTCTCTTGTAGCAACATTGCATCAGAGCTCTCCAGTATTACTCTATCTGTATTAGCATAACTATGACCTGTATCATCAGTATATAAATTAAAAAAAACAGCAATCTAGAACAGAACCCCTATGGTACACTGCTGGTCTCATCTCTTCAAAGAAATCACTTTCCCATAAGCAATTACTGGCTTATATCAGTCATTCCTATATCCAAACTTCGAATGGATAATTCCCCCCCCCCCCTCCATTCCAGTATTAGGTTGCCGTGTAGTATGCTAGTAAAAATCTGTGCAAATTATAGAGGAGATGCTTATCATATATGCATGTCCTCTATCAACTATGGTTGTCACCTCTTGTAAAAAAATGAAATTGTATGTTTACTACTGTTTGCATATATATATAACTGGTTTTTTTAAACATTGTAACCATATGTATTTATATGTTAAGAGTTGTTCTTTTCCTATAGGATGATGTTTTGTGGACTTGGGATATTCTTTTCACAGATGTCTCATCTCAATTAAATACAGAATGGGAAGGTAAACCTGATAAGGAAATAGATGCCCAGTTATTTTAGAAATGTTATCAAGCATGTTTTTCTTTTTAAATATTTTGTTACATTTAATATTTATTAAGTTCAGTAACATACTGTAGTATCGTTACTTATGTTGAGCACTGTTCCTTCTCCTTCTCTAGTGCACTTCAGAAAATACAATCAAAATTTAGAAAATGTCTACTCTTTAACCCACATGTGGTACTAATAGGATATAGGTTCTTTAAATTGTACATGTTTTGGTCATAAAGTATTACAAAATAAAGATTTATTGTTACAAAGACCATATATTTACAACGTACTTAAGATCTTACAAATTGCCTATCGGTTTCGTTAGTAACTGACCAGCTTTCTCAAGGCTTGCATAGTACAAAAAAGAGGTAAATGCAAAAAAAGGCTTCAAAATACAAAGAACCGTTAGTACCTGTTAGGTAGCTAGGGTGACACGTTCGCGTGACATAACTACTCAGCATCATGAACACGCGTTACATGCAAACGCGTAATATGATTATTTACGTACTGTAGCTCTGTTGAACTGAGGGAGTTAATTAGATTTTTCCAGGTATCGTTCAGAATGGCCCCTTGATTTCTGTTTAGGTTACTTCCCATACATAGTACAACTGCCGCTTCTTTAAATACTCGATGTCTGTAATCCTCGTCTACGTAGGGCATGGAGCTGTTATTCCAGTCTATAGTGTGGTTCGAGTTGAAAAGTGATGTGCCAATCCTGAGGTGATCGTTCTGTTGTGATTAACATCGCCTATATGTTCTTTCTGTCTTATTTCCAGGCTTCTCGAAGTCTGTTCGATGTAGGAAAGACCGCACGTGCATGGAATATTATACACACCTGGATATTTATAAAATGGCACACTGTCTTTAGGGGATCTTAGGACCTGTCTTATGCTATTTGTTGGTTTAAATACAACCCTGATGTTATGTGTCTTTAACAATCTTGCAATTTTTGTTGAAGTTGAACCTATAAAGGGGATGACTGCTGTTGAGATATGCTGGGCGACTGTTCTTTCTTGTTGGTTATCTATGTATAGAAATTTGTTGATGATGTGTCTAGGATAACCATTTTGTGATAGAGTTGTAGCTATTTGAGACAGTTCTGTTTGAACTTCTTCCTCGTCAGAGATAAATTTTCTAGCTCGATTTCTTAGCATGTGGATGATGCTGTGTTTCTGTGACCTATGATGGTTAGAAGAGTAATGTAGATATCTTCCCGTG
This sequence comes from Typopeltis vanoorti, assembly GCF_054136105.1. Lineage (NCBI taxonomy): Eukaryota > Metazoa > Arthropoda > Arachnida > Uropygi > Thelyphonidae > Typopeltis > Typopeltis vanoorti. Next base: position 74,920,200 of record NC_143558.1, on the reverse strand, counting down.
TCGGTTGGTTTTTTGTAAATCGACAGTTTGATGCTGTTTCCTTGTCTTTTTACTAGTAAGTCCAAGAAGTGTAGCTGTTCGTTATTTTCTACTTCTAGAGTAAATTTTATTTTATTGTGGAGTGCATTGATTCTGTTAACAAACATATGTAGGCTTTCTAAGTTGTCTTTCCATATGATGAAGATGTCATCCACATATCTCCATCATATAGAAGGTTTAGCAGTAATGCTGGTGAATATTTCATCTTCAAATTTCTCCATGAAAAGGTCTGCACATGGTGGCGACAGAGGGCTGCCCATGGCTAGGCCTTCTAACTGTTTGTATATCTTGTTAACTTTGAAAAAATTTGATTGTAGGCAATGCTCGAACATCTTTGTGATATCTGCAGGAAAGATATCTTTGATAATGTTCATTATTTCTTCTACTGGTACATTCGTGAACAAGGACACTACATCTAGGCTGGCCATTATGTCTGTTTGTGTAATTTTTATGTTTTTTAGTTTGTCCACAAAGTGTTGAGAATTTTTTAAGTAGGACTCCGTTTGTCTAATTTTTCCTTTAAGTAAATTTGCTAGGTGCTTAGCCAATAGGTACGTTGGGGATGACCTGCCATCCACAATCGGACGAAGTGGCACTTCTTCTTTATGCACTTTAGGTGCCCCGTACAGTCTAGGAATGATGGGATGTGAGGATTTAAGTTTTCGTTTTAATTCTTCAGGCCAAGTATTCATGTTATTTTAGGATATAGGTTCTCCAAACTGTCACGTGTTGGATTAATAAAATAAAAATTAACAAAAAGGTGAATATCCTTTCTGAAGGATATTTTGAGCTTGACAAAGTTTTTTGTTCAGTTACTCTATTTTGCTACATTGTAATGGACCAGATGAGATCTAAATGCAGTAAATAGTGTCAAAATGTATAATACTAATATGGCATAAGTAGAAATTAATATGAAAAGAAAAAAAAATCTGTTAAAAAATTCACTTTGATAAATGTAATCAAAAGGAAAAAAACTGTCTAATCTAGTAAATTTATTTACTAATAAACACATAAATATAAGATATTATTTCTGGGTAGATTCTCATGTTACTCCTCTAAAAATAAACTATTATTTTAATGGCTAATATAGCCTACTTTCATTTAGGAATGTCCCTTTTTTTACTATGTCACTGGCTCTTCATCCAAAAATCTAGGGCATTAATGAAGTGTTATAAAACTAATATATGAAGAATAAAAAATATAGGAGAAATTTTGGACATCCTTTTTGGATGTTGTTTTCTGTCTCCTTATTCCAGCAATGTGCCTTCATATGCTGTTAAAGGAGGGGTTTTTTTTGGGGGGGGGGGGAAGCAGGGATAAAGCAATGTGGGGAAATTATTCAAAAATTTTTAAGGGAATTTAAGCATCAGAAATCTCTTTTAGTTTTCTTAAGAATTGTAATATTTAATAATTTGTCTCAAGTGTCATGTTTCCTAATTTAAGCAAAAAATAATTGTAACAGCAATTTCCAACATGTGGCCATTCACTTCTATCGAAACTTAAGTTCTAAAACATTAACAATTTGGCAGAGCTCATCATGCCAAAAGTGGCATTTTCTTAACAAATAAACTTGCTCCAGAAAGTTTTTTCCACATGAAGGATAATAAAGTTTACACTGTATGTAAACTTTCATACTTAAAATTTCAGTCATATCAATGTAAGTTTTGCATAAACAGATGTATGGCACTGTTTTTATTAAAACAGCAGCCTTTTTAACAGTTGCCTTTAGTTTTTAGCCAACCATCCCTCTTATTAAAATTTTCAGTACTCATAGAAAACACAGAAGTTTGTTAAATTGTGCCATGCATTCTGTTTTACCTTCTGTCATCAGTAAAACCTCATATTGCTGAAATATCTGCTGCAGCAATCATTATGAACTTGCTGGTGGTGAATCTCTCCCTCCCTCCCCATTTGAGAGAGGGAAAAGCTAGTTGCAGCTGACAGTACAAAACATGACCTTTTATTGCAGTTTTCTTTTAGAGAAATTATTTCAACCAATCACAGATCATGTGACCTGCAATTTGTCTTAAAATACAATTCCAGATTGCCTGAGCCCAGAGAATATAAGGAAAGTTAACATATAAATATTGGTGTGGTACACTAAGAAGTGCAATTTTCCAAAATTTTGATGTGGGCATGTAGTCACTTTCATTCAGGGTAATATAATACAATTTTCTAGACAGAATGCCAAGCTGTAATTTCTGTAGGGTAGTTTTATCTCAATCTGCAAACAATTCTTGTGAGAAAAGTTACTAATGGCATGGTGAACCAATCCTGATTAACCTGTCATAAAGCACTAGTATGGTCCATACATATTTTGAAGATTAATGTTAACATTTCTACTAGTTTGAATAACATATGGAGTATTACAAAAGCAAAGCATTTCCATCAATACCAAATGCAGAAACAATGAAGAATTTTTGGTGGAATATATAAAGATAGAAGCAATTTTATCTCACTGACTTGAAGGTGAGCTTCAAATTATCTACTCTATATATATATAAAATGATAACCTTTTTATGTCACGTTTTGAAACTCAGGGACTACCCTGAGTGTCGAGTCTTCAGTATTCAAGGAGAACTGGCTTACGTCTGGAACACGGGGGGTTGGGTGCCATAGGCACCAGGGAGCGTAGTCCCCCAGTATATATGTACAGTAAAACCCCTTTTTTTGCACTTTTCAGGGGACTGATGGGAAAAAAGTGTAAATAGCAGGAAATGTAAAAAAACGTTTAAATAAGGCTAAAAGATTACTTACTGCTAGTATGTGAGTCTACATACCAGATTACAAAATTTAATAACTGAAAATAAATGAATTTACAATTACTTACATTTATCTATTTAAAATAATCTTTATTTGTTGATTTTTTTTTTTTTTTTTTTTTTTTTTTTTTTTTTTTTTGACATTGCGCCAGATTGCTTTGCATTGAGTTCAGTGCTTGACCTGTTTTTTGCTATCGTGTTCAAAGTGGACACGGAGAGTCCAAGATCTTTTGCTAAATGCACACGTGTTCCGGAATGCCAATCTAAACATCGTAGAATTGCCATCTTTTCTTCTACCGAAATACATTTTCTGTCTTTTTTCTCCATGTTACTAACATGGATAATCCACTACCGCAACTTGAAAGCAACTTTCACACGCTAAATTACATAGCAGAAATTCTGCAATATCAATTCGTAATGTGATTGAAAAATCACGGTATCGCTCATCACTACATTACTGCGGCAAGCGTGCAGGTCACCATGATTGCGGAAACAAAATTACAGCCAAAAGTAAGTAACGCCATCTGGGAACAGAAATGCGCAGATTTCCGCAGCAATCGATTCGAAAATCAGTATTGCCACCTGAGAAAAAAATGCAAATCACGGGAAATAACGTCCACATCAAGTTGTTAATGGCGGGAAAACAATACATCGTAAGAATAGGCCTTAAGACGGGACCAACGGAAAAGGACGTAAATGGCAGGAAAACATAAATTGCGGGAACGTAAAAACGGGGTTTTACTATATATATATATGTATATATTTAGCAGTTCAGCAGCATTTTCTGAAGGTATACTTGATGCAAAATGGCAAAGTTTATTTTTGTAATGGAGGTTTACTTTCTAAACCTCCATTACAAAAATAAAGTTTACCATTAAACATTTATCATATCAAATTCCTTCAGCTGTTTTATCAGAAAACTGTAGTCATCATCATTATTATTATTGTACGAGTGCCTCCATGAAGTCTAAAAACTCATCATGGGAGAACTAAACTATCGTACCATTCACAGAGTGGTACAATAGTTTGGTTCCTTGAATCCATTCACAGACAAAGACTCAGAACCAACTCTGGCAACCCATTCCAATTATTCACAACTCCCCAAGCAAAAAATTGCCACACACCCCTATTAACCACACCTTTATTCAACTTCCAAGAATGACCCGTTGTGCTTGCTCCTCCAGCCAAGTGCTGAAACATTCCCCTTCATCAATCCTACAAAACTCTTTAAGCACCTTAAATGTTTCATAAGGAACATTTCACAGACCATCTTGGTCACTTGCCACTGAATCTCCTCTACCACTTCCTCATCCCCAAGAAACCCAGGAGACCATACTTGACCACAGTAATCCAGATGTAGACATATCAAGACCTTATAACGAGGAATAACAACTCCCTTATCTCTACTTGTTATGTGTTCTTCAGTAGTCAAGTAATCTTAGCAACATGTGCTCTAAATTTTCATTGTCTGTCTATCAACATCCTTAAATCTCTAGCTTCTTGTATTTCCTGGAATACATTGCCATCAGTGTTATACACAGCTTGTAATCTATTTATCCCAAAATGCATAACTTTACATTTTGCGACATTAAACTGATACTCATTATCAGTATCATTATCTCGACTACTGTGCCCAGATTTGATCACCTAGGTTCCTTCTTGATGGGGAAGAGGTGGAGAGGATCCAGAGGTGAGTGACTAAGATGATAGCAGGTCTATGGAATGAACCATATGAGAACAGGTTGAAGATTTGTGGGTTGCAGAAATTAGTTGATAGGCGGAAAAGGGGAGATATGATTGAGACATTCAAATTGCTAAAGGGTTTCTATAGGATTAATTCAGAGGACTGGTGGTGGGAGAACTAGGGGACATCTATGGAAGCTGGGCAAGAGTGTGGTTAGCAGGGGTGTTAGAGCTGGGTTCTTTACTTTTAGAATAGTAAATGAGTTGAATAAGCTGCCAGAGTCTGTTGTGGGTGCTATGACGGTGAGTGAGTTCAAGGCAAGGTATGATAGATACTGTGAGAATGTCATATAGTTGTGTGGACATGATGTTTCGGGCCTCCCTCGATGAGTCTAAGGACTCCCTGGAGTCGCTCATAATAATAATAATTATTATCTTTTGTCCATACTAACAGCCTATTTAAATCATCCTGCAAGCTCTCCACATAGCCTTGATTAACTCGTACTCTTCTTAATTTAGCATCATCAGCAAACAACTGAATGTTTCCTTTCAGGTTATTTCCTATATCATTTATGTACAAATTAAACAGCAATGGTCCCATCACTAAACATTGCAACACACATTAGTCATCTGTTTTTTGCCTTGATTCTGCCTCTTTATATATCAATTTTTAATAACTCTCCAGCAGCCACCTTCATATCCATCCCCATTTGTTCTAATGTGCGTAATGGTTTCATGTGGTATTCTGTCAAATGCCTTTGCAAAATATAGCCATTTCCTTTATCCAATTCTTCTGTTACTCTATTATAAAAAAGATAGTAAATTACTAAGGTATGACTGACCCTTCACAAAGAAATGTTGCCACTCATACAGTATAATATTTTTATCAACCCATTCTTGAATTCTCTTTTCTACCAATTTTTCCAGTACTTTTACCAGTACATCTGTGATACTGATTTGTCTATAATTTGCTACTGTGGTCTTAGAACCTCCTTTATGTGCAAAAGAATTATTTTGCCCTCTTTCCACTCCCTTGGAACTCTGCCAGAGCTGAGACTAAATCAGAAGCATTGTCAATTCCCTTGCATATTCTCACAAAACCCTAGCTGATATATCCCATCTAATCCCACAGCTATATTTGGATTGAGATTCTGGAATATTCCCAAATACTTCCAATTCATCAACCTCTATTCTTATATCAGTTCCCATCACAACAATATCCTCTCTTCAATGACATAATCTTTCAAAGTAGTCACTCAGTAACTCGACTATTTTATATGTTGTCACCTCATGACCATCATCGCTCATTAAGGTTAATCTTCTTTAGTCATTCTCCTGTTACTTGCAACATAATGAAAGAACTCTTTGAGATTTGCTTTGGCCTGCTCGGCTAGATTCTTCTCATAATCTGATTTTGCCTTTCTTGCCTGAGCCCTGTCTCCTTTCTCTTTATATGTGATCCATAGCATATTACTACTTCAGACTGTTTGCTTCTCTCTCTTCTTTGCCCTGCATTTTTTAAAGTTTACCCTTTGTCTTGTGAAGGATAACATTCAAGTGTGCTATTTCTTTATTAATATCCATTTCATTCTCTATTTTCTTGGCCACACCTTTTTTTTTCTTCTGCAGCTCATGCTTAATGATATTACTCATTCATCTAACTCCTACTGATTAATCCTCCTCCTTACCTTAGGTATACCGACAACCAAATATGCACAACCCACTATATATTTTGGCTTATTGGCCTTAATCTCACAATGGATTGCTTCAAATGAACAGCCACCCTCCAGCCTCTCTCCTTAATATTGCTTCCTCTAGATTACTCTTAGCTATCTCCCATGCATTACTAACATCCTTACCCTACAGTATTTTAATACTATGGCACAGAGTTAAGCTTTTTCCTAAGCTTTTCATAATGACCTGCCTTGTAGTTACACATGTACCCCTTCTTGCAGAATATTCCTCATGTTGTAGAATCTCCCAAGTCAAAACCACATGGTCACTTTCGTCAATCAGAGAAATGTGGTCACTTAGTTATGGATAGCTCTTGTGATATTATGACCAGGTCCAATACTCTCACACCCCTAATCCTCTCCCTTACATGCTGCCTTAAGTAATTATCTCTTAGTAGGTGTATAAATTCCATTTATTTTCTTCCCACCATTTGATCTTTCTTCCTTCCATTCTATATCTCCATAGTTGAAGTCCCCCATAATAATCACTCAGTACTTATTGTACTAGTTTTCAATGAATGTTGGCAGATCATCCATGAAATACCCTGGCCTATAGCAACAACCAACTGTATATTTTGTCTTACTGGCTTTAATCTCACAATGGATTGCTTCAAATGAACAGCCATCCTCCTGCCTCTCTCCTGTATCCCTATCCTATCTTCCCTGAAAATACTAAACCTTTCACATTCTGTCCCTATAACTACATCATCTGCTGTTATCCAAGTCTCACTAATGCCTATGACATTTAGCAAGGTTGCACTAACCAATGCCAAAAACTTCTCCTTTGTTCCTGATACTTCTGTCATTAGTATATAGAAACTGCAGCATCCCTTTAAGCCCCCACCACCTTTATTTCCTGAATTGACTATCCTATTCAATATTTTTGCTTGAAAGAGTAGATTTTGCACTTGGTCATTCTCACACTCACTTACCTCATGGGTGATGTCTTCATGCAAACTCAGCTGCTTTCCACCCTAATTGCCTAAGTTTTCCTGAATTTGTGCTTTAGCATGCTTGGTGAACAAAGCTCTTTCTAGACACCTCACATCAAAACCATTTAGATGCAGTCCATCAACATTGTACAAATCCTTTCTGTCGAATACAGACCACAAATGCTACATCATTCTTTCTGCACAACTTACGTATAGATTCATTAACTAGCAATGTCCTCATCCTCAGTTTGCCTCTATCGTAGCGTGGTAGGAAACGTAGTCTTCAACTTCTTGCACTTCAGTTTTGCCTATTTTAACAACTCCTTTACATCCTCCTTCATAGAACATTTCTTGCCTTTCAAATCATGTGTGCCAACCAAAACAATCGTTTCCTTCGACTTATCTTTTTGCATCCAGATGTGACTAATATTGTGAATTTTTGCACCAGGGAAACATGATTTTTTCACACTTTCAATAAGTACTCCACTGATCATTGAGTCTCCATAAATAATTTTCTCCTTGTTTTTCTTTTTTGTTCACTCGGTCTTTATTACTACTTCTCAGATACTTCCAATTCATCAACCTCTATTCTCATATCAGTTCCCATCACAACAATATCCTCTCTTCAATGACATAATCTTTCAAAGTAATCACTCAGTAACTCGACAGTTTTATATGCTGTCACCTCATGACCATCATCACTTATTAAGGTTAATCTTCCTTGGTCATTCTCCTCTTACTTGCAACATAACAAAAGAACTCTTTGGAATTTGCTTTGGCCTACTCTGCTAGATTCTTCTCATAATCTGATTTAGCCTTCTTTGCCATCTTTCTCTTTACATGCGATCAACAGCATATTACTGTGAGATTCTGGAATTTTCCCAAATACTTCCAATTCATCGATCTCTATTCTCATATCAGTTCCCATCACAACAATATCCTCTCTTCAATGACATAATCTTTCAAAGTAGTCACTCAATAACTCGACTATTTTATATGCTGTCACCTCATGACCATCATCACTCATTAAGGTTAATCTTCCTTAGTCATTCTCCTCTTACTTGCCACATAACGAAAGAACTCTTTGGGATTTGCTTTGGTCTGCTCGGCTGGATTCTTCTCATAATCTGATTTAGCCTTCCTTGCCATGTTTGTCACCTTTCTTGCCTGAGCCCTGTCACCTTTCTCTTTATATGCGATCCACAGCATATTATACTTCAGACTCTTTGCTTCTCTTTCTTCTTTGCCCTATATTTTTTAAATTTTACCCTTTGTCCTGTGAAGGATAGCATTCAAGTGTGCTATGTTCACTCTGCTAACATTTGCTGCATTCTCATCACCTAATAGTCACTCACTTTTGTAGCATTTAATACACACACTCTTTCTCTCTCTCTCTCCAGTTTAAATTTCCTTCCACATATCCATTATTTTTCTCGACAAATACATTCCGCACACATCGCACTGCACAAAATTCTGCAAATTCAAGTCACCCAACAACATGGCTTTTGCCACCATTGTTCTACCATCATTGAAAAAAGACATCATCCATCTTTGAAATTTCTTTTAAGTAAGGTGCTAGAAAAACAAACGGCAGTAGATCTGAGGATAAGGATTGTATAATTTTATGAAAGCAGTGATAATATGAATACTTGTAAATATAACAGACTATATTGTATTAAATGGATTTTGATAAGCTATGAATAGTTTTCTTTCTCCACAACTTCACATTTGAAGAAATCAAGTTAGCACCATAGAAATAGTAATTCACTGCTCAATATTTATTTTTGGTTTAATGATATAAAGCCAGATATTTTGTTGGATTTCCAATCAGCATCCTTCAAAGAACTATATTGAATTTACATAGATACAAAAATATTTAGAGACATCAGGATAGCAATTGATAAGAAGCAGTACAGAGGTCCTAACCTGTAGGTTTGAATTATAAACATCATCATCTTAAAATAAGCATTTACCAGATTTTGGGTAACTGGTCAAAGAGGTGCTAAAAAAATGTTCATTTATATGTGGCCTATTATCTGAATGATAAAAACATATGAAATGTTATTTTTTGAAGGTTCAGCCATGTTTTCGCTCATGTCAATATGGCCAGTCCAATATCCAACCAATTTAACACCCATATCTATAGTGCATTTGCTTCTAATACTTCAACTATCCTTTGTCCCTGTGTCACCTTGGGTTCTCTTTTTAAGTTTACCTTACTACCAGGGCCGCATTTACCATTAGGCTCATGAGGCGCAAGCTGGAGGCCACATTTTAAAACCTTACTCCTCACAAAGAACAATAAAAAAAAAAGCTTAGTTATAGTTGCAAAATAAAATACTCATTTTTAAATATTAAATTCATAATATAAAAACTATAGGCCGCTGAAAAATTTGTGAGGCCTCCTGCTTCCATTTGAAATACATTGTTCTCTCCTTAGAATATAAAACTAACAGGAACTCCTGTATTCCATAAAATTCATTTATGCAAGTGTACCATTTCTTTGCTGGACGTATATACATGTCCAGCAAACCTGGATAATATTCTGTCCACCTGTTGAAAGAAATGGATAAGAACTGCAGTTTGACCGTCATGTCTATTAGAAGGGACAATAATCCTTCACGCTGAAAAGAACACTTAACTAGATTGATTACCTGGCATACAGAGTAGCCTACAGTAAGAAGCGCAGTTACTTGCCGTTTGCTCGGTAACCGAAATCTAAGTTATATTCGTTTTTTGCTGCTTATTTTTATCGTATGATTATAGTTTTTAATGCCAGTGCAAAATAAGAAACCCTTTCATACTTTCTTCATTTCAATCACTTTGGAAGATCAATGTCACTATCAATTTTTTTGCTAATTTTTTTAATCGCCAATACATTTTAAAATTCTCCCAGAACTTGAAGATAATTATTTTTGTCAAACAGTTATTTTATAAATTCATGAAAATCCGAATCTAAAAATGAATACAGCCTCCATCTGTTCCAAATTAAGTTTTCTTTTTTATTTATAATCTTAGTTTGAAGGTTAGTTCACAGACTGCACAAAGGTTCGCACTTTTAAATTTTGCTTTATAGAGATTCATATCATGTATATCATGTAACGCATAATTTTTATAACGTAATCTGTAGGTTTTTGCATTTCAACTTTCTTGGTTTCCTCCTAATCACTCACTACAAATCGAAATAAACGGCAGTCATGAAGTCAACTGTTGTGTACGTATTTTCGGCTAATTTCAATATTATGCAGCAGTTTTGAAGTAGCGATATTTTCCCTATAGTTTATCTTTCGAAATGTGTAGGTGCATGAGTGAAAATGAAATTTTAATAACAGAATTAATTAGCCTTTAATGGCTAACTCCCCCCCCCCCCAAAAAAAAAAAAAAAAATTATCACCCCCATACAAAATACTGCTAGATAACATATGTGCACTTTCTTTTTGTTTGAATTCGTTATTTTTCCAAAGTATTTCCAAAGTACCATAGAACTTTTAATATTCTGATACCGAAATTAAATTGTGATTATTATAAATTAGCTAATTTTGTATATTTTTTCACTTATATTATTTCCTGATAAGTATAAATCATTACATTATGTAATATTGAGGAAATTAATGTTTAAAAAACAGCTTAATCCTACCAAAGCGATATCAGAATAAAATGTTTTGAACTGTATGTTTGAAAATGTAAAGCAATCAGAAAGATGAAAAATATAATAATAAAATAAAATAAATTTCTGTGTGTATTCGGCTACTGTTAGGGACTTTTTAGTGCATTTACTGGACGTGTTCATTTTTCACTTTCTCAATAATTTTCATTAGCTTACGGACTGTTACTTGAGCAGAAAGGAATAGGTCTATAACCCTCTGTTCTACCCCCCCCCCCAAATAAAGATGATTATGTAAGACATATGTGCCTTTTAAATAATTCAAATCTTTTTTTTTTTAATTGTAGAAATTATTTATAATTTTTCAATAATAAAAATGAAACTGATTACTATAAATTAAGAAATCATTTTGGTATAACTGTTGTATCAGCCTGTAAAAGATATGTCAGTATTTCTGTGTTAGGATGTCTGTAATCAACAATGGAAAACGAAAGAAGACATTCTTGATGTATTCTGCACTACAGCTAGGCAATTTAGTGTGATTTCTGGGGAAACTTTCTCTCTTCTCTTTCTGAATAGCAGTGAGAGTAATCTAAGTTTAGCTTTTCCTCCAGCTAAGAGGATTATTATAGAGTATTTTGAAGACGTAGTAATATTTAGAATTAAAAATAAATAAATAAATAACACTACTGAAATTTCAGCAGACTGCTGAACAACTGATTTCAGATTGCAAAGAAATAGTACAGAATTAGGAGTTTTGACGGCATAACAATATTATTGCTATATTTATTTTATTATATTTTTTTTGTTAAAACAGTAAACTGAAGTAACAGATTTTGAATACTGCCTGAAAACTTTCAAACAGTAGAAATTTAAAGTAGTTATGAAATTCAGTTCGAGGAGAGGAGAAGGGAGGTAGATGCATACTTACCAGAAAGCAAGCTATCTCTTATCCTACCGATATAGCAGTGTGGCCACTTACTATTAATGAACAATTTATTGAGCATATTTTAATAAATATGCCTCAGAAATGTAAATAAATCACATTTTTACTGTAAAAAGGCGAATAAAACAAAGGAGAAACAAGTGGCTAATTTTTTCAGAAACCAGCAAAACAATTTACTGCTTTGTTTGTAAATTGTTTTCTAAGTCAAATAATAGTTTAATGAAGGGTTTTAATGACTGGGGAAATATAACACGAACCTTATGTGATCACAAGCATTCTACTGAGAATATACGAGTGATGTGCACATATCCCAAAAGAAAATCAAGTTCTGTAAATAGTCGAATTGATTCTGAATTGATCAAACAAATACAATCTGTTTGATTTTTTATCATTTGTATTTCCTCTAAATGCTAACCCTAGCATTTAGAGGAAATACAAATGATATTTTTTCTGATTCTTGCGGAAATTATTTATCGTGTTTACTGTGAATTTGATGATTTTTTTAAAACATCGCATGAAAATGTATACGCCAGCTGTGGTTCTGGCAAATCAAATTGTCTTTCTTACCACACTTGTGATGAATTCATAGCATTAATAGCTAAAAAAACAAGAGAAATATTAATATCAGAAATTAAGGAAGCTGCTTATTTTGCAGTAATACTCGATTCAACATCAGACATTGCATAATGACCAGTTAGCTATGATATTTAGGTATTCTTGTAGAAAGGCTTATACGCCTGGTTAAACATGATAACTAATTACTTAAGGAATTGACAGCATACACTAGAAATATAAATTAAATCAACTTTAATATATATATACTTTCCGATATTTCGGCAACGTCACGTTGCCTTCTTCATGGGAACTTAAGATAAAGACACGTGCACACAAGTACTACATAACAGCAAATGAGAAATGAAGCAAGGAAGCTACTGTCTTCCTAAAGTCCTGATGGTGCCCCCCCCCCCCCTGGCTGGCTACATTAGATGTTCTTGGCCTTTGGGCTGAAGTTCTTCTGATATATGTTTCCCAAATTTGGGGCAGTCTCATGCATCCAAAATTGTTGAGGTTTGGCATGTTCCTAAGGGCTGAGGCTGATTCCATGAATAGTCTTTCATATTTGAACTTGCTGCAGTGTATTACTGTGGCGAGTATCCAAAGTATGGTCTGCAAGCCCAGAGTGGCTGTACTGGTGAAATCGGATTGTAGTCCTTGTGTTCTGAGATTTTGATATTTGCTGTCCTGCCTGTTTGGCCAAAGTAGGACAATTTACAGCTTCAAGGGACCTGGTATACACCAGGTAGGTCTAAGGGAAGTGGTTGGCCTTTAGTGGAGCGGATAAGGGATGCCAATTTTCTGTGTGGTCTGTAACAAGAGGTCGAGTCATGTTTTTTTTAAGATTTTGTTGATTTTTTCCGAGGTCCCTCGGATGTAGGGGAGGGGGGTTATTTGCTATTATTATATAGCAAATATAGATTGTTGGCAGATACCTTCACCAACAATCCCCCCGCCCCCTCTCACAACAATATTGAGTTATTAAGACACTGTTCAACAGGGCAAAACTAATCTGTTCAAATGACCAAGCCCTAACCATTGAACTAAATCACATCCTTAACACTTAACATTTTCTCAGCCAATGCCCCCCGCCCCCCCAAAAAAAAATCCAAAAAATATTAAAACCAGTTATCCACAACCCACCTCCCCCCCCCCCCCCGTTCACAAAAAAGAATACTCTAAATCCATCACCATTCCCTACATCCGAGGCACCTTCGAAAAAATCAACAAAATCCTAAAAAAAAATGACTTGACCTCTTGTTACAGACCATATAGAAAATTGGCATCCCTTATCCACTCCACTAAAGACCAACCACTTCCCTTAGACCTACCTGGTGTATACCAGGTCCCTTGCAGCTGTAAATTGTCCTACTTTGGCCAAACAGGCAGGACAGCAAATATCAAAATCTCAGAACACAAGGACTACATCCGATTTCACCAGTACAGCCATTCTGGGCTTGCAGACCATGCTCTGGATACTCGCTACAGTAATACACCGCAGCAAGTTCAAATATGAAAGACTATTCATGGAATCAGCCTCAGCCCTTAGGAACATGCCAAACCTCAACAAATTTGGATGCATGAGACTGCCCCAAATTTGGGAAACATATCAGAAGAACTTCAGCCCAAAGGCCAAGAACACTTAATGTAGCCAGCCAGGGGGCACCATCAGGACTTTAGGAAGACAGTAGCTTCCTCACTTCGTTTCTCATTTGCTGTTATGTAGTAATTGCATGCACGTGTCTTTATCTTAAGTTCACATGAAGATGGCAACGTGACTTTGCTGAAATATCGGAAAGTATATATTAAAGTTGATTTAATTTATATTTCTAGTGTATGCTGTCAATTCCTTAAGTATTTAGGTATGTTGCCGCAAAATCTGACATTAGAGAAACATTTATTGGGTTCATCAGTATTACACGACATAATTCCTTATATTTAATTGGCAACTATGCCGCAGAATCTTGTCCAGTAGCAGTGCAATATTTTTGTTTTATTCAAAATGTATATAATTACTTTTCATCTTCAACAAGAAGATGGGGTATATTCCTTAAACATCTAGAAAAAAAAATCTTTAACAGTTAAAACAGTGAAACGGGGTGGTCTGCAAGAGCTGATGCTATATTAGCTTTGAAACGTGGATATAACAAATTAAAGACACTTGAACTATCCATTTCTCCTCATGAAAAACCTATTTCTAAATTAGAGAGCTCATCATTGGCTGAACATTTTGACAAACCTGAAACAGCAATTTTACAACGAATGCATACTACTTGTAAATCTCTACAAGATCCCGATATGGATTTGTTTTTAACTAATAATTTGTTACAGTTTTTAGTTGGTTTTATTTTAGATATAAAAAATAGTTTTGCTGCTGTAAATGAAGAAGCAAATTTATTAACAGATGAGACAAAATTTAAAGATGAAAAGGAAAGAGTTAAAAAAAAAAGGAAAAAAATGAGTGACGAAGTTTCACAATCTAACAATGAGATTATACTACATGGGAAAGAAAATTTTGCTTTTGTGAACACTTTTAATGTCATATGCGATAAGCTAATTTTGTAAATTAATGAAAGAACAAAAAGCTATTTCGACATATTAGGTATGTTTGACATTTTTTTGAAGAAAGATATAGATCAAGACAAGCACAAGACTAGTTTTAATAAAATTTTACAAACTTATGGGACTGATATTGATCTAGAAAAATTTACTGATGAAGTTAAGCAATTTTTAATAATGATAAAGGAAGAAAATTCTTCAATTAAAAATATGTACAAATTTATAAATGATGGGTTAAGGTCTACTTTTCTGAACGTAGAAACAATTTTTAAAATATTTTTGACAATGCCTATTTCAAATGCAAGTGCTGAACGCTCATTTTTATTGTTGAAACGAATAAAAAAATTATTTAAGAAGCAACTTGCACCAAAATAAAACAAGTGGCCTGTCGTTATTATGCATTGAATCGGATGTAATTGACTCAATTAATTATGATGACATTATAGACATTATAGATATATTTGCTAAAACCAAAGCCAGAAAGAAAAACTTTTAGTTATTAATTTTTTTATTTAAATTTGAACTGATTTATTTTTATACTTATTTTAAAATGCAAATATATGTATACCAATGTTGTACTGTGTTATTAAAATGAGTTATTATAGAAATGTTGACTTTTATTTTCAATAAACTAAAAAAAAAGTGTTCTTTTTGAGGGCCTCATAATGATGCGCCTAGGGCCACCAAAATATAAATGCAGCTGCAGCCCTGCTTACTACTTATCACCTTCCCATAATCATTCGTTCACTCAATTACCTGAATAAGAACAGAAAAATTAAAATAGAACACTAAATAGCACATTCATATAGAATATGACAGGAGCATGAGTGGCAGTTCATTTGGGGCAGCAACCTGGTGTGAGGCAAAGGCCAACAGTACAAAATATACAGCTGCTATAGGATGAGATGAAGGGTGTGGAATGTAAGACAGGCATCAGTAAATAGCATAGTGAGTGCAGGTTCAGTAATTATCATGGGAAACTTCAACTATGGAGACATAAGCTAGAAGAAGAAATGATCAAACAGCTGGAAAGAAATGGAATTTATTCACCTACTAAAAGATAATTACTTGAAACAGCAAATGTTGGAGAGATGAGAAAAGGGGAAAGACTTAGGGTTTGAGATTGCCAGATCTGATCATAAGAGTAGATCTGTCAGTAACCAAGATGACTATGTTGCCTCCATTTGGGGAAAGTGATAATGTGGTCGCCAAATACGTACAACTGTCAGCTAAAAAGTGGAACTATTGGACATTTAATTATGACAAGCTAAATAGGTAGCTTGAAGCAATGCAGTGCTATAAGAATCTGCAAGGAAAAGATGCTAGAAGTGGTACAGAGATAGTCAAGGGGTAGCTGAAGGAAGCAATATCAGACTGTATGTATACCCAAGGTCAGAAGGATAAATCAGGTAGGAGTTAGATGGATGAGTAGTATTATTAAGCAGGAGCTACAAACAAAAAAAATAAAATAAGTGTTGTGGAGGGTATATATATATATATATATATATATATATATATATGTGTGTGTGTGTGTGTAAGAAAAACAAAAGTGATCAACAAGCTCATGTACAATACAAAGTGCAAGAAAGAGAGGTAATGGTATGGAAGGCAAAATTAGATGAGCAGGCCACAGCACTAAGGCTTTATTTTAATTTCACTAGCTGTTTCACTAAATGGCAAGTAAAAGAAAAAATGACAATGGAAGGAGAACTCTAACAATTGCTCATGATAGCAAAATGATAAAAACAAACAAAATATTTGAGTTAGAGTGACCACTTTGTTAGGTTATGTCAGCTAAGAGAGGATACTGTTTTGAAAGGAACTGATGTGAGAATAGAAGTTGATGAATTTGAAATAATTGGGATATTCCATAATCTCAATGCAATTATGAGCATGCAATTAGATAGGATATCAGCTTGTGTATTATGAAAATCTGCAAAGGAATTGACATTGCCTCTGAAAAGGTTGTTCAACTTAAGTCTCATTGTCTTGCCTTACTAATTTACTAACTATTTATAATAGGGTGATGACTATGTTGGACATAAGGATGATTATGATGATACTGCTTGATTTTGCAGAGGCATTTAACAGGATATGACATGAAACTCTGTTACACAAATGGGAACAAACTGGGATGGATATGAAGCTGGTGTTATGGATGAGGGTGACTGATGGACAGATACCAAAGAGTAGTATATGAAGGAGCAGAATCCAGGAGAAGCAGGTTACTAGTAGTGTCCTACAAGGCAATGTGTGCTTGGACCACATTTGTACATAGAAGCCAACTTGGTTGGCCAAGTGGTTAGTGTATTCGCTTCTTCACCCAAAAGTCTGCAGGTTTGAATCCCACCACTGGCATGGATGCTTGTGATTGTCTATGAAAATACTAGTAGTGGGCAATAGATGGCGTTGGTGTAGACAATGAAGTTCGCTGTAGTTGGTGGATTGAGTGGTCGAGATGGAGAGTTGTAGAGTAGGTGTCCTTCCTCGATGAGTCTTCGGAGGTGTCACGTAATAATAATAATATAGGAAATGAATGAAGAAAAATATTCAGTTGTTTTCTCATTTTGCAAAACTGGGTGGCATAATAGTTAATCAAGGCAGTGTAGAGAGTTTGCATGATAATTTAAATAGGCTGATAGTATGGACAAAAGATATTGGATGTCAGTTTAATGTGGAGAAGTGTAAAGTTTTGGGATGGAAAGATTACAAGCTGTGTACTACCTGATGAAACTGTACTCCAGATAATTGAAGTTAGAGATTTGTGAGTGTTGGTGAATAATCAGAAGGCATACTGCAAAGGTGGGCAAGGTAGTTCATAGGATTGCTTAATCATTAAAGAACACATGAATAGAGGTAAGGAAATTACTATTCCTCTTTATAAGGCTTTGATACAGCCACATCTGGATTACTCTGCTGAAGTCTGGTCACCTGGGAATGAGAAAGTTGTAGAAAAGATCCAGAGTAAGTGCCTAATATTATTATTGGTTAATATTATTATTGCAATGGAATCTCCACGGGATCTGAAAGATCATCATGAGAGACCCACACTATATCTATCATACCTCTCCTCGAACACAGCCTTCCATTTTATTTCCCTAGAAAACTTTGACAAGATTGATTGAGACAGCAATGAAAATTTGTTGCAAAGAAAGTTGTAGAAAAGATCCAGAGTAAGTGCCTAAGATGGTGAATAGTCAGCGGATTGTTCCCTATGATGATGATGATAGATTGAGGGTTTGTAGGTTGCAGAAGTTGGCTAATAGACATGAAAGAGAGGATATGATAGAAATGTTTAAGTTGTTAAGAGTTTTATAGGTTTGGTGTATAGAAATATTTCAACACGTGACTAGACAGTAGAACAAGGGATTATTCCTGGAAAGTGAGTAAGCATGGAGTTAGCAAAGGTGTGAAGATTAAATTTTTCACTTGTAGAGTGATGAATGCGTGGCATGAGTTGCCAGAGTATGTTGCAAATGCTTTGCAATTAATTTTCATTGCTGTCTCAATCAATCTTGTCAAAGTTTTCTAGGGAAATAAAATGGAAGGCTGTGTTCGAGGAGAGGTATGATAGATATAGTGTGGGTCTCTCATGATGATCTTTCAGATCCCGTGGAGATTCCATTGCAATAATAATATTAACCAATTCCGACAGTGTTCTATTTATTCTGTTCTGTCTCTTTTTTTTTTTTTTTTTTTGGATACTTTCAGATGAGATTATATAGCAGGTTTTATTCTTCTACAATTGTACATTTTCTACTTCTTGTCAGCATTTGCCTTTCAGATGAAAAGATGTGAATCCCATCTAAAATGTAAGAACTGAAAATTGAGTTATGAATGAGTGGGATGAGTTGCCAGAGTCTGTTGGTCAAAAGTAGGTTGCAGGGTTATGCCTTCCAGAAACTCATGTTTTTAACATTACAGACAAATCAGTCAGACATCACATGCAATTAACAAACAATAATATACTGGCCTGACAGCCTTTACTTTGGTGTTATTTATCACAGACCACACCAATCATGATTGTTATAAAATGACATTAACCTGGTTCTCAGTCTGCTGCATGTGGCTAATGTTACAAAATGCTTTCAGATATAATATTGCAGCATATAACAGTGTTATCATTTCCATACTTCAGATATTGTAACCTACTTTTACATTTTCTGCAGATCCTTTTACAACAGTCCTCTGAATTGGCCACAATCATACCTCTACTTTCCTTCAAAATCATAAACATAAGATTTTCCAGTGAGTACACTATATACACTATATAGTCAGAATATGAAATTGCAAATGACTGGAACATTATTCCCATCTGTTAAAAAAATAAAAAATAAAAAGGGGGAAATAATGAAAATTTCAGAGAAATTTTCCTCTTGAGTTTCTTATGTAAAGTTTTATGTAAGCATACTCAAAAAAGAGGATGCAAAAAAAAAAAAAATTGTTTGAAGAGAAACCTAGGGAAGAACAAGCTCATTTCAGGCAATTGGAGATTGTCTGAAATGATTTTTTCTGCAAAACAAATAGTCAAGAAATCATAGAAATATAACAGGGATTTGTATTTAAGTGCTGTTAATTGTCATAAATACAATTACAACAAATTTCCATTCCTGTCTCAGTCACTCTTGTCAAAGTTTTCTAGGAAAATAAGATGGAAGGCTTGATCAGAAGATGGAATTCTAGATACATGGAGTAGAACATCCATCTATCATTTATCAGCCTCACATACCAGAGGGGCCCCCCAACACCTAGGACATGACAGCGTGGTGTGTGTGTGTGTAGGCAAGTAGTTGAAAGAAGAAAGAAAGAAAGAAAATATAGTCTTCTCCCTTCTATGTGTTAGGCCAACTGGCCTGTCACAGGGCTATCTTAAGCCCTTCTAAATCGTACCCGTCCCGAGGAAAAGGTGACTAGCCCTAGGCCTCCCAGTATATTCTATGGCTGTAGCTGTGTGTGTTCACAGGGGCCGGTTTGCCTGCTTGCAGGAGGGAAAAACCCCAGATAAACCAGGGAGAAAAACCCTGCTGTCCATGCCCAAGACCGGCTGACTTGGTTATGTGTGAGATTATATATATATATTTATATATAAACAAAGTAAGACTTCCACAGGAATATTCTTACTTACTGAGTGATCTAAGCCAAGATTTATGTGTAAATAAACATACTTGAGAAGAAGCTAAGAAAAACTGTGGAAGAGAAACTTGTTAAGAACTAGCTAAATGAAGGCAAACAGGAGTTGACAAATTCAAAATTTTAGTTCAGTACAAATAGTCAAGAAATCATGGAAACATAACTAGTATCTGTACTGAATTTCCATACATACAGAAACAGTGTCTGATAACATGCAAGAGAGAAAAGCTATTCAAAACTACAATTATAATGGGACATTATACGAAACTATAGCCCATTCTATTTTAAGTCAAAACCTATATTTGAAGGATGCTTTCTTCTCTATCCTCATCATTTATATGATCACATTATGAAGAAAACTAACATTAAACATGCTATCTAAATCATTTATTAAACTCATATATGATATTCCTTTATCTATGCTTTATAGATTACTCTAAGTCCTTTGACCGCATGAGGTGGGATATCTTATGGGATATCATGCAAGAATCAGGAATACCAAACCATCTAATAACCCTCATAAAGAATTTATTTATATCAAGGAAATCAAGCAACAGTAAGAATTGAAAACTCACTGTCCCCTGCATTCCAATATGAAAAAGGATCAAGACAAGGATGCATACTCTCACCATTACTATTCAACGTTTACAGCTAAACTATAATGAAAAGATCTCTAGAAAAGTGGAATGGAAGCATTAAATTAGGTGGCCGAACAATCACTAACCAACGATATGCAGATGACACAGTGATAATAGCAATGAGCGAACAGGAATTAAAATCCATCCTAAATCAATTAGAATGGGAAAGCCTAAGCCACGGTTTACGAATAAATCAAGATAAAAACAAAATAATTATTTTAAACAACACAGAAGAGATAGATATAGAAGGAATTGAAATTGTCGACCGTTTCAACTACCTTGGAGTGATGATAATAAAAAAATTATCAAATAATTTTTTTGTTATTACCAAATAAATTATAATGATGTAGTTAGAATGCCTTAAATTTTAGTTTAAGGCATTCTAACTACATCGTTCCACCTAAATCTTGGTCTTCTAAGTTTTTCCTAATGTTTTGATGCCAAAACATTAAGAAATTTAACTGATTTAACCAAGACCTGGAAAGACAAGCACATCTCCAAAAAGACAAAAATTAAGCTTATAGAAACCTTAGTTTTTTTCGATCTTTCTCTATGCTTCTGAGTCTTGGACTATGACAGAAGAAGAATTGAGGCATTCAAGCTCTGGTGCTGGAGAAGATTGTTAAGAGTGTCTTAGACAGAAAAGTGAACAAACAAAAGTATCCTAGAAGAAATGAATATCCACACAAGACTGATAAACATAATTGAAAAGAGAATACTGCAATATTTTGGGCACATATATAGAAGGGAAGGCAACTGCCTGGAAAAGTAATCATCCAGGGTAAACCCTATGGGAAAAGAAAAAGAGGAACCCCCCCCCCCGCCCCCCAGCAGGTGGATTGACCAAATATCAAGAATCACTGGACTTAAACTAGAACAAGCAATAAGAGAAGCACAGGAGAGAAAGAAATGGTGAAGCATCATCGGGAAGGTCACGAGTCCTCAGACATCAGGAGATCCGAGAGAGAGAGATGATATTCCTAAATAATTTTACTACAGGTCTTTAGGACTAAATTAAATAACTACTGGAACATTTGGTTTCAAAATCAGCAATAAAAGGACAAAATAATAATAATGAATAAATAGAATAAACTATGTGAGAATGTGGAAAACACCAACTGTGTTTTCCACATTCTCAACAGTGGAGCCTATAGAAGATAAATATTTCAGAAAACAAGGCATTTTTAGTGAAGATGACAAATAAAATATAGAAATAAGTGCCTGGTTAGAGCAGGTATTTGCTCCATAAGAAACACTATATAAGTTCAATTCTAGTCACTGGAATTTTTTTCTAGGCCTTCTGTTGGCTGGTTCCCTGAGTTGGGTCAATCTTTGGACTTAGCCAGCACCTGTCAACAAGTAGGATCTCTCTCTCTAAGAAACTAGAGTTTTTAATGCTTCATCTAAAAATAAAAGTTGACAGTATAATTCTCAATATTATTATTATTCAGGCCTGAATAATAATAATATTATTATTATTATTATTATTCAGGCCTCCATGGAGTCAAAAGACTCATCGTGGGAGGTCCTTCCTAAGAAACACAAAGTCTATCAAGACTCATCGAGGGGAGGGGGCCCCCCCTAAGAAACACAAAGTCTATCATACCACTCCTTCAACTCATTGACCGTTCTCGCTCTCTCACCACTCCATCAGGCAATGCATTCCATGGTTCAACCACCCTCCATGCAAAGAAACCACTCCTCACCCTCTTGCTCACAGTTTCCTTTTGTAACTTCCAGGAATGGCCTCTTATCACCATTACAGACCTTAATATTAATGTTAGGGTTTATGGTGAATTGGTGGGAGTTGTCTGCTGTATTCTCTCTTGAAAAGCCTTGACTGATAATTTGAGCTCACTGCCAGTGAAGGCATAAAGATCTTTCGCTGGCTGCTCACTCATTTTCAAAAAAAAAAGTTAGGGCTAAGGAGCTCTGCCAACTCTCTTTAGGAATAAAAGACACAGGATTTATTTATTTTTTTTAAATGAATAACAGAATCAGCAAAAGCTGGTGTGGTGGGAGACAGATAAATACACTTTATATGGAATAAGAGAGGACTTAGCCAAAACATTAAAATTAGCAGTATACATAACAGTTTTCAAATGAATTTTAATTTATAGATTGGAGAATAAGATTAGAAATCCAAATTTTGATCAAAAGCCAGAAACTACAGAAATGCGAGTTCTAAAAAAAAATAATAATAAAATAAAATATAAAAAAAATTAGGGAAATGATGGCATCAATTGCAGAATCAGATCTTGATATTCACATGTTTAAGTTTAACAGAATGAAAACAACACTATTCGATAATTTAATAGGTTTAATACTTACATCATTCATCTCTGTCATCCAGGATACTATATTCAATAATTAAACAGGTTTAATACTTACACCATTCATCTCTGTCACCAAGACATCATCCAGGATACTATATAACATATCTGTGACAGAGACATTCAATTTGGTTTCAAATTTGACACATTAAGCCAAATTAAATATGGCCAAAGAGTGCCAATATGGCTTTTATGATACCATGTTGTTTTTTTTTGGGGAGGGGGGAATTTTTTGTGTATTTCCCTACATAGGTAGGGAAATACACAAAAAATGGTTTTTCTGTCAACTGAGAAAGAAGAGTGCCATTGAGAAGATAAATGATTAGCATGTAGAAAAGACAGACTATTATTGTTTTATTTTTCTATAATGAACTGTATTCTGGGATATGGCTATTGAAATGGAAAAGGAAAGTAATGTGTCTGACCCATGTCTCAAGTGGAGAACACATCACTGTCTTAGCCAGATAAAAATGTTAAGCCTATATTTAAGTATTTAATTGTGCTGTTTTCATTCCGTTAACCTCCCTACTGGCTGAGGTGAATGAAATAGTGAGACCAAATTGCACTTCTTATCCATGTTATTCAACAGGTGTTACAGAATCGTATCCAGATTTGGCTGGATGTCTATAGACATCATGGCCAGTTGGGGGGGAGGGGGGTTAAACCTAAAAATAAACATAATCCAGCACTTAAACCTAAATAAACTTGACATTGTTAGCATTCAAGAATGTGTGAGCATAGCTAATGCAAGGTAGGATTGGTCACTTAATCACCTAAACAGAATGCAAGCGGGAAGGCTGCAAAACAGGTATTTGATGCCAAAACATTAGGAAAAAACTTAGAAGACCAAGATTTAGGTGGAATGATGTAGTTAGAATGCTTTAAACTAAAACACATGATCTGACAAATAACATTAATCTGGGGAAAAAACTGTGATAAAAAGCTAGTAATAATGTAAACTTAGTCATATAATACTATCCTAGTATTGTGCATATCAGGAATTTGATGGAGGAACAAAATAAATTTACTGAAAATATTACATAGCAACATTTTGCCAGTTCAAGTTATGACCGAAAATGAAATGATCTTGCAGACGCCTTCTTGCAGCATTCTTCTGTAATTGCTGACATATTTATTTACAGAAAATAGAATTCACTTAATTCCAGTATTTCATCCTATGTTAGACAGATGTCATCAGTGAAAAAAGAGATTGTTTATTATTATTTTGATATTTGACCAATACATGAAAGATCAATGTCACATGGGCAGTTGACAATATTCAAAACATGTCACGCAGCATATGTTCACTTACTCATGTCTGTTACAGATGAGTTAAGAGGAGAATGCACTATGAGTTCAAAAGGAAACAGTGATTAGCTTTTGTAATTTAAGTATAAGGTTACATAACTCATTTAAATATATATATATACACACAATACCCTGCCTTACGATGATCTGCTCATATAATGCTTTTCAGTTATGATCAGTGTCCAATTATATGTAGGGTTCGTACACGTCCCGTATTTTACGGGATTGTCTCTTATTACGAGTTTGTATCCTGGCGTCCCGATAAAATTCTTCGGGATGCAGAATTGTCGCGTGATTTGTTTTTAACATTCCCATTCTTAAACATAAAACATGTAATTGCCAAAAAATCGATATTAGTTATTGATGATAAAATTGTCTTATCAATTGACAATACTGACATGTTATGAGAATAGTGCAACTAGCGGACGTTGTAATAATTAAGCACAGCTTATTTGATATGACACAGATCTGTTATGAAACGTAATTAGTTTTATTATTTTATATGCCTTTAAAATGCCGAAGAGAAAGTGTATTCTCAGAAAAGCAAAGGACTGAATACCCTTTTATTATACCATGTAATTGTGATGGCAAAGTCAATGAAAAAGTGAAATGTACACATTGTAATGCAATATTCAGCATACAATACGGCGGTCGGTCAGACATCATCGCAGCACATCGCTACGAAGAGATACAAATTAGTAGAAAATGCAAGCGTAAGTAGTAAAGTGTCAGATTATTATTCTAAAAAAACAATCGGTGAAATGGAAAGAAATTTTGCAGCTGATGAAGCTACATTTGCATATCATGTATGCATGCACAATCAGAGTTTCAGTTCGATGGACTGCACGTCGAAAATAATCCGGAAACTATATGACAAAAAGTTCACTTGCGGTCAAAAGAAGACTCAGGCTATAATTGTGAGTATATTAGCACCTTATGCAATTGCTGTTTTCAAAAACGAACTTCAGAAAGCTAATTATGTGTCAATAATGATAGACAGTTCTAACCATGGTGCTTTGAAAATAGTTCCAGTTCTAGTTCGATACTTCATACCAGAAGAGGCCATCAAAACTATGATTCTAGAGTTTTTAGATTTACCGTGTGAAACTGCAGACCAACTTACAGAATATGTATGGCAACTAGTGAAAAAGTGGAATATTGAAAAGAAAGTTGTTGCCTTGTCAGCTGATAATACTAATCTAATTTTTGGTGGAAGTTCCAGAAGAGGAAAGAACAATGTTTTTCATAAATTGAAATCAAAATTGAATCGTATATTGATAGGAGTTGGTTGTTCATCCCATATAAATAATGCTATACAATGTGCAGCTGATACATTGCCCATGGACATTCAAGCTGTCACAGAAAAATTATATCAGCATTTTTATATCTATACTGTTAGAGTGCACACATCAAAGATTTTTGTGACTTTTTAAATACTGAGTACAATACAGTGTTAGAGCACTCAAAAACGCGATGGTTGTCTCTGTACCCTGCTCTCAAAAGGATGAATGAGATGTACGAAGTTCTCAAATCATATGTTCTGTCACTTGATAAACCACCATTGCTCCTAAAAAATTTCTTTAGTAATCCAGTTTCAGAGCTAATAGCCACATTTCTAGAATGCCGATCTGAAATGTTTCATGCAACAATTTGTGCAATTGAAGGTGAGAAAGTCACTCTTGCTGAAGCAAAATCCATTATTGAAAGCCTCTTAGAGAAACTTCAGCAGAGACGAGATAATGATTTTGCAACAAGGAAAGAACAGTCCTTACTTAAGGCATTAATTGAAGATGGACTCATCACTGAGAAGAATTATGGTAATTATAATGAATTTTATAAAACCTGTATAGAATACATCCAAGAATAGTCTTCTGACACTCTTACTTTTGAAAGTTTGTCTTGGATTTTATTGAAGAATCCAATAGCCAGTCTCAGTTGGAAAAGTGTGCAGAAAAGTGTCACTATTGAAGAGGTCTGCCCAAACACAAAAATCAATGAAAATGAACTGTTTGATGAGGTGATGATCTTGAAAAAGGCAATTACAGAGAAGAAAGAAGAAATTAAAGCAAAATCTACAGGAGAAATTTGGTATGAATTAATAAATTTGAAGAGGATTGTTAAGTTCTGCTGCATTTCTGGCACAAATGCTAGTATTGAAAGACTTTTCCCCAGATGAACTCCTTATGGACAAACGCAAAGAATAGGTTATCTGTAGAAACTGTGAAAGCTATGCTCATTGTTAAAGTGTTTTTCAATAAGGACTGTGTGGATTTTCATAACTTGGTAAAACATAATCTTCTTTACTTTAGAAAATACAGTCATCTGAGAAGCATATCACAGCAAAGATCAATGATTTAGTATTGTTTAAAGTTCAATTTTAAGATTGCTATAATTAATTAAATTCTTTTCCCTTTGCTGATGTTCGTAAGTAAGAAAAGCAATAAAATTTTGTTGGTTTATTCAACTAAAAGTGTCCCATATTTTTTTTTTTCAAAAATATATGAACCCTAATTATATGGTGCCACAATTTCTCATATGACGGTTTTAGTAATACAAATCCACTTGTATCTCTATGTGTTTTGCTGTGAATTATAAATTGTTTATAACTTTCTTTTATTGTTTTTAATAATGGCAGATAAAATTAAAGTAAGGGTGCTGTTCTGTTTCTTCCAGTGAAAAGAAGAAGAACACGTAAACATGTTACATTTAATCTTCTTCTTCTTCTGCAGCTTCTCCCACTAAAGTGGGGTCACTGTTTGTTATGAGTCTCCTCCACACCTTCCTGTCTTGGGCTTTCACCACATCCAAGTTCTTCATCTTCAAGTCCTCTTCTACCAGCTCCCTCCATCTCTTCTTTGGCCGCCCACGCTTCCGCCTTCCTTGCACATCCATCTGCATGACCCTTCTTCCCACACATTCGTCCTCCCTCCTCATCACATGACCAAACCATCTCAACCTTGCCTCCTGTGTTTTCACTCCTAAGTTCGTAACTTTCACTGTTCCCCTGACATAGTCATTTCTCAGATGATCCTTTCTGGTCACACCGCACATCTACCTAAGCATTCTCATCTCTGCTACTTCCATCCTGCTAATGTTATTTTTCCTCAGGGCCACAGTTTCTATAGCATATGTCATAGCTGGCCTCACTACTGTCCTATAAATTTTGCCTTTCAGATTGATCGGCACCTCTTATCGCATAACACTCCAGCCATCTCCCTCCAGTTCCTCCAACCTGCTTGTATCCTGCATCCCACTTCCTTCTCAGCTCCTCCATCTTCTTCCACTGTTGAACCTAAGTATCTAAAGTCTCTCACCTTCCTGATGACATTTCCTTCCAGCTCCAGATCTGTCTCCTGGCCACCGCCCACTGCGCAACACATATACTCTGTCTTACTTCTGCTCAATCTCATACCTCTCTCTTCCAGTACTTTTCTCCATCTTTCCAGTTTAGTTTCCGCTTCTTCTCTTGAATCTACACACAGCAAGATGTCATCTGCATACAACATTGTCCAGGGTGCATCTTCTCTCACCTCCTCTGTTACCACCTCCATCACAATATTAAACAGAAACGGACTTAATGCTGACCCTTGATGCAAGCCAACTGTTACTTGAAAACTTTCTGTCTGTCCCAAACAGGTCCGAACACTTGTCTTCACATTTCTGTACATTTCCTGCACCAACCTGACATATTTCTCCGGCACCTTCTTCTCCCTCAGACACCTCCAGACTTCTTGCCTTGGCACTCTATCGTATGCTTTCTCCAGATCAATAAATACCAGATGTAGCTCCCTTTGTTTCTCGATATTTTTCCATCATCTGTCGTAACCCAAAGATAGCATCTGTTGTTGATCTACCAGGCATGAAGCCAAATTGTTCCTTTGCAATCTCCACCTCCTCCCTCAATCTACCATCAAGAACCCTTTCTAGGATCTTCATTGTGTGGGACATCAACTTTATTCCTCTGTAATTTTTACAGTCTTGTGCATCCCCTTTACCCTTGTAGATGGGAACAAGAGTACTCTCCCTCCATTCCTCGGGTATATTTTCCTGTTGGCAAACTTTCATGAACAGGTCCCACAGCAGGTAAATTCCCTCTTCCCCCAGTGCCTTCCATGCCTCCACTGGAATTCTATCGGGGCCCACCGCTTTTCCATTCCTCATCCTCTTCGTGGCCTCCATGTTACATTTAATGCTAAGATTAAAATTATTAAATTTTGGTTAACGATGGTATATCAAACACTGAGAAAAGTGGCAGGCTAACTTCCCTTGTACCACTGTTGTTACAGTTGTAAAAAACAAAAATAAAATTCTAAGTGAAGTGAAAAGTATAATGCTAGTTAACCCCCCAACCGGCCACATGTACATGTCTATAGACGTCAAGATAAATCTCAATGCAGAGCTCTAAAACCTATTGAATAACATGGATAAGAAGTGCAATTTGGTGTTACTATTTCATCCACATTGGCTGGTGGGGAGGTTAATGCTAGCATACTTTTAAAGCTACAGTTATCTGTAAATGTGACAATCTTATTACTGAAATAGAAAAACTTAATGGTGTAGACCCTAGATGGCGACCCTATGGCACGCCTGAGAATTTTGCTGGCACGTCAACAATTTGCAGGTGATATCCTTTTATACGCTTTTAAATTATTCAATCTTTTTTTTTTTTTAATTGTTACAATACATACAAGTTAAATTTTGTTTTATGTGAGAGAGCAGCTATGAAGAGACGTACATATGATTGGTGCAGTATTAACAAAAGATCGTGCGACCAAAAGACAAAGGCAACTGACAATTGTTGAGTTGAAATGCTAATTCTATTCAACCGAATTCCATAACATCTGAAACTGTTATAACAACATTCACTATATATATATATATATATACACATACATACACATTTCTTAGTTTTAACACATTCACAATGGGGGTGTCTTCTCATTACCAGTGGGCTCAACTCACACAAAGTTTCAACCCTTGGTTAAATTTTTTTGCTGTTTGTTTGCCTGGCAGGCGAACTCACATGCTCGTTATATAGCATGTTTAAATTCATGGTAGAATTTTATTTGAAGTTAGCCTTTGTGATCTATCATAATGACATCGAGAATTTCAAATGCAATAAAACAAACACTTCATGTAATTGAAAAGTTGGACAATAGTTTTTAGTTAGATACTGTGTTTCTGGTGCAACATATGGTTTTGCTTGAGTCTATACAGCCTACTTTATGTGAGAGGGGGACGTGATTCGTTAGTTAGCAGCGTTTTTATTCCAGCTGCCTCTAATTGCACTATTTGTTAAGAAACACAGACTGCAAAAGCCTCTGTACCTTATTCAGGGATACAATAAAACTACTTGTTTTTCTTGCATCTGCAGTATAATGGCTGTTGGGGAGGACGTATTCTTAACCGCTGGGAGCGAGTTACTATCGCCTCGACACGAACATGTTTAAACATTTTTTGTGTGCGAGGTATATGCAAAACTTTTTAATGTCTTTTTTCATAAAGTAAAATCAGAGGTGCAAGTTATAGGGGTGTGAGGGCAAGTTATATTTCAGTAAATATGGTAAGCGTTTCACCGACTAGTTGACATCCTTCTGTTGCTTCCCCTTCTCAGGTGACTTCTATGGTGAGTTACAGTGCATAAATATTTTTCTCACTACCATTTTTTTTTCGAACCAACATCATTAAAATCAATTTAATAATACAATAATATTGTAAATTTGTAAATAAGTTAGATTAATGAAACTAAATTAAACACTTAAATACAGATACTAAAGAAAACATAAAAATAAACACCGAATTGAAATTAGAAGAATTTCTACACAGAATTGTGGATAGATAAATCTTTTAAAAAAGACAACTGGCAAACATTTAATGGAAAGGAAATAACTAAAGAAGAATTAGAAATCAGCCTGAAAGAAACGAAATGGAAAATAACCTGGAGAAGATAAGCTAGGTTCAGAACTATATAAATATGCAGGAACAGGATTCAAAGAAAGACTCCTATTATTCTTAAATAAAATTTATTCAACAGGTAACCCCCCCCCCCCAATAGAATGGAAAAAAGCAATTGTGATTCCTATCTTTAAAAAAGGTAGTAGAGATGACCCTAAAAACTATAGAGGTATAAGTATACTAAATTCCTGTTACAAAATATATATAGCAGAATTTTAAATAGCAAACTAATGAAATATTCTGAAAACTTTATTTTGGAAGTACAGGATGGATTTAGTAAAAGGACGATCATGTATAGATCCAGCCTTTTTAATAATAATAATTTGACTTTGAAAAAGCATTTGACAAAGTTAAAAGAAGCATTTTATTTAACATATTAAAAGAAAGACAAATACCAAATAATATCCTAAAAGCTAACAAGTATATATGAAAATAATCAAATACAAATAAGATTAAATCATCAGCTATCATATACGAGAGAGAGATAAACCAAGGGGTCCGACAGGGATGTCTCATCTCAGCAACTCTTTTTAATATTTACCTAAATGAAATAATAAAATGGAATAAAAATTTCCATCACGATATTAAACTTTCTCCTACTGTGAACTTAAACACTCTTTTTTTGCCGATGACCAAATAATAATGACAAATTCTGAAGACTTACAGAAAGCTATTTTAGATCTAAATGAGATAGCCAAAGATTATGGTATGATAATATCACAGAAAAATCAAAAACTATGGCCTTTAAAGGACAAGATCCAGCAAGAACTAAGATAGTAATCGATAAGATCATAGAACAGGTGAATTCATTTAACTACCTAGGATGTATGATCACATATGAAAATGAAAAAGGATGTATGATCACATATGAAAATATGTGATCATACTACTAGGATGTATGATCACATATGAAAATGAAAAAGATATAAATATAAAGATTGCAAAATATTTAAAAATAACAGGTGTAATTAACTCTTATATTTAAACCAAACCAGACTAAAAGTATAACACTATATTAGCCCTACTCCTGTTGCATGGAAGTGAAATCTGGACAATACAACAAAAAGATAAAGATTAATAACAGCTGAAATGAAGTGAAGTTTATGAGAAAAACTGAAAAGTATACTCTATTTAATCACAAAAGAAACAAAAAAATTATGAAAGAATTAAACCAAGAATGAGTAATTGAAAAAATTTAAAAAATATAAACATAAATAGATGGAACACATTCAAAGAATGAAAATAGAAAGATTACCAAAACAAGCCTTAAAGTACAAGCCATTAGGAAAAAGAAAACCCGGACGTCCTCTTAAACGATGACTTCTAAGGCCAGAACAAGCCACACTAGGCCTAAATCCTTGATATGCATGATGATGAAGTTAGATTAATTTTCTATTAATTTGTCCTCTATTAAAAACTGCCCGACACTTCAGTAACTCGATTGGTAAATTTTTGGCATGTGCCGGCACGTCAGCAACTTGATTTGTAAACTTTTGGCACATGCGCATAAAAAGATTTGCCACCACTGGTGCAGACTGATGGCCAAACTGGTTGGTGTGTTCTCTTAGGCCAAGATATATTCAAAATAATTGTTTGAAAAAAAAGTTATTTAAATTTTTTTTGTTTGCAGATCTGACATAAATTATTTATTTATGCCATTTACACATATATGACTCTATAAAAACATTATTAAATCATTATATTATATGCATCTACAAGTGGGGGGGTGGAAGTGATTAACTATACGGTGAAATTCGATATACAATAGTAGTCTGGAACCTAGCGTGTCATATGACCAGGGTATGTGTGTGTGTGTGTGTATATATATATATATATATATATATACACACACACATATATGTATTAACAGTTAACTGCAATTACTAATGAAAACTGAGATAGGTATGCAATCAGAGCAGTTAAACTTTGGACAATGTTGTAAAGTTTCAAGAGACAGACAATGGAGTAAAAAATCTTAGTTTGATTCCAAAATACTGATTGTCTATGTCACTGGTATGATAGGAGAGGCCAGACCTTTCAGATTCCAAAAATTTGATGTGGTCTTAATGTTTTTGGATTCTCATCTCAGTAGAATGGCCTATCTATCCAAAATAATGAAGCTGACAACACAGCATTTCATTTATCTATGATACATGGGAGCAAAGATGACAGTTTCTGAATTAAGGTAGCATACAAATTTATACTTGCAAAGAACATGTGCTGTTTGTTCCAATGTTTATTTTAAGGTAGGGTGCAGAAATTCTTTTTACATCAGCTTGTAGTCTGGTTGAGGGATGATAGCCTGATGTGTGCATTAGTAGTCAAGGTGATTTTATCTTATTTAATTCTTCCAACAAAAGGTAATCAGAACAGATTGTGTGAACTTCATAAGTATTGATAATATCTGTCTTTTTTCATTAATGATGGTGTGATGATGGATGGATGTCTCTGTCAGTGAAGGAGTTATATATAAACAGAAAATTGAAAGCTGCCTGTAGACATGGATTGCTTAAGTATTCAAAAAGGGAAGACCGTTCTTGGTTTCATGATCAATACTGAACATGTTAGATTCTTCTTTTTCAAGTGCCATTCCCTAGAAGGAGATTTGCAACCATGTCATGGAACTTATTTCTTTCTTTTGTTGCTCTGGAACATTTATTGTAATTCAAGCCAGTCCAGTCCTTAATGTCTTCAAACCACATTCTCCTGGGTCTACCTCTCCCTCTTTTTCCATCCAGTTTCTCTTCTAATATTAATTTCTGAATGCCTTCCTGTCTAGTTGGATGTCCAAAATATTTAAGTTTTTATTCTTTAATTAGTTTTGTTAATGTTCTTTTCAGTTTTGCTTTCTTTAAAACATCTTCATTCTTCAACATTCTTCTGATGGTCTACATTTTGAAAGCTTCTAATTTTTTCTCTGCTTCTTTATTTAGAGTCCAAGTTTCACTGTTGTAGAGAAGGCTTGACCAGATATAGCATTTTATTAATCTTTTTCTTGTGTCTATATTAATGTCTCTGGATGTTAGAACAGTTTTCATATCAATAAAGGCTTTTCTTACTATCTCTTTTCTTTAAGGGAATTTCCTCTGTCTGTAAACATTTGTCCCAAATATATAAAAGACTGAACCTGTTCAATTTTCTCTTTGTTAACAGTTATGTTTAGTTTTTTATTTATTGGTTCTTTTGATATAATCATGCACTTTGTTTTTCTTTAGGTTGATAATTAATCCTATGTCTAAGCTTCTGTTGTAAATTTCTGTGAAATTTTCAACAGAAGCTAAGTGACGAAGTTTTGAAGACCATCTTCAGATTCAGCTATAAGGACTGTCATCTGCATACCTGAAGTTGTTGAAGTTCCTACCCCCAACTTTTACACCCTTTAGTTCTGAAATATTTTTAAAAACTTACTCACTGTATATATTGTACAGTAAGGCTGATAAGACACATCCTTGTCTTACTCCTTTTTTGATTTCAAAGTTGTCAGAATATGCATTTTTATATCTTATTGAGGCCATTTGATTCCAGTATATATTTATATACTGGAATCCAGTATATATTTTCCTTTTAACCCGTTATTCTGTAGGATATGTATTAATTTCTTGTTATATATTGAATCAAATGCTTTGGTGTAATCAATAAAACAAAGATATATGCTTTTCTGGTTATCAAGGCTTCTTTCACATAATGTTTTTGAATTGAAAATTCCTTCTCTTGTAACTTTGTCTTTTTGAAAACCTGATTGAGTGTCTTCTATTTCTACTGACATAGTGCCTTTTTTTTCTAGGATTATTCTCAGTAGTAATTTTGTAACATGATTGTTAAACTTAGTCTATATGAACATTCAAAAGTTCTTGGAATTTTGGGAATAGTGACAATGATGGACTTCCTTAGATCATACGTGGCGAACCTATGGCATGTCCAAGAATTTTGCTGGCACGTCAATGATTTACAGATGATATCCTTTTATACGCTTATAAATTATTCAACTTTTTTTTTAATTGTTACAATACGTACAAGTTAAATTTTCTTTTACATGGGAGAGCAGCTATGAAGACGTGCACATGATTGGTGCGGTATTAACAAAAGGTCACGCGGCCCAAAGATAATCTACAATTGTTGAGTCGAAATGCTAATTCTCTTCAACCGAATTCCATAACATGTGAAACTGCCATAACAACATTCACTATATATTTCTTAGTTTTAACACATTCATGACGGGGTGTCATTTATCTTTCTGACGGAACTTCTCTTTATTGGTGGGCTCGATTCACACAAAGTTTCAACCTTTGGTTGAATTTTATTGCTGCTTGTTTGCGTTTGAGCTGGCACAGGAACTTACACATGCATTATATGGCATATTTCAATTCGTGGTAGAAGTTTATTTCAAGTTAGCCTTTGTGATCTGTCATAATGACATTGAGAATTTCAAATGCAATAAAACAAACGCTTATTTCATGTAATTGAAAAGATGGTTTTGCTTGAGTCTATACAGCTTAGTTTCTGTGAGAAGGGACATGTAATTCATTAGTTAGCGCCATTTTGATTCCAGCTGTCTCTAATTGCACTATTTGTTGAGAAATATATTACACAGACTGCAAAAGCCTCCGTACCTTAATCAGGGATACAGTAAAACTACTCATTTTTCTGCATCTGCAGCACAATGGCTGTTGGGAAGGGCATGTTGTTAACTGCAGGGAGCAAGTTACTATCGCCTTGATGGGAACGTGTTTAAACATCTTTCGTGTGCGAGGCATATGCAACCCTTTTTAATGTATTTTTCGTAAAGTAAAATCAGGGGTGCCAGTTATATGCGAGGGTGAGTTATTTTCAAGTAAATATGGTAAGCATTTCTCCGACAAGCTGACATCCTTCTGCTGCTTCCCTTGCTCAGCTAACTTTGATGACGAGTTACGATGTATAAATATTTTTCTCACTACTGTTTTTTCAAACCAACATAATGAAAATCAATTTAATAATACAATAATCAATTTTATCCTGAATAACATTATAAATTTATATATAAATAAATATAAATAAAATAAAGTATTATTTATAAAATTATAAAATATTATAAATCCATATATATATTATAAATAAATAAATTAAGTTAGATTAATTTTTTATTTTTCCCCTATTAAAAACGCCCAGCACGTCAGCAAATCGATTGGTATTTTGGCACATGCACATAAAAAGTGCCACCACTGCCTTAGATCATCAGGAATGTATCCTGTATCATAGATGTTATTTAAAATAACCTTTTAGGTCATTAAGTGTGTTTTCATTTACTTTCTTTAACAATTCGATAGGGATCTGATCAGGACCTGGTGTTTTACCTGTTTTTATTCGACTTAGAGCATATTCTATTTCTTCATATGTAATTGGTTCACCATCCATATTTTGTATATCTGGTGCATCTGTGCGATCAAAGTAAACAGGTTCTTTTCCATATTCTTTCCATCTTTTTATATCTTGTGTCTCTAGTAGCATTTTTCCATTTTAATCTTTTATACAAGGCCTATGGTTGAAATTTTTCTTTTTATTTGTCAGAGCATGGATTGATTTATGTATTTCTTTATTATTGTGTTTCTTGTCCATTTCCTCTATTTCTTTACATTTTTCATTTAGCCACTTGTCTTTAGCCTTCCTGCATTCATTTTTTATAATTTTACTGAGTATTCTATACTGTTGTGTACTTTTCTTTTTTCGTCTTTCGTAAGTTCTAGTATCGATTCAGTCATCCAGGGTTTTTTCTTATTCTATTTAATTTTTGGAATCTCGTTATATTGCACTTCTAAAATTTGACCACCTGTTTTCAATTTCCTCTGTGTTACAAAGTATAGTGTCTTCTGTTTTATATCCTACATGATCTAATTTTTTCCTAATTTCTGTTGTAAGGTATATTCAGAGTTCTCAAGTCTTTCAGTATGATTGTTTTTAGAAATGTTTAGTTTAATTTTTAAAGTAGACACAATATGGTTATGTTCTGAACCTATATCAGCACCTGGGTATGTTTTTATGTTGGTTATATTATTTTGTATCTATTATTTATCATTTTGAAATCTATTTGGTTTCTTATAGTTATCTAGGTTTGTCCACGTATATAGTCTGAGCTTTGGATTGAAAGAAAGTATTCTATAAATTATACAAATTCTCCAAGTTGGGCCAAACTTCAAAAAGTAAAGCCAGATAAGATTGAGGGAACATGGTACTGAAGAGTTGAATTTCCAAATATTCAATAAAATAATCATCCCAAGCTGGTGAGATAAGACCCATGACTGTTCCCTCGATACAACTTATTCTGTTATGTAAAACAGCCTGTGCACATAATGGAATTTAAACAAGTTAACAATGTCCTCATGGAAATCCGCTTGTAATAAATGAAGAATTTCCTGAGCTGTATATTGGTGAGATTAGAATCCAGGAACATCAGGACTCCATCAAATTCTTGGAATTTGAAAAGTCTGGCCTTGTCTTGCCTACCACACCCTTCACACTAGGGACACAGCCCTATGGAATCAAACCAAGATTCTTCACTCCTGTAGATTTAAGTATGATCATCTTTTTCTTTAAATTTGCAAAATGTTACATCATCCAAATTTTAACTGTCCTGTTTGCATGCCTGTTTCAAAATTCGGGGCAGAAATTATGATTACTTGTTCAAAATTTGTTTTGACATAATGAACGTTATGTAGTCTTATATTTGAATTACAAAATCTACCCATTATTTTCCTTTGAACTCTACTGCATATCAGTGTAAATGAGATATGAGCAAGTAAACATGTGCTACATGACTCAGGTCTTCATCACCACCTCTTCATCTTATGTTGGATAGCTTCAGAGTGAGAAGACTGACTAAATGTTTTCAGTCAGTCTTCTCACTCTGAAGCTATCCAACATAAGATGAAACATACTAGAGTTAAATAAGCACTGTACATTGTGAAGATATTATAAAAAAGTGTCTACCACATGTTCTTTTAAATCTAGTTACTAAGGAGCACTACTGTTGCTTTCAGTATC
The DNA here is from genome assembly GCF_054136105.1 of Typopeltis vanoorti. Lineage (NCBI taxonomy): Eukaryota > Metazoa > Arthropoda > Arachnida > Uropygi > Thelyphonidae > Typopeltis > Typopeltis vanoorti. The sequence goes on along the minus strand of NC_143558.1, from coordinate 74,883,006 downwards.
AATAATATGATTACCAAATCTGATGCACTACAGTTTGTAAAGAATCATACAATCTAGTGAAATACACTGGTGTCCAAAACTTAAGGGCAAACACTATTTCTGAAGATAACCACAAATTCAGATGCATCAGCTTGTGGCAATTTGTATAATTTCAAGTAGAAAGCGAAAACACATTCAAATTTTCAAATCATGTGCAAAGAGGTCACGTGGTAGTACTCAACAGGATAAAAGGCTGCAATAAGTGAATTGTGTTTGAAGGAATAAAGTTGCAAACTTGGATGCCTTGCAATGTCTCAGCCATCATCTCGATGATTTCAAGCAAGGAAGAATTAATGGAAAGCTTGCACAAAGATGCAGAATTACTGATATTGCCTGGGAGTTTGAAATCTCACGTACCTTTGTATCCAGGTTCTGGGCAATGTTTAAAACCAATGGAATGGGTTCCAAACATTTGCTAATAAGTTGCCCTTGATCAACCACAGAGCATGAAGAGATTTTTGGTTATAACAGCAAAACTTAATCAGCACACCATGTCAGGTCAGCTTGCAAATCGGCTCCATTTAAGTAGACGTAAGCAGATATTAGGAGATTGATGAGGCCAGGGATTTGGGAGTGTTGGTGGATAGAGAGTTGAAGTTTAGAGGGCACACTGCAAAAGTGGCTAAATCAGCTCATCAAATCACTTGGTTACTGAAGAATACTTTGACGAGCAGAGACAAGCATGTTCTTGTTCCTCTGTATCGAGCCTTGATAAGACCCCCATCTTGACTATTGTGCCCAGATCTGGGCACCAGGGTTTTTTCTTGATGGGGAGGAGGTGGAGAGGATCCAGAGGCGAGTGACCAAGATGATAGCAGGTCTATGGAATGAACCGTATGAGAACAGGTTGAAGATTTGTGGGTTGCAGAAATTGGTTGATAACTAATAATTAAGGAATTGACAGCATAGACTAGAAATATAAATTAAATAAACTTGAATATATACTTTCCGATATTTCGGCAAACATCACGTTGCCATCTTCTTGGGAACTTAATACAAAGACAAGTGCACGTAAGTACTACATAACAGCAAATGAGAACAGAAGCTACCGTTTTCCTAAAGTCCTGATGGTGCCTCCTGGTGGGCTATATTAGTAGTTCTTGGCCTTTGGGCTGAAGTTCTTCTGATAAATGTTTCCCAAATTTGGGGCAGTCTCATGCATCCAAATTTGTAGAGGTTTGGCATGTTCCTAAGGGCTGAGGCTGATTCCATGAATAGTCTTTCGTATTTGAACTTGCTGCGGTGTATTGCTGTGGCTTTCTTCCATCTTATTCTGTGGCGAGTATCCAGAGCATGGTCTGTAAGCCCAGAGTGGCTGTACTGGTGAAATCGGATGTAATCCGATTTCACCAGTACAGCCACTCTGACGTAATGGCACATTTTCTTTATATATGGGCTCCCAAAAATACATAAAAAAAATGTGCCATTACGTCCCATAGTGGATGGCATTGATTCCCCCACTTACAAACTAGCCAAACATTTAGCCAAAGCGCTCTCACACTATACTGGCAACACACCATCACACATAAAAAACTCAGCCCACTTCAAAGGCAGTATAGAAAACCTTACACTCCAACATAATGACATAATGGTCAGTTTTGACGTCTCCTCCTTATTCACGAATGTCCCCCTCAAAGAAACCTTAGAGCTAATCCAAGCTAAATTTCCTCCCGATATCTCAGCCCTATTTCAGTTTACAATGAACTCAAGATATTTCGTTTGGCAGGAAAAATTCTACAAACAGATAGAGGGGGACAGCCATGGGTTCACCACTTTCCCCACCCTTGGCCAACTTCTTTATGGAGACTTTTGAAGAGAAAGCCTTAAACTCAGCCCCACAAAAACTTACCATATGGCTTCGCCACGTTGATGACATGTTCACTATTTGGCCACATGGCCAGGATTCACTCCTCTCCTTCCTAACACACTTAAACAACCAATATCCTAGAATCAAGTTCACCCTGGAAAAAGAGGAAAAACAATAACTTCCCCTTCCTAGACACATTAGTCACCTGCCAACCTGATGGAACCTTGGTTTTCTCAGTTTATAGAAAACCCACCAATACAGGCAGATACATTCACCAACAATCCTATCAACCCCCCCCCACACACACACACACACAACAATGTGGAGTTATTAAGACGCTATTCAACAGGGCAAAAATAATCTGTTCAAATGATCAAGCCCTAACCACCAAACTAAATCACATCTGTGACACTTTCTCAGCCAATGGCTAACCCCCCCCCCCAAAAAAAAAAAAAAAATCCAAAAAATACTTAAACCAGTTATCCACAACCCACCTTCACAAAAAAAATTACTCTAAATCCATCACCATTCCATCCGAGGCACCTCGGAAAAAATCAACAAAATCTTAAAAAAACATGACTTGACCACTTGTTACAGACAATATAGAAAATTGTCATCCCTTATCTGCTCCACTAAAGACCAACCACCCCCCTAGACCTACGTGGTATATACCAGGTCCCTTGCAGCTGTAAATTATCCTACTTTGGCCAAACAGGCAGGACAGCAAATATCAGAATCTCAGAACACAAGGATTACATCCAATTTCACCAGTACAGCCATTCTGGGCTTGCAGACCACGCTCCGGATACTCGCCACAGAATAAGATGGAAGAAAGCCACAGTAATACGCTGCAGCAAGTTCAAATATGAAAGCCTGTTCATGGAATCAGCCTCAGCCCTTAGGAACATGCCCAACCTCAACAAATTTGGATGCATGAGACTGTCCCAAATTTGGGAAACATTTATCAGAACTTCAGCCCAAAGGCCAAGAACTACCAATATAGCCCGCCAGGGAGGCACCATCAGGACTTCAGGAAAATGGTCGCTTCCTAGGTTCTGTTCTCATTTGCTGTTATGTAGTATTTATGTGCACTTGTCTTTGTATTAAGTTCCCAAGAAGATGAAAACGTGATGTTTGCCGAAATATTGGAAAGTATATATTAAAGTTTATTTAATTTATATTTCTAGTCTATGCTGTCAATTCCTTAATTATTAGTTATCATGTCTAACCAGCGTATAAGTCTCTCTACAAGAAATTGGTTGATAGGCAGAAAAGGGGGCGATATAATTTAGATATTCAAATCTAAAGGGTTTCTACAGGATTAATTCAGAGGATATTTTTGAGAACAGGACTGGTGGTGGGAGGACTAGGGGGGGCCATCCATGGAAACTGGGCAAGAGTGTGGTTAGCAAGGGTGTTAGAACTAGGTTTTTTACTTGGGGAGTGGTAAATGAGTGGAATAAGTTGACATAGTCTGTTGTGGGTGTCATGACTGTGAATGAGTTCAAGGCAAAGTATGATAGATACTGTGTGGATGTTGAATAGTTGTTCTTGACATGATGTTTAGGGCCTCCCCTCAATGAGTCTAAGGACTCCTTGGAGTTGCCCGTAATAATAATAATATCTCGACAAACTGTGGCATGACATCTGCGGTAAGTAGGCTTATACACCCAAAGGCCTGTAGTCTGCGTCCCTTTATCCACAGCTCATCATAGAGCGCATTTTCAGTGGTGTTGTATCTATAAAAATTAGACAAGACACTAATGGGCCAATGTACTCTACATATGGGAGAAGTTTGGTCTTTCCTCTGATTCTAGACACCACTTAATTTGATATTAAAGTGGTACCACTTACAATCATGAGAATGTTCTTGAAAAGGATAGATATGGCAGTGCTGGGGTCATGGTGTGGAGGGGCATTATGCTTAATGGATGCACTGAGCTACAAGTACTGGAAAAAGGGACTATGACTGGTAACGATATTGCAATGAAGTTCTTCAACGTCATGTTCGATTGTTTGGTGGTGTTGTAGGCGAAGAATTCATTTTTATGGATGACATTGCCACACTACATTGTACATGAGCAGTGGAGATACTTCTGTAGACTAAGGATATTAATTGAATCGAGTGGCCAGCACCCCCCACCCCCAGATCTCAACCCCACAGAACACGTTTGGGACATGATAGGGAAACACGCTGTTGCTCGAAATTCCCTTACAGAAAACAAGGCTTTAACCTTGCTCTGAAGGAGGAGTGGGCCAGTTTGCTTCAAGAACTCCTGGTGCTAAGCATGGTACGACGTTGAGAGCTCCACTGCAGTTTGGGATGGACATATTCCTGCAGCCTTTTGGCTGGAGAGTGGACACACTAACCACTCGGCAAACCAGGCCAGATTTTGAAGTGAATTGTAAGAGAGGAGTTCATCAATGAGCTGAATTGCTCTCCTCTGGACAGCATCAAGAAATTTTAGGGAATTTAGGTGCACCACTCCAGATGTGAACAATATTTTAAGCATGGGCAGATTTGGGATTTGTATATTGTTAAAAGTTGGTTGGGTATAAAATAGCATCTTGAACAGAAGAGAATACCCAGTTTTTTGGATGCTGAGGAAGCTACTGAAGTGATGTTAGTCCAAGAAGAGATATCTGATCTAGTCTGATTTATTATTGATGATGAGGATAGGTGAGTGAGATCTCTTTTGCAAGAGAAAAAGCTAGACTGTGTTTTGGTGCCATTGAATGTGACCAGATTGTCCTCACCCCATTGAAGGATGGTAATGGTCATAGATGATCTTAAAACTTCGGATGCAAGGACTGCATGGTTTATCAAATGAGGATGAATGGAAAGTACTATTATCTGCATAGCTGTAAATAGCATTGTGGTGATTAAGAGTAGGTCATTTGTGTACAGGAGAAAGGACAGAGCTTTGAGGCACTGAAGAATTGGTAGTGAAACTCAAAGAGAGGAGTCATCTACCATGACTTGCAGAGAATTGTTATTATTATGGGCAACTCCAAGGAGTCGACAGACTCATCAAGGGAGGCCCTAACATAGGCCATGTCAAGAACAACTATTCGACATTCACACATTATCTATCATATCTCGCCTTGAACTCATTCACAGTCATGGCACCCATAACAGACTCTGGCAGCTTATTCCATTCATTTACCACTCTCCAAGTAAAAAACCTAGCTCTAACACCCTTACTAACCACACTCTTGCCCAGCTTCCATGTATGGCCCCTGGTCCTCCCACCACCAGTCCTATTCTCAAAAATATCTTCTGAATTAATCTTATAGAAACCCTTCAGTAATTTGAATGTTTCAATCATATCACCCCTATTCCTCCTATCAACCAATTTCTGCAACCCACCAATCTTCAACCTGTTCTCATAAGGTTCATTCCATAGACCTGTTATCATCTTGGTCACTCGTCTCTGGATCCTCTCCACCTCCTCCCCATCAAGAAGAAACCCTCGCACCCATATCTGGGCACAGTAGTCTAGAAGGGGAGTCTTATCAAGGCTCGATACAGAAGAACAATAACCTTTGTCTTTGCTTGTAAAAGTATTTTTCAGCAACCAAGTAATTTGATGAACTGATTTAGCCACTTCTGTGATGTGCCCCCTAAACTTCAACTCTCTATCCACCAACACTCCCAAATCCCTGGCCTCATCAATCTCCTGGAGTACGGTTCCACCAATGTGATATACTGCTGCTAATCTTTCCACCCCAAAATGCATAACCTTACACTTTGCCACATTAAATTGACATCCATTCTCCTTAGCCCAGTCCTCCACACTATCCAAATCATCTTGCAAAATTTTGACATCCTGTGCACTCACTATTGCTCTACCCAACTTTGCATCATCAGCAAACAAATGAACACTTCCTCTCAGATCCTTTCCTATATCGTTAATGAACAAATTGAAAAGTAGTCCAAGAATAGAACCCTGTGTCACACCACTAGTCACAGGCCGTCTTTTGGACTCTACTCCTGAATAAACCACTCTCTGATATCTCTCCATCAACCACCCTCCTATCCATCTCACCAACCCTATATCCATCCCCATATGCTGCAGTTTACTGATTAGAATTCCATGTGGTATCCTGTCAAAGACCTTAGCAAGGTCCAGTAGAATCACTGTAAACCCTATACTCTTATCCAGTTCAGCCGTCACTGTGTTATAAAACGTGAGCAAGTTACTGAGGCATGATCTACCCTTCACAAAACCATGCTGTCCCGCATACGGTATCCTATTTTCATCTCTCCAATCCTGTATTTTTCTCTTGACTAATTTCTCCAAGACCTTGACAATTCCTGATATGCTGATCAGTCAGTAATTTGAAATAACAATCTTCGAACCTCCTTTATGCAGAGGAACTATTTTCTCCTCTTTCCACCCCGTCAGGACTAACCCAGACCCGAGAGTCAAATTAAACAAAATGGTCAAGGGTACTGACAATTCTTTAGCTGGTTCAGGTATGAAATGAGCTGGTATACCATCCAATCCCACAGATGTATTGACATTGAGGTTTTGTAATAGACTATTCACCTCCACTTCATTCACTGCAATTTCCGTATAAGCTATTGGTTCATTCATTCCTGCAATGTTACCACCTGGATGATATACTCTTGCAAAGTGCTCGCTCAGTAATTCAACTATATCAACTGATTCAGTTACCTCCCTACCATCGGCATTCTTTAAAATCATTCTGCCATATACATTTTTTCTTTTACTTGCCACATATCGAAAAAACTGTTTGGGATTCTCTTTAGCCTGCATGGCTAATGTTCTTTCATAATCCGCTTTTGCTTTTCTTGCCACACACGTTACCCTTCTGGCCTGCGCTTTATACCGTTCATGTGCCTGCCGGTCACCTTTCTCCTTAAATTCCCTCCGTAGTTGTTTCTTTTTTTTTGTAGCTCAAGCTTAATGGTGTTATCCCTACTTAATTTATTATTCGGACTCTAGGTATACAGTCAGCCATTGCCTCATGCAAACACTTCTTAACTGCCTCCCATGCACTATCAGCATCCACCCCTTGCAGTTTTACATGCTATGGCACTGAACCAATAAAACTCCTAAGCTTGTCATACTTACCAACCCAATAATTCCGCATGTACCCTGTCTTAATTGTAAATTCCACACCTTTAGCCATCTCCCAAGCCAAGACCCTATGATCACTCTCACTAATTGGTGGCAACATGGTCATATTCATTACAGCCAAATTCTCAGATGCAATTACTAGGTCACGCACTCTCTGACCCCTATATTCCATTACATGCTGTCACAGATAGTTATCCCTTAATAACTGCATAAAATCCAATTCCTTCCTCCCATGTGTCCTCTGCTCCTTCCAATCAATGTTACCATAGTTGAAATCTCCCATAATAATTACCCTCCTTCCACTCATTGCTTCTATTTGCTTATGCATACTATCTCCACCATCTATCCCATCACCTGGTCTACAGCATCCAACTGTGTATTTTGTTCTGCTAGTATCAATCTCACACCAAAGAGCCTCAAATGTGCTCTTTTCTCTATCCTGCAGTTCCACTTCTATTCTCCTTGGCTGTAGCTCATCAGCTATCATCAATAACACTCCTCCCTCCATTTTATTCTCTTTGTTACTCCTGTACACACCATACCAATCACATTCAATCCCACTAAAATGATCACAGAGAAAGCTCGCTATCCAATTACAGAGGGTGAGAGAGACCAACGGATGGTAAATTGTTTAGCAATCAAGAGGGACAGCAAGATTTTCTCTGAATCTTTCCATGGCACATGTCTGTTGGTAGGTGATGTAAGCTAAGAGATCAACTGTAAATCCTGAATGGCAGAATACATACTGGTGAAGCTGATTAATTGGAGGGCCTATCATCATTAGTGTTCGGTCTCTTGATAGGTACAACGGTATCTTAGCAAATTCTCTTCCTCCAATTTCCTGTCTCTTGCATCCTCCTTCATTTCTTGATATCCTCTTGTGCCCATTATATCATCAGACTCTGACCACAATAACTTGTGGTCCATTACTCATCTTTTACATTGGTGCCAGTTTAGGTTTTAGCAGCTTTAAAGAGTGATGAAGCACTTTTACACAGCTCAAACTTATGCAGTGAAATGGAAAGAACACCAGAATCATATATGGAAACCATGACTTCTCTTTGTTTCCTAGAATAGCATCAGTGAATTGGAATGACTGCCTATCCATTGCCTTCCTCTTGGACACTTTCCTTCCATTTTTATTTTCAGTAGGCTGTCTCCTCTTAGGGGTGCTTAAGGGTCAAAGCTGTATAACTGAGAGGAGACCTCCACATAGCCTTTAAAGGAATGCAAAGACCCCCACCAGGGCTTCTGACCTAATGTCCAATCCTCACCTTCTCGTGGTGCACCCTGTTGGATATCTATCTGGATACTGAACGAACGAGGATCGGTTGGCAATTTGGAATTTAGCCGATTAAATTGTATTCTTATTGGCTTAAACCAAAATACAAAATGATGGTACAACATTACAAAATTTCATGCTGGCTGGGGCGTCGCCCAGTTAAACAAGGCCCCATTGTTTTCGCCACGGAACCAGGGCGAACAGCGAAAAGTCAGCTACTGGAACAAATCTGAAAACACACCCCAACTCAACATCACCAGAATTAAAGATTGGTACTATCAACATAAGAAACCTGAATGGCAAAGAAATGGAGCTGGCTGAGGAATTAGATAAGTACCAGATCAACATAATAGGGGTGACTGAAACAAAAAAGGCAAAAACTGGTGAGATCTTTCTGAGCAAAAAATACAAAATGTTAATTTCAGGCAATGACAATCAAGGAAAAGAAGGAGTAGCCATAGTATTCAACAAAAAAAATGAGGCTAATCTTCTTGAATGGCAATCAGTCTCAAATAGAGTGATGTGGGCAAATATAAGAATGGGGAACTGGACAATGAGACTTATTTGTGCCTATGGTCCCACAGAAGGTTCTACTAAGATAGAAGTGGAGGAATTTTTTTTGATGCTTTAGAAAAAGCAACTGACACAATGAAAAAGGAAAAGTTGGTTCTTGTTGGCGATCTAAATAGCAGAGTAGGAAATGATTGGGAGATATACAAAAAATATTTTGGGAAAATTTGGAGAAAAGAGCAAAGCTAATAATAATGGGAAATATCTGTTGGATTTCTGCTCACCACATGGACTGGTTATTACTAACACCATGTTCCAACATAAAAATGTGCACAAATTCACTGGAGAGAACAGTCAAGGAATAAGAAAAGTCTCATTGACTATGTTATTGTTGATAGTGATGTTTTCTTCCTGGTGCAGGTCAGCAGAGTGTACAGAGGATTTGAAATTGGAAGTGATCACTATTCAGTATTGAGCAGGATAAAACTGAATTTCATATTGAAAAGAATAACATGTAAGAAAGTTTTAAAGCGAATAAAAGCTGAGCAGCTCTCAGATGTGAACTGTAGACTAAAATACACAAAGATTATTGAAAAAAAAATGAAAGAGTTTGAGAACAGGAACCAAACCTTGGAGATTCAGTGGCAAACATTCAAGGAAACATTGATTGATTCAGCCAGAGAGACATGCGGTGAAGTTATCTGCAAGGATAGAAAAATCAGAACTCCATGGTGGGACACAGGAAGTAAAAGAGGCAGTGAAGGAAAAGAAGAAAGCATATCAAAAGTTCCTGGCAAATAAGTCAGTTTGTGCTCTTAGAGAATACAGAGACAAATGCAAGAATGCTAAACACTGTGTAAAACTAGCTAAACAAAAGTCATGGGAAGACTTTGGCAAGAATATAGAAAATAAATATCAAGAAAGTGGCAAGGTATTCTGGAGGTTGTTGAAGAAGCTTAGGAATGGAGGAAAGAGTGCTGTAAAAGGAGTTAGAGATGATAAAGGTGACATGAAAATGGCAGAAAAAGATATCCTTGAAGTATGGAGTAATTACTTTGAAAAACTGCTAAATGAAACAAACAGTGATAGCACAGTAGTAAAAAACACTCAACAAGCATACAGTCAGGAATACATATCTATACTTGAAGTAGAAAGAGCTTTACAGTGGCAACGCTGCATAGTTCAGAATGCCTGGATAGAGGGACGAATTCCCGATGATTGGAATAGAACTCTAATAGTGCCTATATATAAAAAGGGAAATAAAACTGAATGTGAGAATTACAGAGGTATATCCCTACTGAGTGTGCCTGGTAAGATTTATGCAAGTATACTTGAGAAATGGTTGAGAAGAATTGTGGAAGAAAAAACTTGAAGAACAAGCTGGATTCAGGCCAAATAGAGGCTGTCAGGATCAGATCTTCACTTTACGACAAATAGTAGAGAAATCATGGAAATATAACAAAGATCTGTATTTAAGTTTTGTCGATTTGGAAAAGGCATATGACAAGGTACCAAGAGAGAAGCTATTCAATTCGCTACAGTTATATGGTGTCAATGGGGCATTATATCAAGCAATACTTAGTCTTTATTTGAGTTATAAGTCAGCAGTTAGAATTAAAGGGAGTACAGGAAGATAGTTTAATGTTAAATCTGGTGTGAGACAAGGATTTACATTATCCCCTCTGTTATTCATTATCTATATGGATCACGTTATGAAAGAAAGTGGTATTAAACATGATGTCAAAATTGGAGATGTTAATGTCAGCTCTTTGCTTTATGCGGACAATGTTATACATCTAAATAAATCCACTACAATTCTGCAAGATTCTCTGACTAAATTGAATAACTGATGTAATAGGTATGGTATAAAGGTCAGCAATAAAAAGGCAAAGCAATGAAAATAGGCAGAATCATTGAAAATGACAAATGTGTTGTGAATGGAGAACCTGTGGAACAAGTGAAACATTTCAGCTACTTAGGCATGATTTTTAGTGAAGATGGCTAATTAAATATAGAAATAGACAACAGAATCAACAAAGCTGGTATGGTAGGAAGTCGATTGAATAAATTCATATGGAATAAGAGAGAAATTAGTCGGAACACTAAATTAGCTCTATACAAGACAGTGTCCAAACTAGTTTTAACTTATGGATCTGAGAAAGATTAGAGGTGTGAACAGATGGCATCAATGGCAATATCATATTAAAAACGAGGATATTAGGAAAGAACATGACATTGTCAGCATCCAGGAATGCATTAGCAGAGCTAATCTCAGATGGTATGGTCACTTAAACAGAATGGGAGAGGAAAGATTAGCAAAACAAGTGTTCTCTGCCAGGTTGGCAGGAAAACGACCCAGAGGAAGACCAAGAAATAGGTGGATTGATATGGTACAAAGTTCCTTAGACGATAGAAATATAAGATCTGATAATGTTGGAGTCTTGACAAGTAACAGACTGATTTGAGGAAAAATTGTAGATAGGAAGTTAGTAATGATGTAAATTTTTCATGTAGTACTATTATATCCTGTACACCCCTTGAGGGTACATGGCAGGAATTTGATGATGTCTCCTCTTGATACATGTCGTATCCAATTATGCTTTCTTTGTCTTATGGTCTTTAGTAAATTCCTTTCTTCAACTCCTTGTAATACTTCATTGGTAATTTGTTTCTGTCCACGTTATTTTCTCCATTCTTCTCCATAACCGCATTTCAAATGCCTCCAATATTTTTGTTTCTTTCTTCCCAAATATCCTTGTTTCTGACACATATAAGGTCATACTCCAAATATAACAATAAGGGATTGAGGATTGGATTTTGAGGACTTTCTTCATTATTTTGGAGAACTCGGGTGATGGTAATTGGTCAGTATATTGCTGGTCAGTAGACTTCTCTTTTTTTTTTTGGAATAGGCTGGATACGAAATTTCTTCCATGCATTGGGATAAGTATTATCTCAACTGAGTACTCTGGACAGGAGAACAACTGGAGAGATGCTATTGGGACCAGAAGACTTTTTAGCAACAAAGTTATTTAGTAATTTTCTGTCTTTATGTTAAAAGAACTGCAGGAAGCATACAGTAGTCAGATTCCAGTATGGTAGGAGATAATTTCTCCTGATCATCTATGTAAGAGTTTGAGGAAAAGTGAAATGCTAAGAGATCAGCTTTATCTCTGGGTGAAGTACTAGTGATCCCATCAGGATTAGAGAGGTTGGTGCAAGTGCAGGTGAACAGAAGTTGTATCCAACAGCCTTGGCAATGGACCAGAAGGCATGGATTCCATTTGGATAGGAGGCAAGTTTTCTGCTGTTGGCCTTTATAAAATCTGATTTAGATTTGTTGTGTGTTTTGGTATAGGCTTATGAAAGTGGAATTCTTGATGTAAGCTTTGATACACTTTCTGTTGGACCAGGACCTGGAAAATGGACTAGGGAGTTTTGGTAGAATTGGGGATGTAGCCAGTGAGGAAAATTTCTGTCTCATTTATAGCAGGTTTAGAGTTAGATGAATGGAATCAATAGCCAGACTAAGGAAAGGGGGAGTAGAAATTCCAGAGGAGGTGCCATTTGGCACCTTTGTAGCAGAATGCAAAGTCAGGAGTGGTTTGAGGAAGAGCATTCTATGAGAGAAGAGTTTGTGGCCTGAGTTGCCTGGAGGAGAGGTGAAGTGACTTCTAGAGTGTATCAGAAAGGAGAATTGGTTAAAAAGAGATCCAGGGTATTTGAAGAGGGTTATCAAGAAGTGATGTAGGTATATGTACAATTTGCTTTAGGTCATTGCTTACAACAAAGAATTCTGCTTCTTGTAAGGCTTGGTCAGTGGTATTGGAAAAGGAGAGCTAGCTGGAATTGTGGATGTTGAGATCACCTAGGAAGGATGATCTCAATATTTATTAGGCATTCGTCCCTGTATTCTTTCCTATCAACAAAATCTCCTAGTCGCTATCCATGAAAGATAAAGAGCCACCTCTCCCTCTCTCCCTCCCTGTTGCTTACCAGGTTCGGTGTGAGTACCTCCATTGAAAAACAACTACAAGAACAGTACTCTTATAACAAAAATAAATTTGAAAAATCTGACCTTGTTCAGCACAGAGTAGACTCTGACCACAATATCTTGTGGTCCAATACTCATCTTTTACATTGGTGCCAGTTTAAGTTTTAGCAGATTTAAAGAGTGATGAAGCACTTTTTCATTGCCCAAACTTATGCAGTGAAATGGAAAGAACACCAGAATCATAGACTTAAACATAGATTTAAACAAAGAGAAGTTATATGGAAACCATAACTTCTCTTTGTTTCCTAGAATAGCATCAGTGAATTGGAATGACTGACTGTCAATTTCCAAGATTTGAGAGAGAGTGTCTCATTGTCATAAATGGTAAGCAATAGCACATATCAGATGTCACTAGCTAGCCCACTCTTCCAAAGATTAATAGCTAATTGGGGCTTGGTCCACTACTACACAAAAATATTTTTTTACTCCTGGTTGAGCAACATATGTTGTAGCTTCTGGTAGGACTAATTGCTGTAAATCAGTTGAATTGGTAAGGGCATTCATCACTTATTTACAATTTCTACATACTATTTTTTTCTGAAAGCAGACATTAATATTAGGAATGGTGGCTAGACTAGGTCTGTCAAACATTCATTAACAGTCAGTAACTAAAGAGTCTCTGCTGCTCTCTTTTTTAATATTAGTTTTGACAAGTGCAATGTCTATTTGTGCAGCAGAAGCCTTATGAGAATGTCCATTCAACTTAGTTACAACCTCTCTAGCTTTAATATGCAGCATTGCTTTGTCCGATTTGGTTTTGCTCAAAGTCTTTGGGCTCCATGGATATTTTTATTTTGTTCACAATGCCAAAATTTCAATTATCAGCTTTACTTACTTTGTCAAAGATGTTGAAGAATTGATTATGTGCACATTTTTTTATCATGTTTCTGTAATACCGCCTTAGCCTCATATGAATAAAAGTAGAATATTTAGTAAAAAAAAAAAGATAAAAAGATGGCAATAGAATGAAACACTTGTGGCTCCAAGGAGGAACCGCATCACTTCTCAAAATCAGTTTTCCAAATACTAAATGTTTTATTTTATTTTTTGTGTGTGTGCTTTTTTGCTGCAAAAATTGGTTTAGGACCCAAATGGCCATGCCAAAATGGTAGTGCCCAAACGTACCCAACCGTTCAGTTTGTGTGCAATTTTAAGAGTTTCTTTTCTTACTCTTTTATAGATACAGTAAAATATACACGTAATTGAATTTTGACTGTTTATTTCATTTTACAATTTTTTTTCTTGTAACTGACAGGTTGTTTTTTTTTTTTTATTGTACAATACTTAGTCATGCTGATGCACTGATATACATGTAACAAAAATCCTAATGTGCTGGGGGAGGAGTTGCTTATGTGAATCCCACCAAGCCTATAATACATTTGTAGTATTAGTACTGTGGGTGGGCTAAGGTTAGATAACCCAAGCTAGTTTGACACTAATTTCAAATTCCTTGTTGATCAGAATACTATACGTTTCCTAGATACAGGAAATGACAATGTAAGGACTGCTAAAAAGTGCAAAGATTTTATATATGTATACTAAGAAACTCTCTCCTCTGCTTAAGAGGCACATCTCATTAAAAACTGCAATGATGTTTATTATGACGTGTTAGAAATGTTCCTTCCACAGCTTATTCAGTTCGGTACTGAAGCTTCAGACTGGTGTGATTATTCATAGCATACAATATATAACATTTGGGATCTTACATTTACTTTGAATATAAAAGGCTCTACAATTTCTAAATTCATAGCAGATCATAAGATCTTGAATGATGTGATATTCTGATTTTTAGTCAAATGAGATGTGTTTTGCCATTTCGAAATAGTACTAATACTCTAAAAATGCCTTAAAAATCAACTGAGATATTCTGAAACTTGAAACTAATTTGCAGTGTTATGCATATTTAATAAAACTTGTGGGATGTCTTTTGAATCATAACTTTCACATAATTTTTAAGAACCATTGTTAGTTTTTCTCATTCAAGATGAAGGAAACATTTATCACTTTACGGACAATGAGCAAAGAGGGCATCATATTTCATTTGTGTTGTTTTATTAATAAACTATTAAGTATGACCTTCAGAAATGCAAGAATTATGCACAGAAAAATCATCAATTTACTTTCTCAAGGAAGATAATATAACATATCTCGTGATTGTCCTTGAATTATCAACAGAATGACTCAATATTCATTGCATTTTCAACAGGATGGCGAAATCTGCAGAGAGTATGTGCAACTATGTCCAAGTTAAAGAACAATTCCCATTATGAGACAATTTCTCGTAATGAAGATATACCAATTCCATAATCCCAACTTTGTTATAAGACTTTTTTGTAAATGTGTTCTTCTCTTAATTACAAATCACAGAATTATGAGTGGAGAACACTGTTACACATTAACATTTAAATATTTTCCAAACTTACCAATCACAATGTTTAATAAAAACAAAAAAAAATAAAATTGTTTAAAATATGATATACTCATTAACGTAAAGTACATCATTCCCCCCCCCCCCAGCATATCCATAACTTTTCATTGAAAAATAAATAGTATTCTATTAAAATTGATCAAAATTCGAATCAGAGAAAAATTTTAGGTGCATCTTATGTAATAACAAAATCTTTAGTCATGAAAATTGTCACTACAGACATTTTATATTAATAAAATAATTCTTCACATACAAACTTAAATTATTACATCTGCACTAGACATATGCATCTATAAAATAGTTGCCATAATCTTTAGGGTTTCTTCAGACTATGGTGCGCCCAAATCCAAAATCCTAAATCCAAATCCAAAATCCTATTGCTTATCTTCTTGTAAAGATGGAGACACATTTTGTTCAAATACAGTTTTAGGAATAAACCGTTTAGCTTTTAAACTTTCCACATGTGTAGAGTCACTCTGCTCGATTTCTTGTAACCTCCTTTCTTCTCTTTCCTCTTCAATGCTCAAGTTCCTATGAGGTGTGAATCTATCTGATAAAAGTCCTTCAATCTTATAACCAATGAAACCTATAATAATTGAGGCAGGGAGAGTAATATATGGTGCATAAACCCTTAACATAGCAAAAATTGCTGGTATCATGATGCTTCAAAATCTAGAAAAATAAATAAAATACAAATTCAGGTTCTAATATAATCAAATCAACTTCTCACTTCCACAAATAATAAATACTTTTTATATAGATTATAACATGCATCAGATTGTTAAATAGTAGCAGAACACTCCCCTGCCTGTCTAATGGAAGTATGGACCTTTCTGAACTAGTAACTGATATATGGACATTTAAGTAGTTCAAGATTTTCCTTTTTCACAAAAGAATTTTAGCTGTGCACAGTTGACATTGTTGACCAGAATACTATGGGTTTCCTAGATACAGGAAATGACAATGCAAGGACTGCTAAAAAGTACAAGGATTTTCTATATATATATATATATATATATATATATATATATATATATATATACACACTAAGAAACTCTCTCCTCTGCTTAAGAGGCACACCTCATTAAAAACTGCAATGATGTTGCAGTTTTTTCTGAGGTGTGCTAGTCCAGGTTCTATTCCCAATGGCCAAGCACTGAAACATTTCCCCTGCATCTATCCTATAAAACCCTTTAAGCAACTTAAGTGTTTCTAATATAGCCCCTCCTTTTCTCCTATCAACCAACTTTTGCAATCCACACACCTTCAATCTATTCTCATATGGCACAGGCCATGCACCATCTTGGTCACTCACCTCTGAATCCTCTCCACTGTTTCCTTATACCCAAGAAACCCAGTGGGCCAGACCTGAGCACAGTAATCCAGATGTGGATTACTGTGCTCAGTAATCCACATGTATCAAGGCCTTATAAAGAGGAATTACAACTTCCTTATCTCTACTTGTTAATGTGTTCTTCACTAACCAAGTAATCTTATGGACTACCTTAGCAATATGTCCTCTAAACTTTAACTCTCTGTCTATCACCATCCCTAAATCTCTAGCTTCATCTATTTCCTAAATTACAGTGCCATCAATGTGATACACGGCTTGTAATTTATTTATCTCAAATTGCATAACTTTACATTTCTTGACATTAAACTGACACCCATTAACTTTTGCCCATAATGACAGCCTATTTAAATTGTCCTGCAAGCTCTCCACATTGCCTTAACTATTGCTCTACCTAATTTTGCATCATCAGCAAACAACTGAATATTTCCTTTCAGGTTATTTCCTATATCATTTATGTACAAATTAAACAGTCCCAGCACTGAACCTTGTGGTATACCACTAGTCACCTATTTCTGCCCCTCCATATACTATTTTTTGATATCTGTTGAGCAGCCACTCTCTTAATCACTTAACCCATCCCCATTTGTTCTAATTTGTGTAACAGTGTTCCATGTGGTATTCTGTCAAATGCTTTTGCAAAATCTAGTAAAATCATTTTGTAGCAATTTCCTTTATCCAACTCAGCTGTTACTCTATCATAAAAAGTTAGTAAATTACTTAGGCATGACCAACCCTTCACACAAAGCCATGTCAACCTTCATACAGTATCATATTTTAATCTTAATCTCACAGATTGCTTCAAATGAACAGCCACACTTCTGCCTGTCCCCTATTCTTTTTCATTGCAATTCATCTGCTATCATCAGTACTCCTCCCCCATCCTGTCTTCTCTATCTTCCCTGAAAATACTAAACCCTTCACATTCGATCCCTGTAACTATATCATCTGCTGTTAGCTAAGTCTCACTAAATCCCATAACTTTTAGAAAGGTTGCACTAACCAATGCCAAAAACTCCTCTCTCTTGTTCCTGATACTTCTGGCATTAGTATATAGAATGGCAACATCCCTTTATTCACCCACCCACCTTTACTTTCTGAATTGACTAGTCTATTCAATATTTTTGCTTCAGAGACTAGATTCCTCACTTGGTCATTCTCACACTCGCTCGCTTCATGGGATGTCTTCACAAACTCACTTGCTTCCAACCTAATTGCCTAAGTTTTCCTGAATTTGCAGCTCAGCATACTTGGTGAACAAAGCTCTCTCCAGACACCTAACACCAAAACCATTCAGATGCAGTCTATCAGAGCATTGTGCAAATCTTTCTTTCCGTCAGAGACCACAAATTCTGCATCATTCCTTTTGCACAATTCATGTTCAGACTCATTGGCTATCATTGCCCTCCTTAGTTCGCCTCTATCGTAATGTGATGGTAGGCTTACAAACTTCACCTTCTCACTTTTCAATTTTGCCTCTTCAAACAACTCTTTTACATCAACCTCAAAGAATACTTCTTGCCTCTCAAATCATTGGTACCAACCAAGACAATCATTTTTTCAACTTGACTTTTTTTATATCTGGATGGCATGGCTAATATTGTGAATTTTTGTTCCTGGGAAACATAATTTTGTCATACTTTCGTTAAGTACTCCCATGATTATTGAGTCTCCAGACATAATTTTCTCCTTAACTTGTTTTTCTTGTTTGTTCGGTCGCTCTTTATTATTCTTTCGGATCACCTGCTTCTTTCTTTTTTCAGCCCTGCTTAACTCTTGCCACTTCTGTAGTTTTTCAGTTTCGTGCTTTGACCTATGAAGGATAACATTTAAGCAGACTATTTCTTTATTGATATCCATTTCCATTCTCTTCTACTTTCATGGCTGCACGTTCGACATTGTTAACATCATTTTCCATCTTATTATTGTTGATATTATCCCAAGACCCCCATGGAGTCAAAGATTCATCTAGGAGGTCCTTTTGCATACACACAGCTCATCATAGCATGCCTTAAACACACACAGATTTTCTGCAGACACCACACTCTCAGACACGGCATTCCAATCATTCACACCTCTGCATGCAAAAAACCTGCTTCTCACCCCCCCCCCTCCTTATACAGCTTCCAGGGATGACCTCTGGTTCTCCCCTGATCTCCCACCATTTTCTCTAAAACCTCTCCAACATTGATCTTATAACAACCCCTTACCAACTTGTAGGTCTCTGTCATATTATCCCTCCTCCTCCTATCCACTAGACTAGGCAAATTGCATCTTCTCAACCTTTCCTCATATTCGACATTCCAGAGATCAGTAACTACCCTAGTCAGTTGCCTCTGGGACCTTTCCAACATCTCTTCATCCTTTTGAAAACCAGATGACCAAATCTAGGCACAGTAGTCCATGTGTGGCCTAATCAAAGCTTTATATAACGGAACAAGAATCTCCTTACTTCTACAAGGCAGTGTCCTGCACATCATTCCCAGAATTCTTTGTGTTATCCTCAATTTTGGCATTGTCTCCCCTAAATTCAGATCCTTATCTACTATCATCCTAAGATCCCTTATTTCCTCCACCTCCAACAATATATCCTCACCAAGCATAAATACTGCATCCCATTTTTGTTTTCTAGATTTTAAAACCTTACATTTTGCAACATCGAACTCACATCTCCATTTCCATTCACTCAATTTATTCAAGTCTTCTTGTAAGGCCACATCTTCTCTACTCTTCATAGTTCATCCTAACTTTGCATCATCTGCAAACAACTGAATATCCCCATCAAAATCTTTGCCAATATCATTAACATACAAGTTAAACAGCAATGGTCCTAAAACAGATCCCCTGAGGCACACCACTAGTGACTTTCCTCTTCCTGGATATTGCTCCCCCGTACACAACTTGCTGATACCTATCAGATAGCCGGTCTCTGATCCAATGCACTAATCTAATATCCAACCACATCTACTCTAGTTTGACTATCAACTTATCATGTGGTAATCTATCAAAAGCCTTTGTAAAATCTAAGTGTATTGTTGTGTATCCCTCTCCTCTGTTCAAGGAAGCCATCACCTTATTGTAATAAGTAAGTAGATTACTAAAAACATGACCTCCCTTTAGCAAATCCATGCTGTCCATCAAAGATAATACCATTGTTGTCAGCCCAATTCTGGATCCTAGTTCTCACCAACTTCTCCAACAACTTAACCACAACACCTGACACACAAATAGGACGATAATTTGATGCCTGAGTTCTATTACCTCCCTTAGGAAGCAGCACAATCTTGCCCTCCTTCCACTCCTTTGGAACTCGACCCAGTGCAAGACTCATATTAAAAAAAATATGTCAAGGTAGATGTCAACTCACTTGCACATTCCTTCAGAATATGTGGTGATATATTATCAAGTCCGACAGCCTTATTAACATCAAGTTCGCTCAATTCCCCATACACCTCTTGCTCACTTACAGTCAATCTCTCACCCCCATCATCAACTGCTCTCAATCTCTCCATGATGTTACATTCACAAGAATGAAAGAACTTTATGAACTGCTCATTAAGTATCTCCACTATTATCTTCTGCAGTAGTTGTCTCTATACCATTTTCTCCAATCAGTGTCATCTTTCAATAATCACTCTTTTTTTTTTTTTTTTTTTTGCTGGCTACATATCGAAAGAACTCCCAAGGATTATTTTTGGCTTCATTAGTTAACTGCTGCACATACTTTATTTTTGCTACCCTTACCAACCAAGTCACCCTCCTTGCCTGGTGTTTGTAATCCTCATGGAATTAGTTATTACCAATTTTCTTATGCTGCCTCCATAATGCCTTTTTTTCTCTGTATCACATGCTTAATTTCGTCATTCATCCATTTGACACCTACCTTATTTAACCTTCTAACCCTTGGAATACATTTAGATTGCTTCTGCTAGATAGTTCTTGAATATCCTCCAGGCTGCATTGATCTCTTTTCCAGCTAACTCCTCATTCCAAACCACACCTGCAAGCTGTCTCCTTGTCGGTATTTATTGCATTCTCATCACCTAACAGACACTCATGTTTAAAAATGCTTAAACTCTCACCAGTTTCAATTTCCTTCCACATATTCTTTAGTTTTCTCGATGCATACATTTCACATACACTGCGCTGAATAATATCCCGCAAATTCAAAATGCCAGACAACGGGTCTTTTCTGCCATTGTTCCTTGCGTTGGTGCCATACTGGACAATATCATAATAAAAATGTTATAAATATACGGTATTAATGCTCTAAAAACACGAAAATGTACACTACTACACCAAAATACTTTCTGGTGAATAAACAGAGCAAAACAGATAAAAATCACTAATCTCACATGAGCGCTAAATTACACGACTACTCGCAAACAAAACCCCATATAAACAATAAAGTTTGACAGATGTCTATCAGGAAATTTTGTAGGCTCTTTATGACCATTATTTAAATTAATTACGTCATCAACTACATAAAAGAAACATTTAGTACAAATTCTCCACTCAAAACATTTTATTTTTTAATATAACTTCTGTGTTATAAGCAGTTTATGTTTCAGAAATATGTTTTGTTATTTACAAAATCTGCTTGTATTCTGAAGCTTCAACTGTTTCTATACAAATCCTTACTTCTCTTGGCATGACATAATGAAGTGCTGACAAATCAATAATGTAATTCTTATTACCAGAGACCTCCAGGGAGTCAGGGACTCATTGAGGGAGGCACATATCATACTAGCTGCCATATCTTCTCTTGAATTCATCCACAATACCTATACTTACCACCTCCAAAGGCAAACCATTTCAAGCACACTACTCTATGAGAGAAAAATCTAGCTCTCATCCCTTGACTACATTCATTCTCAACTTCCATGGATGCTCTCGTCTTCTTCCCACCATCCATAATATGAAAATTTTCATCTACTAGTATCCTGTGTTGTGTCCACTTTCAATATTATTCCTTGTATCTCTATATCAAGCCGCTAAAAGTGAAGTCTTTTCTACATGGGTTACGTGGTATCTCTATCACACAAAGAAATAGCCTCGGGGTAGAGCCAAAATTCAATGTGACAGAGTCCTCAATCCTTACCACTCTTAAAATCCTAAGAAATTTATATTTTTAGACTGTGCCACTTAGAATTATTAGATTAAAGATACAACTCAATCAAGAAGTAACTTAGAAGATATACTCATGTGACCTAGGGTTGCAATCGTGTCCTTAACTTTATTTAATTAAACTCTTGCTCAGATCCATAATGAGTTTCACAAGTGGTGCATCGAATTCTATACACAGACTCATATTTAGTTAAAATCAAGCAAGGTTTATTTGTTTCTAAGATTACAGTTTAACATACAAGAACAATCATCACTCTAAATAAAACACATTATAATCTAAATCAATTAATTAGCTTGACTTTATCAGATATGATCTCTGAACAAGTAAGTAATTCTATATCATCTAGATTACTACTAAATTCCAGTATTTAATTTCTATACTAACTACTGGTAACATTAACCATTCTTCAACATACAAAGATTCAGTTTCAGTTAATAACCATTCACTCATAACTTTCTATAAAACACACGCGCTACAGTCCTGACCTATACGTGTATCTGAGTCCTTCACTAATAAAGCTTCACATATTAATACATATTTAGATTACATTCATATAAATAACAAACTTTACTTATCTCCACTCGATGGTACCTCTATCCGTCTGCTTCTGCTTTAGTCTATCCTCTATTTCATTAGGACATTTCTTTGTTTCCTTCACTCACTTGACCTTGGGTCCAGACCTCATAGTAATTACCAGCTTAGACTTCGGGACACGTGCATCCTGCTGACCTTTCAACGGCATGGTCTGCCGCTACTTTCCGTGAATTTAGGACAGGGTTACCTGCTGTAACATCGTCCTAGTCTAGAGGTATCGTTCGGCTATCCCCAAACCAGCACCAGACTAAACGTTCACTACTCGAGGAGATGCGAGTACGCCACACAATGAAAGACCAAGAGATCCGGGGGGGGGGGTGTCCTAACCCTCTTAACGTTCACTCTATCGGTAAACACCGCAAACTCCACTGTTCACCTGCCACCTTGATTTTCTATGTCACATGACCTCACGACGTCCGTTCTCTGCCTGCTTGTTTACTCCACGCGCCAAGCATGCGACCGCCGGGGGCAATCGTCAGCATGTTCTTGGACTATCTTTCACGCAGAATATGTTCTAGTGTTTCTTTTACAAGTTATTCTCACATCAAATTTAATATCAACACAAAACCTATAACTCTCTTAATTTACACTTTGTCTCAGGCAACTTTCCTTTATAAATATTTATCTAATTCACCTTTTTTTTTTCTTTTACATTATAAAATTCTCCTTGAGCTAATTAATTATTTCTTTCATCTTAAATCAATGTATTCAATATTTTCTAAAGTTCACAACGATACCTACTTAGAAACAAGCATGTTTACTTAATTATTTTACAGGGTTTTTACTTCTTTGCTCGTTAAACCATGATAAGTGGAATTTTAACATTTTTAACTTATCAGGGTATAACACCTGTATAACCCTTTCAGAAATTTTAGGGCTATTACATCACCCCTCTTTTTCCTGTTTGATAGAAAACTTCAAGTCCCAAGATCATCTGTAATAAACCTAAACACTGATTTTGGCATCAACCTTCAATGCTTCCAAAACACAATTTCGTCTTTTTCTTGCAACCCCCCCTTAGTTCTCTCTCTCTTTACTTTTGATAATGCTCAACTTAACAGCAAAGGCCAGATCTCTGTTTTCAGATCGACTCTTACTGCTAGCCTCTTCTGGCACAATCACACAACTTCCATAGCATCCCCAGCTTCCGAAAACAACTTGGCATCCTTTTTCGCTTTACACTTTACTTTTGTCTGGTAAACTACTTACTCAGTACAAATACCAAGTCAACCTAACTCTGGAATGCTGCTCTCCCACTTGTTTTGGTGCACCATCTCAAGAGTTCTTGATGCTGTTGACTGAGGACCCCCTCTCACAGACTCTTCAGTCACTCTCACAGATGCTCAGTTTTTCCACATTATGTATTTTGTACAGATGTCTCCATGAATGTTGTTCAGCAGAACTATGAAACATCCATTATGTTCCATATTTTCATTAAACCTACAGTAATACAAGTAACAGCTTCTCAACATCCTTTTACAGTAGTGCTACTGACTCACCCAACCTGCTACTCCCAGTCTTTCATTCCACATACTTCACTTAAGTGAAACAGCCTTCCCCATGAAATATTCCCAGAGAATTACAAAACCTCCAATTTTTTTCAAGAAGAATATCAACAGATTACTTTGCTCTTGACCCCAGTATATATGGCATTTAAATACAGGTCTTGGAGCCTGTCATGTTTGGGAGTGGTGTGTGTGTAAAATCAGTCTCAGATAATAGTAGTATAGGTCACATGTGATGATAGAAATATACATATTAATATTTAATTCAAAAATAGTGTCCTAGTACTATTTTGACAAATTATACTTGATAAGAAATTGTATTATTGTTTTCATCCATATTTTACCTTACTGCAAGAAAACAAAAGGAAACTAGCCATTTTCACAAATAGCTGATATCAACAAGTTGTCTCTAGTATGTTATAATGGAAAGAATAGCTTAACAAAGAATTCATCACAGTACAATTTATGTCTTTCCCAATTCCAGCCTAATCTTAAAGCAACAATGAAAAGGTAAGCTATGGTTCCCAACAGATTATATTCAAAAAAGCAAACCTACTAAAAACTTCCAGACCCACCCATTTCATAAATAAAGGTGGTCTTAGTTCTACTCTTAGAGATACAGATTTCCAACCTGATAAACCACAATCTGCCTAACAGAAACTCAGACCAATCATCTTTTTTTTTTTTTTTTTTTGACTCAAAAGTATGCATTTGTGTATATACTGATCTCATGCCAGAGTGTGAAACTTAAAATCTTCTTGTTCTGATATTTTGGCTAAAAATCACTGCACCATTGTTGAATTTGTTCTCTTTCTCAAATTGCCAGCAACTATCAATGCTTGAGAGACTGGCCACCACCATCACCTGTCACCCTTATAGCTCACAAGTTCCGTTAGAACCCAACTGGTTACTGTTCCTACTAGCAAAGAAAAATGTGTATTGACAGGACACAGGTTCTCATCCATCCTGGTTCAGTTTATTGTTCAGCCCACCTTCTACTGAATGAATGGATGAACAAGGGTTTTTTGCCTTTGAGTGTTTCAAGTACTGTTAAACTCTCCAAGTTTTTGTAACTTTCCTTTTTGGTAATTGTTTGATAACGGTACATTGCGCCCTTCGATTGGAATAGGCCTAAGTTCGATTCCCGTCGCGACGGGAGGAATCTTTGTCTGGACGATTTCAATCGAAGGTGAGTTAGCCGATCTCATACGGAGGTAGCAGGGTTTTTTCTCCCGGAAACTCGGGTTTTTCATCCCGCATACAGACAAATCGGCCCTTCAGAACACACGCAATTTACAGACAAAAAGTACTAGTCGTGATAGTGGTGAAGGTGGGCGGTAGATGGCGTTGATGGAGATGATTCGTAGTAGGTTCGGTGTAGTGGTTGAGACAGTTGTAGGTGTCCTCCCACGATGAGTCTTCGGACTCCTTGGAGGTATCACGAATAATAATAATAATAATAATAATAATAATATTTAGTCTTACTGAGCTCTCTCACCACCAATGAGGACTACACTCATAAGCAACCTGACCGCAAAAACATCACACTATGAAGACCCCATCAGCTATGCACCTGAGCTGCTCATGGCCAAGCCACACTAATGTCTGATGATTTCATCCCTCCACTGGCTAAATGGTCATCCTTTTAAATCTTTTACCGACTCTTGAGGTCCAGATTATCTCTGTGGTCCAATGTTGGTCAGCTGTTCTAACAATGACCATTGCTGTTTTAGCATTGTCACAAGGATAAAACTTGCACTCTAGTCATGCCTCTTATCCATGTATTCTCATCATGTATCAATCCGTGCTTCTCAGCGTGGTCTTCAGCCTTTTGATGCCTGTCTAGAGGGTGTCTAAGGGTTCAAGTATCAGATCCACAGGCGAGAATTAGTAAGATGTATTTGTTAGACTTTTCAGACATAAAAGTAGGATGCTCTCAAAGATATGTTTTTATCAAATTATGCTAGTTTCACATTTCTTCCTGGATTCTCCAATTACAGTTGATGTAGGAATAACCATACATCGTTGGTCGAAGTATGGTTATTCATGTCCAGCATTACATCCTCAACATACATATCTTATTTTTCACTACAACTGTTAAGCATTAGTCTTTTCCAAGAAGACTTAAGATGTTGCACCTCTCCAGTTCCACATCTTTAATGTTTTGTGCTAGTTCCCAAATCACATTTTGTAATTCAGTGGAGTAATTGTGAAAATACTGTCAACAGCAAAGAATAAATGTGTAATCATTTCCATTGATTCCTTTTTTTCCAATTCAATGCTAGAAAAACACTCTGTATTGCTGCATTAAAAAGCTTTGGTGATATGGTAATATTTTGTGTACATACTCCTTTCTCAGTTTGATGGACTTTACATCTTCAAAAAGCCTGAATGTTGCTGTCACATTCTCACAGATGTTGGCAGTAATTTTAATGTAGTTATCATCTATAGAGCAAGACTTCAGAGAGTTGACTGCGATGACCTTATGGAATCAAATGCTTTCTGATAGTCAATGAATACTAAGCAGAGTGAGAATCACTCTGCTCAAATCTCTCAATTAGCTCTATGATTACTTACATATTATTTGAATGTAATCTTTGGTATTGAAACCACTTTTGAAGTCTTTTGTTCATCTGGTTGAGCAGAGGACATCTCCAAGCAATGACAACATCCCTGTGAAGATATTGTAAATTAAGGCTAAATAGGTCTATAATTTATCATACCTCCTTTGTCCCTTTTTTTATATAAAAGAATCATTGCAGCTTCTGCTCTATATAAATTTGGCCTTCAAGGCATTTAATACATACATCATCATCAAATTCCTGCCATGTACCCTCAAAGGGTGTACAGGATATGATAGTACTACATGAAAAATTTACATCATTACTAACTTCCTATCTACAATTTTCCTCCAAATCAGTCTATTACTTGTCAAGACTCCAATATTATCATTATCAGATCTTATATTTCTATCGTTTAAGGCACATTGTACCGTATCAATCCACCCATATCTTGGTCTTCCTCTGGATCGTTTTCCTGCCAACCTGGCAGAGAACACTTGTTTTGCTAATCTTTCCTCTCCCCATTCTGTTTAAGTGACCATACCACCTGAGATTAGCTCTACTAATGCATTCCTGGATGCTGACAATGTCAAGTTATTTCCTAATATCCTCGTTTATAATATGATATTGCCATTGATGCCATCTGTTCATGCCTCTAATCTTTCTCAGGTCTCTCATATCTGCTGTCTCTAGTCTTTGGTGAAGTGTTTTACATCTGACCCAGCTCTCAGATCCATAAGTTAAAACTGGTTTGAACACTGTTTTGTATACAGCTAATTTAGTGTTGTGACTAATTTCTCTCTTATTCCATATGAATTTATTCAATTGACTTCCTACCATACCAGCTTTGTTGATTCTATTGTCTATTTCCATATTTAATTTACCATTTTCACTAAAAAATTGTGCCTAAGTAGCTGAAATGTTTTACTTGTTCCACAGGTTCTCTTTTCACAATGCAGTTGACATTTTCAACGATTCTGCCTATTTTCGTTGTCTTTGTAATGCTGACCTTCATACCATATCTATTACAACAGTTATTCAATTTAGTCAGGGAATCTTGCAGACTTGTAGTGGATTTATTTAGAAGTATAACATCGTCTGCATAAAGCAAAGAGCTGACATTAACATCTCCAATTTTGATATCATGTTTAATACCACTTTCCTTCATAATGTTATCCATATAGATAATGAATAACAGTGGGGATAATGTACATCCTTGTCTCACACCAGATTTAACATCAAACCATCTTTGTGTACTTCCTTCAATTCCAACTGCTTACTTACAACTCAAATAAAGACCAAGTATTGCTTGATATAATGCCCCATCGACACCATATAACTGTAGCGTATTGAATAGCTTCTCTTTGCACCTTGTCATATGCCTTTTCAGATCTACAAAACTTAAATACAGATCTTTGTTATATTCCCATTAATAAATACACTTGTGTCTAAAAGCTAAGGACAAACTAATTTTTACCTGTATATTAAAAAAATTTTCATTACTACAGCCAAATGTTGACATAAATTTATTCCCACATAATAATAAATTATATTACACAAAAAATGTGTCATAAATTTCGTACAAATTAAATTGCAATACATTTTTGGCAAAAGTTACTGCAATTTTCTAAGGATGTAGTTAAGGAATTAATGTACAGTATGGAAAGATATTTCAATATGGAATATGTCCACCCCAAACTGCAATGGAACTCTCAATGTCATACCATGTTTAGCACCAGGAGTTCTTGAGGCAAACTGGTCCACTCCTCCACCTCCTTCAGAGCAAGTTTAAGGCCTTGTTTGTTTTCTGTAGGGGAATTTTGAGCAACGGTGTGTTTCCCTATCATGTCCCAAATGTGTTCTGTGGAGTTGAGATCTGGGAGGGGGCTGGCCACTCAATTCAATTAATATCCTCAGTCTACAGAATTATCTCCACTGCTCATGTACAATGTGGTATGGCACTGTCATCTTTAAATATGAATATTTGGACATTAGAGGCAAGTGAAAATCTTATCTATCAAAAGTATATCATCCAAGACTGCATTTTCTTAATAAATTCAACATAGGCATGATCACCAAACGATGAGATGTAAAATGATCAGAAAGATGGACATTGATAATGAAGCTAATGAAAATCAATACAACAAACCTTGAATTAATTCAAACCATTTCAGTTAGAACTTAAAATCTATTTCTGAGCACTAGAAAAAAATCTTAGAGGGAGAAGAAAATTTTCAGTTTTGTTTTTACTTAATGGAGTTCATAATAAAGAGCTTTTCTGATTCTGCAAATTCTACTACTTATATTTAAAATATTATACAAATAATTATTTGTATAATTTTTTATATTACAATTCTCATCTTATTTATAAAACAAAAATAAGTAAATGTGATATGAGATTTATGTAGGTTTTGAGAACCCGGTACTCTTTTAAAGTAAATAAATATATTGGAGAGAAACCAAATAATAATAATGATGATGATGATGATGATGGCAGAAGAAAAACATACAAAAGAAATTTTTATATATAGCTCATAGCTCAGTCGTTATAGACAAAGCCCTTTGGTCCGAAAGACCTGGATTCGATTCCCATCAATGACATGAGGAACATTATCTGGTCTCTTTCAACAAACTTTCAATATTTCGACGACAACCTCTGATATGGTCAAGGGCGCTGACAATTCCCTCGCCACTTGGGGCCGGCCATCTCGGGGGGGGGGGGGTGCATTGGGTGCAATGCACCCAGGCCCCACAATCGAGTGGGCACAGTCGGTACACATTTGCGGAAACATTATATTTTGAATGTGTTTTTTTTTTTTTTTCCTGTGCCAAAATCATTTGCAGGTAAGAGGTTTTACAATATATTTATTTCGAATCCTTTAATGTTTACCTTTGAAAAATATTTTTAGGGCCCCAAAAGGTTTCTTGCACCCGGGCCTCTTTATAGAGAAGGCCGGTCCTGTTGCCACTTCACATAAAACTCAAACTGGTATACCATCCAATTCCACAGCTGCATTCACATTAAGATTCTGTAATATGCTATGCACCTCCATTTCATTTACCTCACTTCACATATATGCCTTTGGCTCTCTCTCATTCCTGAAATATCACCACCTGGATGATATACTCTTGCAAAGTGTTTACTTAGTAATTCTACTATCTCGACTGATTCAATTACCTCCCTACCATCAGCATTCTTTTGGAATTCCATCGGAATGCTCCACATTGTGTTTCTTAGAAAGGACCTCCCACAATGAGTCTTTTGACTCCATGGAGGCCTGAATAATAATAATAATAATAATAATATCAAAAAAAAGGGGTCAGAATAAAAAATCTAGAATTAGAGAGGTGACTGGAATAGAAGATATTGTGAAGTATTGTAATGAAAGAGGATATTAAGGATTTGTTGACAAAAGCAAAAATGAAGAGTAAGACAGTAAAGATTGTGAGTCTGCTGCCTTGGTATAATAGCACAGAATTAAGAAGGACCACAATTGCTAATGAGTAAATGAAAAGATTGTGCAGGAGGAATGGTGTGCAGTTAATAGATATGTACAATGAATTTGATGAATGTAAGGATGCCTGATGGACTGCACTTGAAGTGTTGGAGTTAGATGATTGGAGAAGGTGTTTGGAAGT
Source organism: Typopeltis vanoorti (assembly GCF_054136105.1). Taxonomy (NCBI): domain Eukaryota; kingdom Metazoa; phylum Arthropoda; class Arachnida; order Uropygi; family Thelyphonidae; genus Typopeltis; species Typopeltis vanoorti. The sequence continues at coordinate 74,853,000 of NC_143558.1, read as the reverse complement.
ACAAAATCAGGGAAAATAGAGATATTGGGGGTGGGAGAGCAATCAAGCATGCGTCTAGAAAATCTCTGTGACAAATGAGTGCAAGTTCAGGAATGACTGTGCAGAAGTAGCCACCACTGAGACAAATGAGTATGAAAGTAGGAATGATTTCACAATCAGAGCTGAGTGCAGTTTCTCATATATCATATTGAATCAATGACATTACATCAGTATGATAGGTAATGACATTACATAAGTATATAGAGGGCCTAAGGGGATGTTGAAATGCATATACACAAATTAGAATATACCGAAGTATTAGAAATAAAGTAGAGGAGTTTTCGCATTGGTCAGCTCGACTTAGCCAAAAACTATTGGCACCAGCAAGTCCTGGTTGACAAAGAATGATGCAGTTTCAGCGATAGAATATAACTGATATTGTATTTCAGAGAAGATAGAGGAAATAGGGCAGGAAGAGGGGAATTATTAATGATACCTGAAGAACTTCAACCAACACAAATAGAAATTCAGGAAGATTGTAGATCTGAGGGAAACGATTCACTTGAGGCTGTCTGATGTTGGATAGAGACATCCACATCTTCTGGATCCCAATGATATGCATTGACAGATTAGCATGAGTGAAGGCTGAGTAATTATCATGGGAAACTTCAATTATGTGTATATAAACTGGAAGGAGGAAAGGGTACATAGCAAAACTGAAATGCAATTTATACACTAAGGAATAATTTGAAGCAGCATGTGATGAAGAGGACCAGAGGTTTGGAAGTATTGTATTGTATCTGGTAATAGCATCAGAAGATCTATATACAACTACAGTAGTAACTCTGTCTCTGATCAGGGAAAGTGACCATGCAGTCCTGTTCTGGGAGGTTGCTCAAAGCAAGAAACAGAAAGAATGATTATGGAAAAAAATAACCTCACATAGTGCTGATGGTAGGAAAGTGATAGAAGCAGAAGAAATAGTTCACTTATAGAGTGATACTTATTGAATGGGCAACTCCATGGAGTCCAAAGACTCATCACAAGAGACCCAAACTATCCACACAATCTATCATACTTTTCCTTGAACACATTAACACACAAAGCACTCACCAATGACCCTGGCAACCTATTCCACTGATTCATAACTCTCCAAGCAAAAAATCTAGTCCTCACACCTTGACTAACCAGTTTTATTCAACTTTCCAGGTAAGATCCCTTGTTCTAGCCCATCTAGCCAAGTGCTGAAACATTTCCCTTGCTTCAATCCTATAAAACCCATTAAGCAACTTAAATTTTTTATCATATCCCCTCTTTTTCTCCTATCAACCAACTTCTGCAATCTACACACCCTCAATCTATCCTCACATGAATACCCCACAGATCACTGATCATCTTGATAGCTTGCTTCTGAATCACCTCTGAATCCTCTCCACTGCTTCCTCATCTCCCTAGAAACCCAGGAGACCAGACTTGAGCACAGTAACCCAGATGTGAGTGTAATATTAAGGCCTTATAAAGTGGAATAACTACTTCCTTATCTATACTTGTCAGGGTGTTTTCCAATAGTCAAGAAATCTTATGAACTACCTCAGCAATAAATCATCAAAACATTAACTCTCAATCTACGACAACCCTTAAATCTCTAGTTTCATCTATTTCCAGGAGCACAGTTCCATCAATTGTGGTATACAGCTTGTAATCTACTTATCCCAAAATGTATAACCTTTACATTTCTCCACATTCAACTGACACCCATTACCTTTTGTCCATATTGAGAGCCTATCTAAATTGTTTTACTAACTCTCCACATGCCTCGAATAACTATTAATTTACCGATTTTGAATCATCAGCAAACAACTGAATATTTCCTTTCTGGTTATTTCCAATATCATTTATGTACAAAGTAAACAGTAGTCCCTTCTGCTCCTCCATATGTCACTTTTTAATATATGTCCAGCAACCATCCCTCTTATCAACATAACTAATGTCATATTCATTCCCATTTGTTCTAATTTGCATAACAGTGTTAAATGTGGTATTCCATCAAATGCCTTTACAAAATCTAGCAGAATCATCGTGTAGTTACTTCCTTTATCTGACTCAGCTGTTACTCTATTATAAAAAGTTAGTAAATTACTAAAGCATGGCCGATCCTTCACAAAGCCATGTTGCCACTCATACAGTATCATATTTTTATCCACCCATTCTTGAATTCTCTTTTTCACCAATTTTTTCAGTACTTTTACCATTATTTTTATCACCACACCAGAGATACTGATTGGTCTACAATTTGCTACTGCAGTCTTAGAACATCCCTTATGCAAGGGAATTATTTTGTCCTTTTTCCATTCCTGTGGAACTCTACCAGAGCAGAGACTACTTAAAGAGCCTAGTTAGAGGTGGCTGTTCAAACTGCATATTCTCGCAAAACCCAAACTGATATCCCATCTAATTCCACAGCTGTATTTACATTGAGTTTCTACAATATCCTAAGAACCTCCAAATCATCCACCTCTGTTTCCGCATCAGCATCTGTCACACATGTTACAGAGTAACCTCACTTGGATGATATGCCCCTACAAAGTGGTCACTCAGTAACTAAATTATTTCACATGCTTCTGTCACCTTGTCACCATCGGCACTCATTAAGATTAATCTTCCATAGTAATTTTTCCTCTTACTTGCCATGTAACGAAAGAACTCTTTGGTATTTCATTTGGCCTGCTCAGTTAGATTCTTTTTGTGATCTGATTTTGACTTCCTTGCCATGCTGACCACCTTTCTCCCTATACACCCTCTACAGCAATTTCTTCTTCTGCAGCTCATGCTTAATATTACTCATCCATCAAACTCCTACCTGATTAACCCTCCTTACTTTAAGTATACAATTTAATATTGCTTCCTCTAGATTACCCTAAACTATCTTGCATGCACTACTAACATCTTTCTCTTGCATTTCATTGCCATGGCACAAATTTAAGCTTCCTTCTAAGTTTGTTATAATCACCTGTCTTGTAGTTCCACATATACCCCTTGACAGAATTTCCTCATGTTTTACAATCTCCCAAGTCAAGACTACGTGGCCACTTTCACCAATCGGAAAAAATGTGACCATCTTGATAATGATAGCTCTTCTAATTCAATGACCTGGTTTAATATTCTCATACCCCTCCCCAGTCCCCTCCATGCTGCCTCAAGTAATTAATTATCTCTCAGTACATGTATAAATTCCATTTTCTTCCTTCCTGTCTATATCTCCAAAGTTGAAGTTCCTATAATAACCACTTGAATTGTACTCATACTAATTTTCCGATGCATATTTTCCAAATAATCTGTGAACCCCACCCCCTCCCTGGCTTATGGCAACAACCAACTGTATAATTTGTCTTACCGGCCTTGATCTCACCTACCAGTCTGTTTCAAATGAACAACCGCCCTCTATTATTTTTGGCTGCAATTCATCCATATCACCAGCAGCACCCCTCCTCCCATCTTCTCTGACAACACTAAACCCCTTCACATTCTATCCCTATAACATAATCATCTACTATTAGCCAAGTCTCACTAATACCTGTAACTTTTGGGAAGATCCATTAACCAATGCCAGAAACTCTTCATTCTCGTTTCTGATACTTCTGGCATTACTGTATAGAAACTGAAACATCCCTTTAGAACCCTAATCACCCTTACTTCCTGAATCAACTACCCTATTCAATATTTTTGTTTGAGAGACTAGAATTTGCACTTTATCATTCTTACACTCACTCACCTCATGGGTGCCTTCACACATACTCTCCAGCTTCCACCCTAATTCCTTATTTTTTCCTGACTTTGTGACTCAGCATGCTCGTGAATAAAGCTCTCTCTCTCGACACCTAACTCCAAATTCATTTAGAAGCAGTCCATCAGCATTATACAAATCCTTCTTTCCATTAGACACAGACCTCAGAACAAATCTGATATCATTCTTTCTGCACAACCTATGTATTGATTCATTTGCTACCAACACTCTCTTCCTCAGTTCACTTCTATCATAGTGTAGCAGGAGACTTACAATCTTCATCTTCTCGCTCTTCAGTTTTGCTTTTTCTAACCACTTCTTTATATCCTCCCTCACAGAATACTTCTCACTCTCAAATCATTTGTGCCAACCAAGATAATCAGTTCTTTCGTTCCTTACCTTTTTTGCATCTGGATGGCATGACTGATATTGTGAATTTTTGCACCAGGGAAACATGACTTTATTACACTTTCATTAAGCACTCCTGTGATCATTGAATCTGTCATCCAGGTGATGACTTCACAGTTACTGAGATGATAGAGACTGACAAGAGAATTGAGATAGATGAAGTCCTCAGTATATTGAACAGCAATGTGTATACAACAGTGGGCTTGGATTGTATATCAGCTTGTTTGCTATGAGAATGTGCAAGTGAACTGGCAGTGCCTTCGACGAAATTGTTTAATCTAAGTCTCAACTCTGGCAAAGTTCCAAAGAAGTGGAAAGAGGATAAAATAGCTCCATTACATAAAGTTGGCTCCAAGAGAGAAGTAGCAAATTACAGAACAATTAATATCTCTGGAGCAGTCGTTAGAATATTGGAGAAGTTGTTTAAAAGTAAAATTCAGGAATGGGTTGAGAGAAATATGTTTCTCTATAGGGGCCAGCATGTCTTTGTAAAAAGTAGGTCTTCTCTCAGTAATTTATTCACATTTTATAATAAGATGACAGCAGAATTGGATAAAGGAAATGGCTACACCATAATACTGCTAGGCTTTGCAAAGGCATTTGACAGAATAGTGCATAGAAAACTACTACATAAGTTGGAGCAAATGAGCATGGACATAAGGCTAGTGGCACAGATAGCGGAGTGGCTAACAGACATCAGAGGGTTGTGTATGGTGGAGTGAAATCAAGACAAATGAGGGTGACTAGTGGAGTACCCAAGGGCTCTATACTAGGACCACTGCTCATTAATTTCTACATTAATAATGGAGCAGAAGATTGAGGAGTGATTATTCAGTTGTTTGCTGATGATGCAGAACTGGGAAGGGCAATAGTTGATTAAGGTGATGTAGATATCCTGCAGGATGATTGAAATAAATTGGCACTGCAGGCAAAGGAGAATAGCTATCAATTTAATGCTATAAAATGTAAGGTAATGCACTTTGGCATGAAAAGATTACATACTTTGTATCACATTGATGGTATTAGATTACAGGTAATTGATGAGATTGGGGATCTGGGGAGAGATGGTGGATAGAGATTTAAAATTCAGAGAACATATTGCAAGGGTTGGCAAAATGGCTGAGGATTATTTGGATGTTCAACACATTAACGAGTAGAGATAGAAAGGTTATCCCTCTTTATACAGCTATAATTTTGGACACATATTGACTGGCACAGATTTGATTACCTGCATTTCTTGGGGATTAGGAAGTCATGGAGAGGATTCTGAGAGGAGTGATCAAACTCGTAACAGGTCTGTGGAATGCTTGTGGGTCACAGAGTTCAACTGACAGGTGGAAAATAGGGGATGTAATAAAAACATATAAGTTACTAAAGGGAATCTGTAAGATTGACACAAAAGAAATTTTTCAATAAATGAGCAGTTAAGGGGAGAACAAGTGGCTACACTTGGAAATTGTTTAAGCATGTGGTTGGTAAGGGTGTGTGGACGAGGTTTTTTATTTGGATAGAGTGAATGAGTGGAATTGATTGCCAGAGGTGGTTGTGAGCATCCCCAAAAGTGAATAAATTTAATATATGTGATAGATATCATGTGAATAATGGGTATTGTGGGTCTCCCACAATGAGTCTTTTGATTCCATGGAGATACACATCATAATAAAAATAATTGTAATGCATGCAATTAGAGATTGGCTAGCCATATTAGATTGCCAGATGAAAGGAAGGGGGGGGGGCAAAATTAAAATAAAATTAACTGGGCAGACTAAGAGAAGCAAATGTCACCAAAGAACAAACTGGAGGAATGATCTATAAAGGTTTGACAAGGATGGTAGACATTGGCTAACCACAAAGTTAATGGTGGAGCCAAATCCAACAGTGGATGGAAAGAGGCTAAAGAAGATTTTTAATTTAATTATCTTTTTAATTAATTTATTTTTCATTACATTATGCATCAGCTACTTTCTTAATAGCACAAAAACCTTTTCCCTGTGCGAAAGTTGTTTTCATTACTATACAACCATGTGAAAGAAGATTAATGTTACTATAAACTGTAAATTTAAGTTAACAATGAAAGATAGCTATTTGTTACGATCCAATCCATACCAGTGTAGCTGAGCGTGTGATTTGTTCAAACACCAAGCGTGCATTTAGGGTGGTGAGAATTTTTCCGTTCATCAGCATGCATGTATTGCCAATCCATGTAATGGTAAACGTTATATACTAATCTATGCACTTGCTATCTCCATGGATTGTCAATTCACAGCTTGGTATACCCAGGTGCATTTATTGCTTCAGACAAGCAGCCATCTACTCTGCAAGTTAAAGCTAACATTAGGCAGAAAAACTGCATATTGGTTGTAACTGAAATGTCTTCCACATAAAAAAAAAGCGCTTAACAGTTCCTTCTAGAATACACTCACGCGAACGTTATCAACCAATGGATGAATAAAATAAAAAAAAATCCTTCAAAATCCAGTCAGAGAACGTACCTTAGAACCAAGATACTTCATGAGTGCTTAACTACAAACCTACTCAATAAAACATTCTCATACATCGTAACCTACAAACATAGAGGGTCTGCAACAATTCTAAAAGAAGATCTGTTAAGCGCAACGACATCTTTGTTATTTTAATAGCATCTGGATGTGGACATAATAACACCACATAATTATTTAAATATATAACCAGAAAAAAGACTTCAGATTGGAAATTTTAAACGAAAAATAATTACACCAGTTTAACAAAGATTTTGAAAATTGAGATCAAACCAGAAGTGATCCACATTTTGCATTTTAAGGAGTAGTAATATTTTATTAACCATAAAGCATCTACATACATTCCAAATAAATATATATACATTTGTACATAGAATGCTTATTTTGATTGGCATTTTGATTTACATTCTTGGTCTTAATAATATATTATGTACAATTTATTTTTCCTTATTTTTAACATCAGTAATCTGCTCAGTGTCTACTTCTTCCTACAGTCCTTTTTTTAAGGAGTAGTATGTATTACACAGTCCAACACAATTTTTGCTGACTTTTATATGAGACTTGTTTTTTACTAATTTGGGTGCGCTGATTTCAAATATCAAACCCATTTTTCTCTATCACGTCAGGTTTTCCCTCGATGGCATTTTATTTTTGCTAATTTGTAAGTTTTTGAGTTTTAAGGAGGCAGTACTATTTAGATGATCAAAAAAATCGATTGTTTAATATTATTTTCTGAAAGTATGTACTTTTAAAAATCTGTTCCTAACTTTTTATCAAGAAATTCGAAAAATTCCCGAAGATATAGCCTATTATTCAAAGCGGTGCGCAGATCAGAATCGGAGCGCTCACCACTCTCGCTTGTTAGTAAACGAATAAATGCGTAAGAACCTGCAACGGTACGTACTGGCGCTTTGAATGCGAGAGAGGCCGATAATTAGATACATAACCACTTAACAATATTCATTAAAAATTACAAGAATATTTATAAAAAAATAACAATTTTACTTACACATGAGTTTCAGGGAATAAATTTTTGTTTGTAGCAATTTCTGCTGTGTGTTCTGTTTTGGTACCGATCTTCCATAGTTTTTAAGTCTTGATGAAATCTTTCGCCTTGCAGCACCTAAATTCTCGGGAAATCTGTCAAGATGACTGTATAGGAAATGAAGCTTTATGCTCATGTTGCAACCTAGGCGCTGGAAATTTTCAAGCATTGTTTCCACTAGATCTTTGTAATTGCACGCTTTTTTGTTTCCAAGAAAATTATTCGCAACCATCGTAAATGAAGTAAAGGCCTCTTTCTCAATTTCGTTCATAGAGTTGATGAAATTTGGGTCTCTCATTAAAGTTCTAATTTGCGGTCCATCAAATACACCGGCTTTAATTTTTTCATAACTAAGTCGTGGAAATTTTTCACATATGTATTGGAAACAGTCACCTTAAATCTAAAGCTTTAACATACTGCTTCATAAGATCTAGTTTGATGTGTAGAGGTGGAAAAATAATTTTTTCTCTGTCGATTAAAGGTTGATTTATAACATTCTGTTCTCCAACATTTAAGGATATTCTAAGAGGCCAATGTTTCTGACTCCAGTGTTGGTTTCTCGACTATTCCAGAAGCATAGAAAACACGGAAACTTTGTATATCCTCTTTGAAAGCCAAGTAAAAAGTTCACCATTTTAAGATCCACACAGGTGATCCAGTTATGGTCTGTATATTTTAATAACTTCAGAACCTTTTTAATGTCCTCATATGTTTCCTTTAAGTGGACTGAATAGTCAATAGGAATTGAGCCATATACATTCCCATTGTGTAGTAAGACACACTTGAGACTTCTGCTTGAACTGTCAATAAATAAACGCCACTCATTTGGATGATATTGTACATCACTCATTTCAGTTAGTAAACCTGACACATTGTTACAGTAAACAAACCCACACTCGTGTTTAAAATATTGTACAAGATTACTTTCCCTGCTACGATAAAAAGTTATCTTCGTATCTTGCTCCAGTAAGTTTTTTTCATTTAATCTTGAAGCTAACAATTCCGATGATTCCTTTGATAGGCCCAAATCTCTTACTAAGTCATTCAATTCCGCTTGAGTAAAACGTTGCGGTGCAGAACTAGAAATTAAATTTTCATTGTCTAAATCAACATCCAAGTCTTGCTCCTCAAGAACATCTGGCATATCCCGATCATGCTCGTTCTCAAGTAAAGGAAGTCCTTTATAAATTGGCATGGCTATTTCATTGGAATGAGCAACTGGCCGAATTTCTGAGCCGAGATTTCAATACACATTTTTTTTATTCTTCTTATTATAACCAGAAGTCTGAACTAAACAAAAATAGCAATCATCTACGTTATTTTTCGGTTCACGCTAAATCATTGGAATGCCAAAAGCTAATTTTTTGCGTTTTCCCTTGCTCCACTGTCGTACATTTTCTACACATGACTTACACACTTTATTTGGAGCTCATGACTTGTCCTGATCTGCAATTTTTACGTCAAAGTATGCGAAGTATACTTTATTAATGAAATGAGTGATATTTGTTCCTTTGACTGGGAACAGTAAAGCTGCCACAAATGTACCAGAAGGAATCTACACTATTGACACAATTTCGAGTAGTAGTAGACATGATGTATTTTCTTCGCTGCCGACTAACATGCAATTAACAAGACAAAAAAAAAAAAAAAACCCAGAGACTTTATTGAAACGTTATAAGCGCTCATCATACTTTCACGATCGATTAACGATTGACTGATTTCGATCGTTCTTTGTCCGCTATGACGCATATAGCATTCATTTGTTTTAGGTAGTTCTCATCGCCTACTTTTCATCACCTAAATGTATTAGGTCGGTTATCGGCCTCTCTCGCATTCAAAGCGCCAGTACGTACCGTTGCAGGTTCTTACGCATTTATTCGTTTACTAACAAGCGAGAGCGGTGAGCGCTCCGATTCTGATCTGCACACCGCTTTGAATAATAGGCTATATCTTCGGGAATTTTTCGAATGTCTTGATAAAAAGTTAGGAACAGATTAAAAATTGATTTTTTTGATCCTCTAAATAGTACTGCCTCCTAAAAACTATCAAAAATTTACAAAATAGCAAAAGAAAATGCCATAGAGAAAAAACCTGACGTGATAGAGAAAAATGGGTTTGATATTTGAAATCAGCGCACCCAAATTAGTAAAAAACAAGTGTCAGATCATAATCAGCAGAAAAATATTTTTTTTTTTTGTTGGCGAGTGTTATTATTACGGGCTACTCCAAGAAGTCCTTAGACTCATCGAGGGAGGAACTAGACATCAGATCAAGAAGTATCCAACGTTTGCACAGAATCTACCATACTTTGCTTTGAAGTCATTATTATTATTATTATTATTATTATTATTATTATTATTATTATTATTATTATTATTATTATTATTATTCCTGACACCTCCAAGGAGTCCAAAGACTCATCGCGGAAGGACACCTACAACTATCTCAACCACTACACCGAACCTCTACTACGAATCAACGCCATCTACCGCCCACCTCCAACACCACCACAAATGATATTCTATGTTTGTAAATTGCGTGTGTTCTGAAGGGCCGATTTGTTTGTATGCGGAATGAAAAACCACAGTTTCCGGGAGAAAAAACCTGCTACCTCCGTCTGAGATCGGCTAACTCACTATATAACAATTATGACAGAACTCATTAACAGTCATGACACCCACAACACATTCTGGCAACCTATTCCACTCATTCACTACTCTACAAGCAAAAACCTGGTTCTAACACCCTTGCTAACACTTTTACTCAGTTTCCATGGATTGTCCCTAGTTCTCACACCACCAGTCCTCTTCTGAAAAATTTCCACTGAATTATTCTTATAAAAACATTCAGAAATTCTCAATTCTGTCATCCGTTTTCTGCCTATCAACCGGTTTCTGTAACCTACAAATCTTCAACCGTTCTCATAAGATTCATTCCATAGACCTGCTACCATCATGGTCACTCATCTCTCGATCTTCTCCTCCTCATCATCACCAAGAAACCTGGTGTTTAGATCTGCATGCACTAGTCAAGATGGGGTTTCTTTGTGAAAGGTTGATGAAGAGGAACAATAACCCGCTTGTCTTTGCTTATTACTTGGTTATTCTTTGGTAAACAAGTAATCTGTTGAGCAGCTTTAGCCACTTTTGCTGTGCACACTCTGAACTTCAACTCCTTATCCACTACCACTCCCAAATCTCTGCCTTCGGCAATTTCCTGGAGTACAGTTCCACCAATGTGGCATACAGCTGGGAATCTTTTCACCCCAAAATACATAACCTTACAGTTTAACCACTTTAAACTGACATCCATTATCCAATGTCAGTCTATCCAAATCATTCTGCAAAATTTTGACATCATCTGTATTAACTAATGCTACACCCAAAATTGCATCATCGGCAAATAACAGTTCCTCTCGGGTCATTTCTTAAAACAGAACCATGTGGCATAACAGGCCTTTTTGTGGACTCTACTCCTGAATAAACTGCTCTTTGATATCTCTCCATCAACCATCCTCCTGTCCATCTCACCAACCCTATATCTATCCCCATGCGCTGCAGTTTACTGATTACAATTCTATGTGATATCCTATCAAAGGCCTTTGCAAATTCCATCAGTATCACTAAACAAATTAGCTTTATCCTGCTTAGCTATCGCTGTATTATAAAGAGAGAGAGCAAGTTACTGACGCATGACCTACCCTTCACACAACCATGAAGCCCCTATACAGTATCCCATTTCCATCTATTCATTCCTGTATTTTGCAACTGATCAACTTCTCCAATACTTTGACAACAACTCCTAATACACTCATCAGTGTGTAATTTGCTACATAACTCTTGGAGCCTCCTTGATGCAATGGAATTATTTTTCCTTCTTTCCATCCCTTTGGGACTAGACCCCAGAGCTGAGACTTGGATTAAACAATATGGTTAAGGGCACTGAGAACCTGGATGATATACTCTTGTAAAGTGTTCATTTAGTAATTCTGCTATTTTAACTGATTCAATAACCTCCTTACTATCTGCATTCATTCAAATCATTCTGCCATATGCATTCTTTCTTTTACCTGCAGCATATCGAAAGGAATATTTGGGATTATCTTTAGCCTAAGTTGCTAATTTCCTTTCATACTTGCTTTTGCCTCTCTTACCACACTAGTTACCCATCTGGCATATTCCTTGTATTGTTCATTTGCCTGCTGGTCAGCTTTCACCTTAAATTCTCTCAACAATTGTTTATTATTATTATTTTTTTTGAAGTTTTTGATTTACTTTCCTGAATCTAGGTATGCAATCTGCCGTTAGCTCCTTTCTTTTACCTCTTCCATTGCACTACCAATATCCATCCCTTGCAGTTATACATGCCATGGCACCGATCCAAGCAATCTCCTAAATTTGTGTTACTTACCAGCCCTGTAATTCCACATATACACCCCCGTCTTAACAGAAAATTCCACACATTTAGCCATTCCCAGGTCAAGACCATATGATCACTCTCACCAATTGTGGCAATATGGTCATATTCATTGTACACATTTTCTCAGTTAATATTACTAGATCGAGCACTCTCGAACCGGTAGTATATTCCGTAACAAGTGTCAGGTAATTAGACTCAGGTTACTAACCCCTTATTAACAACATGAATTCCATGCTTCCTCTCCTCCTTCGAATCTATGATCCCATAGCTGAAATTTCCCATATTACCTGCCCTCCACTCATTAAATCTATTTGCTGATGCATACTATCCCCATCATCTTTTCCATCTCCTGGTCTATAGCAGTATTCAAGTGTATGTTTTGTTCTGCTGGCATCAATCTCACACCACATAGCCTCAGATGTGCTCTGGTTGCAGTTGAATTTCTGTTCTCATTGGTTGCAGTTCATCAGCTATCGTCAGTAACATCCCCCCTGTTCTATTCTCTCTCTCTCTCTCTCCCCCCCCCCTCCATGTACACCCTATACCCTTTACATTCTATCCCACTAGCTATATAATCTTCTGTTAGCCATCTCACTAATGTCAATAACCTTTGTCCAGGATGAACTAACCAATGCCCAAAATTCGTCCTGCTTGTTCCGAATGCTACTGGCATTAGTGTATATAAAGTGCAAAAGCTCCATATTTCCACCGCTATCCTGAAGCTTTATTCTAACTCACCCATTCTGGTTTGTTACCAGTAGCACTAACTTAGGCATATTATACAAATTCTTACACTCAACTGCCTCACTGATATCTGTATATAAACTGATTAGTTCCCTCCCACACACCCCGAAAGCTATGGTTTCCCTGATTCTGCACATCCACTTTTACTTCATTTAACAACACATTTTCCAGTCTCTGAACAAAAACCAAATCCATTCAAATGCAAACCATCCTTATTGTATAAGTCTCTTCGCCTGTAACTCTCATTCCACACAACAACAAATGTTTCTGATTGTCTGTGAAATGAAATACTAGTGGTGGTGGTATTGGTGAGCGATAAATGGCGATGGTGTAGTTGCGGTACGTTGTAGTTGAAGGATTGAGTGGTACAGACAGAGTTCTAGAGTGAGGGTCCTCCTTCGATGAGTCTTTCTACTCCCTGGAGGTGTCTGGCAATAATAATAATTATTAATATTATTATGGGCTAATCAAAATGCTTCGTGTTTCTTTCCAGAACACTGTTTTTGCTGTGATTATGAAAAAATATATTTTACTAAATGCTATATTATCATACTTTCAATAAATAAATAATAAATACAAATATATTGCAGAATTATAATTTTATCTTACTGTCGATAAATAAAAATACAAAAAAAAAGTTCTAAAGCTTCTTATTCCAGAAGGCAGTAGGCGAGGCCATCTTTGCCCTATCTAACTTTCTGGTGACTGAGGAGTGGTCAGCCTCTAACATTAGGGAATCAGAGATAGCCAAGTGTAGAGGTTGACCGTTCCTCAGTCTCTTAAAAGTTAGATAGAGTCAAGATGTCCTTGCCTACTCCCCTTCTGAAAAGAAGATATTATGGTTTTTTTTTGGTATTTTCATCATTACTGTCCATGTCCATAAATGTCAATTTCATGGACATTAATGCTTAGACAAGACTTAATTGCCTGAAATAAAGTGGATCAAAATACAAGATATTGGCCGAGTTGTATAAAGGGAATGGATATACTATGATAACGATGGATTATTCTAAGGCATTTGATAGGATACCTCAAAAAAGGCTGCTGCATAAACTGGAAAATATGAGATTGGAATACAAACTCGACTTGGATCAGAGGATGGTTGAGAGACAGATATCAAAAAATGGTATACTGTGGGGTGTGAATCTGCAAGATTCAGGGTGGCCAGTGGTGTACCTTAGGGTTTAGCCCTTGGATCACTATTGTTCAACGTATATATTAGTGACATCAGGATGAGTCTAAAATCAGATGGCCAATTGTTTGCCGATGATGCGAAGATAGGCAGGGAAATCAGAGGTGCTAGTGATATTCAACAGTTACAAAATGATTTGAATAGGCTGGAACTTTGAGCAAACGATAATAACTATCAGTTTAATGTTAGTAAGTGTAAAGTTATGCACTTTGTGATGATGAGATTTCCAGCGGCAATTTTTATTAGCAGGATTATGCTACAAGAAACCGAGGATGCAATGAATCTTGGCGTATTGGTTGATAGGAATTTGAAGTTCAACGGTCACATTGCAAAAGTTGTAAATACAACTCAGAGGATAATTGCGATTTTGAAGCAAACCTTGTCGTCTAAGGAAAAGGAAGCCATTTTGCCACTTTATATGACTTTAATAAGAACACTCCTGGATTTCTATGCGCAGATTTGGTTTTTAGGATTCCAACGGGAAAAGGAAACTGTGGAAATGGTGCAAAGAAAAGTTGAAAAGATTATTATACGGATTATGAGATTTAGATTATGATGACAGATTGCGAGTATGTGGATTACAGACTCTGGTTAATTGGAGACAGATGGGTGATATGATAGAAGTCTGTAAACTTTTGCATGGATGTTATGTGATATCATCTGATGAAATTTTTAGTTTAATGGAAGGTCGGAAGAGAACACGAGGACATCGATGGAAGTTGAGTTTGTTCACAGTCAAGAGAGGGGTAAGAGCTATGTTTTTCTCTCACAGACCAGTGAGTGAGCAGATTAGTTCATTCTGCTCACTCACTGATCTGTTCACATGCATTCACCACCCTTTAGGGGTGGTGAGTGCATGTAGTGTGAATGAATTTAAGGGAGGTATGACAGCTTTTGATGATCTATAGCTTCCTTTGATGAGTTCTTGATTCCCTGGAGGTTTCAGATAATAATAATAAAGTTAATAAGAAATTATCAGCACTCGTCCATCATAGCACTGTTAATGGTGTCATTTGTCACTCTGGTTGTCACTCGAAACTCTTTTCTTACTTAATATTTTGAGCATGTAATCCTGCCTTGAGATCAAACAAAGGATTATTGCACAATACATACAATAAAATGGTAACTGCCTCAGTCACGCATCTGGAAGAATGATGCTATAATCACCCATTATCTGGAAATTTGATTCAATTCATGAATAGAATTGATTCTCGTCATAACACAAGAAATCTTTAATAGGCATGTTTAGTAGATGATTAACCATGTTTATATATATGAAGGTAGCAAGTTTTTTCCCTCCATGAAAATTAGTGATTTATATCCTCCCACAGAGGCGATATCTACCTTTTAGCTGAAAATGCCTTTGATTAAATTCATGACGAAAATAGGAATAATTAATGGCTTGCTTATAAGAATACCTAAGTCATCTGTAGAAGATGAGTTAGGCATTCTAATGCACTGCTTGGAAACAAATCAACGGACATACCATGTAACGAGTCACGTGTTTATAGCTGGTATAAATTGTAGGAATATGATGCTCTCAAGTCAGTGCAAATGAATCCAGGTAAAACTGCTGCGAGAAGGAAACTGACGAGTTTGAAAGAGGCCTTGTGAGAGGCTGTCATGTTGAAGGCCTATCTGTTTTGCAAATTCTTGAAAAATTTCCCCATCCCAGATCAGCACGGCGAGTCTAGTGCAAGTGCTAAAGTGGACGACTCACAACACTCAACGAACGTGACCGTAGGGTACTACAAATGATTATACATAAAACCGCCATTCGTCGGCCAACATGTTGAATGAGGAGTTCCAAGCATGGACTGAACCAAGAATCGGGACAAAGACATGCAGAAACTCAGCTTCCATTATAGTTTCCATGGCATACCCGCAATATGCAAGCCCCACATTATCTGATCCAACATGTGACATCTTCCTCATTGCTGCAAGTTCCTCTGCAAGATCTGCAAAATATCTCTCTACAGGTGCAATCACCTCTTGATTCGAAGAAAAACGCTGACCAGAGAGGAAGAGTTTTACTTTTGGGAAGAGACAGAAATCAGATGGAGCCAAATCTGGAGAATAGGGTGGATATTCGAACAATTCATAGTGCAGATCCTTTAATTTTCCCATTACCAAAACTATTTTGTGTGCAGGTGCATTGTCCTGATGAAAGATGATTTTTTTCTTCTCCAAACCGGGTCTTTTCTCACTAATTTTTTCGTTTCGTCTGGTTAAAAGAAAAACAAATTCAGCTGACGCCTTTTTGTTCCCGTATAGGGAGTAGGTGAGGTCGTTTTTTAGCCCTGTCTAATTTTGGGAGACCGAGTGGGCAATTCAATCTCCACTGGTAGCATCAGAGATAGCTGGCCCAAGGCTATCACTAATTAATCAGCACGCAGTGAAGGAGGCTGTTAGTAAGTGCCGCCATCTGGTGGTCCCTAACCCTAACACAGTATTTTTAATGTCTGAAAATAGTGTGGGTTCGACTGCCGATTTTCTTGTGTTTACGGGACGAAAAACCCGAGTTTTCGGGAGGAAAAACCTGCTCGTTAGAAGATCGGATTAATATATTCCAGTTATTGTTCTACCCTATTACAGATAATTAATAAACAAAATGCCTTTAGCATCACAAAACATCGATGTCATGATCTTTCCTGCTGACGGAACCGATTTTGTCCTCTTTGGCTCTGAACAACCGGCTTCTATTCCACTGTTTTGACTGCTGTTAGGATTCTGGTGTGTAATGGTGTATCTTTGTCTCATTCATAGTAATAAATCGATGAACAAAATCGGTTTTATTCTTGTTAAAATGCTGCTCCAAACACTGTTCAGAGATTTTCATGCGATTGCGGTTTTGACCTGCTGTGAACAAGAACAGCACGCATCTTGCACAAACCTTTTTCATTTGCAATTCTTCATGCAAAATATAGCCTACAAGTTCTTTTGTAATGCTTATAAGCATATTTCACGTACTGTGACTCGTCGGTCATTCAAAACCATATCGTGCACTTTATCAACTATTTCTGGTGCTGTTACACTTTTTGGATGTCCTTCACGTGTGTCACCTTCAAGGCTGGTACACTTACATTTAAACTCGGGAGCCAATTTCTTAATTGTCTAAAACGAAGGAGAAGAGTGCCCATAAACATTTATGAACTTCGATTGAATTTCTTTTGGGGTTAAAAGTTTTTTTACAAAGAATTTTATAACCGCACGATGCTCAATTTTATCCATTTCAAGAGATCAGACAACACTTTTGCTTCTGACAGCTGTATAAAACAAATTACTTGATAGAATGATTTGCAATTTTACATGAATGCTTACGACAGATGTACCAACTTAGAAATCTTTTTTATCGATAGTGTTGCCATCTATGGTTGAGGCCGAGAACCTTTCATACCATCCTCGTAATTCCTATCAGAAAAATTCAAACCAAGGAGTAAACTTGTGAAGGGGTAGCGTAGGAAACAATTTACCTTTGAGAGTTCACCCGCAAAAAATTCGTGGAATCCACTTACTCCAGCAGACATATTATTATTAATAATAATAAGAAAAATAAGACTTCTTTAACGACTTCTTTTGAAATATTTGGTAATCATGCAAATAGGAGCATGCTAATCTTCAATCTATGCAGTAATCATCTTGCTTTAATATCTCATAAAAAGAGGAAAAAATACTTAGTAATTCGCTCTCCCTGCTCAGTATCAATTTGATTACTTTTAAATTGCCACAACCATTTCGGTAATATCCTTGTACCCTATTACCTCCATGAATATGGACATGTACATGATTTTTCCCTAGTGCGGTTACGCAGGTGGAAGGAGTACTTTGTGAATCTACCTTATTTACTTTGTTGCAATATTATAATCAGGGGCGGCTCGTGCATAGGCACTGCAGAACGGCAGCACCCCCAATTTTTCTCGATATATAAATATATTTATTGATTTATTTATATTTGCTTGTAGTATTAAATTTATCATCAACATATTAAAGCAATTACTTTCCTATATAATTCTCTCATTTTGTATAAAAAAAATAATAAAAATCCATCTTGTAGCACTTAAGAGGGCGAAGGACGCTATTAGCACTAGGTTTACCATAGTGTTATGTTGCTATGCTTATGCGCATAGTGAGATGCGAGCTATTAGCATAATTCGGCACTGTCTGTTGCGCAGTTCCACTGTTGTTTATATGTAGTTTGCGCCAGTAGTAGAGTTTTCGTAGTGCTTATCATGTTTACCCCGTCTCTTTAAATATTTGGACATTACAATTAACGGATTCAATTGTAATGTCCAAAAATTGTAAAACCATTCCTTTAATTACAATTGAACGAATGGATTTTATTTTTAAGTAATTTTGAATTATACTAAACTGTATACTTTTATCGATATTAAACAATATTTTTTCATGAAACAAAACTAGAAAAATATATTTTATTTTAAAGTACTTTTGAATTATACCAAACTGTATAATTTTATAGATAATAAACAATAACTTTTCATGTTTAATTTTTACCAAAATTTTGATGTTTTAATCTAGCCTATGTCCACGCGGTTAGCTTAGTGGCTATGCGCATCGCAACCATATGCTTGGGAGAGGAGTGTTCTAGGTTCGATTCCCGTCGGAGACGTGAGGAGCTGAAGGATCTTCCTCAGCCATAGCCAAGTTAGCCAGTCTTGGGCGTGGACAGCAGGGTTTTTTCCCCAGTTTATTCTGGGGTTTTTCATCCCGCAAAGCAGGCAAACTGGCCTTGAGAACTCAACACTACAGGCCATAGGATACACTGCGGCATAAGGCTGACCACCTTATCCTGTGAACGGAGTGTGGTCCGATGATCAATGGACCCTCGACACCGCAAGGTAAAAGAGGGTATAAGGAAGATGAGATGAGATGAGATGAGATCTAGCCTGTGATAGCTATTCAGCCTGTGTAGCTCAGTAGATGTGGCGTTTGCACACCACGGCGCTTGACCGCACGAAGGAAGAATTTGTTTCCAATCTAGTCGTCGACTAGAGGAAATTTTTCTAAGCCTTTTTTCGACCGGTTTCCTAGTTATTCAATCTCTAGCACGGGCAAGCGGGTTGTTTCTCCCGGAAATTGGGATTTTTCTTTCCGTATATTCAAGAAAATCGATCGTAGAAATCACTTTATTTGAGATATTAAATATATTATGATAGGGTTAAGGACCAGTTGATGGTGGCACTTGTTGAGCCATCTCTCTTCACTGCATGCCACTTAATTAGTGATAGCCAGCCATTTCTAATTGGGTACCAGTGAAGATTGAACTGCCCACTCAGTCTCCTAAAGTTAGAAAGTGCTAAACGGCCTCACCTACTCCCTATACGGGAATAAAAAGGCGTTAGCTGATTTTTTTTATCTAAATACGTATATACTGTACTTACAGTGTGTATGTATATTTCGAAATTTGCAGCATCCCATGATTTCAAGCCCCGAGCCGCCATTGATTATAATACTCTTAAATCGTTACAAGAAATTGTGTGATAATCCAACTACCTCAACACATCCATCAACATAAAATTGTTTTCATTAATAATGCGTGTATAAAAATTGAGAAAAACGTCTTGCAACTGTTATGACACATATTGAGCTTGTTTTGAAAAATTGCAAACGCAATCTGAAGCCAATTTCGCCTAGACCATCCGTGTGGAAAGATATTTAAAATTTCTAAAAGTATTGGAAGATTTTGCTGCAAAAAGGAAGAAAATTATCTTTATAATTACTTTCTCTTTTCAAGCTATAATAAATACCAAGCTACATGGCTTTGCATACTTCCTTTGAGGAAAAAAAGTATTAGCTGATTTATTTTATATTTTATATGGTGTTTAATATTTATATTGTTCAATAGCATATATGAGTGATAAGTAGAGTTCTGTAGTAATGAAGTTTGCATCCACAGCAGTAAGCAGCTTATAGAAAGGCTGTCATTTCCAAACGCCTTCACGTATCACTAATATATGCTATTAAACAATATAAAAATTAAACACTATATAAAATAAATCAGCTAATATTGTCCTAAACTAGAATCCAAGTTTTAAATTAGAGAACTTTTTCTTCAAATTTCTTAGACCCAATCTCGAATTAGTCTATATCTTGTACAGACAACTCAAAAAACTCAACCATAAGACCCACACTTTTTCAGGAAATAATATATTTGTTTTGAGTCAAGACGATGAGAAAGTGACAGTTGTATGCTGTAGACTTGTCACCTGATGCTATTTGAAAGCCTTGTAGTTTGGGCCAGCTATTTTGACTAGTTGAGTCTGAAGATTGACTCTCAATCAATCTACAAAAGGCAGAAAAGTCTAACAAGGCCTCGCCGACTGCCTTTGAGGAATAAGAGGCGTTAGCATTGACGGCTTTACTGATACCTCATAATTCATACTAGTAGTATCAACAAAATGATCCCATTTACCGACCTGATTGGCCCAGTGGTTAGTGTATCCGCTCTCCAGCCAAAAGGCTATGGGTACGAATCCCACCGTGTGGGCATGGATGCTTGTGATTGTCTTTCGAAATACTAGTAGTTGTGGTCGGCGGGAAATGGCGTTGGTGTAGTTGCAGTTGGTTGAAGTTGGTAGTTGAGTGGCAGAGACGGAGTTGTTGTGGAGTGGATTCCCTCTCTCGATGAATCTTTGGACTCCAGGAGGTCATAATAATAATAATAATAATAATAATAATAATAATAATAATAATAATAATAATAATTCTTTGGGATCAACTAACTGCAAGCACAACATGAACATATGAACGTCATCATACTGAATGGAATCTGCCCTTATGGTACAGTTGTTATCATTATTTAAAAAAATCAGCTAATGCTTTAATATTCCCTTATAGGGAGGGGGGGTCGTTTTTAGCCCTATAAAGCTTTTGGAGACGGAGTTGGAAGTTTGATTACCAAATATTTTGCAATAATAACAGAAAACCGAATTTCGTGATTCTGAATAAACTAAATAACTTCGTAAAAGTTTTTCTCCTTTTGCTAAAGTTCGATAATATGAATCAGAAAACTTGCGGCCAGACTCATCTTTGGGAAATTCTTTATTAACTACTTTACGTGGGCAATGCTCAACTAAACAATCTCTAACTTTCGTAGTTATATGATTCCGTCAAGTACTTGGATCATTAACATTAAATTTTAAAGTAAAATTTGAAGTTTTGTGTTTCGCTGAATCGGAATCAAATATTTCTTCTGCTGCAATTTCTGTAGACAGTCCAGTCAGGCTAGTTTCATTTTCGCATGTAAAATTTGTTTCTTCATAGTTATCTTGTGTACTCTCTTTTTCTGTAGTAGAGCTACATGGAGTACTTGCTTCGTCAGAACTTTCTTTTCTTCATTTTTTATGTGGTCCTGAAGTTAAAAATTTATCCAGCTAATGTATGTTCCAGTTGTACTCTTTGCAATTTTCTTTTCCTGTTTTGTGTAACAGATAATTTCTTTGGATTTTTTTCCGACATATAGGGGTTAACACACTTAGTTAGACTTTAAAATAAGAAGAACGTCGTCCACCAAAATAAATAATAATTTCTGAAAATATTCCTTAAACTTATTTTTTAACCCCTTAACCGACTATCATTTTTAAGGTGATTGGCCCAAGACTGACTTATTTTTTTTTTATTACAGAATTTTTCAGATGTTTTGAATAATAAATATGCTTACATTTTAGGTATTTTTTTATAAATTAACATGTAGAGATATTAGCCACTGATTGATTTCTCAGTGATATTTATTTAATATTTTTTACATTCTGGTAATTGTTTAATAATTAAGAAATTCCTAGAATATTAAAATTATTTATGAAAGTAATTAGTAAAATGACCCTAACCCCAATGTCTTCCAACAAGAAAAAATATATAAATAAATCTCTTATTTAAAATTATTTTCTAGACGTCTACCCAACATAAGATAAAAATCTTTTGTTTTCAATATAAGATAATTAACTAAAATGAAACAATTTAACTGATTTTCAAAGTTAGCAAAAATATAATAGACGTACTTACTTTACGTGAATATAATCCAAATTCCCAAAAAATTTACTAAACAACAAAAAATCAAAAAAAAAATCATCTAACACCTTTTTATTCCCGTATGCGGGGAGTAGGTGAGGCCATTTAGCCCTATCTAACTTTTGGAGACTGAGTGGGCAGTTCAATCTCCACTGGTACCAATCAGAGATAGATGGTCCAAGGCTATCACTAATTAAGCGGTACACAGTGAAGAGAGACGGCTAAAATGTGCTGCCATCTCGTGGTCCCTAACCCTAACACAATATATTTAATGTCTGAAAATAATATGGGTTCTACGATCAATTTTCTTGAGTTTACGGGACGAAAAACCCGCTTGCCTGTGCCAGAGATCGACTAACTCGGGAACCGGTCGAAAAAAGGCTTAGAAAAATTTCCTGTAGTCGCCGACTAGACTCGGTACCAAGTCTTCCTCCGTGCGGCCAAGCGCCGTGGTGTGCAAAAGCCACATCCACTGAGCTACACAGAGATACTATAACTATAATTTGTAATTGTGTAATTTATATAGTACGATAAAATTCAAGAATAAGAAAATTTATATCTATATATATATATATATATATATATATATATATATATATATATATATATATATATATATATATATATATATATATATATATATATATGGGAATAAATTTTTAACTTGGGTATATTGTATATTAGGATATTAGGATAACCAAGCAATTTTATATGCTTGGTTATTTTAGCTCCTAATCCCAAGTATGCAAACAATTAAGTTTGCGCCTGAAACAAAGTTCAAGTCTAAAGATGGTACAACACCAGGGCAACTCATTGTAAAGGTGGTTAAAGCTTTGATCACTATTCTTAGTATTTTCCATAATGTAAAGCACATCTCACTAGAAGATGTATACTGCAATGCATTATGGGTGGGGTCACTACCCAGACCGGTTTCGACCTTTTTTGAGGTCTCCTCAGTGAGTAGCTAGACCCTAAATACCTATATATATATATATATATATATATATATATATATATATATATATATATATATTATTATTATTATTTCTCGTGGTAAAATGGCGCCCCTATCTTCAGGCGTCCTTGTTCGGCGCATAATCTGCACAACCGCACGGCGCGGCCGTATTAACAACTTCCTTTCATGGAAATCTTCATACAGAGGTGGTCTGTCGTGTCACCATCCAATACTGCCATTTATTTCCATAATATAGTTGCTCATGCCGTTTTATCTCTGTCTTGGAGATAGGAGAAATTCTGGCTCCATCATTCAGAGATAAGTGGCTTAAGATGCTTTCATGATACGCGGCAGCCAGTGAAGAGAGGCAGCTGAAATCTCTGGTCACCACCTCGTGGTCCCTAATTCAGCACTCTATTTAGTGTCCGAAATAGTGTGGGTTCCATCGACGATTATCGTGAGTTTACGGGAAAAAAATTCCGAGTTTCTGGGAGAAAAAAACCACTTGCCCGTGCCAGAGAATGAGTAACTCGGAAACTGGTCGAAAACTGGCATAGAAAATGTTACTCTCCTACTTAGGTCAACATGCTTCGTGCGGCCTAGTGGCCAGGAAGCATATGGTACTTTCACAGAACTACACAGGCTCTTTAGTGTCACCATTCCCAAAGTCAAAGGCATCTCGGGAAAAAACGGGAAAAAATCCCGAGTTTCTGGGAGAAAAAACCACTTGCCCGTGCCAGAGAATGAGTAACTCGGAAACTGTTCGAAAACTGGCATAGAAAATGTTACTCTCCTATTTAGATCAACATGCTTCGTGCGGCCTAGTGGCCAGGAAGCATACGGTACTTTCACAGAACTACACAGGCTCTTTAGTGTCACCATTCCCAAAGTCAAAGGCATCTCAAAAGGTATAGAGAAACTATTTAAATCCATTGGTCTATAAGTGTCCATCCATCCTATCATCAAAATACATACTTTCTAGGCTTAGCGAAAAATAGACTTCTACCTTTATCTTAACTTCGGGTGTATGAAATTCCTTGCCAGTGAGGATTATCGTCTTTTGGCAGAACACTTCAGCAGCCGTGCATCGTGGTGAACATTTTGTCTAAGTTAAGTTCCATAAGCTCCAGCAATGAAGACTTGTGAGGTATGCTAACTATTGCCATCAGACATTGAGGTTTTTGGAAGATAATTAAGAATTTCCATGAAAGTAGAAATCTATTGGAATATAACAAAGAGAATTGCTGGTTCGACCTAATCTAAATAGAAACGATGGACTTAAATTATCGCTCATAGGTAAAATACACATCCCAACCACTGAATTAGAAACTTTTATTTAATACACTATTGAGTCTTCTTTAGCGACTGCCAATACATATCCTTTTCAATTCTCTGCGCATAGTTCTGCGAGATATTGGTCGGGTATAGCCTTCTTTAAATGCGTTGATCAAGTGATGCACACAGGAACTTTTGTTTGGTCGCATAAACCTTCTTAGAAGATGGCAATCTTCCTCCTGACAGACTGTCATAGGACCACAGTTATACCTCTTAGATAAGCAAAGTAAGTTAAACACCAGGGATATCTCATCTTTTGAGAAACCAATGAGTTCTGCTGTTTTCAAAATCGTAGCTGCAGTCAGACAGGCCGATTAAAAACTCCTTCTTGAACTCCGAAAGATCTATTGTTTTCCCCTTATGAGCAACATTATTGATGATTACCATATCCAGTGTCATTCTTAAATATTTGCTTAAAACAAGTGGTGTCGTACGTGACGAAATATTTTTCATCTACGCTGCGTAAGTGATGCATACGCATAACTGCATAAATGTTTTTAATTTAATGGCGGGTCAGCGTAGTTCTCCATCACAAATTTCAGAATTAACTTAAATTGACTTATATTTATTTATTTATTATTAAATTTTTATGGTTATTTTTAATAGACCTTTAATATAATTAGATCGTGACGTTCTACATCATGTGCGTGGTTCGCTCGGATCATTGTTGAACATACCGGTTTCTGTTCTTGTCGTTTAACAAGAATGTCAACCTGAACATGTCCTTGTTACTAGGATGAAAATTCTATACTAACATACCTATATACGTAAGGTAAATTCATTTTATGTTATTTATCAGATGCATCAATACAACGTGAATCTCTTTTCTCTGAAACCTTGTTCTCTTAAAACTCTTTTTATAGTAACACTGAAAAAAATTTCCGGGATTACCGTGAACTATGGGATACAAGTGTTATGCCCGAGTGATGATATGCTTCATAATTATGTATATTCATCTAACCACCTTGCCCTTTTGCGCGAAGTAAATCAAATGATCCCTGAAACGTAAAGCATTTCTCCTACTTATATGAGATCCACTAAATCAATTTCATCTGCAAAGCACGCTATGAAGATTGATAACATTGACTGTATTCCAACAAAGGCTTCCGCAGCTGTAGAAGAAATATCACAACATCGGGCTGTCGCTCGATGTAGACGCATCCCCTCATGATTTTTCATTTAGTTTACGTATCCGTCATCTCATCTGAAAAATCATGTCTTGTTTTGTAAAAATATGTAGTATATATTAAAAAGATTCCAGAATTATTGTGCAGTATGCATGTCGCTTCCAGTCTTTTACTGCAGAAATGTAAGTAACTGTATAATTCATGATGTAAGTTAAATATAGTGCACCTCCGGTCGCGGCGGAGATTAACTTTACAAGGGTGAGAATGAAACCGCGATTCTAGCAGAATGCGATCTTCCACTGGTATATCAGTGAAAAACGATCGGATAGATTTTTCATATCCTTGAAATAATTGAAATGATTTTCCTGAAGGAATGGCAACATTGATATTGTGGCAATACTGGTCTTGAAACTGCTTTCTCTTTGGCAAGACTATAAAAATTTCTAATATGTAAAGAAGCCACACACAAAAACGAAAATTATATAATTAGCCAGTGTTGACGCACTTATAGCTACTCTTTTATACCTCAAGCTATTTGATCCCTCAATGAAAAAGTGAATAAGAGCAGAAGGAAAGATAGGCATGCGAAAGATATATCGAATGATTCGAGAGTGGTTCTCTATGGAGATTCCATTGTTAGAGGTGTGGTGAATGGGAAGATGCATAAGGTTTGTTTTCCTGGTGGTAGAATGGAGAGAGTGATGGAAGCGTTGGACATGAGGAATAAGAGAGCACAAGAGTTGGTGGTTGTAGTAGGAACAAATGATTTGGATGCGAACAAGGAAAATGCCAGATTCGATATTAGGAGATTATTAAGGAGAGTAAAAGATAACAGTGTGGTAGGAAAGGTAGTCAGTGTGTTGCCAAGGTATGATAGTGATGAATTGAGGAGGCGGGCAAAGATTATGAATGATATGTTAGCGCAGTTATGTGAGGAGAATGGAGTGCATTTTGTGAATGTGTGGGAGGAATTTGAGGGACGGATAGAATTGTATAAAGAAGATGGGCTGCATTTAAATGGTTTTGGTGTGAGTCTGCTGGAGAGATTGTTACTGGCAGGAGAAGTAATGACTGTAATGAATATATCTGAGGTGGTGCGAAGTGATATGAAAGAGCAAAAAATTAAGGTAGGGAGAGGTATTTGTTCACTTGCAAATGGGGAGGTGAATATTATGAATGAAGTAAATGAGAGAGTGGAGGTACAACACGAACAGGGAAACGGGGGGAGTCAGGGTGGACGGGGAGAAACTTTATGAAGCATGCGGGTGCTGAATTCAGAAGTGAATGTGTAAGTGGACAAACACAGATTGAGATGGCCTGGGATGGGTGGAAAGAGTTTAGGTGTGAAGAAAGTTGTAGCATTGGTGGTAATATAGAGGAAGTGACAGGAAAGGTATTGAAGAGTCACATCGCAGGAGTGATGTTCTTAGGACTTGTAGAAGCAGTAATGATTTCTTATGTTTATTCACTAATGCTAGAAGTATTCGAATTAAGGGGAACGAAATTGTTGCTTTGCTCGAATCTGTTCGCCCCAAAATTGTTGGTATAAGTGAAACGTGGTTAGATGACGATGACATCCTGACAGGAAAAGAGATGAACGGATAAGATATTTTTCGTGAAGATAGACAGGGAAGAAAGGGAGGAGGAGTACTGTTAATGGTAGCAGATGAGTTGTGCCCATCAAAGGTGAAATTGCAAGGTGCAAATAGTGGTCACGGTTTTGAGGCCGTATGGTGTGAGGTAGAAGTAGACAGGATGAAATATTTAGTTGGGTGTTGCTATAGACCTGGTAATATGGAGGGTAATGAGAAGGAAATGTATAGGCAAATTTGCCTAGCTAGCAAGAAACGAGTTATCATTATGGGCGACTTTAATTATGGTAATATGGACTGGAAGCAAGAGACTGCATCTGGGGGTAAAGAAAATGAATTGTTGGAGTTTTTGAAAGATAATTACCTTAGGCAGCACGTAACGGAGGGTACACGAGTATTGGATTTGATCATCTCATCTCATCAGATGATGAGGTGTCAAATCTTCCACGAGTTGGTGAGATTGACCACGAGGTGATCATATGCAGGGTGACCGGTCATTCGAGGACGTCTGTTAGAAAGGGATATATGTGGAATTATAAGACTGGTAATTACGAAAAGCTCCGGAAACAGCTTGCGATAATAAATTGGAAAGAGGAACTAGATGGAAAGGATCTATTCAATGCTGCTTTGGCCATACTCAAGAACTATTTGGTGGATGCAATATCAGAGTGTATTCCAAGGGTCAAGAGGGTAAACAGAGTGAGTGGAAAATGGATGAATCAAGAGATAAGGTATGCAATCTGGAAGAAGGTATTATGGAAGAAACACAAAATGAGTATATATAACAACCAGTTGCATGAGAAGTACAAAGAGCAGGCGAGGAAGGTGACTAGCTTGATAAGGGTAGCAAAAATGCAGTATGAGCAGCAGTTAGCTAAAGCGTCCAAAAAAAAATCCTAAGGAGTTTTTTTGATATGTCGCCAGTAGAAGAAAGAATGATTATGGTAGGATGGGATTGATTGGTGAAAACGGAGGAATGATAACCGCTGCGGAGGACATAGTTGAGATATTCAGTGAGCAATTTCTAAAGGTATTTCATTCTTGTGAATGTGACATCATGCAGAACTTGAAAGCAGTGGGAAAGAAGGAGGAACTATTAGTAAGTGAATAGGAGGTATATATGAGGAATTGAATAGCCTTGATGAAAATAAGGCTGTGGGACTTGATGCTATTTCACCACGTGTCTCCAGGGAATGTGCCAGAGAGTTAACAACAGCTTTTGTATATCTTTTCAACATGAGTCTCTCACTGGATCAAGTTCCAAAAGAGTGGAAAGAGAGTAAAATTGTTCCAATTCATAAGGGAGGTGATAAGAGTAAGGCTTTGAATTATAGACCAGTCTGTGTGTCTGGAGTTGTGGTCCAGGTATTAGAGAAGTTAGTTAGGAATAAAGTTAAGAATTGGGTTGAAAACAGAAAAATACTCTTTGGCGGCCAGCATGGATTTACTAAAGGAAAATCTTGCTTTAGCAATCTGCTTACTTTTTTATAATAAACTGACAAATGCGTTGGATAAGAGTATTGCATATATAGTGGTATATTTAGATTTTGCAAAGGCGTTTGATAAATTTCCACATGACAAACTGGTAATTAAATTGCAACGGATGGGGCTGAACAGTAGATTGGTTCACTGGATTGGAGATTGGTTGTCTGATAGGTATCAGCGAGTTGTCTATGGAGGAGCGATATCCCAGAAGAGGAAAGTTACTAATGGTGTACCTCAAGGGTCTGTTTTGGGTCCATTTCTGTTTAATTTGTATGTAAATGATATCTGGAGAGGTCTGAATGGTGATGTGCAGTTGTTTGCAGATGATGCAAAGTTGGGCAGAGCTATCAGGAGTAGTGTGGATGCTGTAGCTTTGCAAGAGGAGTTGAATACACTGTCTGAATAGGTAAATAAGTGGGGATGTCAATATAATGTTTCAAAGTGTAAGGTTTTGAAATTTGGGAAGCAGAGATGGGATGTAAAGTACACAATCAGTGCGAATATCTTGAAAGAGGTAGAGGAAATGAGAGATCTGGGAGTGATTGTAGACAAGGACCTAAAATTTCGGGGACATGTTACTAAAATAGTGAAGACAACACAGCGGATAATTGGAATGATGCAGAGGACATTGACTTGTAGAAGTAAGGATGTTATGGTTCCTTTGTATAAGACTTTGATCAAGGCACATATGGATTACTGTGCACAGATCTGGTCACCTGGTTTTCAAAAAGATGAAATTGCGTTGGAAAAAGTTCACAGGCGATTGACTAAGGTGATTTCTGGTCTCTGGAATGTAGAGTATGAAGTCAGATTGACAAAATGCAATTTGCAGAAATTGGTGGATAGAAGGAGGAGGAGGGGGATATGATTGAGACATATTAGCTGTTAAGTGGTTATTACCAGATTAACGTCGGGGAGGTTTTGCACAGAATGGGTGAGGATAGCAGGAGAACAAGAGGTCATTCCTGGAAGCTGTATAAGGAGGGTGTGAGCAAGGGAGTGAGGAGCAGGTTTTTTGCATGGAGAGTGGTGAGTGATTGGAATGCTTTGCCTGAGAGTGTGGTGTGTGCAGAGACAGTGAATATATTTAAGGCACAGTATGATAAACTGTGTGTGTATAACAGTGGACCTCCCACGATGAGTCTTTGACTCCATGGAACTTTTTATAATAATAATAATAAATATAATTAATAGCATGAGTAGCTCAGTAGAAGTGACGTTTGCACTCTACGACAAAAGACTTTGTTTCGAATCTAGTCGTCGACTAGAGGAACATTTTCTAAGCCTTTTCTCGACCAGTTCCCGAGTTAGTTGATCTCTGGCACGGGCAAGCTGGTTTTTTCTCCCGGAAACTCAAGAAAATCGGCAGTCGATCCCATACTATTTTCAGACAATAAAAATATTGTGTTAGGGTTAGATACTACGAGACAGCGGCACTTGCTAGTCGCCTTCTTCACTACGTACCGATTAATTAGTGATAGCCTTGTGCCAGCTGTCTCTGATTGGCTACCAGTGGAGACTGAACTGCCCATTGAGTCTCCAAACGTTAGATAGGGCTAAAACGGCATCGTTCATTCCATATGCGGGAACAAAAAGGCGTTAGCTGATTTTTTTTCCCAAATATAATTAAGGCTACGATTTGTCATATTCACATATTTTAATTATCTTTAATTGACATATCTCTTTCTCAAGGAATATACAGTATTAATATACGATCCCGAAATAATAACTGTTGCAAATTTGTCACTGGAGGGGAAACCAAGTATAGTGATTGGCGAGGGATTGTCGCGAACTGGACTGGGTTATTACCTCTGTATCAGCAGTACGTTTTGTGGGTCAGTCCCACTAAACTGCATTCCCTATTCTTTATTTTCTTCCGAGCAAGTGGATTTCAACACACACACACACACACACACACACACACACACACACAAAAAAAACAATTTCATTTTTAATAATAATAAAATTTCTACCACAAAAAAACTAAAAATAATAAAAAAAGCTAAAAATGTAACAAAAAATCAAAAAACAACGCATAAAACAAAAGCAAAAAGATTAAAGTAAAAAACCACATAAAATTTTTAAAAAAAGAGAAAATTTGCAAACAAATTTTACAAGTTAACAAATT
Source organism: Typopeltis vanoorti (assembly GCF_054136105.1). NCBI lineage: Eukaryota > Metazoa > Arthropoda > Arachnida > Uropygi > Thelyphonidae > Typopeltis > Typopeltis vanoorti. The sequence goes on along the minus strand of NC_143558.1, from coordinate 74,822,284 downwards.
TATCAAATTTGTTGTCATTTCGTAATTTTGTCACATCTTGTGATAAAAGAGCCAAATATTAATCAAAAATAAAAATGTTATATTACTTTCTTCATTACTTGTGAATTCCTGTTTAACTCACTGGAAGTAGCGCTTGCGTTCTGTGCAGTAGACTGCCTGAAGGTAGACTTAAGTGCAAGTCTAGTCGCTGACTGGAGGAACTTTTAAAAGCCAGTCTTCGAGTAGTTCGAGTTAATCGATCTCTGGCACTGGCAAGCGGCGATTTTTCTCTCGGAAACTCGGTTTTTTCGTCCTGTAAAATCAGGAAAATCGATTGTAGAACCCACACTATTTCAGACGATAACATATCCTGTTAGAGTAGGTACCAGGAGATGGCAGCACTTGTTTGTTCTTCTCTTCATCGTGTTGGCAATTATAATTAGTGATAGTCATGGGTCAGAGATCTCTGATTGGCTACCAGTGGAGATTGAACAGCCCACTCAGTCTTCAAAAGGTAGATAGGATTAAAAGGCCTCACCTACTACGTATACGCTAACCGTATTGCGTATAGGTAGTAGGCGAGAGGTTTTCCAGCCAAAAGGCTGCGGTTTCAAATTCCACCATGGGCATTGATGTTTGTGATTGTCTATGAAAATACTAGTGGTGGTGGTTGGCGGTAGATGGCGTTGGTGTAGTTGAGATTCGTTGTAGTTGATGAATTGACTGGTGGAGACAGAGAGTTGTAGGATAGGTGCTGCCCCTCAATGAGTCTTTGGGCTACTACTACTAATAATAATAATATAAAAAATGTCATTTATTATTATTATATTTATATTATATTATTATATAATATTAAATAATATTTAATGTTATTATAATAATAATATAAAAAATGTTATTATCCCTTTTCAAAAAGGTATTCAAATTTAATTACCCCCCAAAAAAAAACATGGTTACAGCAGGCGATGCAGTTTCTGTGAATATGAGTGCAAAAAGTTGGTTAAAAGTAATCGAAAGAATTTACTTTTAACCAAATGAGTAGTGGTCCTATTACAGATCCCTGGGCTCTGTACTAGGACACTACTCATATTCGAATTTTACTTTGAGAGTAAAATTTTTGCACTACTTTAACCACAACTCCAGAGATGCTAATTGCTCTGTAATTTGCTACTTCTGTCATGGAGCCACCTTTATGTAATGGAACTATCTTACCCTCTTATCCCTCCCTTGGAATCTTGCCAGAGCTGAGACTCTGATTAAACAACTTCGTCAGAGTCACTTCCAGTTCACTTGCACTTTCTCATAGCACACCAGCAGACATACTGTCCATGGCCACTGCTATATAATCTACACATTGATATTTTTCAATATACTGAGTGGGCATGGACGGTTTGTCTGCTTGTGTGCTAACCGAATGTGCAAGTTATCCTTCTGAGACTTGGTATATATTCTGAACTGCAAAATCGCCACCTAAATGATATACTCTATCAAAGTGGTCACTTGGTAACTGAACTATTTCTTCTGCTTCAATCACTTTCCTCTCACCAGCACTGAATAGAATTATCTTTCCATAATCATTCTTTCTCTTACTTGCTAAGTAGCGAAAGAACTCGCTTGGATTTACTTTGGCCTTCTTTGCTAATTTTTTTCTCGAAATCCAATTTAGCCTTTCTTACCATACTTGTTACCCTTCTTACTTTTGTTTTTTATTGCTCCTGAGCATGCCGGTCACTTCTTGCTTCATATTCCTCCCACGGTGGTTTCTTTTCTTTACTTTTTTCCTTTCTCTTTCCTTTTTTTTTTGCAGCATCTACAATATTCTCTTAATCCTCACCGGATCCTTCCGACACTGGATATATAGTCTGATACTGCCTCGCTAAAACTATCGCTGACCACTTTCCATGCACTGACATTCTTTCCATGTAGTTTCTTATACCATAGCACTGCTTCAACTTGCCTCCTAAATTTGTCATGAACGCAGCTTTTTAATTCCACATAAACTTGACTTGACTTAAGTTTTCACATGTTGAGCAATCTCCCAAACATTACTGCATGTAACTTTCCCTGATTAGAGATAGAGTTATTACTGCAGTTACAGATTGATCTTCTGATGCTTCCATGTTTCTTTTCATCACGAGCTGTTTCAGGTAATTATCACTTAGTGACTGTAGTATGATTTCTATTTCCATTTTGCTATATGCTCTTTACTCCTTCTAATCTATATCATCATAGTTGAAGTCTCAAATGATAGTTGCTTGGCATGCACTCATTGTGCTAATCTGCTGATGCGTGTTATCCGCATTTTCTTCTGAACCTCCAGGTCTATAGCAGCAACCAACAAAATATTTTGTACTCTTGGTCTCTATCTCACACCAGACAGCCTAAAATGAACCATTTCCTTTAGATCTACAATCTTCCTTATCTTCTATTGTTGTTTGTTGAATTTCTTCGGCTGTTATTAATTATGCCCCTCTTCCTGCACTATTTTTTCTATCTTCTCTGAAACTACAACATCCTTACATTCTATCCTTGCAACTACATCATTCTCTGACAACCAGGTTTCATTGATGCGATTATTTTTTTGATAAGTTGAGCTGACCAATGCTAAAAGCTCCTCTCCTTTATTTCTGATACTTCGGGAGTTCTTGTGTATGCATTTCCACATTTCCATGTGCCTACAGTTAGCCTTACGTAATGTCATTACCTGTTCATTCAGATTCGAGCCCTGGGAAACTACAATCAGCTCTTCATAATCATTCCTGCAGTCATACTTATCCATCCCAGAAGTAACTAGACACATGCTTTAACCCCATCCCCATTATCTATATTCTCCCTGCCTGGTTTTGCACTACTAAACTCTCACTGAACAACACTTTCTCCAAGCACCTAACTTCAAAACTATTTAAGTGCAGTCCATCAGGCATATACAGGTTCTTATGTCCATCGAATTAACTCCAGACATTTTTAAATTGCATACCATTCCTCTTGAACAATCTTCTCACTGACTGACTGGCAATCATAGCTCTTCTCAATTCTAATGCTATCATACCGAGCTCGCAGTCTCGCAATCTTATTTTCTTACTCTCAATTTTTGATTCTTCTAACAACTCTTTCATATCTTCTATCATCCCACCTTTCAAATCTTTTGTGCCTGCCACAATAGTTAATTCGTTCTCTTCTTTCTTCTGCTAACTTAAAGCTTCACTAACATTCTTTATCTTCTCACCTGTAAAACATGCTCAACCATTAAGTACATCTCTTACAATACCATCTCTTTTTTTCCCAGTTCTGGCACTTTTGTGCTCTTTCTCATTTACTCTTTCTTTCATTCATTCTCCTTTCTTTAATGGTCTTTCCTCTTCCGCCTAGCGCTATTATGTTCAAACGTGAGTTCTGTAAGATTATACAGGAACTCGTTAAAAGAAATGAAAAGGATAACAGAAAAAAGGGGTAAAAACATCTCTTAAAGAATAACACCGGTATATGGTGTCCTGTCTTTGATTCGGTTAGCTGTCTAACAAATATGAAGATGCACTATATGTGTATATTTGAGTTTGTGTTTACAGTCTAAGCCTGCACTAGTGTGAAAAAAAATTAAGACTCACTGTGTTGTTTGTTTAATTAAGAAATACTAATGTCAAGTTAAACTGAGTGGTAATGTTTTAATTATTAGTATTTGTAAAAGAGCAACTGGGAGTAACATAAAATCACATTTTATTTAGTTAACAATGGCGACTGCTTGTGTTTATCTTTCGGCAGATGTTTACATGGTTTGTTTAAATCATTCTCTTTCTACAGAAAGAGAAGAAGTGATGGGTCTGTTAATTGGAGAGGTAAGTATATTAATGATAATTATATCAGTAATAATTATTGCCCAAACCCAGATTTATCTTGCGATATGTTAAACTTTGAGAACTAATATGATACTATGGTGAACGTTCACATTTAGTTAAGTATATGAGGTGCAGACATTTAAAGCTGTGATAGCCATATGGAGTAGTTCTTTCGAACTACTTGTTTGATATAACTACATAAAAGTAAAATCCGAAATTACATAAGTAACTGGGGGGAATTAATAGAGCATCCCTGTTTTAGTCATTACGATATCCAGCAGCTGGAAATGGGAATTCGAATATTATTTAGGACTTGAACCACTGTAAGGGTTTTTCCATCTAGAATGAGTGAGCTGTCTCATACGGAGAGCAGGGTTTCTTCGTTCCCGAAACAGGCAAAAGGACATGTGAGATTGACAGATAAAAATACATTTGTAAAATCTAATGCTGTCTTCAGTTATTAGTCCTGAACTCCATGCTGATAATTTCTATATTAGAGGAGACTTCTACCTTCTATTATGTCATTTATTTATTTAATATAAAATCTTGTCAACTGGTTGTGGCTATCCCTTCAAATGATTGCCATGCAACTTGACTAATCCAATAAAAGGAGTGTCTCTAGTATGTATGCATGATTTTGCATGCAGCTGATTTGAACATTAAATTGGTATCAGGTTTAGGAAAAATAAAGCATTTAATGTGACAATTAAAACCTGGCTCTCAGTATTTCAGAGAAGAATGAAATAAATTCTCTTTCTTTTGACTCCATCTACAGTTGACTATGTATAGAACTAAGTGGTGTAAGTTTATAAAAGCTGCTTCTCTCTCTCTCTCTCTCTCTCTCTCTCTCTCAGTGATAACAAGAATTCCACTGAACCACTTGACTAGCATTGCTGGAAATCATACACCAAATGCTTTTCATTCTGTATAGTGTTTGGTGTATGATTTAATTAGTTTTTAAAAGTTACTTCCCACCGGTAACTAAGAAATCAACAGAACCAAGTGACAATCATCACTAGAAATCATGAATCAAACATCATTATATATATGAGAAAAGAAAATCAGGCTTGACTTTACATCACACAATAAGCAATATAAAACAATAACAATAATGAAAACAATATGATAACAAAAGTAAATGCAGTAACCATCAATAAAATTAGTCATAAAGTTACATGCAGAGAGAAAGTGTCAACTTCTGTTGACACTTTCTCTCTTGTCATTTGTCACTTGTCAAGATCTACCATGTCAAGTGACCTGAATTAAGATCTCCTAGCTATATCCCAGTGGGGCAAGGAAAAACCTTGTAAACTTCAAGGATCAGTGAGGTTCAAGATGGACTGGAGGAAAAAGCTCACATCCCTCCCCTTACCTTCAGTAATACTGAGATATCCAAACATGATCAGATTTCTCTTCTTGGACTGACCTGCACCACCGATCTTTCCTGTTACAACCACATTTCAACTATAGCTTTTACAGTCACCAAAAAAAAAACTTAGTGTTCTTTTTCACACAAGACACTGCTTCATAACCTTCACAGCTTCTAACTCTATACAAAGTCTAAATCTGTCCAGCAATGGAATATTGCTCCCATATTTGGAATGATGCACCAAAGTCATCTCTGAGATTGCTCAAATTTATCCAGAATACTTTCATGGACAGTATCTCCAAAATCATTAAATCTGCTAACCAACACCCTTTTGCAGTCCATCTTGAAACTCACTGAACCAACTTCACTGCCTTCTCTTTCATTTTATCTACTTGTGTCCTTTGGAACAGCCCCCCGCTCCCACTTTTCCCTCCTCAAAGATTACAACCCTCAAAATTACAACTTCAAATCATATCCCCTTCAATTACTCTCTCACAGACATTGAGTTTCTGCTTTGTGCCTTTTCTATAGATACTTTCATGGACAGTGCTCTGCTGAATTGGCCACTATTATTCTTCCATTCTCCTCCAAAATCATTAAAACAAGAGCCACTGCTAACCAACACCCTTTTGCAGTCCATCTTGAAACTCTGATCCAACTTCACTGCCTCCTCTTTCATTTCATCTACTTTTTTTTTTTATGAGAGTCTCCCACTTTGTCTTCCCCAAAGATTACAACCCCCATCTGTTCAAACAAAATGTGAACAGATTCTGCCTCTTCTATTCCTCTTGCATACACACGACACATTAGTGTGTGATGTGTGTGTGTGGACAAGACCTGATTAACGGTCCCTGATTAATTATATCCCCCCCCCCTCCTAGGTCATGTGGTCTTTTATGTGTTCCTGGCTTTGGTGTGTAAATATTTAATTTAGTTATTAAATTATTTATTTTCTTTCTAGTTCCATGTAGCTTTTATTCCAGAAATTTCAACATGAATTACTACAAACTATGGAAAACCTGAATATGAAAATATTACAGTCATACTCTTTGAGGTTAGGGGACTGCTTCATAGCTGATGCTGATTCTAAAAATAGTCTCTTATACCTGTAGCAACTTCTGTATATCATAATTGTTTTCTTCTTCCATTGGTATTCCAATTCTGACTTACCATACAGATTGTGGATGTAGTTCTTGTGCTCTTCAAGGTGGATGTCGAAAGCAGGCCAAGCTGCAGTTGATTACATGGAGATTAATAATAATAACATGCTCCTGAAGTGTGGGCGGTATACACTGTCACTCACAAAGCTGATTTAATGTGTCTACATTCACAACACTCAGGCAGTGCATTAAATTCACCAACTACTCTTCATATAAAGAGCCTGCTCCTTACTCCTCTGCCAATACCCTCCTTATATTTCCATGGATAGCCTCTTGTTCTACCCTCCCCTCTTCCATTCTATGAAAAGTCCCTTCCACGTCAGTCTGATAACTCCTGATTAATCTCCGTGTCTCAATTATATCCCCTTCCTCCTCCTATTAATGAGACTTTGCAATTTACATTCTTTCAATCTGTCTTCATACTCCACATTCCAAAGACCACTTACTATCTTTGTGACCCTTCTCTGGACTCATTTCTAATATATCCTTGTTACCATGAAAATCCGGTGACCACATCTGTATACAATAATTCATATGGGGCCTGATCAAGGCCTTATACAATGGCATCATAACCTTTTTATTTCTGTATGTCAATTCCTCTATGTTTTTGGCATTATCCGATGTGATGTCTTCACAACTTGTGCAATATGACCCCTGAAGTTCAGCTCCTTATTCACCACTATTCCCAGCCAGATTTCTCATCTCCTTTACCTCCTTTAAAGTTTCTCCTCCAAGTGTATACTTTTCATCCCATCGTTGCTTACCAAATTTCAAAACCCTATGCTTTGCAACATTGAACTAAGAATTCCACTTACATGCCCATTCATGCAATCTATTCATGAGTAAGGCCATAACATTTGCTTGACAAATTCATTGCTCTCCCAAATTTTGCATCATCTGCAAACAGCTGCATATCACCAGTTAAACTCATCCCAATATCATTAATATACAAATGGAACAACAGTAGTCCCAAAACTGACCCCTGTAGTACACCACTAATGAGCTTCTTCTTTTGGGATACTGCACCCCCATATACAATAATCTGATACCTATATGACAGCCAACACCATCCAACTCAGAAGTTTATTATCTAATCACATCCATTGCAATTTATATAACAGCTTGTCGTGTGGCAGTCTATCAAAAGTATTTGCAGAATCTAAGTATTTCACTGTATATGCATCTCCCTTGTTCAAAACATTTCTCACCTTGTAGCACGTAAGTAAGTTAGAGGGAAACATATTTCCCTCTAACTTACTTTTATTTGTTAGAGGGAAACATATTTCCCTCTAACAAATCCATGATGACAATCACAGATAATACCGATATTACCAACCCATTTCTGTATCCTTGTTCTCACCATTTTCTCTAGTACCTTCACCACAACTCCATATATATATAGGTTGGCCTATAATTTGTAGCTATAGCCTTATCACACCATTTTTATGCAGGGATACAATTTTACCTTCTTTCCACTCTCTTGAAACCTGTGCTGTTGAAACATGCCTGTTTAGTAAAAACTCATTAAACAGGCATGCCAATGATACTGCCAATTCCTTGGAACATTCCCTTAAGATGCATGGTGATATGGAATCAAATTTTATCACCTTATAGACATTAAGTTTATTTATTTCCTTGTATACTTCCTGCTCAATCACAATTAAGCATTCCTCTATACTTAAGTTCCTCATGATTCCACCCTGATGAGGATGAAACACCCTTATAAATTGATTACTGAATACCTTAACAATGTCTTCTGCAGCAGTTACTATTCCACCATTTTACCCGTTCCCTCCTTTAACATCATCTTACCATAATCATTCTTCCTTCTACTTCCAACATATCTAAAAAATCTAGGGTTTTTTTCACCTGATTTGCTAATTTCTGTTCATACTGTACTTTTGTTGTCCTTACTGAGTCACTCTCCTGGCTTGCTCTTCATACTCTTCATGTAACTGATTATTACCATTATTCATCTTCTACTATCTAAAGTGCCTTCTTCTTCAAAATTTCATGCTTAGTCCTCTTATTCATCCATTTTATATGCCTTATTCAGCCTTTTGACCTTTGGAATACATTTACACATTGATCTTATGTATTTCTTTATCAGTTCCCAAGCAGCATTTATTTCCTTACCTAACTCCATGCTATAGTTCTAAGCTGTCTTCTGAGCATGTCCTAATCACCAGCCTTCTATTGTACTTTCACATATATCCTTTCCTCACATAAGTCTGCATATGGCCTGCCACAACCCAATTCATGAATCACTCCCATCAACTGGAGGAAAGTATGAAACCCCATTCATAATTATATCCTCTAATGAAATGATGAAATCTAAAACTCTCGATCCTTGCGTTCCCTCCTTTATATGCTGCCTGAGATAGTTGTATCTCAAGAAATTCATTTTCCTTATTCCCAAATCCTGTCTCTTCATTCCACTCTATACCACCATAATTAAAATCGTCCATAATAATCACCCTTCCTTTGTTCACTAATGCAAGTTGTTTAGACGTTTCTTCACCACTCTCTACATTCCCTGGCCTATAGCAGCATCCAACTAAATATGTCTTACTGTCAACCTCCACTTCACACCACACTTCCTCATAACCATTGTCACCATTTCCCTCTTTTTTTTTATCTATCATATGTGAACATAATTCCCCTGCCATCGTCAGCAGCAACCCCCCCCTCCCTCTTTCTATCCTCGTGAAAAATACTGTCGTCGTCGTCGTCCGATAGCATCCTCTAGCAAGAGGGTTGCAGCAGATGAGCAACTCTTCTCCATTTCTCTCTGTCTGTCGCTTCCATCATTCTTAAACCAGTCCATTCCACGATGTCATTATGACTGACATGCAATCTGGTCCATATCCATACGGGAACAAGTGACCTTCCTGGTAGCCAATTGCACAGTTCCGGACCCAGGGGAACCATTGCTGTGCATCGCTCGTCATTTGATCTTTACTGCTCATCCAAACTAGGGAAAAAGTAGAAGCATAGTGGTTTCCCGTTGCCTTCTATGCATGAAGAGATGAAAAAAGTAGAAACATTGAAAGAAATCACCCCTAGCCCTTGATTGCTCTAATAGCATTGGGGGGAAGGAACAAGAAAGAAGAAAAGGATAGAAAGAAATAAGAGTAGGGACCATCCTATAGATAATATAACAGATGTATATTACATGAAATAAGGTATGGTCCAGCATCAGGTACCTCGGGTTCGCCACTCCCGTACTCACTAAAGTGAGCCCTTGAGGGAGAAAAATACTGTACCCTTCATTTATATTCCGTTAGGATATCGTCAATTTCCCCTGCCATCATCGGCAGCAACCCCCCTCCCTCTTTCTTGTCCATTCTATCCTTGTGAAAAATACTGTAGCCTTCCATTTATATTCCTGTTAGGATATCATCTTCATTCAGCTGTGCTTCACTTATTTCAACGATCTTGGAGCAAATAAACTCGAGAAACCATTTCATCTCCCTTATTTCTGATACTGCTGACATTTGTAAATAAACAGCATTTCACTTTTAGGTCTATAAACAGTTCTACCCAAGCCACTTGTTGGTTGTGATTTCCCCACCACACCTGCCCTTGCCTAGTCTCAACTTCCCCACTCATCGATCTATTCCATTTCTATGCTGATCATCCCCATTCATACAGTCATTGCTATGTCTAACATCCACTCCCCCTATGCCATGTCTCCCTGTCCATCCAGGTCCCCTCCCCATTTCTGTTTCCCTTGCATTCATTTGGTAGTAGAGTATCGGTTAGTGGTGGAGACGGAAAGTTGTACAATAGGTGTCCTCCCGCGATGAGTCTTCGGACTCCTTGGAGGTGTCACGAATAATAATAATAAATTCTCTCTTCATTTCACACTACTACTGTTTCCATTGCCAAGCACTTCTGTCTTTTCATTACCACTCTTCTGATCTTTCACTTCATCTCTTACTTCTGATTTCTTGCTTGCATCACACACTGCAAGATGGAAGCATCTAGCAAGTTTCCCCAGTTTATTCACTCCAAAGCCATTCAAATGCAGTCCATCATGTCTGTATAATTCCATTTTCCCCACAAATTGTGTATGAGGGTTGGGTTGATCCTTAGGGGAATGGATCAGTTCATCCTTTTGCATATCCTAGAGTGTATAAAGTTCTGTTTTTCTGTAGCTGGACCTACTTTGAATGGACTGGTAGAACTGTTAACATCCACCTTGGTGTGCACAAGAACTACATCTGTAGTTATCTGTATGGCAAGTCAGGACTGGCATCCCTGGCTCTGGATATTCATTTATACAGGATTAAATAGAAGTATATAGCTGCTATACAGAAGTTGTTACAGGTCTATGAAACTATTTTTAGAATCAGTGTGAGCTATGAAGTACTCTCCTAACCTGAACAAGCATGGCTGTATTAATTTGCCAAAGATCTGGAAGACAATAAGTCTAAGAGCACATCAGCATGTTATTTTTCCCTTGGGGTGGGGCTTGTAGGACACTTGTTCTTTTTTTTTTGTTAGAACTATCTTATAGTATAGCACTGGTGTCATCTACCCATGGGTAGTTACTGCCATTTAAAGGTATGAGTGATATCTTTATCTGTGTCAGTTTTATATAACACTGATTGGCAAAACTTTATTTTATTATTGACTGCCACACATAAAAGCACATAATTTTGAAGAAATAGTGAGAGGAAAATAGTTTTATTTACTATGCTTATTAAATGGTGTTGTGTGTAGATGATGGTAATGATGTTCTGTGTAGTTGGTGGATTAATTGGTAGTCAGGCAATTTTGTAGAGTGGAGTCCCCTCCCCTCTATGTGTCCTTAGAGGCTTCACATAATAATAATAGTTGTGTAATTCTGCAGTGAGGGTCATTTAACTGCTACATACTATCAATGCAGTTTTGGTTTTTCTTATGGTTATCATAAAAAAAAATTCTGGATGCATATACACTGCATCCAGAATTTTGAAAGTTTGACTAAATCGTACTTACCGGGTACGAAAATTAAGGATGTAAGTGAGAGTATTAGAGAGCAAAAGCAGAGGGTGAAAGAAATGATAGTCGTAACGGGAACGAATGATTTGAAAGGAGATAAATTTGATATGAAAGAGGACTTAAAGGAATTATTAGAGGTGGCGAAAGAAAAGAGTGATAGAGTAAGAATAGTGAGTCCATTGCCATGGTTTGACAGAGAGGAGTTTAGGAGGAGGACCATAATTGCAAATGACTTTATTATTATTATTATTATTACAGGCAACTCCAAGGAGTCGACAGACTCATCGAGGGAGGCCCTAACATCATGTCAAGAACAACTATTCCACATTCACACAGTATCTATCATACCTCGCCTTGAACTCATGCATGGTCATAGCACCCACAACAGACTCTGGCAGCTTATTCCACTCATTCACCACTCTCCAAGTAAAAAACCTAGCTCTAACACCCCTGCTAACCACATTCTTTCCCAGCTTCCATGTATGGCCCCTAGGCCTCCCACCACCAGTCCTGTTATCAAAAATATCTTCTGGATTAATCTTATAGAACCCCTTCAGTAATTTGAATGTCTCAATCATATCTCAATGTCTCAATCATGTCTCAATTTCCGCCTATCGACCAAATTTTGAAATCCACAAATCTTCAACATGTTCAACATAAGGTTCATTCCACAGTCCTGCTATCATCTTGGTCACTCTTCTCTGGATCCTCTCCACCTCCTCCCTATCAAGCAGAAACCCTGGCGCCCATATCTGGGCACAGTAGTCTAGATGGGGTCTTATCAAGGCTCGATACAGAGGAACAATAACTTGTTTGTCTTTGCTTGTTAAAGTATTTTTCAGAAGCCAAGTGATTTGATGAGCTGATTTAGCCACTTTTGCAATGTGCCCCCTAAACTTCAATTCCCTCTCCACCAACACCCCCAAATCCCTGGCCTCATCAATCTCCTGGAGTATGGTTCCACCAATGTGATATACTGCTGTTAATCTTTTCAGCCCAAAATGCATAACCTTACACTTTGCCACATTAAATTGACATCCATTTTCCTTAGCCCAGTCCTCCAAATTATCCAAATCATCCTGCAAAATTTTGACATCCTGTGCACTCACAATTGCTCTACCCAACATTGCATCATCAGCAAACAAGTGAACACTTCCTCTCAGATCCTTTCCTATATCATTGATGAACAAATTGAAAAGTAGTGGTCCAAGAACAGAACCCTGCGGCACACCACTAGTCACAAGCCATCTTTTGGACTCAACTCCTGAATAAACTACTCTCTGGTATCTCTCCATCAATCACCCTTCTATCCACTCACCAACCCTATATCCATCCCCATCTGCTCCAGTCTACTGATTAGAGTTCCATGTGGTATCCTGTCAAAGGCCTTGTAAGGTCCAGTAGAATCACTGTAAACCCATTACTCTTATCCAGTTCAGCCATCACTATGTTATAAAACGTGAGCAAGTTACTGAGGCATAATCTACCCTTCACAAAACCATGTTGTCCCCCATACAATATCCCATTTTCATTTATCCAATCCTGTATTCTTTTCTTGACTAATTTCTCCAAGACCTTGACAATGATTCCTGATATGCTAATCGGTCGGTAATTTACCACAGCGGTCTTGGAACCTCCTTTATCCAGTGGAACTATTTTCCCCTCCTTCCACCCCCTCGGGACTAACCCAGACCCGAGACTCAAATTAAACAAAATGGTCAAGGGTACTGACAATTCTTTAGCTGCTTCACGTGCGACACGAGCTAGTATACCATCCAATACCACAGATGTATTGATATTGAGGTTTTGCAATTGACTACTCACCTCCACTTCATTCACCACAATTCGGTATAAGCTATTGGTTCATTCATTCCTGCAATGTTACCACCTGGATGATATACTCTTGCAAAGTGCTCGCTCAGTAATTCAACTATATCAACTGATTCAGTTACCTCCCTACCATCGGCATTCTTTAAAATCATTCTGCCATATACATTTTTTCTTTTACTTGCAACATATCGAAAAAACTGTTTAGGATTCTCTTTAGCCTGCATGGCCAATGTTCTTTCGTAATCCTTTTTTGCTTTTCTTACCACACTCGTTACCCTTCTGGCCTGCACTTTATACCGTTCATGTGCCTGCTGGTCACCTTTCTCCTTAAATTCCCTCCATACTTGTTTCTTTTTTTGCAGCTCAAGCTTAATGGTGTTATTCATCCATTTAACCCCTACTTGATTTATTACTCGGACTCTAGGTATACAGTCAGCCATTGCTTCATGCGAACACTTCTTAACCGCCTCCCATGTACTATCAACTTCTAGCCCTTGCAGTTGTACATGCCATGGCACTGAACCAATCAAACTCCTAAGCTTGTAATACTTACTAGCCCGATAATTCCACATGTACCCTGTCTTAATTGTAAATTCCACACCTTTAGCCACCTCCCAAGTCAAGACCCTATGATCACTCTCACCAATTGGTGGCAATGTGGTCATATTCATTATAGTCAAATTCTTAGATGCAATTACTAGGTCAAGCACTCTCTGACCCCTAGTATTTTCCATTACATGCTGTTGCAGATAGTTATCCCTTAATAACCGCATAAAATCCAATTCCTTTTTCCCGTGTGTCCTCTCCTCTCTCCAATCAGTTGTATATTTTGTTCTGCTAGCCACAATCTCACACCAAATGGCCTCAAATGTGCTCTTTTCTCTATCCTGCAATTCAACTTCTATTCTCCTTGGCTGCAGCTCATCAGCTATCATCAACAATACTCCTCCCCCATTTTATTCTCTCTGTCATTCCTGAACACACTATATCCATCACATTCAATCCCACTAGCTATATCATCTACAGTCAGCCATGTTTCACTAATGCCAATAACCTGTGGTCTGGAAGTGCCAACCAAGTCCAAAAATTCTTCCTTCTTGTTCCTAATACTCCTAGCATTAGTGTACATGAATTGCAGACCCCCGTTAGCCCCCCCATCCCTACCTTGATGCCTTATACTAACTATCCCATTCTGATTTGTTGTCCTTATTCGCTCGGGCATATTATACTCATTCATACACTCAACTGCTTCCCTAAGGTCTGCATACTCATCATGCATAACCCACGCATAAAGTCATTTGCAATTATGACCCTCCTTCTTAACATTTCACTATCATACCGCTGCAAAAGACTAATCATCCTAACTCTCTCGCTCTTTTCTTTTGCTACTTCGTACAATTCATTCAGGTCCTCTATCATTTCCATTTTATCTCCTTTCAAATTATTCATACTTGCCACAACTATCATTTCTTTCACCCTTTCCTTTTGCTCTCTAATAGACTCACTTACGTCCTTGGTGGTCGCACCCGGTTGGTACGATTTTGTCAAATTCTCTACTAACACACCTCGTACTAGCGAATCTCCATATAGCACTCGCTCCTTCATTTTGTTTAAGTTCACAAACATACTCTTATTTTTCCTATCATACTTTTTATTATTGGCTGGTACGCTCGGTAGACATTTGTGCATATGCTCTAGCTGCCATTTTGCTCTGTGTATCACTCCGCTCAACAATGCGATCTCACTCATTGCATCTATCTCATCTTTTATATTAACTGTTAAACCATTAATTTCCTCTGTATTAATACCATCATTCACACTTTCTACATTCATGCCCTCACAGTTCTCTGGTATAACCTTGTAATTTCTTATCATATCACTATTATCTTCATTCTGAAATTTGCAAAACTATCACACTCACGACCTGAAATACACTTTAATTCCTCATTTTCCTTACGTTTTCTACACACATTCACTCCATTATCATCATCTAACCATACTCCAACCACTCTCCGCAAAGCGTACATTTTGCAGATAGTACACTGAATAAACTCCTTTATGTTACAGTTATTTAACAAAGATAGCGAACCATTATTACTAGCCGCCATTTTCCTTTTTACAGGAGCCATGTGCTCGCTTCTATCGTATTTTATCAAATTAATAATTGAAACACCAAAGACACACTAAGATACGCAAAGCAAACATAACTATGTAACATTCAAGCAAAATTGTCAATGATAACTTAAAATAACACTTATCAGGAGTTCTCAACAAACACTACAGACCATGAATGCAGACGGTGTGGTGTGGAGTTTGTGGATGTGTGGAGTGAGTTTGATGGGCGAAAGGATTTGTACAAGATGGATAGTTTACATTTGAATGGATTTGGTGTGCGAAGACTGGAAAAAATGTTGCTGAGTGAAGTGAGAACAAAATGTACAGTTGGGTGCTGCTATAGACCCAATAGTCTATAGGTGATGGAATAGATGGTGGAGATAGTATGCATAGACAAATTGATGAAATGAGTGGAAGGAGGATAATTATTATGGGGATATTTCAACTATGGTAACATTGATTGGAAGGAGGAGAGGACACGTGAGGAAGGAACTAGATTTTATTCAGTTACAAAGGGATAACTATCTGAGACAGCATGTAATGGCAAATACTAGGGGTTCGAGAGAGTGCTTGACCTAGTAATAGCATCTGAGAATTTGACTCTAATGAATATGACCATGTTGCCACCTATTGGTGAGAGTGATCATAGGGTCTTGACCTGGGAAGTGGCTAAATGTGTGAAGTTTTCGATTAAGGGCATGGGAAGAGGTCAAGGAGCATTTGCAGGAGGTTATGGCTGACTGTATACCTAGAGTCCGAATAGTAAATCAAGTAGGGGTTAATTGGATGAAGAACACTAAAACTTGAGTTGCAAAAAAAGAAACAACTGTGGAAGGAATTTAAGGAGAAAGGTGACCTGCAGGCACATGACCGGTATAAAGCGCAGGCCAGAAGGGTAACGAGTGTGGTAAGAAAACTGAAAGCAGATTATGAAAGGAAATTAGCCATGCAAGCTAAAGAGATTCCCAAACAGTTCTTTCAATATGCTGCAAGTAAAAGAAAAACTGTACACAGCAGAATGATTTTAAGGATTGCCGATGGTAGGGAGGTCACTGAATCAGTCGATATAGTGGAATTATTGAGTGAGCACTTTGCAAGAGTATATCATCCAGGTGGTGACATTGAAGGAATGAAGGAACCATTATTTATATGGGAATTGCGGTGAATGAAGTGGAGGTGAATAGTCTATTATAGTACCTTAATGTGAATACATCTGTTGGATTGGATGGTATACCAGCACGGGTCTTACGTGAAGCGGCTAGAGAATTTTGGAAAGAGGGAAAAATAGTTCCACTGCATAAAGGAGGATCCAAGACTACTGTTGCAAATTACCACCTGATCAGCATATCAGGAGTCGTTGTCAAGGTCTTGGAGAAAGTAGTCAAGGGAAAAATACAGGAATTGATTGATGAAAATGAGATACTGTATGGGGGACAGCATGGTTTTGTGAAGGATAGATCATGCCTCAGTAACTTGCTCAGGTTTTATAACACAGAGACGGCTGAACTGGATGAGTGTAAAGGTCCTGGCTAAGGTCTAGCAGTATCACTACTGGACCTGGCTAAAGCCTTTGACAGGATACCGCATGGAATTCTAATCCTTAAACTGCAACATATGGGAATGGATATAGGGTTGGTGAGATGGATAGGAGGGTGGTTGATGGAGAGATACCAGAGAGTAGTTTACTCAGGAGTAGAGTCCAAAAGATGGCCTGTGACTAGTGGTGTGCCACAGGGTTCTGTTCTTGGACCACTGCTGTTTAATTTATTCATTAACGATATACGGAATGAACTGAGAGGAACGGTTCCTTTGTTCGCTGATGATGCAAAGTTGGGTAGGGCAATAGTGAATGCAGAAGACGTCAACATTTTGCAGGATGATTTGGATAGATTGGAGGTCTGGGATAAGGAGAATGGATGTCAATTTAATGTGGTAAAATGTAAGGTTATGCATTTTGGGGTGAAAAGATTAACAGCAGTATATCACATTGGTTGAACTGTACTCCAGGAGATTGATGAGGCCAGGGACTTGGGAGTGTTGGTGGATAGGGAGTTGAAGTTTAGGGGGGCACATTGCAAAAGTGGCTAAATCAGTTCATCAAATCACTTGGATGCTGAAGAATACTTTGACGAGCAGAGATAAGCAAGTTATTGTTCCTATCGAGCCTTGATAAGACCCCATCTAGACTACTGTGCCCAGATCTGGTCACCGAGGTTTCTTCTTGATGGGGAGGAGGTTGAGAGGATCCAGAGGCAAGTGACCAAGATGATAGCAGGTCTATGGAATGAACCTTATGAAAACAGGTTGAAGATTTGTGGGTTGCAGAAATTGATTGATAGGCAGAAAAGGGGAGATATGATTGAGACATTCAAATTGCTGAAGGGTTTCTATAGGATTAATTCAGAGGATATTTTTGAGAACAGGACTGGTAGTGGGAGGCCTAGGGGACATCCATAGAAGCTGGACAAGAGTGGTTAGTAAGGGTTTTAGTGCTGGGTTTTTTACTTTTAGAGTGGTGAATGAGTGGAATAAGCTGCCAGAGTCTGTTGTGGGTGGTATGACAGTGAATGAGTTCAAGGCAAAGTATGATAAATACTATGTAGATGTCGAATAGTTGTGATGGACATGATGTTTACGGCCTCCGTCGATGAGTCTAAGGACTCCTTGGAGTCGCCCATAATAATAATAATATATGATTTTTCACAGACATATATCAATAACATAATAATATACATAAAATACAATATGTATAAATACATATAATATTTTATATGTAATTATACACCTTAATAATGTATAATTAGATGTGTTTTTAACAATAAAATTTTTCAGAAAAAATTTTACAGCTCACCAACATCTGAAAATGTGCTACTCGACTCCTAGGCCTAGGCCTAACGTGTGTTGACACATAATTTTTTTTTTTTTTCATCTCTTCAAAGAAATAAGTGTATTTCTACTCAGCATCTTTGTAGTAACCAATTTTTAACTAAAGTGAGGAGATTAAAAGGAGAAAGATCTTCACAAACTTCCAGTCTTCTGAGAAAAGAATGTTTGTAGAAAATTATATACACAGGTATGGTTGTTTCTGTAAGTTACAATAACTGTGTGACTTACATACTTCATCCATTGGATTGTTTTTCTTCAATCCAATGGATGGAATATCAGCATTGCTACTTTACTAGAGGGTTATTGTAGAACAAGGTAGTTTCCCATTGGCTTCTTTGAACAATAATATCCTATGTTTGTAGATGTGTGTGTTCACAGGCCAGTTTGTTGTTTTGAGGGATGGAAAACCCCAGTTTCTGGTAGAAAAAAAAGTGTTTTTTCTCCCAGAAAAACACTAAAGGTTTGTCACATCGTAGACAGGATTCAAACCCAGGTCTTTCCAAATCAAAGTGCTCTATTGAAACCATCAGCACTATGGATGCTCTAAGTTATAACTAGAGAGTATTAGAATATGTGTAGCCCTGTGAAATGGTGCCCTCTATATTACTAGGCTTCCCAAAGAAAAGCCATTCTAATTTGATTCTAATCATTGACTACAGGAACTTTTTTCTAAGCCTTTCTTTGACTGGTCTCAGAGTTAGTAAATCTCTGGCATGGGCAAGCGGGTTTTTCATCTCATAAACTTAAGAAAATTAACCGTAGAACCCACATTATTTAAGATATGAATACATTGCATTAGGGACCATGAGGTGGTGGTGGTATTTGTCTGCCCCTTTTCATTGGATGCTATTTAGAATTAGTGATGGTCTTGGGCCAGCTATTTTTGATGGTTGCATCAGAGAATAACTGCTCCTCAGTCTCTAAAACTTAGTCGGGCTAAAACAACCCTGCCTATTCCATATGGGAATGAAAAGGCATTAGCAAATTTATTTTATTTTATGTATATATTTATTTATTTTTTTCTTGCATTGTTATATTAAATTTTAACATATCACACACACACAATGTCTGTCTGTCCGTCCGTCCCTCTCTCCCTCCCAAAAGATAATTTTTTGTAATGAAATGAAAAACTCCTACAGGAGCACTTTATGTTACAGGCAAGTGCTAGTTTAGGATTGAGTCCACTTCTAAATGAATTGCATTTTGAAGGTTGTATAATATATATATATAGGTAGATTGTTATGATTATTTGTTTGCTATTTTGTAGATTGATGAGAAAAGAATTTCCCATATCTCAGCTGTAATAATGCTAAGAAGATCTGATAAAAGAAAAGACAGAGTAGAAATATCACCAGAACAGTTATCAGATGCTTCTACACAAGCTGAAGTATGTATAATCATTAATTTCTTTGCCTTTTTTTTTTTTTGATAAGTGTGATTATCCTACAATAGTGATAACCACAGTGTGATGTGCTTAGTGATGTAGCACAAGAAACTGTAATTTTATTATTATTATTTTTTTTTTATAATTTCATTTTTTGTTTATTTAGCAACATTATTATTATTATTACTGCACAGACATCTCCATGGAGTCTAAATCTCATTGTGGGAGATCCATGCTAACTTTATCTTCTTGATACCTGTTTCTTTGAACATGGTCATTGACAGAGCACTTATAACAGACTCTGGCAATTCATTCCACATATTCACTACTCTCCAAGTGAACAGAGTATTAAAAAATCTGATGTATAACGCTATTTCTGTGGTTTATTTAGTCTATATATGCATATAAATTGCTCCTTTATTAATGAGAAATTTTAACTTGGACTTCTTTTCTTCTTCTTTTCATGAATATAGGCCATGTCTCCTGATTCTCTAACTCGATTTCTTATATAGATAGAATGGATTCATTAGATTTATAGGGGAATTGTTTTTTTATTATATCAAATAATTTATATCTTTTCTATCTTGTTAAAAGAATTCTCTGTAGGCTCTGAATGTGAAGATGTTTCTGAGTTGAAATACTTTATTTTTTTAATTAGTATTTTAACTCTGCTAAATATAGGGGAAGTACAAGATCTTTGTTTTCTAAATCCTATTTTGTTTTCATTTACAGTTTTTTTTCACAAATGGGGTTGTTTTTAGTTTTTTTGCATATCTAATAAACTTATCCTGTTCTCAATTTTTGCAGTTATTTTCATTTCGAAAAATGGGATAATCATCAGTTAATTTAGTATTATTTATTTTGTTTATTAATATAGGATATCTTAGGTGAAATTCATTTCTTTCATATTTTATCAATTTTATTGGGATTCTAACTTCATCTGCAATTTTCCATTTTTCATCTCATTTAATATTTTGTTCATCATCATCAAATTCTTGTTATGCACTCTTGCTGGGGAGGGCACAGGATAATTATGATAGTACTACATGAAAAAGTTACAGCATTACTAACTTCTGATCAGCAATTTTCCTCCAAATTAATGTGTTATCTGGCAATACTCCAACATTATTGGATCTTATATTTCTGTCTTTTAAAGCACTTTTTACTATATCAGTCATGTCTTCCTTTTTTTTTTTTTTTTTTTCTGCCAGCCTAGCAAAGAACACTTGTTTTGCCGATCATTTCTCTTCAATCTGATATTAGCTCTATTAACACAATGGCAAGTTCTTTCCTAATATCCTTTTTAATATGATACTGCTATTTATGCCATCTGTTTACTTCACTAATCCTTCTCAGAACTCTCATCTCTAAGATCACCAGTCTTTGATCAAGTGTTTTATTTCTAACCCAGATCTCAAATTCATAAGTTAAAATTGGTTGGAACATTGTTATGTATACAGCTAATTTAGTGTTTTCACTTTCTTTCTTATCCCAGATGAATTTATTCAGCTGATTTCCTGCTATACCAGCTTTACTAATTCTGTTGTCTATTTCCATATTTAATCTACCATCTTCACTAAAAATTGTGCCTAATTAGCTGAAATGTTTTACTTGTTCTATAGGTTCACCATTCAGGATATAGTTGTTTTCAGTGTTTCTGCCTATTTTCATTGTCTTTATCTTTTTATTGCTAATTTTCATATGAAATTCATTTGAATACAGTTATTCTGTTTACTCAGGGAATCCTGCAGATTAGTACTGGATTTATTCAGAAGTATAACATCATCCAGATAAGAGCTAAGGTTCATCATCATCAAATTCCTACCCTCAAGGGGTGTACAGGATATGATAGTACTACATGAAAAGTTTACATCATTACTAACTTCCTATCTACAATTTTCCTCCAAATCAGTCTGTTACTTGTCAAGACTCCAACATTATCAGATCTCGTATTTCTATCTTCTTAGGCACTTTGTACCGTATCAATCCACCTATATCTTGGTCTTCCTCTGGGTCGTTTTCCTGCCAACCTGGCAGAGAACACTTGTTTTGCTAATCTTTCTTCTCCCATTCTGTTTAAGTGATGACCATACCACCTGAGATTAGCTCTGCTTATGCATTCCTGGATGCTGACAATGTCAAGCATATCCTTGTTTTTAATATGATATTGACAATGATGCCATCTGTTCATGCTCCTAATCTTTCTCAGGACTCATATCTGCAATCTCTAGTCTTTGGTCAAGTGTTTTACTTCTGACCCAGCTCTCAGATCCGTAAGTTAAAACTGGTTTGAATACTGTCTTGTATACAGCTAATTTAGTGTTTTGGCTAATTTATCTCTTATTCCATATAAATTTAGTCATTTAACTTCCTACCATACCAGCTTTGTTAATTCTGTTGTCTATTTCTATATTTAATTTACTATCTTCACTAAAAATCGTGTCTAAGTAGCTGAAATGTTTTGCTTCTTCTGTAGATTCTCCATTCACAATGCAGTTGATAGTTTCAATGAATCAACCTATTTTCATTGTCTTTGTCTTGTTATTGCTGACCTTCATATCAAATCTATTACAACAGTTATTCAGTTTAGTCAGAGAATCTTGCAGACTTGTACTGGATTTATTTAGAAGTATAACATCATCTGCATAAAGCAAAGAGCTGACATTAACATCTCCAATTTTGATATCAGGTTTAATACCACTTTCCTTCATAATGTGATCCATATAGATAATGAATAACAGAGGGGATAATGTACATCCCTGTCTAAAACCAGATTTAACATTAAGCCATCTTCCTGTACTTCCTTCAATTCTAATTGCTGACTTACAACTCAAATAAAGACTAAGTATTGCTCGATATAATGCCCCATTGATATCATATAACTGTAGCATACTGAATAGCTTCTCTCTTGGCACCTTGTCATATGCCTTTTCCAGATCTACAAAACTTAAATACAGATCTTTATTATATTCCCATGCTTTCTCAACTATTTGTCATAAAGTGAAGATCTGATCCTGACAGCCTGTATTTGGCCTGAATCTAGCTTGTTCTTACCAAGCTTTTCTTCCACAATTCTTCTCAACCGTTTTTCAAGTATACTTGCATAAATCTTACCAGGAACACTAGGGAAATACCTCTGTAATTCTCACATTCAGTTTTATTTTCCTTTTTATATATGGGTACTATGAGAGCTCTACTCTAGTCATCGGGAATTCATCCCTCTGTCCAGGCCTTCTGAACTATGCAGCGCAATCACTGTAAGACTTTTATACCTCCATACTTCAACATTTCTGGTTAAATATCATCTACTCCAACTGCCTTTCCACATTTCAAGCCTTTGATGGCTTTTTCTACTTCAAGTATGGATATGTATTCCTGACTGTATGCCTGTTGAGTGCTTTTTACCACTGTGCTATCACTGCCTGTTTCATTTAGCAATTTCTCGAAGTAATTACTCCATACTTCAAGGATATCTTTTTCTCCCATTTTCATGTCACCTTTATCATCTCTAACTCCTTTTACGGCACTCTTTCCTCCATTTCTAAGCTTCTTCAACAACCTCCAGAATATCTTACCATCGTGATATTTATTTTCTATGTTCTTGTCAAAGTCCTCCCATGACTTTTGTTTAGCTAGTTTTACACAGTGTTTGGCTTTCTTACATTTGTCTCTGTATTCCCTAAGAGCACAAGCTGAGTTATTTGCCAGGAACTTTTGATATGCTTTCTCTTTTCCTTCACTGCCTCTTTATCTTCCTGTGTCCACCATGGAGTTCTGATTTTTCTATCCTTACAGACAACCTCACTACATGTCTCTCTGGCTGAATCATATTTAGTACCACTTTCCTTCATAAGTGATCCTTATAGATAATGAATAACAGTGGAGATAATGTGCACCCATGTCGTACACCTGATTTAACATCAAACATCTTCTTGTACTTCCTTCAATTCTAATTGGTGACCTACAGTTTAAATAGAGACTTTATTACTCGATAAAGTGTCTCTTTTACACCATATAACCATAGTGCTTTGAAGTGCTTTCCTCTTGGCACCTTGTCATATGCCTTTTCCAGATCCTCAAAACTTAAATACAAATCCTTGTTATATTTCCATGATTTCTCAATAATTTGTCTTAAAGTGAAAAATCTGATATTTTGTTTAATCTGTTTAATGTTATGTTATTGTAAGTAACATTTTAACTTAAAAAAATTAAAAAAATTGTGTCAGAATAAAGTTAATTACACATAATCATAGAAGCTGTGAAGCTTCTAGGATTAACATTGTTTATTCTAACTTTACCTTGTGATTATGCTGATACACTGATGATGACCTATTAGTTTCTGATTGAAATATTTGATTTATTTATTTATTCTTGAATATGAGTGTCTAATTAATTTTTAAAAGATAATTCTGTTTATTTAGAGGATGTGTTTACTCATCACACTAGTTATTATCTCTGCTCTCCTCCTTTTATCCTTATAGTAGAGAGCTGAGGAGAACAGAAATAAAGCATGACATGATGACTGATCTATGTGAGCAAATGCTGTGTAATTTGTGAACCTGTGGAGTGAATCTGAAAGAAAGTTGAAATAGTTTAAGGTAGATGGACTGCATTTGAAAGGATTCGGACATTTTGGATATTTGGAGCAACTGCTGTTTGATGAAAGAGAGGATGCACAGACAGTCAGGATATGGTGAGTATATCATAGCAAGGATCAACAAGAAATGAAAAAACATTCCAGGATAGATAGAAGACAGATACAAGGTGAGAGAGAGTGATTAATGTAGGACAGAGTAATAATTATGCATAAGAGTAGGGTAGGTAGTGAAAGCAAGGAAATTAAAACAAAACTGGTCATCATGAGGAGAGATAGTTTTGGTGGAGTGGATTGTTGTGTTTTAATACTAATGCAAGGAGTGATACAAAATAAATAATGGAAAAAGCTCACGTAGAAAGATTATTTAATAGTATAATTTTCGCCTGTGTGTCACAGGCATCTTCAGTACATTAAGCTCAAAATTAAACACTAACTGACAATTCCAAAAAGCGCCACCTAAGTAACTGGTGTAAGATAACTAAAAAGGTCAATAACTTTCCTAAAAAAAAAAAAAATTAATACAATAAAAAGTTAGAAAAGATTAGCTGATTTGTAAAGTACTATCTCCCATAAAGGGGATTAGAAAAATATAAGTACATAAGGGATAGTAATGCGCGTTATTTCCTCTGTGTTTGAAGAGGAAGACATATTAAAACTACTCAAAGTTCTTTTAATGAAGCAATTCTTATAACCATTAGATAGAAAGGAAGAAGTTATATATTGTAGTTCTTTCTGTAAAAGATCGTCTGAAGAACAAAAGGAGTGGGCCCGATGAACCAGTGTTTTAATAGTTCCTGCCTTTTGACTGGGATGGTGATGAGATTCCGCATGGATATAATGGCCTGTATGAGTCTTCTTTCTATAAACTGAGAAATGTAGGTTACCATCTGGTTAGCGAAGAATTAGAAGATCTAAAAAGGCTAACTGCTTATTTGATTCTACTTCTAGGGTAAACTTGATCCTAGGATGAAATGCGTTTAACTTAGTGAGAAATTGTTGAAGTTCATCAGAAGAGCCATTCCATACAGCAAAAATGTCATCGACATATCTGAACCAATGAGTAGGTCTGGGAGAAATGTTGTCAAAGATACGTTGTTCAAAATGTTCCATAAAGAAATTGGAGATAGCAGGAGAAAGAGGATTACCCATTGCTGTTCCTTCAATTTGTTGATACAACTTATTTTTAAAGGAAAAATAACCAGAATTTATTACAAAATCAAATACGTTTACAATGTCTGAAGGAAATTCCTGTTGTAGTAATTCAATACTTACCGAAAGAGGCACATTTGTAAATAAAGAAACAAGATCTAAACTGATTATGATATCAGAAACGTCCAAATGAAGATCTGAAATTTTATTTTTGAAATCCAAAGTATTTTTTATATAAGTATCAGTTCTTCTAGTTTAAGAGGAGAGTAAATTTGATAAAAATTTTGAGATTTTGTAAGTGGGGCAACCTATACAATCTACCACTGGTCTTAAAGGAATGCCTGGTTTATGAACTTGGACGTTTGGACGTTTCTGATATCATGATGGAATGGAATCTTTTGTATGAAATGGCTCTTCTGATGAACTTCAACAATTTCTCACTAAGTTAAACGCATTTCATCCTAGGATCAAGTTTACCCTAGAAGTAGAATCAAATAAGCAGTTAGCCTTTTTAGATCTTCTAATTCTTTGCCAACCAGATGGTAACCTACATTTCTCAGTTTATAGAAAGAAGACTCATACAGGCCATTATATCCATGCGGAATCTCATCACTATCCCAGTCAAAAGGCAGGAACTATTAAAACACTGGTTCATCGGGCCCACTCCTTTTGTTCTTCAGACGATCTTTTACAGAAAGAACTACAATATATAACTTCTTCCTTTCTATCTAATGGTTATAAGAATTGCTTCATTAAAAGAACTTTGAGTAGTTTTAATATGTCTTCCTCTTCAAACACAGAGGAAATAACGCGCATTACTATCCTTTATGTGCAAGGCATCAGTGAACGTATAGCAAAAGTTTTAAAACCACTGAATAATTTTGTTGCCTTTCAACCGTTTAGAAAAATCTCCACCTTTCTTCCTTCTCATAAGGACAAGCTTCCACATCTTAATCATCCAGGTGTCTACCAGATTCCATGCTCTTGTGGATTATCTTATTTCGGACAAACGGGAAGATCTGCCTCTATTCGGCTAGAAGAACACCAATCTTATATTGAATACTTTAAACCTGAAAAGTCTGGACTTTCTGAACATGCCATCTTCACTGATGGTACAATCTTAGGCCACAACATATTCGACCCCTTTTTTCCCAATGCTCCTTGTATATATGTGTAGCCATAACAAGTTATATCCTGGCTTTTCTACATACCTACAGCTGCAGTTCTGCTTGACCTGCAGGTTGGGCAACTTTCTCTTTTCCATGCCCAAACAGACACACACTCCAGAAGACTGAATGGAAACAATCATATTACAGCTAATTCTCTTTTTACACAGGTTTTTTTACACGATTTCGAAATAACATGGTTTAGAAAACAAAAGCAATTCTATTTTTACATCGTATATTTTGATTTAACATGGTTCAAATGGCACTTATTTTTAAAATTTCTGTTTGAATTCAATTCAGTTCTGTTAAAAAGGGTATTTCCATTATAATTATCATTTCCCTAGTACGGTACATATGTACTTAAACTTGAATTTTGAGGAAACCCCTCGATGTTTTAAATATCAGGGATTACTCTATGCTACAGAATGTAGACAAATGTCAAGTAGAACTTATATAGCCAAATCACAAAAAAGTGTTGGTGGCTTTAAGCAGCTAAGGATCATGTGTGTGTGTGTGTTATTTTGCAGCAGTACTTCAAGAGATTGTATATTAAAACCATTATTCATTAATCGATTCTTAAGACCAAAGGCAATGAAAGATGTGGATTTTAACATGTTACCAGTGCACTGGAAGGCAAATAAAAAAAAGGTTAGGTTACAAAAGAAATTTTTAATGAATGGTTCCATCAATGTTTTGTTCTAGACGTTAAAACACTATTTGATGGAAAAAAATGTGGACTTTTATGGATTATAGACATGGATTATAGAAAAGTTTTATGGATTATAGACATTGTGCCCGTTCATCCTGTTTTAGAACACTTGAATGTGGAATTTTGTTTTCAATAACCTAATACAACCACTAAGACTAGGGTGTGATCGCTACCTTCAAAACTTACTACATAAGAAGAACATTTCAGTACATTGTGGATAAACTAGAAAAGGATAATTTACTGACAGTTATTGATGTGAGGAAGAAATTTTCTATTTTGAATTGCATCGAACATGTCAATTCTGATAATGCCAGCAAAGTTGGTGTTATCAGAATTGAAACCATCAGCATTAAACGCATACTGGAAAGTTACTTGGCCAGAATGTGTGAAAATGAAACCCTGTACCTTAGCACAACTGAATATCCCAATATCATCAGATTAGCATATGCAGTTGGCAGAGATGGATTTTTCATCTGCAGATATTGAAGAATTAATGGTTGACAAGACTATTAGTGACGACAAAATAATAGAAGCTGGTCTTGAGAATCTTGATGGAAAAGAAAAAAAAAATGATGATGAAGAGATTTCACTCACTGCAGGATTAATTAAAGAAGGACTTCAAATGGCTAGTAAAATTTAAAAGTCATTTTCTTACACATGATCCAAATACTGAACGAGCTAAACAGTTTAAATGTGAATTGAAGTCATCTATGGTGTGATATGTAGAATTATACAAAGATCTAGTCAAAACAGGATTTGAACGATTAATTACAGAGTTTGTGGTAAAAAAAAAATCAACCTTCAGAATTATTGGAAATTAGTGCCAATTTCCAATAATCTATTTCCTTTTACTGAAGAAAACGTTTTGCCATTGCAGTATGAACAGGACAGCCAAAATGTTTCAAGTGATGGAAGTGATTTAATTCCAGTCTCACACAAAAGAATGTGGCTATTGTCAGAAAGATACAGCAAATAAAATTTAACTAATAACCATATGCGTAGGTGTATTTGGACCTTTTCGAATTTCTGTTTTATTAGTGACACATTATTATCTTTAAGAGATGCATATATATATGTTTTGTTTGAAAATAACTTATTCTTTGTATCGGGTTTTCACATCTGGAACCATTCTTCTATTTTTTCATATGCACTGTATTTTTTTACAATGTTTTCATTTACATGATTTTTTTCTGGAACCAATCTACCTTGTAAATGGAGAATTGGGTGTACTTTTCATACTTTAGCTGAATTTACACACAAATTCTCAGCATTTCTCCAAAGATGATGTAGTTTCCATGACTTGCTGCTTAGGTCTCGCCTGAGTAAATAATATCTCAAGGCCCTCTCATGATGAAAAATTCAATGAAGTGCAGATCATTCTGCTACCAGACTTACTCTACACATCGAGACACTCACGTCCATTTCTTCTACACAGACTGCACATTAAATCATTTGCTGTCTTAACCTTCCTTCTTAACTCCATTCTGTTGTACTCTTATCCAAATTATTGTAATAAGATGTTGATACACCACTTTACTATGTGTATATTGAAATGCAATGTCTGCTGTGCCATTATTTCTAAGGATCTAGTCCCACTGATGAAACTTAAGTAAAGCTTACTCAAATACCAGATAATATTTACTCAGAGTAAATATTCTCTGGATAGTGATGCTTTTCATAATTCATGGCACTATGCACATTCAAGAAGGAGGGGGGGGCACGTGCTATGCATTATGGATTCTAGAGCAACATTATATATATATATAGAAGCTGAGAATGAAGGCCGCTAAGAAGGGGTTGAGGACTAGATTCTCTCAGAGGATGGTGCATGATTGGAATGGATTGCCATTGGATGTTGTGAGTGCAAGCAGT
Source organism: Typopeltis vanoorti (assembly GCF_054136105.1). Taxonomy (NCBI): domain Eukaryota; kingdom Metazoa; phylum Arthropoda; class Arachnida; order Uropygi; family Thelyphonidae; genus Typopeltis; species Typopeltis vanoorti. The sequence continues at coordinate 74,793,246 of NC_143558.1, read as the reverse complement.
GTGAATGAATTCAAGAATATGTATGATAGCTAGTGTGTGTAGTATGTGGCCTCCCTTGATGAGTTTCTGACTCCCTGGAGGTCTTTCTTAATAATAATTATAATAATAATATATAATATATATATATTCCATACACAAGAGGTTGCAGATATATATTTATGTATATATATTCAGCTGTGGCAGTCACAAGACCACGTCCTCTTGCATGAGAACAACAATGCAGCTGGTACGTAAATTCATTCTAATGTGAGCAATCCGTTAATAATTTAGAACTTTGGTGATGTACCCAAGTAATGTTTTTATGTATCTCTTTTTTTTTTTCCTCTTCTATGTATTATGCACCCGATGAGGTATTCTAGAAAGATGAAACTTAGTAGTTCCTTTAAAAATAAATTACCATATTTATTCGAATATAATTCTCCCTCATGTATATCTTGCATCCCCGATTTTACTTTACGAAAAAAGAAATTTTCACGTATACCTCACACACGAAAAAAGGATAAAACTTTAAGAAATAGATAGTGAATGTTGTTATGGCAGTTTCAAATATTTTGGAATTCAGTATCAGCATTTCAGCTCAGCAATCATCGGCTTGCCTTTGTTGTTGAGTCATACGATCTTTTGTTAATACTGCACCAATCATATGTACATCTTCATAGCTGCGCTATCTCTCTACTAGCCTACCATTGCTGTCCATTTTGTGCTCCTTTTTCACTTCTCATTAGTCATTCATGAAGGATTGTTCATAACATATCTCAATTCTTGTAAATTACTGGTAATTTTTTTTTGAAATATGGAGAAAGGTTCACATTACAGTGCTGGTTTTAAAACTCAAAAAACATATGATTCCAAAATGATAACAGGACAAGTAATAATGATTACAGAATCATTGTCGCTAAAGATTCAAATATATCTAGTGATGAAGGTGAGTCGCTGATTGTGTAAATAACATTGATAATTAAAATTTAAATGTATTCATTTTATAAATAATGTGAGCAATTGTAAATTATAATTGAATACTGCAGATTTAATTATAAATGCCAATTTAGTTTTTTCCTGAAAATCTTCAGTTTCCAGCATATATCTCACACCACAATTTTTTAACTTTAGTTTTGGGATAAAAAGTGCAAGTGAATATGGTAATTATTTTCTGTTTTAATGTTTGACTGTATATAGTCACATTAGTTATTTTCCTTAAAAAAATAAATAATAATAAAAAAAAAAATATATATATATATATATATATATATATACATACATGTAGAAAGTATTTTACCTTGGGTATAATAAATGTTAAAAATACTAAGCTATTTTAAACCTTGTTTTACTCCATTTCCCAAGTAAGCAAACAGACAAACAAGTCAAGTTTGCGCCTGCACGTATTGGAAGTCTAGCTGACCCTCAAAGTAGTGCAAGACCAAGGCAACTCTTGGTAAAAGTAGATAAGCTCTGATCACTAATCTTAATATATATATATATATATATATATATATATATATATATATATATATATATATATATATATCCATGCACAAGAGGTTAAAGAACATTAACCTTTAGTGTTGTGTGTGTGTGGTGGTGGGGGGGGGGTAGATGAGGATTGAGAAAGAAATTTATTGACAGTTTTCTTGAAGAGATGCATGTTGTTGTTTGGGAATATTCATGAGAAAAACTGCTACAGAAGATGGAGGTATATTTAATAAAAGAGGATGAGAAGAAGCAGGTTTGGTGTGTTTGCAGTTGCACAATAAAGAGGTGCTGCAGCTGCTGCTGCTCTTGTATTAACAGGTGCAACAAACAATAGAGGAATGATCATTGCCAGTTTAGTGGAGCAATGACTTCTGAAGTATCTGTAGAATAAACCAGTGTAAAACATTATGATATAGAGGTTGTAGTGAATCTGTAAGAGAGGGATTGTCTATGAGCCAAATTGCTCTCCACTGGACAGTGTCAAGAATTTTTAGAGAAGTTTTAGGTGAATGAACCACCCAAAACATGTGAGCAGTATTCTAATAAGGATGGGTGGATTTGTATAAAACTAATAGTTGGTTGGGTGTAAAATTATATATTGAATAAAAGAGAATGGCTCGGTTTTTTTGGCTGCTGAGGAAGTTATTGTTGTGATGTGTTTATGCCAAAAGAGACTGGAGGTAAGTTTAAGTCAAAGCAGAGAGATTTGTCTGAAAGGATAAGCGAGCTGTCTGTTGAGAGAAAAGGCAAGAATGTGATTTGGGTGTGTTGAAAGATAATATGTAGATCAATGTTCAGGGCACTGGTTGTAGATGATCTTGGCACATGGGATGTCTGTACATTACATGCTTGTCAAATGAATAGGATGAATGCAGAGTACTCTTGTCTGCATAGCTGTGGATGGGATTAGTGGTGATTCAGAGTTGATCATTTATGTATAGGAGAAAGAGAGTATGTGACAGGAGAATCCTGAGTTGTTTTTTTCTTCTTCCAGGGTGAATTTGATTCTGGGGCGTTGGTTGTTTAAGTGTGTTAGGAAGGAGAGGAGTGCATCGGAGCCATGTGGACAAATAGCGAACACATCATCAACATAGCGAAGCCAAATGGTTGGTTTTTGTGGGGAAGAGTTTAAGGCTTTCTCTTCAAAAGTCTCCATATAAAAGTTGGCCAAGGGTGGGGAGAGTGGAGAACCCATGGCTGTCCCCTCTATTTGTGTGTAGAATTTTCCTTGCCAAACAAAATAGCCTGAGTTCATTGTGAACTGAAATAGGGCTGTGATATTGGGAGGAAATTTAGCTTGGATTATCTCTAAGGATTCTTTGAGTGGGACATTTGTTGTGAATAAGGAGGAGACATCAAAACTGACCATTATATCAGCGTGTTTGAATGTAAGGTTTTCTATGCTGGCTTTGAAGTGGGCTGAGTTTTTTTGTGTGAAGGTGTGTTGCTAGTATAGTGTGATAGAGCTTTGGCCAAATGTTTAGCTAGTTTGTATGTAGGTGAATCAATGCCATCCACTATGGGACGTAATGGCACATTTTCCTTATGTATTTTTGGGAGTCCATAAATACGGGGGGGGGGGGTATGGAGTTAAATGGTTTTAATTTGTTAGTGACTTCCACAGGCCAAGAGATGACCTTCTTAAGGAGCCTGTGGAGTTTTCTAATTTGTGAGTTGGTGGGATTGTACTCGATAGGGAGGTAAGTAGCCCGATCTAACAATAGAGCTTTCAGCTTACCTGTGTAATCCTTTTGGTTAAGCAATACTACGATATTAGACTGGATGTGGCTTGTGTTCTGACTAAAGCTAAACCACCAAAAGCCAACATGCCCAGTAAAGAAATTAAATCTCTACTAGAATTAAAGAAAAACAAGAAAATAATAATCACCAAAGCTGATAAAGGGAACACCACAATATTGCTTAACCAAAAGGATTACACAGGTAAGCTGAAAGCTCTATTGTTAGATCGGGCTACTTACCTCCCTATCGAGTACAATCCCACCAACTCACAAATTAGAAAACTCCACAGGCTCCTTAAGAAGGTCATCTCTTGGCCTGTGGAAATCACTAACAAATTAAAACCATGTAACCCCCCCCCCCCATATTTATGGACTCCCAAAAATACATAAGGAAAATGTGTCATTACATCCCATAGTGGATGGCATTGATTCCCCCACATACAAACTAGCTAAACATATGTCCAAAGCTCTCTCACACTATACTAGCAACACACCTTCACACAAAAAAACTCAGCCCACTTCAAAGCCAGCATAGAAAACCTTACACTCAAACACACTGATATAATGGTCAGTTTTGATGTCTCCTCCTTATTCACAAATGTCCCACTTAAAGAATCCTTAGAGCTAATCCAAGCTAAATTTCCTCCCGATATCACAGCCCTATTTCAGTTCACAATGAACTCAGGCTATTTTGTTTGGCAAGGAAAATTTTACAAACAAATAGAGGAGACAGCTATGGGTTCTCCACTGTCCCCCACCCTTGGCCAACTTTTATATGGAAATGTTTGAAGAGAAAGCCTTAAACTCTGCCCCACAAAAACCAACCATTTGGCTTCGCTATGTTGATGATGTGTTCGCTATTTGGCCACATGGCTCCGATGCACTCCTTCCTAACACACTTAAACAACCAACACCTCAGAATCAAATTCACCCTGGAAGAAGAAAAAAACAACTGCCTTCCTTTCTTAGACACACTAGTCACCCGCCAGCCTGATGGAACCTTGGTTTTTTCAGTCTATAGAAAACCCACCCATACAGGCAGATACATTCACCAACAATCCCACCATCCCTCCTCGCAACATTATGGAGTCATTAAGACACTACACAACAGGGCTAAACTTATCTGTTCAAATGACAGTGCCCTAACCACAGAACTAAACCACATTCTCAATACTTTCTCAGCCAATGGCTACCCCCCCCCCAAAATATGGAAACCAGTAAACCACAACCCCCCCCACAACAAGGATTACTCTAAATCCATCACCATACCCTATATCCGAGGCACCTCAGAACAAATTACAAAAATCCTAAAAAAACATGACTTAACTTCTTGTTAAAGACCATATAAAAAATTGGCATCCCTTATCCTCTCTACTAAAGACCAACTCCCCGCCCCCCTAGACCTACCTGGTGTATACCAGGTCCTTTGCAGCTGTAAGCTATCCTATTTTGGCCAAACAGGCAGGACAGCAAATATCAGAATTTCAGAACACAAGGACTATATCCGGTTTCACCAATACAGGCACTCTGGTCTTGCTGACCATGCGCTGGATACCTGCCATAGAATACGGTGGAAAAAAGCCATGATAATACACCGTAGTAAATACAGATATGAAAGGCTTTTCATGGAATCAGCTTCAGCCCTAAGAAACAATCCAAACCTCAACAAATTTTGCTGCATGACACCACCTCAAATTTGGGAAACCTACATCAGAAGACCTTCAACCCAATCGCCCAAGAATACCAACATTGCCTGCTAGGGGACACCATCAGGACTTTAGGAGAAATAATAGCTTCTCGCTTCTTCCTCACTTACTGTTTGTTGAGCCTGCATGCATGTGCCTTGTTCTTAAGTTTCTTGAAAATGCAGCGTGACGTTGCCGAAATATTGAAGTATATTAAAATTTATTTTAATGTATATCCTAGTTGACGTTGTAATTTCCTTAAATTATTTCGTAAAAAACACCCACGTATTTCAAGATGTGGATAAGAAGCTAGAAAGAAATAATACATTTCAAAATCAAATGTCCAATAAAATTTATCATCCTTATATGCTGAGATTATATGATATCTGTAATAGAACATCATTTTTCTTGAATGAATTTTGAATTGAAAATGTACAAATTAATGTTTGTAAACATTGTTTTATAAGAAATTAATGCTATATGTAAAAATTTGTTTCTAAATTTAGAAGTATTTAATCTAAAATTAAAAAAAAAAAAATATATATATATATATATATATGTATGTATATTATTTTTTAGCAACTTGCTCATGAAATGTGTAGGCCAATGCGTGTTTTGGGTTGGTATCATTCTCATCCTCATATTACTGTATGGCCATCGCATGTAGGTAAGAAATATCAGACTGTTTGATTTTTTTTTTATTTTAAGTTTAACAGTAATATAAATATACTTATAAAGAAGACTGTTATGTAATCCAGTTCTCCCCTTCTCTAGAAACCAAATATGAAAGTTTTTTGAGTCAATTTTGGCCTCCATGACAGGGGTAGTTGTGGTTGCACACTAGGCAGCCACAGTGAAAATGTCTACCACCTAAAGAATTTCACAGTACTATGCGACAACAAGATTTTAACACACAGTTTGTTGTTTAGAGAAGAGAATTGCCATATTTAACTAACTAAGAAGAATAAGTCTAATTTGAAATATAGGAGCTTTATTAAATATATACTATGATGTGATAATTATTACTCATGTTAGTAATGATAATTATTACTGAAAATGTAATATTAATTATTACATTTTCACTTATTTACATCAGTGTCCATTTGTTCTTTTTACAGAATGAATTATCGGCTATTCCTTCACCTACTGGCTAGACTGTAAGTTAGAATAGTGACTTATCTGAAGCGGAGATGCCTCTGCAGCTCAACCATGCCCTATGTTTGGAAAGACAAGGGTTTAAATCCTTTCCAGAGTATTATGAATGATTATAAGGGTTTTTCAATTGAAGGTGAGATAATTGGCCTCACTCTCTCATGTTTATCTGTCAGCCACTCTGCTATTCATACATAGCTTTATTTCCATCCTTATTTGCTGTAATTTATTTAGCAAAGTTCCATGCATTATCCTGTCAAATGCATTTGCAAAGTGCAGAAGTATCATTGTGTAACTCCCCTTTATCCAGTTATGTTTTCACTTTATTATAAAAAGTAAATTACTCTGGCATGGTCAGCCTTTCGTAAAATGATTCTGCTCAGTTCAATGAAAATTCATCAGATGACATTCACTAAAAAAGCAATTCACTGAATAAAGAGTTCATCAGACAATAAATTAATGAATGGCATTTTATTGCAGAGCCAATTTATTGAATAAACAGTTCACCAAACAAGAGTTCAATGAATGACAATTCATCATAAAAATAATTGAAAGAAATGATTCAAGAATAATTTTTGATGCATTTATGATTCCTTTCATAATTCATTGAAACAGTTACTTTGGTAGGATATCTGCTATTCAGTGATATCAAATTATCTTTTTAAAAATTAAAATTTTTAGCAGTGCCCAGTTTTGAATAAATGAATAAAAAGTAAAGGATGACTTTTAGTTTTATAATATATGTAAATATTTCTTAAATGTATAATAAAAATGCCTTGTAATTAGAAATTTCCTGAGTAACATTTTGCATAAAAGAAATTTTTGTATAGTTATGTTTTTTCACAAAATGTTTGTGATATTTATTAAAAAAAGTCTTACCTTTAATTTAGTTTTAATTATTTAACTTAAAACACTTGGGAGAAGAATGCATTAAACTTTCATTGATGAGGTTTCGTGCTTATAAAGAACCATAATCTTGTTTGTATAATAAGTGATGATTTTACTTTCCTTTACTGCCATGTTATTTGCCATGTCAAGCAGTAGTGTTTGACAAGGCAAAATTTGCGTTTCCAAAGAGGAAGTTGATATAGTGAGAGAGAAAAAATAGAATAGCTATGGAGTTTATTAGAACAGAATGCCTTCTGGAAGTTGAAAGGAGAAATATAGTATAAAGGAAAGCATGTTTCTTAAGACAAAAAAGATGGAAAAGAGCATCATGAAGAAAACAAACAGTTATTCCAAAATTAACAGATCAATTTCTTTTAAAAGAAGCTAAGTTGGAGTGTAGATGAACGTGAAAAGAAGAATTATAGTTTCTCCCAAACCAATGGAGAGTTCTTTTTGATATACTGAGCAATTTATTCTAGTTAAACATTGTAACCTCAAAAGTAATGAACTTTTTGTGCTCGAGGATAAAGAAGTTTCCACAAGAAAAAAGGGCACTTTAAAATTATGTTTGTATCCAAAGAATTAGGAAAAACAATTGAATATGTTAAAGAAGACATGAAAGAAGAAATATTGTTTTATGCAAGAATAAAAAAATTTTATACATACTGTTTTATGTTAACTCAGTTAACAGAAAACAGTACTATTATTATTATTGCATGGATGCCTCCATGGAGTCCTAAGACTCATCGTGGGAGACCCAAACTATCACAATATCTATTGTACCTCTCCTTGTAACTGTCAATACACAGAGCACTCACAACTGACTCAGTCAACCCATTCCATTCATTCACCACTCTCCAAGTGAAAAATCTAGTCCTCATGCATTTGCTAACTGCACTCTTATCCAACTTCCAGGGATGACCTCTTGTTTTGTCCCTCTAGCCAAGTACTGAAACATTTCCTTTAACATGTTCGCTGCCAACTACGAGTATACTCGTAGTTTGTATATGAGCTTCACAAGCCAACTATGAGTATACTCGTATGTCGATTTACTGACCTCCTATGCCAAACATGAGTTAACCCTTAGTATAATTACCTTAATTTGGACTTCTGAATAAAGCGGAGAGCACGCCTGGGGGCTTGGTAGAAGGGAAATAATTTCAACTAAAATATAGTATATTATATATGTGCCTCAGAAGCCAACTACGAATATACTCGTATGTCGATTACCAACCTCTTATGCCAAGCGCGAGTTAATCCATAGTATAACACGGAATTTGTAAATCAATTTAAAACTAATAAAATCAATAAAAAAAAAAACAATTTATTCAAATTAAGAATGGTAAATTTTAAAACAATTTTCTACGCACAATGGTGGTTTTTCCTGGCAAACAGGACAATAATAATGTGTTTTGCGTCGTCGTTTGTTTCGTGTACACACACGGCATGGCTTTGTCGGGTGATTCTTTTTTTCTGTTGGTGGTAAAATTTCCAAATAATGAAAATCCTGATTCCTCCTGATATTATTTGATGCTGTAAACTCATCCATTCCAACAAAAACTGAGATAAATTGATCTCTAAATTTTAACGCAGTCATTGCATTTCCAGTAATTATGTTATAAAATTTATGCACATTTTGAATGTATACCTCAAAAATGCGTATTACTAATTTCTTTGGCCATCTAATTGTCTTTTGTAAGCGGAATAGTAAGAAAGCATTTGATCAGAAAGATTGGTGCCTGACATACCCAAATTATAATCTCTAATGATATTTGGTTTTAATTGAAATTTACCATTCCGATTTTGCACTTCAACCATTTCAAATTTGTGCATATTTGAAATGGAAAGACCTTCCCTCTTATGCTTCCATTTGCTAACTACAACAGGACCTCTTCTTTGCCAGAAAAATTCCCCTTTCTTTAGTTTCTTCTGAATAACATCTGGTGGATTTTTTTCCTATTATTTCTCAGCATTCCACACATGTACATTTTTCTGTCAATAAGTGATTCCGTCAGAGCTACAAAATTATAAAAATTGCCCATATGCAATACATAACCCCTGTCTAAATATTCTTCCATCAAGTGGAATACAATATCATATGCATGACCCATTTTCACTAAAGAGGATTCAGATTTTCCTGTATAAATTTTTATTTTTATCACCAATCCATTCGATTCACATAGTTCATAGAATTTCACGCCATATTTATGTTTTTTGTTTTTTATGTATTGCCAAAACGCCAGTCTACCATGCCATAACACCATTAACTCATCAATACATAAGTTTTGTCTGGTGTGTAACTATTTTGCACACACTGTTAAAAGGATCTAGGACTGGTCTTAATTTGTGCAATTTATCATTAGCGGCTTGGGAATTATCTGTGAAATGCAAATGATGCAATAAAATTTGAAATCGATTTCAGCTCATTTTAGAGCGCCAAAATGGCAAATTGTAAAGTTGATTTGTATTCTAATAATGCTCAATAGATGGTAAATTACAAGGACACATATGAAGTAAAAGTGCAAGAAATAATTTCATTTCAGATATGTCTGTTGCTTTCCAGTTTGAAATTCTTTGACTTTTTTATCTGTGCTCGGCTTTGCTCAATATTTTGTAAAGCATATAAATTGGTTTGTTCTACTAAAATTGTGAGAAAATCTTCAGAAAAGTTCAACTAACCTTTGATACTGAAATTTCCAGTGTCAATTTTGAAACCTGCAGTTTCAACAAAGTCAGATTGTGGGGGCTCTTGTTCTGAATTTTTCCAGTAAGTAGATGTTGATGTATTTGGCTGGATGCTAACTTCATCTTCAAAAGTTTCTTCATCATCTGAATCACCGCTAGAGTCGTCTGTAGGATCATCTTCGGAATCGGAAGCACATATTTCATGAAATTCATCATCACTCATATTAGCATAAGCTTCTACTTCTATATCAGTAAGTTTTCTTTTACTGGCCATGGCAAAATTGAAAGATAGACTAGAAACTAAAACTAGACTAGACGCAATAAACACCATTGTCAGTGCATGTAATATATATGTGGAAGTGATACGAGATTACTCGTAGTTGGCCTATGAAACAAAATTCTGTCTGATAAGCCAGCTACGAGATTACTCGTAGTGACCTTGAAGACTCAAAAGCGCTTGGCGTGCGGGAACAAACTATGCCTGAGGAGCGTGGCAGCGAACGTGTTAAGTAACTTAAATGTTTCTATCATATCCCCCTCCCCGTTTTTCCATGTATCTACTAACTTTTGCAATCCACAAACCCTCAATCTGTCCTCACAGGAAGCATTTCATCATTCTGTTCACTTGCCTCTGGATCCTCTGCCACTTTCTCATCTCCAAGAAATTCAGATGACCAGACCTGAACAGAGTAATCCATATGTGATGGCATCAAGGCTTTATAAAAAGGAATGATAACTCCCTTATCCCTGCTTGTTAGTGTCTTCTTCAATAACCAAGTAATCCTGTTAGCCACTCTGGCTACTTTAGCAATATGCCTTCTAAACTTCAACTCTCTATCTACTACTATTACTGCAGAATTTTTGGCTTCATCAATTTCCTAGAGTATAGTTCCTTCAACATGGTACACCGCTTGTAATCTTTGTATCCCAAAATGCATAACTTGACACGTTTCCACATTAAATTGACATCGATCATGTTTTGCCCATACTATCATCCTATTTCAATCATCCTACAAGCTCTCAACATCAACTTGATAAATTATTACCCTACCCAACTTTGTATCATCAGCAAACAACTGAATTACCTTGATGGACCTGTGGTTTCAGTCAGGATTTCTCCATGACTGCAGGTCGTAAAGAGTCCAGCTATTCCTGTCTTGGACTTTTCTTCTTCATTTTCTTCCAACTTTCTTAATCATTGGATCTTCCCACCTTAAGGCTGGTCTTCCAGGTTTCCTTTTGGTATCTCTCGGATACCAGTTTGTAACTCTGACTGTCCATCTGTTGTCTCTCATTCTGGCGAGATGTCCTACCCATCTTCTTTTGCTGTTGTAGATTGTTTTTATTATATCTGTGAGTCCAGACTTCTTCCTGATTTCTGTGTGTGTGTCTCACGTGGTCTATTTTGTTTATATTGCAAATTCTTCTTTCTATTGCATGTTGAGTTGTTATTAAGCTTTGTTCTTCTTTTAAAGTTGTGTTTCATGTTTCACTGCCATAAGTTAATGCTGGTAAGATGTGACTATTGAAAAGATGGGCTGTTATGTTTATATCTATGTTTTGGTTGGTAGTGAAACATGAAACACAACTTTAAAAGAAGAACAAAGCTTAATAACAACTCAACATGCAATAGAAAGAAGAATTTGCAATATTTCATTTTAGGATTCTAGGAGTTTGGGTGAGTGAGATATTAATACCACATCATCGGTGAATAATAGGATATTTAATATTAAATTATTAAAACAACTGAATATTCCCCTTCAAATTATATCCTGTATCATTTATGTCCAAATTAAACAGGATTGGTCCCAGCACAGAGCTCTGCAGCACACAACTAGTCACATGCCTTCTCTGGGATTCTGCTCCTCCATATACTAATTTTTGGTATCTGTGCATCAGCCACCCTTTTATCCATATTACCAGTTTCATATCTATGCCCGAAACAGAGTTCCATATGGTATTCTGTCAAATGCCTCTTCAAAATCCAGCAGTATCATTGTGTAGCCATTCCCTTTATCCAACTCAGCTGTCACTCTATTATAAAACGTTTGTAGATTACTAAGGCATGACTGACCCTTCACAAAGCCAAGCTGCTCCTCATAGAGTACCATATTCTATCTGCACGTTCCCGAATTCTCTTTTTAACCAACTTTTCCAGTACCTTTACTACTGCGTCTTAGATACTGATTGTTCTATAATTTGCTGCTACAGACTTACATCTTCCTTTATGCAAAGGAATTATTTTGCCCTCCTTCCATGCTTTTGGGATTTTGTCTGTGCTTAGACTTAAATTAAACAGCCTAGTCAAAGATATTGCCAGTTCCCATGCATTGTCCTCTTAAAACATGAGCCGATATCAAATTCAATCCCAAGCTGTATTTGCATTCAGATTCTGCAATATCCAAAGTACCTCCAATTCATCCACCTGTGTTCCCATATCAGTCCCTGTCACGTCTTCATCTTTAGCATGCATCCCAAAACACTGATGCCATGACCTTTCCTGCTGATGGAACCGACTTTGTCTTCTTCGGCGCTGAACAACCGGCTTCTGTCCACTGTTTTGACTGCTGATTGGATTCTGGTGTGTAATGGTGAATCCAAGTCTCATTCATAGTAATAAATCAATGCACAAAATCACTTTTATTCTTGTTAAAGCGCTCCAAGCACTGTTCAGAGATTTTCATGCGAGTGTGTTTTTGATCTGCTGTGAGCAAGTGTGGCACCCATCTTGCACAAAGCTTTTTCATTTGCAATTTTTCATGAAAAATATATCCTACACGTTCTTTCGCAATGCCTATAGTCTCAGCAATTTCACGTACTTTGATTCGCCCGTCGTCCAGTACCATATCATGCACTTGATCAATGATTTCTGGTGTTGTTACACTTTTGGATCTTCAAGGCTGGTAACGGCCACATTTAAACTCGGCAGCCCATTTCTTAATTGTCGAAAATGAAGGAGAAGAGTGCCCATAAACTTTTATGAACTTCGAATGAATTTCTTTTGGCGTTAAGTCTTCTTTTACAAAGACTTTTATAACCACACGATACTCAATTTTATCCATTTTAAGGGATGCAGATAACACTTTTGCGTCAGACAGTTGTATAAAGCAAACTACTTGATAGAATGACTTGCAATTTTACATGGATGCTTATGACAGATGTACCAACTTAGAAAAAAAAAAATCTTGTCAATACTGTTGCCATCTATGGTCAAGGCTGAGAACTTTTCAGACTACCCTCGTAGTAGTCAATACATTATTATATTTACATTTTTTTATATAATCAATGGATTCTACCAAACACAGACATAGCTATACGATTGAATAAAGAGTATTAAGCATAGGGTGAATGAGTACACAAAATAGAATGGCAGTAGGAGAGCAGAGCAGTACTTTGGGCCTCTGCCTACAGAAAAATTGGTGCAAACTTGGAGGAAACAAGAGAAGCAAATTCTAAAAAACATTCTCCACAGAAAACTGGCCAGACATTGAAAATGAATTAAAAACTTTAATCGTTGTTGGATATCTACAAAAATGATTATTCAACAAGTAAAATTATTGTCAATGGAAAGAAATAGCATTGATTTTACAGCGTCGCCATCATGTTGTTTTAGATTTATGAAGATAAATGATTTATGCATGCATGCAAAAACGAAAATATCACAAAAAATGGCAGGCAAATTCAAAAATGAAATGATTGAGTTTCATAGATTCATCATAAATGCTAGAAAATAAGACAATTTTGGCCTTTTACAGATAGCTAATATGGATAAAGTGTCTCTGACTTTTGATGTGACCTCGTACAACACTGTTGCAACTCCAAAGGTAAAAAAAACAATCATTGTTAAAACTTCCGGTCACAAAAAAACCCCCTGCAATACTGTTGTTTTAAGTGTTGTTGATAGTGAAGATGAATATGAATAAAGATTTGAAAAGAAGATTAATGAAATTTATAAAAATTATTTTGTTTATATTCTTCTTCTTTTCTTCAAGGATTAGGCACTTGCCTGTGTCAGCTTCACTGGTCTTTCCATCTTGTCACTGGTCTTCTCCCCTCTCTTTCCCTTTGGTCTATATCTATCCTTCTCTTTTGGTAGCCAATATCTTTCCATCCTAATATAGATGTTCTTTCCATTTCTCTCTATATTCCTTGATCTTTTCATTTATGTTTATAAATATCAAGTTCTTTTCTGATGTCTTCATTTCTTATATGGTCCAATTTCATGCATCCTTTAATTGTTCTTAAAAATCTCATCTCTGCAGCTTGTATTTTACTCTCATCTTTCTTTTTAATCATCCATGATTCTGAACCATATAAACAGAGTCAGATTGGTCATTACTTTATAAAATTTTATCTGAGTTTCTCATCTTTTTTTTATTTTTTATTTAACGTCCTTTTAATTTCTCCACAGATTTCCTGAAATCTCTTTATTTTTTCATCTATATCTTTAACATATGTTATTATGCAGCCTAAATAATTAAACTTTCATCTGTTCTGTTTTTGAGTTTTGTTCTGTAAATTGATTTTTGAAGGTCATCTTCATTGCCTTGTACGATAATCTGATCATCTGCATTACATTGATAACAGTTCTTGTTAACTTGGATACCTTGGTTTATTGTTGAAAAGGGTGCATACAACTTTGCAGGAGAACACAGAATAACTCGGAAGATGTACAGAAGCTGAGTGAGTACCACAATATATTTAAACACATCAGTTTTTGGTCACGTAACTTCATTACCAAATGGCAACACTAGATGGTGTGATATGCCACACCATTTGAAAATGGCGACTTTCAGTGGTGCTGAGCAAGCACATTGTGTGTTTTGGTATGAGAAAATGAAGTCTTCAACACAAGTTCAGAGGAATTTTCGCATGTAATATGGCAAAGAACCTCCTAGTAGGCACTCAGTCTACATGTGGCACAAGAATTTCGTAGAAACAGGCTGTTCTGTGCATCATCCAAGGTCAACAGGAAGGCCATGTGCTGCTGATTCTGTTGTGGAAGAAGTTGGGAAAATTTTCACAGAAGCCCTGGAAAGTCAACCAGATAGGCGTCTCATCAAATTGGAATTTCACATGTGACTGTGTGGTGTGTTTTATTACAGCATCTTTTAAGACGCTATAAATTTACCTTCATACAACATTTGAAGAAAGATGATAATATGATATGCCAGGATTTCTGTATGGAAATTATCAGTAGGATAGAACAAAATGAGGACTTTTTGGACACGATTGTTTTCAGTGACAAGTGCACTTTTCACGTAAGTGGGCAAGTAAGAACAACTGCAGAATTCAGGGAAGCGAAAATCCACACACCATCATAGAACATGTTCATGGCACCCCTAAGACTGACGTTTTTTGTGCCATAAGGAAAAAGAAAGTGTATAGATCCTTCTTTTTTTCGGAGTCTACCGTTACTGGTGGTGTGTATCTGGACATGTTAAAAGGGTACCTAATACCGCAGTTAGATGACAGTGACCACGGCAGACGCTTACATTCCCAGTAAGACAGAGCACCTTCTCATTACCTGACAGACGTAAGGTCGTACCTCAACACCTGTTTTCCAAGCAGAGAAGGCATCTGATGACCACTGCATTTCTCTGATCTTACACCATGAATTTTTTCTTGTTGGGCTTTGTGAAAAATCAAGGGTTTGTACCACCACTACCAGCCAATTTGAATGAGCTGCATTCAAGAATTACTGCCACCATTGCTGAAGTTACACCAGATATGCTCTGCCACGTGTGGCAGGAAATTGATTACAGATGGGATGTCTGCAGAATTACTGGAGGCAGTCATATCTAACTTTAAACTGTCTATGTTGAAACTTCAAGTGTTACACTACATTTGCACTGTAAAAAAAAATTGTTAATCTATCTCTGTTTACCTTCAATTGTCATTCAAAGTTGTATATCTCTTTTGAAACACCCTGTATATTCAATGCAGTTGGCGATAAGTTACATCCCTGTCTGACACCCTGATTTATTTCAGTCTCTTCTGTTATTTATTACCTAACTGTAACTGTATTTTTGTTACTTTATATAAACTTTGTATGGTCTGCACCAAATGTAATGGATATTCTTTTTTTTTTTTCATTATATTCCAGTTTTTCTCTGTATATTTTATCAAAAGCTTTCTTGTAATCTATAAAGGCCACATGAGTCTCTAAATTAAATTCTCATCTTTTTTTCAGTAATTTGTTTTAGCAAATAAATATTGTCTATACATGCTCTTCCATGTCTGAAACCATTTTGTTCTTCTGAGAGTAGATTGTTTGCAATATTTCTAAGTCTTTTATTCAGGATTTTACTGTAAATTTTGTAACTTGTATTTAATAAACTTATTCCTCTGTAATTTCCATAATCATTTCTGTCTCCTTTCTTAAATATAGATATAACCTTAGCTTTTAACCAATCTGATGGAACCTCACATTACCTCCAACAGTTATTTATTAATTTTAAGAATCTATGATGTAAATATTCCAGTTTTATTGGTTCTATATCATTGCTGATTTCTTCATTATTATTTTCTGTTATTAAATTTGGGTTATACCATTAATTCTTATAATGTTCTGTCCATTGTTTCTCTTGTATTATGTTGATTTGTGGTGTATCTCTTTCTTCGTTGTTTAATTTCCTAATGTAGGAAATTAAATTCCTTTTGTAGGCTATGTGTTGTTTTCCATGTATGTCTTTTTCTATTTTATTAATAAAGCTGTCCCAAGAATTTTGATAAGCTTTCTGTTCTATGGTTTTAGCTATATTTCTTTTGTTTTTGTTTATTTCTTTTGTTTCCTCTGTATGTTTTTGGAGGAGTGATTTGTATGCTAATTGTTTTCTTTTATGGCATTTTCTGTATCTATGTTCCAGGATTTTAATGTTTTTCTTTTTAATATTTTATTTTCTTTTCCAAGTAGTTCAAAGGCTGCTTGATGTGTTATCTTTATTAAAGTTTTCCATTCTTCTTCTGTATCTTCACTGATTTGGGCTTCTTTTAGGTAATCTGTTAATCTTGATTGATATAGCCCGTGTGTTGAGGCTTAAGTGCTGTGAAGAATTCATGTTGGAGGTTTAATGGAATATTATCAGCACTGAGAAAGGATTAAAACAAAGTTTAATGCTTCCAATATTTCGTCTCAGTCACATAGACATCTTCAGGGATTACAAAATACTTTTTGTAACAACACAAATACAATACAACAGTGTATTCAACATTTAATATTCCATTAAACCTCCAACATGAATTCTTCACAGCACTTAAACCTCAACACATGGAATCTGATCATTCATGGTGAAGAAATAGCACGCAAAGCAAAACAATATGGTAAGTTGAAACTACGCTTATCGGGGCAATTAAATCGGCTGGCCTTTTTAAAAAGATGTCAGGACTCAAGTTATTCCTAACTGTGTTAGACTTAAAATCAAATAAAGCCCTCCGGATATACAAATGCGCTAGTCTGGCACTATTACGAGAGCAGATTGCTGCAAGTCGTGCTAGCCTTGCTACAGCAAATGCCACCATTGGCTCGTTACAATCAGTGCTCTCCACTATACTCATTCCTGAACTTTGGTCCATTCTCGTTGGCATCTCAGAAGCTTCTGCTCAGAAAGAATTCCAAAAAATAAAAAATAAGCACATCAAAAAGTTTAATAACCTTTGTAAATCGGAACCGCTATCTCAAGTTCAACCTCTTCATACAGTAGTCAACCTATTGTCTAAAAGACTCAGCGAAGATGCTGTTAGTGCCCTAAGACTCGGCCACAATTTTGCCATTGCACCTAAAGAAGTTCCAGTTGGATATTATGTTCAACATCGAACGCGGAATCTGTCACTGCTCCGGAATCAGCCAATAACATCAGACTTGACATAGCTAACATCCTATCCCAATCGTTACCTTCAAAAATTAATTTATCTTCCAGACAACTCTCTGCCCTCAGAAAATTATGGAAAGAAAAAAGTATCATCATCACCAGAGCTGATAAGGGTAATGCCATGGTCATTCTTAATGCCTCAGAATATAATCGAAAAATTGATATTTTTCTCCGGGATCGCTCTACCTACATACCACTTGAACACGATCCCACAATAGCTCAAGTTAAAAAATTAAAAAACCTACTTAAAAAAGTGGCCTCCTGACATTACAAAAAAACTGAAACCTTTCGGTTCTCATCCCCCCCCCCCCCCCCCCGACACACATATATATACGGTTTACCTAAAATCCACAAATCTAATTCTCCTCTAAGACCTATAGTAGATGCTACAAATTGTCAAGGCAGCTAGCTAACTCTCTGACCCCCACTCACTGGTCTTACCACATCTTATTTAAAAAACTCAACCCATTTTAAAAACTTAATTGAAAATCTTACCTTATATTATACAGACATATTGGTAAGCTTTGACATCATCTCATTGTTTACCAATATTCCCCTAATTGACACCTTAACACTCTTAAAAAATGTGTTTCCTTCTGATAACTTAGAGCTCTTTTCCTTTGATATCATTTCTGGTTATTTTTCTTTGAAGAACAAAATCTACAAACAGATAGAGGGAACTGCCATGGGTTCCCACCCCTCACCCCCGCTGGGTAGATGACGTGTTCTCTATTTAGCCTCATGGCCTAGACACATTAGACTACTTCCTCAGTCACCTCAATAGTTTACATCCAAGAATCCAGTTTACGATGGAAAAGGAAAATAACAAAGTTTATCCTTCCTGGACACCTTAGTAACATGCCTTCCTAATGGTAACCTTTTTTTCTCTGTATATAGAAAACCTACTCATACAGGCAGATACGTTCACAAATTCTCCCACCACCACCCTTCTCAGCAATATGGCATTATTAAAACTCTAACCAATAGAGCCCGCAATCTTTGTTCCACTGAAATTGCCCTTTCAACCGAATTCAAACACATCCTCAACACCTTCCTTTCCAATGGCTACAATGATTACAGAATTAAAAAAATAATCAAGTCCTTCCCCATTCCCTGACCATCTCTTCAGAAGAATTTCAGAAATGCCATCACCATACCTTACATCTGTGGCACATCAGAAAAAATAGCCAGATCATTAAAAAAGTACAACCTCCATAGAGCTTTTAAGCTCCAATGTAAACTTGCTACCCTTATCCGTTCCACCAAAGAACAGCTCCCTCCTCTCTCAGTGCCTTGGAGTATATAGAATACCTTGTTCCTGTAAGCTGGCTTACTTAGACAGACAGGTAAATCAGCCGCCATCTGGTTAGAAGAACACAAGTCATACATCTGCAATCACAATTTTGGATGCAACTCACAGGATCTCCTGGAAAAAAACCACCATGCTCCACCATAGTAAAATCAAAAAAGAAAGACTGTTCTTTAATCTGCATCTGCACTTAGGAATCAACTTAATTTGAACAAATATAGATGCATTAAACTTCCCAAAATTTGGGAAACATTAATTATCAGAGATCCCTCTTTACATCCTAGGCCACCTGCAAATGCCTATAGAGGGTGCACTACCTAGATAGGACTTTAGTTTCACCCACTGTTGTATTGCATTTGTGTGTGTGTTGTTACAAAAAATATTTTGTAATCCCTAAAGATGTCTCTGTGACTGAGACGAAATATTGGAAGCCTTAAAATTTGTTTTAATCCTTTCTTGGTGCTAATAACATTCCATTCATTTGATCCCAAGAATTTTTTTTTTTTTTTTTTTAAAGGCAATTTTTTTTCATATTATTTAGTTGAAAATGTGTCAAAATGCTACACTATACTGACAGTTAGAAAAAAAAAAAAAAAAAATGAGTACAATGGGCAGATCAGGTATCAAAATTGTGGAAGCATTAAAATTTGTTTTTTAATCCTTTCTCAGTGCTGATAATATTCCATTCATTTGATCCCAAAAATTTTTTTTTTAAAAAAAAGGCAATTTTTTCCATATCATTTAGTTGAAAATGTGTCAAAATGCTACACTATACTGACAGTTAAAAAAAAAGAAGCATAATTTAAAAAAAAAAAAAAAGTACTCGTATGAGTACAATGGGCAGATCAGGTATCAAAATTGTGCAAGAGATGTCACCACTAGGCCATTTTAGGTGCTGTACTCAAATGAGTATGCTGGGATAAAATGAGTTAAACCTCCAACATGATTGATATAGCATTTTAATGCTTTCTTCTTATAAATAGATATACTTTGTATGCTTGTTCTATTTCTTGTTTTTTCTTATTTACTTCCTTTCTCCATTTTGCTAGTATTTCTATTTTAAAGACTACTAAATAATGATCTGAAAAAATTTCACTTTCTTTGTAAACATGTACCTCTCTCACACTTGGAGCTAGTTTCTGGTTAGCAATGATATTTTGTTTATATTATTAGTATATATATACATATATATATTATATGTTAGATTTTGTGTACATTATTATATATATTATTATATGTTAGATTTTTTTGATGATTTGATTTTTTTTTAAGAATAAATGTTGCTTTATTTAATAAATGGATAATACATGTATTAAATTTTAAAATAAAAAAAAATATTTAAATGAAAATTTTGATGCATAATTTGTGCATCTTATACTGTGAAGAATTTTTTTTTTCTCAAACTATTTGACATGAAAAATGTGATGTGTCCAATACAACAGCGCGTCTTTAAAAAGAAAAATTACGGTAGAATCCAAATTCATTGTTAACTTAAGCAGTTTCATGGCTAACATATCTGCTTTCCAGTCAACAGCTGTTTGATTTTTTTTTTCAGAACTTGTAATTAAATTTAATTACAACTCCTGAAGGTGGCTTGAAGGAGTTCCCTGGTTGATCTCTAGAGCAGATTTTCCAGATTATGTTAAAAAATAAAATGAAAATTAAAAAAAAAATCTTAACCTTTCCATGATACTAATATGCTATAGATTAAAGGTAGGTACTGTTTTAGCAGTTTGCTCACTTTTCAAAACTGAGTAAGGGTGTGATTAGGAAGCATGGTAAGTCTAGGTTTTCATGTGTGTGGTATGTGAAATGGAACTCCACTGGATGTTGTGAGTGTATCTTCAGTGAATGTTTTTAAAGGAGGATGTAATAGATGTTATATGATCTGGAAGAGGCTTTCCTTTCAAGGACTCATCCCTCAATCAGTCCTTGACTTCCTTGAAGAGCATGCATGCATGAAGATGATAATAATAATAATAATATCTTGTTCTGTAAATATTTTATAGATGTTCAGACTCAAGCAATGTATCAGATTATGGATGAAGGATTTATTGGACTTATATTCTCAGTATTTAGTGAGGACTCAACAACTAAAGTAAGTGTTTTGACTATAACCCATGGCACATATTTAATCTTTTTCATTGCCAATTTAATATTTTTTTAAATTTTTATGACCCACAGCTGAGAAAAATGTTGTCTAGATCAGTAATTGGCTACAAATAGCACTACCATCCATGCCACTGAAGCTGTATGAATAGAACTTGACAAATGGTGATTCCAACTATACACAAATCATGTATGACCTCATATCAGTGAACATGTTAAAGAAGCATATGCAGTACAGAAAAAAAATTAAATAAAATATTGAGATTGAATTTAAAAAAAAAATAAAAAAGATATATATTTACA
Source organism: Typopeltis vanoorti (assembly GCF_054136105.1). Lineage (NCBI taxonomy): Eukaryota > Metazoa > Arthropoda > Arachnida > Uropygi > Thelyphonidae > Typopeltis > Typopeltis vanoorti. The sequence continues at coordinate 74,772,035 of NC_143558.1, read as the reverse complement.
AAGTTGCTCTTGGTAAGAGAGTACTAGAGAAACATAGATGTTTGACCAGGTGACCAACAGTCTAACAGTTCAAACTACTTGGCCTTATGTATTTTGTTGGGATGGATATTATTTGCACATTTGTTGCTGATTAAGAACTAAAAATTGGAACAGCTTTATAAAGAACTTGATTTTTTTTTTTCTGGCATAAAATCTCATAGCTACTCCTAACATTTCCAGCTGTGCCTAGAAATGCTAAAGGTAACTAATGTGATTGTGAGTCTGTCTCAGTGTCACAAACATTTCAGTATTTTAACTATAAAGAAAAAGGATAGAGGTAATGTAGCAAACAGTCTTTGAAACAAATGACCAAAAAGGAACTGTTAATAAAGCATGTAACATAGTGCCAAATCTCTGTATGCTGGTTTGGTCAAGTTCATAATTATCATGGGTTTGAAAAAAAAAAAAAAAATTGCATGAATATTGTTCCACACTGTTTAGGTGATGAGGAAAAATTTAGATGACTGGATGTTTGCAAAGATTTTGTTCAAACAGCTGATAGTCAAACCTTTTCATAAACATATTTATTTTGTATGAATCTCACCCATGAAAACTTGAGAAAGACTTGAAAAAGTCTTTCGAAAGCTTCCATTGATGGCATTTGTATTAGTGCAATACATGGGCTTAGTTAGAAATAAGATCTCTTGATCAAAGACTCGAGACCACATCTATGAGGGTCCTGAGAAAGATTAGGAAACTGAATAGATGGCATCAGTGACAGTATCATATTAAAAACGAGGATATTAGAAAAGAACTTGACATTCAGGAAAGTGTTAGCAGTGCTCATCTCAGGTGGTATGTCCACTTAAACAGAATGAAAGGTCAAAGATTAGCTAAACAAGTGTTCATTGCCGCCAGGAAAAAGATCCAGAGGAAACCAAGATGGAGGTGGATTGATACAGTAAAAAGTGCTTTATAAGATAGAAATATAAGATCTGATAATATTGGAATGTTGACAGATAACAGATTAATCTGGAGGAAAATTGTTGATAGGAAGTTAGTATTGATGTAACTTTTCATGTGTATTACTGTTGTAAAATCTTGTACAACCCCTGAGAGTATATGTCAGGAATTTGATGATGATCACTTATAATAATGTAAACTTTTCATGTAGTGCTATCGTAATATCCTGTTTATCTCTTCAGAGTATATATATAAGGAAGTTGATGCTCCTTTTGATAAACATGAAAACTGGAATGCTTTTCTCTGATATAAAAAGAAATTTTTTCCCATTGCAGTTAGGAAGAGCATTACATAGGTTTCATAGTCTTTGCAGGTTTATTCTCATGAAATGTTTTAGTTTAGTGTTGAAGATCACCTCCATCTATTTAGAGAATTACTTTGTTCTTAACCTCAGCCCATTTCATTTTTTTTTTTTTTTTGTAATTTATTTATTTTTAATATTTTTCCCACCCAGAAAAAGTTATTTGCAAACCTGTAGTACATATGATCCATGGATTGTCTAAGGATTTTTTTTTTCTATTTTTGTTATCAATTTTATATATATATATATATATATAAAATAAAATAAAAAAAAATATAAACATAAATGGATGGAACACGTTCAAAGAATGAAAACAGAAAAATTACCAAAACAAGCTTTAAAGTACAAGCCATTAGGAAAAAGAAAACCAGGACGTCCTCTTAAACGATGACTTCTAAGGCCGGAACAGGCCATGCTAGGCCTAAATCCTTGATATGCATGATGATGATGATGAATTTTATATATATTTCTTTATTTTTTAAACTATTTTTTATAGTTCAATAACCCTGCTCTGGAGACCAATCATCTTTCAGGAATGACCCCTTGTTCTGGTTGCTCTATCCAACATTTCTCCTGCATCTATCCTATAAAACTCTTTAAGCAACTTAAATGTCTCTATCATATCCCCTCTTTTTCTCCTATCAAACAACTGCAATCCACACACCCTCAATCTATCCTCATAGGGAACATTCCACAGGCCACTCACCATTTTGGTTACTTGCCTCTGAATCCAAGAAGCCCAAGGAACTAGACTTGAGTACAGTAATCCAGATGTGGTCATATCAAGGCCTTATAAAGAGGAACAACAATTTCCTTATCAATTAACAAGTATTTTTCTAATACTTGTTAATGTGTTCTTCAGCAACCAAGTAATCTAATGGGCTACCTTAGCAATATGTGCTCTAGACTTGAGCTCTCTGTCTGCTACCACCCCCTAAATTTCTAGCTTCATCTATTTCCTGGAGTACATTGCAATCAATATGATGCACAGCTTGTAATCTATTTATCCCAAAATTTTACATTTTTCGACATTAAACTGACAGCCTATTTAAATCGTCCCGCAAGCTCTCCACATTGCCTTAACTATTATTACTCTACTTAATTTTGCATCATCAGCAAACAACTGAATATTTCCTTTCAGGTTATTTCCTATATCATTTATGTGCAAATTAAACAGCAATGGATCCAGCACTGAACCTTCTGGTATACCACTAGTCACCTGTTTTTGCCACGATACTGCCCCTCCATATACCACTTTTTGATATCTGTCCAGCAGCCACCCTCTTATCCACTTGACCAGTATAATATCTATCCCCATTTGTTCTAATTTGCATAACAGAGTTTCATGTGGTATTCTGTCAAATGCCTTTGCAAAATCCAGCAAAATCATCATGTAGCTATTTCCTTTATTTAACCCAACTGTTAATTCTGTTATAAAAACTTAGTAAATTACTAAGGCATGACCGACCCTTTGCAAAGCCATGATGATCCTCATACAGTATCATATTTTTATCTACCCATTCTTGAATTCTCTTTTTGATCAATTTTTCTAGTACTTTTACCGTCTACAAGAGAATTATTTGCCCTCTTTCCACTCCCTTCGAACTTTACCATAGCTGAGACTTAAATTAAAGAGCCTAGTCAAAGACATTGGCAGTTCCCTTGCACATTCTCACAAAACCAGAGCTGATATTCCACATCTAATCCCACAGCTGTATTTACATTGAGATTCTGCAATATCCTATGAACCTCCAATTCATCCACCTCTGTTCCCACATTAGTGTCCGTCACATAGGTTACAGTACTAACCTCATTAGGATGACGTGCTCTTGCAAAGTGGTCACTCGATAACTGAACTATTTTATCCACTTCTATCTTCTCGTGACCATCATCACTCATTAAGGTTAATCTTCCATAATCATTCTTCCTCTTACTTGCTGCATAACAAAAATACTCTTTGGGATTTCCTTTGGATTCCTTGGCTAGATTCTTCTCATAATTTGATTTTGCCTTCCTTGCCATGCTGGTCATCTTTTTTACCTGAGCCTTATACTGTTCATGAGTTTGCTGGTCACTTTCTCTTTATATAACCTCCACAGCAATTTCTTCTTCTACAGCTCATGCTTAATGATATTACTCATCCATTTAACTCCTACCTGATTAACCCTCCATACCCTAATTTAATACTGCTTCCTGTAGATGATCCTTAACCATATCCCATGCACTATTAACATCCTTACCTTGCAGTGTTTTATGCCATGGCACAGATTCAAACTTCTTCCTAAGCTTGTCATAATCACCTGCATTGTAGTTCCACATATATCCCCTTCTTGTCAGAATATTCCTCATGTTTTAAAATCTCCCAAGTGAAGACCGCATGGTCACTTTAATCAATCGAAGGGGAAATATGGTCACCTTGGTTATGAATAGCTCTTCTGATCCTATGACCAGGTCCAATGCTCTCCCACCCCCCTAGTCACCTCCATCACATGTTGATTTAAGTAATTATTGCTTAGTAGGTGTATAAATTCTATTTCCTTTCTGCCATGTTTTCTTTCTAACTTCTATATCTCCATTGTTGAAGTCTTCCATAATAATAATTCCACCTGTACTCATTGTACTAATTTAGCAATGAATAAGAAATCATCAGTGGAATTCCCTGACCTATAGCAACAACAACTGTATATTTTGTCTTGCTGCTTAATCTCATACCACCAGACTTCCTCAAATGAACAGCCACCCTCCCACCTGTCTCCTCTTCTTTTTGGTTGCAGTTCATCTGCTATCATTAGCAGTACCCCTCCCCATCCTATCTTCCCTGAAAATACTAAACCCTTCACATTCAATCCTTGTAACTACACCATCAGCTGTTAGCCAAGTCTCCCTAATGCCTAAAACTCCTCCCTCTTTTTCCTGATACTTCTGGCATTAGTATATAGAAACTGCAGCATCTCTTTAGGCCTCAGTCCACTTTTACTTCCTGAATCGACTACCCTATTCAATATTTTTTCCTGAGAAACTAGATTCTGCACTTGGTCATTCTTACACTTATCTCATCTCATGGATGCTTCACATAAACTCACTTGCTTAATCCTGAATTTGCAATTCAGCATGCTCAGTAAACAAAGCACACTCTCTCTCTAGACACCTAACACCAAAACCATTTAGATGCAGTTCATCAGCATTGTGCAAATCCTTCTTTCTGCCAAACCATTAAATGATTTGACAGATCGACAAATCCTACATCATTCCTTCTGCACAATCTATGTATAGACTCGCTGGCTACCAATGCCCTCTTCCTCGGTTCGCCTCTATCATAGTAGACTTAGTCTTCACTTTCTCACTCTTCAGTTTTACCTCTTTTAACAACTCTTTTACATCCTTCCTCATAGAATACTTCTTGCCTCTCAAATCATTTGTACCAACCAATATATCAAAAGAGGGTTTCTCCTATTGCAGTTAGAAAGAGTGTTACACGGGTTTCATAGCATTAGCAGGTTTTCCCCCCTCATTTAATATTTTGGTACTGTGCAATTTCACATTTCAGTGAATTATGCTTCCTGAAAGGGGGAAAAAAGTATATTTTTAAAATTTGTGCATTTTTTTGCTCAGATGTTTAGTTTTATAGTATCCTGTGCTCAGCAATTTTTATGTATACAATATGCTTTTACCTGAATAGATAGCAGTTATGCTCTCCAACCTACTTCCAGTAGGTTCGAATACACACTGTGGCATTGATATATTTGTAAGCAGTCAATAGGTTTTATTGTGTAGTAGTAGTATTGTAAACCCAACTACTCTGCTTGTCAGTGATTGGAAGTGGCTTGAAAAGAAAAAGTGTAATGTTTGGGATCCACAGCACAGTTTCTGGACCATCTTGCCCTTCACACACCTATAGTGTCATTTAAGAAAAAAAGAAAGAAAGAAAGAATCCCAGATGATTGGAGTAGAGTGCTCATGGTCCCCATCTGTAAAAAAGGGAATAAAGTTGAATTTGAGAATTATAGAGGAATTTCTTTACTGAGAGTTCCTGGTAAGATTTATGCAAGTATTCTTGAGAAATTGGTAAGAAAAACTGGAGAGGAGAAGCTTGGAGGAGAATAAGCTTGGTTCAAGCCAAACAGAGGTTGTCAGGATCAGATTTTCATTTTAAGACAGATAGTTGAGAAATCATGGGAATATAACAAAGAATCTGTTTAAGTTTTGTAGATTTGGAAAAGACATATGATAAGGTGCCAAGAGGAAAGCTGTTCAAAATGCTCCAGTTATATGGAAATTATTATGTGACACCTCCAGGGAGTCTTTGGACTCCCTGGAGGGAGAGTGTGCCAGCAGCATCGAATGATTGATCCCCTTCCTGATGATATAACATTATATCAAGCAATATATAGTCTCTATTTGAGCTGTAAATCAGCAGTTAGAATTGAAGAAGGTACAGGAAGATGGTTTGATGTCAAATCAGGTGTGCAACAATGGTGCACATTATCTTTACTGTTATTCATTATCTAGGTGAATCACATTATGAAAAGTGGTATTAAATCTATCAAAATTGGCAGTGTCGATCTTTCCTCTTTATTTTATCCAGATGTCATGATTTGAATAAATCCAGTAGAAGTCTACAAGATTCCCTTCACTAAATTGAAGATCGTTTGATGGAAAAGGAATATGATAAAGTGGAAAAGGTATACATCATCTTCAATGTTTTTTCATTAACATCTCCAATTTTGATATCAGGTTTAATACCAATTTCTTTCATAATGTAATAAACCTGATATCAAAATTGGAGATGTTAATGTCAGCTCTTTACTTTATGCAGATGATGTTATACTCCTAAATAAATTCAGGACAAGTCTGCCAGGATTACCTGACCAAATTGAATAACTACTGTAATAAATTTGGTATGAAAATCAGCATTAAAAACAAAGACAATGAAAATAGTCAAAAACTTTGAAAACATCAACTGCATCCTAAATGGAGAAGCCTATAGAATAAGTAAAACATTTCAGCTTTTTAGGTTCTTCATTTCAGCTTATTATTATAATTTTTAGTTAAAATGGCAAATTAAATTTGGAAATAGACAGCAGAATTAGCAAAGCTGGTATGATAAGTAGTCAACTGAACAAATTTATATGGAATAAGAGAGAGATTAGTCAAAATACTAAACTAGCTGTATACAAGACAGTGTTCAAACTAATTTTAACTTATAAATCTGAGAGTTGGATTAGAAATAAAACTCTTCATCAAAGACTGGAGACCATAGATAGAGAGTTCTGAGGAAAGATTAGCGGATTGAACAAATGGCTGTATCATATCCTTGGTGAATGTGGCGGTCGTGTTTAGTTAGGCTAGAAAATGTGTTTTTAAATTTAAATATAGTGTGGCTTTTTGTCTCAAATTGTGCTGCAGTTGTGCATCGGTTAGATACAAGTGTCCTTCATGGTGTTATTGTTTGGAACTGTGTTGTATATTATTATTATTATTATTATTATTATTATTATTATTGTTCCGGGAAACTCCAAGGAGTCGACAGACTCATCGAGGGAGGCCCTAACATCATGTCAAGAACAACTATTCAACATTCACACAGTATCTATCATACCTTGCCTTGAACTCATTCACGGTCGTAGCACCCACAACAGACTCTGGAAGCTTATTCCACTCATTTACCACTCTCCAAGTAAAGAACCTAGCTCTAACACCCTTGTCAACCACACTCTTGCCCAGCTTCCATGCATGGCCCCTAGTCCTCCCACCACCAGTCATATTTTCAAAAATATCTTCTGGATCAATCTTATAAAAACCCTTCAGTAATTTGAATGTCTCAATCATATCACCCCTCCTTCGCCTATCGTCCAATTTCTGCAACCCACAAATCTTCAACCTATTCTCATAAGGTTCATTCCACAGACCTGCTATCATCTTGGTCACTCGTCTCTGGACCCTCTCCACTTCCTCCCCATCACGAAGAAACCCTGGTGCCCATAGCTGGGCACAGAAGTCCAGATGGGGTCTTATCAAGGCTCGATACAGAGGAACAACAACTTGTTCGTCTCTGCATGTTAAGGTATTTTTCAGAAGCCAAGTGATTTGGTGAGCTGTTTTAGTTACTTTTGCAATGTGCCCCCTAAACTTCAATTCCCTATCCACCAACACTCCCAAATCCCTGGCCTCATCAATCTCCTGGAGTATGGTTCCACCAATGCGATATACTGCTGCTATTCTTTTCACCCCAAAGTGCATAACCTTACACTTTGCCACATTAAATTGACATACATTTTTCCTAGCCCAGTCCTCCAAACTATCCAAATCATCCTGTAAAATTTTGACATCCTGTGCACTCACAATTGCTCTACCCAACTTTGCATCATCAGCAAACAAGTGAACACTTCCTCTCAGATACTTTCCAATATCATTGATGAACAAATTGAAAAGCAGTGGTCCAAGAACAGAGCCCTGTGGCACTCCACTAGTCACAAGACGTCTTTTAGACTCCACTCCTGAATAAACCACTCTTTGATATCTCTCCTTCAACCACCCTCTTATCCATCTCACCAACCCTATATCTATACCCATCTGCTCCAGTTTACTGATTAGGGTTCCATGTGGTATCCTATCAAAGGCCTTGGCAAGGTCCAGTAGTATCACTGTAAACCCATTACCCCTATCCAGTTCAGCCGTCACTGTGTTATAAAACGTGAGCAAGTTACTGAGGCATGATCTACCCTTCACAAAACCATGTTGTCCCCCATACAATATCCCATTTTCAACTATCCAATCCTGTATTCTTTTCTTGACTAATTTCTCTAAGACCTTGACAATGATTCCTGATATGCTAATCGGTCGGTAATTTACAACAGCAGTCTTGGAACCACCTTTATGCAGTGGAACTATTTTCCCCTCTTTCCACCCGCTCGGGACTAACCCAGACCCGAGACTCAAATTAAACAAAATGGTCAAGGGTACTGACAATTCTTTAGCTGCTTCTCGTACAACACGAGCTGGTATACCATCCAATCCCACAGATGTATTGACATTGAGGTTATGCAATAGACTACTCACCTCCACTTCATTAACCACAATTCCCGTATAATCTACTGGTTTATTCGTTTCTGCAATGTCACCACCTGGATGATATACTTTTGCAAAGTGCTCACTCAGTAACTCAACTATCTCAACTGATTCAGTTACCTCCCTACCATCGGCATTCTTTAAAATCAATCTGCCATGTACATTTTTCCTTTTACTTGCTACATATCTAAAAAACTGTTTAGGATTCTCTTTAGCCTGCATGGCCAATGTTCTTTCGTAATCCTTTTTTGCTTTTCTTACCACACTCGTCACTCTTCTGGCCTGCACTTTATACCGTTCATGTGCCTGCCGGTCACCCTTCTCCTTAAATTCCCTCCATAGTTGTTTCTTTTTTTGCAGCTCAAGCTTAATGGTGTTATTCATCCATTTAACCCCTACTTGATTTATTATTCGGACTCTAGGTATACAGTCAGCCATTGCTTCATGCAAGCACTTCTTAACTACCTCCCATGCACTATCAACTTCTGAGGTTATGCAATAGACTACTAACCTCCACTTCATTAACCACAATTCCCGTATAATCTACTGGTTTATTCGTTTCTGCAATGTCACCACCTGGATGATATACTTTTGCAAAGTGCTCACTCAGTAACTCAACTATCTCAACTGATTCAGTTACCTCCCTACCATCGGCATTCTTTAAAATCTATTTTAAAATTTTAATTTAAAATATATTGTGTTTTCGCTGCCGTTTGTTTCACTACTTCAACGTGTAAAGATGGCATCCAACAAGAAACATACGTCAGCTGTGTGCAGGACTTCTACATGAAAGGCTGGCTCAGCATTAGATTTTTCGCATTGGATGCATTGCAGAAACTGCTACATGTATGCGCTGAAGAATGTGAAGGATCTGTGGTCAGTCTGGCTAAATGAGAAGAACGAAAATGTCGACGTATGTGAGAAGTGCCGGGATAGACTGGAGCATTTAGGAATGGAAGCTGACATCGTGACCGTAGCAGAAGAACTTCGGTGGGAGTTTGAAAATGAAAAATGGCCTTCATCTTCTGCATGAGGAATTGGAAGTGCTCAGTAAGGAGATACTGGAAGTTAAAACTGAGTTTAATATGTTAAACAGAGAAATTAGGACGATAGAGATTACTTTAGCTTAAGTAACTAGAACAGGATTATGTATGGGTGAGTCTTTGGTGAATGCTGCAGTAAGAAATAGTATGGGAGTGATTGGGAGTCAATAAAATAAAACCACAAGAGGTCTAGAAGAAACGAGATATCATGAGAGTGGGGGTAAGTAAAAGAGCGTTGAGTAATGAAACTGGGAGAGTCATGCTGAATAGCATAGAAAATGAGTCCATGAGTGATGCTTGTGTGGACTTGAATGAAGTTATGAGTGCTAAGATATATGGTGATTCTATGATTAAGGGTATGGAGAGTGGTATGCCTGAGGAGTGCTTGGCTGGTGGGACAATAGAAAGAGTGGCTTTAGCAATAAAGAGAGGGCATGATGCAGATAGGATGATAGTTATGGTGGGTACAAATGACTCGAGTGGTGGTATAAATCAGGTAGCAAAAGATTTAAGAACATTGTTAGATATTGTGAAGAGGAAAAGTGTCAATGGGAGGATAGTGCTGCCTCGTTTTGACAATTACGAGTTAAGTAGACGAGCAATGATAATGAATGACATGATTGCAAGAATGTGCAAAAAAAGAGGTCTGGAATTTGTTGATGTCTGGAGTGTGTTTGAAGGAAAAAGACAGTTGTATGCTAGAGATGGGCTGCATCTGAACATGGAAGGACATAAGCGATTGAAGAAGTTACTGTTTTCTGAACAAGTTGAAGTAATTGGGCAGGGAAACTAATATTGAAAAGGTTGAGTGTAAGAGAGAGAAACTTTAGCAGTGATTGTATATTTATTGATCCTTATTCACAGAATAAATTGCAGAAAAAGGGATAAAAATCAGCATGGGACTACTTAAATTAATGACTTGTATATCAGTTCTAAAGCCAGTACAAGAACTAGAGGGAATCTGCAATTTTTGTATACCAATACAAGAAGCATTTGAAATAAGAGAAGAATTTTTGGCATTAGTCAGTGCAATCTCACCAAAAGTTGTAGGCATTAGTGAAACTTGGCTGTCAGCAGAAGATGTGTTCACTGGAATTGAATGTGATGGGTACAGTATTTTCAGGGAGGATAGAGAAGATAGAACAGGGGGAGGAGTACTGTTGATGATAGCTGATGTGTTGCAGCCAAAGAAAGTAGTATATCAAGATGATAGAAATGTGAATGAGAGTTCATTTGAGGCTGTCTGGTGTGAAAGTGAACAATGCAACCAAATATACAGTTGGATGCTGCTATAGGCCAGGGGGTACAGGAGGAGATATTGAATTCATGCATCAGCAAATTAGTGCAATGAATGTAGGTTTAGTGATTATTATGGGGGATTTTAATTATGGTGATATCATTTGGAAGGAGGAAATATCTCGTAGCAAAAAGGAAATGGAGTTCATGCATCTTCTACGAGATTATTACTTGAAACAGCACATAACTGAAGGGACACGTGGTGTGAGAGTGTTGGACCTGGTTATTGGTTCAGAGGATATATACATAAGTAAGGTGTCCTCATTACCTCCAATTGGTGAAAGCGATCATGTGGTATTGACTTGGGAGGTTGCAAAATCTGTGGACTTTTCTGTTAAAAAGGGGTATATATGGAGCTACAAGTTAGGCAATTATAACAAGCTTCAGAGTGAGCTGGCAGCCATTCTTTGGCAGAACATATTGCAGGGGAAAGATGTTAGCAGTGCATAGGATAAAATCAGTGGGTATCTGAGGAAAGCAATATCAGATTGTGTCCCCAATGGTCAGGAAGACAAACAAGGCAGGCATTAGATGGATGTTATGGAGAATGTACATGGAGAAATGCGATCAGTACACCCATGAGCAGTACAAGGCTCAAGCCAGGAAGGTTACCAGCATAGTAAGAAGAGCTAAATCTGAGTATGAGAAGACCTTAGCTAATGAGATCAAGGGTAATCCCAAAGAGTTCTTCCGCTATGTGGCAAGTAAAAGGAAGAATGACTTCGGAAGGATAACTTTAGTGTGTGCTGATGGTATTGGGGTGACAAAAATCAGATGTAATAGTCGAGTTACTGAGTGATCACTTTTCAAAAGTCTATCACCCAAGTGAGGATATCTCTGTACCTGTAGCAACAACTAATTTAAAAAATTGAAGCTAAGAAATCAGAGGTATTTAATATATTGCAAAATTTAAATGCAAATACTGCTGTAGGTTTAAATGGAATATCAGCTCGGGTGTTGCATGAACGTGCAAAAGGAATTGTCAACCCCTCTTACTTGGATATTTAACTTAAGTTTGAACTCTGCTATGGTCTCTAGGGAGTGGAAGTTAGGTAAAGTGGTTCCTTTGCATAAGGGTGGCTCTAAAAAGAACTGCAGTAGTTAATTACAGACCAACCACCATCTCAGGAGTAGTGGTAAAAGTATTGGAAAAGTTGGTTAAAGACAAAATTCAAGAATGGGTGGATCAGGATATGATACTCTATAGAGGCCAACATGGTTTTGTTAAAGTCAGATCCTGCCTTAGCAATCTATTAACTTTTCATAATAGAATGACATCTGAGTTGGACAAAGGAACCGGCTACACAGTGGTACTTCTGGATTTTGCTAAGGCTTTTGACAGGATAGACCCCTGGAACACTGTTACGCAAATTGGAACAGATGGGAATGGATACTAAATTGGTGATATGGATGGGAGAATGGCTCAGGGAGAGATACCAGAAGGTGGTGTATGGAGGAGCCGAGTCCAGGATGAGGCAGGTGACCAGTGGTGTGCCTCAGGACTCTGTGCTTAGGCCATTGTTGTTTAATTTGTATATAAATGATATAGGAAATGGCTTAAAGGGAGATATTCAGTTGTTTGCTGATGATGCAAAGTTGGGTAGTGCAATAAAAAATCAAGCTGATGTTGAAAGTTTGCAGGATGATTTAAATAAGCTGGTAGAATGGGCAAAAGGTAATGGATGTCAATTTAATGTGGAAAAGTGTAAAGTCATGCATTTTGGATTAAAAGATTACCAGCTGTGTAATCTTTTAATCTCTTGAAGTAATGTTCCATTGATGGAACAGTACTCCAAGAGATTGATGAGGCTAGGGATTTAGGGGTGTTGGTAGATAGGGAGATGAAGTTCAAGTCACACATTGCTAAGGTGTCCAAGATTGCACATAGGATTACTTGGATGTTGAGGAACACACTGACATCCAGAGTTAAAGAGGTTATTATTCCCTTTTATAAAGCATTGATACTTCCACATTTAGATTACTGTGCTCAGGTCTGGTCACCTGGACTCCTTGGAGATGAGGAGGCTGTGGAGAGGGTTCAGAGAAGAATGACTGAGTTGGTGAGTGATGTAAAAAATGCTCCCTACATTGATAGATTGAGAGCTTGTGGATTGCAGAGTTTGGTTGATAGGTGGAAAAGAGGGGATATGATAGAAACATTTAAATTACTGAAAGGTTTTTATAAGATTGATGCAGGGGAAATGTTTCAGCTGTGTGATAGTGATGGAAGAACAAGAGGTCATCCCTGGAAATTAAAGAAGAGTGTGGTCAACAAGGGTGTGAGAACAAGGTTTTTTGCCTGGAGGGTGGTGAATGAGTGGAATTCATTGCCTGACTTAGTTGTGAGCTCTTCGTCTGTAAATGAATTCAAGAAGAGATGTGATAGATATTGTTTTGCTAGTTTGGGTCTCCTGCGATGAGTCTACTGACTCCATGGCAATGAATGATAATAATAATAAAATCAGGGATATTAGGAAAGAACTTGATATTGTTAGCATTGAGGAACCCATTCCTCAATGCTAATCTCAGGTAGTATGATCTCTTAAACAGAATGGGAGAGGAAAGATTAGCTAAACAAGTGTTCTTTGCCAGGATGGCAAAAAAGAGAAAAGACCCAGAGGAAGACCAAGATGTAGGTGGATTGATACAGTAAATAGCACCTTCAAAGATAGAAATATAAGATCTGATAATATTTGAATGTTGACAGAAAATAGACTAATCAGGAGGAAAATTGTTGATAGGAAGTTAGTAAGATGTAACTTTTTATGTATTACTATCATAAAATACTGCACACCCTCTGAGAGTATATATCAGGAATTTGATGATGATGAAAGAAAGAAAAAAAATGAAGTTTAATCCCATCCTTCACCATATATCCATACTCGATACGTACATTGTCCAGAGGTACACTACTACAGTATGCAGTGTGTTAAAAGTATAATACTGAATACAGGCAGTCTCCAACTTACGTAAGCTTTACAATTTGCAAATTTCACAAAATCAGGTTTAACTTCCTCACCTGTTAATTACACCTATTTCTTACGTGTTTTAAAGGTTTTATTTCTATTCAGTATGTAAAAAAATGAACAAAAATGAAGACTAAAAGAAAGGGTTATTTCTATTAGTTTCATTTATAGAATGCATTTTCTCTCTTTCTCTCTCTCTCTCTCACATAAATTAGATTTCAGTATTTAATTATTAATGCAAAGTAATATAATAAAGTATAAATAATATCAAGGGTAAAAAATGTTTACCTTGGCCTTGAAGCCTTCCATCTATCAAGAGATGACTGAACAGTTGGTTTCCTTCTTTTCTTCACATAGCTATCAATAACGGGCTAAAAGATAATCTATTTCTCTTTGGACTTTTAAGACTATGAGGCATTAAGATCCATCCTCCATTGCTTTGTCCATTTTTATATTATATTAAAGACATCTTTACTACTGACTCAAGAGTGTTGTGGGCACACTTAGTAAGGGAAACTTATAAAATTATGAGAGGATCTTATAATGGAAAATTATGAGGGGAACTTATAAAATTATATAAAAAAAATAATTATCTGATACTTATTTGTCAATTTAAAACTTCTAAACATGTGGCAGAACACATTATGTATAAATTAAAGATACCAAGAAATTATATACTTGGTTTAATCCTTTATCCAAGTGTAAGCAAACAAAGTTTTCACCTGAAGTATTTTCAGGACTTGGGCAATTCGTGATAAAGGTGGTATTACTTCACATCACTTGCCTAAGTATCCCATAATGCAAAGCACATATCCTTACGGGTATGTATAATGCTATGCATTATGGAAAGGGATCACTAACTAGACCAGTTTCAACCTTTATTGAGGTCTCATCAGTGGGAGCCAGACTCAGAGGTGATACTAAGGTTGAAGATATTGGTCAGAGGTTGAAGCAATGCAGAAGTCATATTTTCAAATACGAGTTGCCAAAAGGTGTCACACTTTATTATTAAAATACTCTGGATTAGAGAAAGGTTGTTGGAAGTTTTTTCACTTGGTTATACTATAAATTAAAGATACCAAGAAATTATATACTTGGTTTAATTCTTTATCCAAGTGTAAGCAAACAAAGTTTGTGCCTGAAGTATTTTCAGGACTGGGGCAACTCGATGAAGGTGATATGACTTCACATCACTTGCCTTAGTATCCCATAATGCAAAGCACATCTCCTTGCGGACGTATAATGCTATGCATTTTGAGAAGGGTCACTACCCAGACTGGTTTCGATATATAGAAATATGACTTCTGCATTACTTCAACCTTAGTATCACCTCTGGGTCTGGCTCCTGGTGAAGAGACCTCAATAAAGGTCGAAACCTGTCTGGATAGTGACCCTTCCCATAATGCATAGCATTATACATGTCTGCAAGGAGATGTGCTTTGCATTATGAGATATTAAGGCAAGTGATGTGAAGTCATACCACCTTTACATGAGTTGCCCAAGTCCTGAAAATACTTCAGGCACAAACTTTGTTTGCTTACACTTGGATAAAGGATTAAACCAAGTATATAATTTCTTGGTATCTTTAATTTATAGTATAACCAAATGAAAAAAATTCCAATAAAACATTATGTGTCTGATGCAGAATTTTTTTCTTTATAATTTTCATTTTCATCTTTTGCTTTTTATCAAGGATTAGGCATTTGCCAGTTCTAGTTTCACTGGTCTTTCCATCTTGCAAATGGTCTCTCTCTCTCTCCCTCCCTCCCTCCCCACCCTTGGGTATATATTTATTCACTTCTTTTGGTAGTCAATATATTTTCATTTATGTTGTAAATACCCAGCTCTCTTTTGATGCCTTCATTTTTTTATATGGGCTAATTTTGTGCATCCTTTAATTGCTCTTAAAAATCTAATTTCTGTTGCCTGTATTTTACTTTTATCTTTCTTTTTAAAAGTCAATATTTCTGAACCATATAATAGAAGTGGGAATAGACCATTACTTTGTAATATTTAAGTTTGGTTTCTTGTCTTTTTCTTTTTTTTTTTTTTCAGTGTTCTTTTAATTGCTTTACAGATTTTCTGAAATTTCTTTATTTTTTCATTGATTTTCATCTCTAGATCAATTTTGGTATGTTGTTTACATGGATTAACTTTTTTCCACCCCTGTATTCCTTTTTCCAGATATGATTATACTCCATCCCTGTACACACAAACACTGAAAATTATGAAGTGTATGAATATAGATACACATGTCCTTGTTCAGTAGTAAGGAAGGTTCATTACATAGGCTCTGCCTTGCAGACAATTGCTTTTGATGGTGTGCGTGTAACTTGTGCTGTAAGTAAAACTTTTATAACACAATTTTTTTTATATCTCTTTGAGGATAATTTGTTTAAGTCTGAATTTATGTAAGGCAAATTTACATAAGTTGGGGACTGCCTGTATATTTTTACAAAATAAACATGCATGTCCTCCAGAAATCTTAATGCCCTTTTCCTGTTTTGATGACTCTGTCAGTTGAAATAATTTGATGTATAACAGTTATGGTTAATTTATGTAAACCCAGGGTCCACATTTCTTTTGATGGATAGTGGACTGAATGCAGGACTACTTTCAAAACAGAAAAGTGTGATACATTATGGAATGGAAATTTGAATATTTTAAAATTTTTTAAATATCGTACTTTTTTCTTTTTATATGGAAAGCTATTTTTTTGCACAATTTTTTTTTTTTTCATTCTAGTACATATAAAAAAACTGATTACTAACAGTATTTGAATATTCAACAATAGGTATACAAATTGATATTTCTGCATTTTGAATGGGATTGAGGGGCAGATATGTTCTCAAAAGACCAAATCCACCCCTCAATAAATCCCATCCAAAATGCATTGCTGATGTGAAAACTCATAATCTTTGTTATGAGTTTCTGCAATAAAATTTTAGTTCTGATTACTAATTTTCTTAGTTTACTTATGACTTTGTATAAGTTGAATTTCATAAAGATAAGGTAGAAGTTGATAGAAGGTAAATTGCAGAGGAGATTTGGTGGATAGGCAGAAAAGAGCTGATATAATAACAGTGTTTAAATTAGTGAGGAGCTTTTTCTAGATCATTATAAAGGGGATTATAAAAAATAAAAAAAAACGGGGGGAGAATGAATGGGATTATGGTTCAGAATTGATGGATTTGTGTTGAAGTTTCTAGAATAAAAACTATGTAGAAACAGGATTTAATTAAATAATACAAAAATTTAAAGCCCAGAAAGCTTCAATTTGACAAGATAGTAATAATAAAATGAGAATATAACATATCAATGATTATTTTTAAGCCAAAATAGACCAAACATAAATGTTTCAAATGTTACCAGAGTTTATAAGAATAAACTTTTGGCATACAAGTAGTGCTTTGGCTTGCACTACTTGAAACACAAGGATTATGTGCAGGAACTTATGTACCTGCCTTTAATTAATGCATTGATTAAGTTTTACTGGCCTGATAGCTGTTTTGAATTGTTAGTTCTAATCAAAACCATAGCAGTCTCATGTCAGAAAGTTAGATTCTTCATAAATGAAGAATATAACTTGTACTCTTGTAACTCTTTTGTTTTTGTTCTGTTAGGTTTCTGAATAGTCTCTGATGAGAACCAACAGTTCCAAACAGATGCCAGGCCAATGAAACCTAATCAATGCATTAATAAAAGGCATGTATACGAGCTCCTGGGCAGAGGCCATATTTCAAGTAGTGCAAGACCAAAGCACTTGGTTTATTCTTATGAACTCTCTGGTAACATTCAAAACTTTTATATTTCATCTATTTTGGCTTAAAAATAATGACAGATGTTTTATATGCTCATTTGAAATAAATAATTTACTGCTAAATTAATATTTACGACCTGACGTTTCACCAGCTCAAGCTAAGCTAGCATTATCAAAGGTACCTTGAAGATTCACTCACACACTCAGTGAAGACTAAAATTAAAATGATCTCCAGAACAAGAACAATCGAGTGTATGGAGGGCGACAGTAGTGCTTTCAGTGATGTTCTGTGGTTATTGCTGATAGGCAGATGGGGGGGGGGGTGCCAAAATTTATGTAGAAATATACCATCAATTTTATTACAGTTCTTTGGTCTGTAGCACACAAGCTGCTTCCAGGAATAGTCTATGATTTAAACTGAGATCTGTGTAGCAGCTTTGCTTTTTTCACCTGATGAAATGGTATTCATCTAAGGCATGCGGTTCTAGTCCGCTTTATGGTTATTCATAATTGAATATACTGTTTTCTTTTCTTCTTATCACGGAGGTCCACTCTGTCTCTCTTGAGTACTCGATTCCATATTGACATGTGATGCTGTAGACACCTGGGGAAGAGAGGGGATCCTGGTGATCCATAATCTGTCTATGAGGAAAATGGAGACTTCGTCCAGAGGTTTGTGGACTGCTCTAATTTTGTTTTGTTTAAGGAGTGAGCCTAGTTGATCTTTTGTACCACCTTTAATGTAGGTAAGAATATGGTGCATGCGTGTGTGTGTAGTCTGGTTGGGGAAGGGTACTCTTTTTAAGGCATTTAGTGAGATTTTTTTCATTGTAACCATTCTGTTCAAAAAAGTGTAAATAGAGCCTATTGTCTGATGCATTGCAAGTCTGAGGATAAAGTTTCCTTTGCCTTGGTGGCTAAAGTTTTGAAAATTCCAAGTTTCTAGGAGGGATGGTGATGTGAAGTGACATGTAAATATCTGCCTGTATGTGTGGCAATATGTCGCAATAAACTGAATACATAAGGAACCCTTCTGATAACTAAGATATACTTGAGGCCTTCTTGGATAACTAAGGTATCCAAGAAGGCCACAAGTTCTTTTTTCCTCTTTAACAGTAAAGGTAATTTGGTGATGGATATTGTGAAGGAATTGTAAAAAGTTTTAAAGAGCCTGTGTGTCCAAATGGCAAGGACATCATCTATATTAGTCAAGAAAAGAATACAGGATTGGATAGATGAAAATGGGATATTGTATGGGGGACAACATGGTTTTGTGAAGGGTAGATCATGCCTCAGTAACTTGCTCACGTTTTATAACACAGTGACGGCTGAACTGGATAGGGGTAATGGGTTTACAGTGATACTACTGGACCTTGCCAAGGCCTTTGATAGGATACCACATGGAACCCTAATCAGTAAACTGGAGCAGATGGGTATAGATATAGGGTTGGTGAGATGGATAAGAGGGTGGTTGAAGGAGAGATATCAAAGAGTGGTTTATTCAGGAGTGGAGTCTCAAAGACATCTTGTGACTAGTGGAGTGCCACAGGGCTCTGTTCTTGGACCACTGCTTTTCAATTTGTTCATCAATGATATTGGAAAGAATCTGAGAGGAAGTGTTCACTTGTTTGCTGATGATGCAAAGTTGGGTAGAGCAATTGTGAGTGCACAAGATGTCAAAATTTTACAGGATGATTTGGATAGTTTGGAGGACTGGGCTGGGAAAAATGGATGTGAATTTAATGTGGCAAAGTGTAAGGTTATGCACTTTGGGGTGAAAAGAATAGCAGCAGTATATCGCATTGGTGGAATCATACTCCAGGAGATTGATGAGGCGAGGGATTTGGGAGTGTTGGTGGATAGGGAGTTGAAGTTTAGGGGGCACATTGCAAAAGTAACTAAAACAGCTCACCAAATCACTTGGCTTCTGAAAAATACTTTAACATGCAGAGACGAACAAGTTGTTGTTCCTCTGTATCGAGCCTTGATAAGACCCCATCTGGACTTCTGTGCCCAGCTATGGGCACCAGGGTTTCTTCGTGATGGGGAGGAAGTGGAGAGGGTCCAGAGACGAGTGACCAAGATGATAACAGGTCTGTGGAATGAACCTTATGAGAATAGGTTGAAGATTTGTGGGTTGCAGAAATTGGACGATAGGCGAAGGAGGGGTGATATGATTGAGACATTCAAATTACTGAAGGGTTTTTATAAGATTGATCCAGAAGATATTTTTGAAAATATGACTGGTGGTGGGAGGACTAGGGGCCATGCATGGAAGCTGGGCAAGAGTGTGGTTGACAAGGGTGTTAGAGCTAGGTTCTTTACTTGGAGAGTGGTAAATGAGTGGAATAAGCTTCCAGCGTCTGTTGTGGGTGCTACGACTGTGAATGAGTTCAAGGCAAGGTATGATAGATACTGTGTGAATGTTGAATAGTTGTTCTTGACATGATGTTAGGGCCTCCCTCGATGAGTCTGTCGACTCCTTGGAGTTTCCCGGAACAATAATAATAATAATAATAATAATATATCTCAGCCATGCTTTAGGCTTGGCAGTTGGTGGTGGGGGGAGTTGAATTAAGTGTTAACATTTCAAAGAATTGCATGTATAAGATAACAATGGGGATGAAAGTGGGGAGCCTATTACTACATCTTCAATTTGTTTAAAGAGTTGGTTTTTCCAGTTTAAGGTAGCATTTAAAGAGTATGCAAATCTTGGGGAGGGGGAGAATATTTTAGAAAGGAGCTGTAGTATATCACCCACTGGAATATTAGTGAAAAGAGAACATACATCAAAGCTCGCTATGCAGTCATTTCTCTCAAGTTGAAGGTAGTCATTTGGTAATGTGTTTTTTTTTTCTTTTTTTAATAAAACAATGTGTTACTGATGTGCTTGTTAAATTCAGATATCAAACCCTTAGTAAGATCATAGATAGGACAATTTATGGCATCAGTGATGGGATATAGAGGGATTTCATGTTTGTGGATCTTAAGTAGTCCATATAGTCTTGGTGTATGGGTAAAAAATTTTTAATTTGGACAGAGTTTCTGTTGGTTAGCTTATAATGCTTAACAGACTTATGGTTTTATTTTTTTATTGATGTGGGATCCTTCACTATCAGAATATATTTGATCTATCGGGTAAGAATAATAATAATGGAATTTTATTTTGTTATTATAATCATCTGTATTATTAGGGTATTATTTTGTTTGTGGGCTATATCTAATCTCCATCTAATCCTATGTGAAGGGGTACCCAGAGCTTGGTCTGTCAATCCTGACTTCCATACAATTGATTGTAGATGTAATTTTTGTGTTGTTTAAGGCTGATTAATTGATCTATCTGTATTAGAGCTGGCTAAACTGTAAGCACAAGGAATGCTATACACACCAGGATGTGAAAGAGGATGAAGTTGATTTTTAGGAGAATCGATGAAGGTAGCTAGCTAGCTGAATGAAAAGTACCACCAACTATATATCGGTCAACTGGGATTTCGTTTACTGTATTAGATTAACAAGTTCATAAGTCTCAGTTATTTGTGTTCCTCCAATTGTTAGATGTTCTGCTGCAATATTATTTTCACTGGTTGCTTTATTATTTTTTTGGCATTTTAATAACATTCTCAACTTCAGTCAGAGATGGTTCCTCAACTCTGGATTCTTCAACATTTTCTTCTAAACATTATATCACTGGTGTAAGATTTTCATCTGGTGGTGGTGATGATGATTTGTTTAGCAGTCTCTCAAAATATTGTCTGAATGCTCAACAGTTTTTTTTTATTTTTTTTATTTCTTGGGTAATTAAATCTCCTTGGTTGTTAGTCATTGTTCTACTTTATGATTTATATTATCCTCTTTTAAGTATCCTACTGTATGTGAAGAACCTCTTTAAGTTATTTGTATTATTTTCAGTTTTTTTCAGTTACTGGTTTCTCTGCCAGCTTTTCCTTTCAATGCAGTATTTTACTGGTTAATATTTTATAGGTTCTGTAATTTTCAGTATTTTTTGGAAATTGGTCCTGTAGCATTTTTAACCTTGTCTTATTACATTGCTTTATAACCTTTTTATGTGCATTATTAAACATGTTTTTCTTTCGGTTATTTGTGAAATGAAAGATTTTATTGGTACAGTGATATTTTTGATTTGTCTGTTTGTTTTCTCTGTGATTCTCAGGTAAAGGAGGATTGAATATTGTATTTTATGCTTCATCTTTTTTGTACATTATTTTTTTGTAGGTTTACATCCTCACACTTTTTGATATATCAATTATTATTTCTATTTCTTTTAACATTTCTTCATTTTGAAGCTTGAAATGTGCTATTACCAGATAATGATCAGAATCTGCATCAGTTTCTCTTTAAATGTAGATAATTCTTATATATGCCTTGTGCCTATTGTTCATCATTACATGGTCTTATATAGTTGTTTACTGTTCATCCTGAGAAGAACCAAGTTTCTTTATGACTATTTCTTCTGGAACAGTACATGCTACTAGCTGTAAGTCCTCTGGAGGATGCAAAGTTGATAGCTCTAATCTTAATGTTATTACTGAAGTCATGCAGACTATCTATATATCACCATCTTTATCTTCATTTGGTTAATGGTTGTGTACCAACCAGAAATATAGGTATAACAGTGTTGGACATCTAAAGCAAATATTTTTATATATGGCAAGATGTTATCATTGTACCATATAAAACCTACATCATTTTCATGTCTACTATTATATGTTCTACTGTAGAATATTATTCTATTATTTTTTGGTTTCAGTAACCTGGCCATCTGGTTTCTTGTATAGCCAAGATCTAAATATTGTGAATGTCTATTGTGTCAATAACAGATTAAAGAGATCCGGTTGAAACATTCCATGTTTCAACTCTAAACCCATTAGTCATTCCAGTCATTTGCTATTGTGAACAGTGGTTTGTAATTCTAATTCCTGGTTTTGTATCTTATAGGTTTTTTACATTAGACAGGTGGTCAGCCTGTCATAACAATCCCCACCCGAAGTCCATCTGCCTGCCAAATAGTCCTTACCATCCTGCCAACACCCTTCACCACCTTTTCTTAATTATCTCTTTAGACAGTAAATTCTGTTTTTCTCTTGCAAATTCAGATCATAACCTTGTTCAAGTGTTATTTACTTATGGACCTTTCCTACACACACACCCAACCATTATCAATCTCTTATCTTTTGGCTTTAATATGGTGCCAAATGGGATGGTATCTGTGACTTCTGATCTTTCTTTCATCTGATTTCTGTTGATGTTCTTCCAATCCAAAGACCTGCTTGAACAAATTAAGGAAATAATTCTGTAATGGAATGAAGGCCTTCATTCCACATTCCATCCAAAATTTCTGACTTCAAACCTATTGAATCCAGTTCTCTCCTTTTTCTTTTATTCTATTTACCTCTGTTCTCTGGACAATCCTCCCTCTCTATCTTTTCCAAAATTTATAACCTTTGGTTGATGTGTTTCAACAACTGAGTTTTGAGAGAGAGAGAGAGAGAGAGAGGATTTTCTTTAGAAATAGTATAAAATGTTCAAAATGAATTTTTAGTAAGAAAAGTTAAGTTTACAAATAAGAATTAAGCTCTTTTTGGTGGTGGTTACCCAAAATGTTTTTTCAAATTTATTTAACCACCTAAATTGGCCATAGTGGATAAAATGCATCAACTATGTTAAACTTCATGTCTGTATGGTATCTCAGCAATGCTTCACTTTCAGTAGTACTTCACTTCCAGTTTGCATCCATATTTTTCATGATGGAAAAATCCATCTTGGCCAGTATGTAAGTTATCTGAAGAGAAAAATAAGTTCTGTTGTACATCCCTTGAGTATATACACTATATCACTAAGAGCTGTTTATTAGGTGTTGATGTTTTGTTAAAGAAGAACTTTTCGAAAGATCAAACACTGAATGTTTTAGTGAAATCAAATTAAGATGGTGATTTATAGTGCTGAAAATTAATACTCATGAATGTTTGACATTATTAGTAACCTTTAATTTTGTAATGACACTCTTCTAACACTTCTATTAGACATGTTAGAAGAGTGTTGAGATGATTATTTCTGGTTGAAATGGTATCAAGAAACCCTATAAAATCTATTCAATACTCTCTTGAGGGAAGATTCATCTTAATATGCAGCAGGAAAACAATTTGCATGTTGAATTGTGATTTAAAGAAAGAGAGAGAGAGGTGTGCAGGCATATGACAGAATCATTAACATTTCTTTTGCTGTGCATAAGTGAAAGAAGTGATATGTTGACTATACCATGAAAACAATAAAATATAGTATGGTTACAATACACAGGTAGTTCCTGACTTTACAAGTTACTTCTTTCTTAGTGTGCTCGTAAAGTGAAAACTTGTAAAGTGGGAATTAATTTCCCCATAGATGTAATGCTAAAAATGAGTTATGCTCTCAACAGTGGAATATACCATAGTAATGTGGACTGTAAATAAAGGTCAACAAAACATAGTAGTGCAGGTAACAGGCATATTCAGTCAATGTGTTTGATCAAAAATCTATGTAGCTAACAGTTTTTCTGTTTAAAGAATAATGCCATCAACTTCTGTGTAGTATGTAACCATGTAGACTGCATGGATTGCACATTTTTAACTTCCTTCCAATAATTTTCATCATCATCATCATCAAATTCCTGCCATGTACCCTCAAGGGATATACAGGATATGATAGTACTACATGAAAAAAATTACATCATTACTAACTTCCTATCTACACTTTTCCTCCAAATCAGTCTGTTATAGTTCGCCCACTGATTTGAGGTCCCTCAGCACTTCTGCGCATCTCAGAAAAAGGAGAATCCATTCCGATAATAGGGTAATCAGTCCGTATAGTGGTATGAGTTGTTTATTATTACCGGTCGGAAAATTAACTTCTCTTTTATGATTATTGTAGTTAACTATGTTGCTTGTATAACAGTTGGAAAATTTTACCTATAAAGCACGTGATTTCGCGTGTTGGCGACCAATTCAGACGTCCTTCATTTCTTTCTCCCCTTCAGCATGAATCGACTATTCTTGGAAAGACGCGAAGCAGGGACCTGCAAACGGTGGGCGAACTATACTTGTCAAGACTCCAATTATCAGATCTTATATTTCTATCGTCTAAGGCACTATGTACCGTATCAATCCACCTATATCTTGGTCTTCCTCTGGGTCGTTTTCCTGCCAACCTGGCAGAGAACACTTGTTTTTTATTATTATTATTATTTCGGGCGACTCCAGGAGTCCTTAGACTCATCGAGGGAGGCCCTAAACATCATGTCCACCCAATTATGCGATTACATTCTCACAGTATCTATCATACCTTGTCTTGAACTCGTTCACCGTCATAGCACCCACAACAGACTCTGGCAGCTTATTCCACTCATTTACCACTATAATAGTAAAGAACCCAGCTCTAACACCCCTGCTAACCATACTCTTGCCCAGCTTCCATAGGTGTCCCCTAGTCTCCCACCACCAGTCCTGATCTCAAAAATATCCTCTGAATTAATCCTATAGAATCCCTTTAGCAATTTGAATGTCTCTATCATATCCCCCCTCCTCCGCCTATCAACTAGTTTCTGCAACCCACAAATCTTCAACCTGTTCTCATATGGTTCATTCCATAGACCTGTTATCATCTTAATCACTCGCCTCTGGATCCTCTCCACCTCCTCCCCATCAAGAAGGAACCGAGGTGACCAAATCTGGGCACAGTAGTCGAGATGAGGTCTTATCAAGGCTCGGTACAGAGGTACAATAACTTGCTTGTCTCTGCTCGTCAAGGTATTTTTCAACAACCAAGTGAGTTGATGAGCTGATTTAGCTACTTTTGCAGTGTGCCCCCTAAACTTCATCTCCCTATCCACCAACACTCCCAAGTCCCTGGCCTCATCAATCTCTTGGAGTACAGTTCCACCAATGTGGTATACTGCTGCTAATCTTTTCACCCCAAAATGCATAACCTTACATTTTGTCACATTAAATTGACATCCATTCTCCTTAGCCCAGAA
Organism: Typopeltis vanoorti; assembly: GCF_054136105.1. Classification (NCBI taxonomy): domain Eukaryota; kingdom Metazoa; phylum Arthropoda; class Arachnida; order Uropygi; family Thelyphonidae; genus Typopeltis; species Typopeltis vanoorti. The sequence continues at coordinate 74,746,573 of NC_143558.1, read as the reverse complement.
CTCCAATCTATCTAAGTCATCCTGCAAGACTTTGACATCTTCTGCATTCACTATTGCCCTACCCAACTTTGCATCATCAGCGAACAAATGAATTGTTCCACTTAGATCCTTCCCTATATCGTTAATGAACAGATTAAACAGCAGTGGTCCAAGAACAGAACCCTGCAGCACACCACTAGTCACAGGCCGTCTTTTGGACTCTGCTCCTGAATAAACTACTCTTTGATATCTCTCCATCAACCAACCACCTATCCACCTCACCAACCCTATATCCATTCCCATATGTTGTAGTTTACGGATTAGTATTCCATGTGGTATCCTGTCAAACGCCTTTGCCAGGTCCAGCAGTATCACTGTAAACCCATTTCCCTTATCCAGTTCAGCCGTCACCTTGTTATAAAACTTGAGCAAGTTACTGAAACATGATCTACCCTTCACAAAGCCATGCTGTCCCCTGTACAGTATCTCGTTTTCATCAACCCATTCCTATATTTTTCCCTTGACTACTTTCTCTAAGACCTTGACAACGACTCCTGATGTGCTGATCGGTTGGTAATTTGCAACCGTAGTCTTGGATCCTCCTTTATGCAGTGAAACTATTTTCCCCTCTTTCTACACCTTCGGGACTAAGCCAGACCTGAGACTCAGATTAAACAACATGGTCAAGGGCACTGATAATTCTTTAGCCGCTTCACGCAAGACCCGTGCCGGTATACCATCCAATCCCACAGATGTGTTCACATTAAGGTTCTGTAATAGACTAGTCACCTCCATTTCATTCATCACTATTCCCGTATAAACTAATGGTTCCTTCATTTTTTCAATGTCACCACCTGGATGATATGCTTTTGCAAAGTGCGCACTCAGTAACTCCACTATGTCGACTGATTCAGTGACCTCCTTAGCATCGTCATTCCTTAAAATCATTTTACCGTGTACAGTTTTTTTCTTACTTGCAGCATATTGAAAGAACTGTTTTGGATTCTCTTTTGCTTGCAAAGCTAGTTTCCTTTCATAATCCGCTTTTGCTTTTTTTACCACACTCGTTACCTTTCTGGCCTGCACTTTATACCGTTCGTGTGCCTGCAGGTCACCCCTTTCTTTAAATTCCCTCCACAGTTGTTTCTTTTTTTGCAGCTCAAGCTTAATGGTGTTATTCATCCATTGAACCCCTTTCTTAATTGTTTTGCTAATCTTTCTTCACCCATTCTGTTTAAGTGACCATACCACCTGAGATTAGCTCTGCTAACGCATTCCTGGATGCTGACAATATCAAGTTCTTTCCTAATATCCTCGTTTTTAATATGATATTGCCATTGATGCCATCTCTTCACGCCTTTAATCTTTCACAGTACTCTCATATCTGTGGTCTCTAGTCTTTGGTCAAGTGTTTTACTTCTAACCCAGCTCTCAGATCGATAAGTTAAAACTGGTTTGAACACTGTTTTGTATACAGCTAATTTAGTGTCGTGACTAATTTCTCTCTTATTCCATATGAATTTATTCAATTGACTTCCCACCATACCAGCTTTGCTGATTCTGTTGTCTATTTCTATATTGAATTTACCATCTTCACTAAAAATCGTGCCTAAGTAGCTGAAATGTTTTACTTGTTCCACAGGTTCTCCATTCACAACACAGTTGACATTTTCAATGATTCTGCCTATTTTCATTGTCTTTGTCTTTTCATTGCTGACCTTCATACCATATCTATTACAACAGTTATTCAATTTAGTCAGAATCTTGCAGACTTGTAGCAGATTTATTTAGAAGTATAACATCGTCCACATAAAGCAAAGAGCTGACATTAACATCTCCAATTCTGATATCATGTTTAATACCACTTTCGTTCATAATGTGATCCATATAGATAATGAATAACAGAGGGGATAATGTACATCCTTGTCTCACACCAGATTTAACATTAAACCATCTTCCTGTACTTCCTTCAATTCTAACTGCTGACTTACAACTCAAATAAAGACTAAGTATTGCTTGATATAATGCCCCATTGACACCATATAACTGTAGCATATTGAATAGCTTCTCTCTTGGCACCTTGTCATATGCCTTTTCCATATCGACAAAACTTAAATACAAATCTTTGTTATATTCCCATGCTTTCTCAACTATTTGTCGTAAAGTGAAGATCTGATCCTGACAGCCTCTATTTGGACTGAATCCTTCACCTGTTCTTCACAAAGCTTTTCTTCCACAATTCTTCTCAATCATTTCTCAAGTATACTTAGTAGGGAAATGCCTCTGTAATTCTCACTTTCAGTTTTATTTCCCTTTTTTATATATGGGTACTATGAGAGCTCTACTCCAATCATCGGGAATTCGTCCCTCTGTCCAGGCTTTCTGAACTATGCAGTGCAGCCACTGTAAGACTTTTATACCACCATACCTCAGCATTTCTGGTCGAATATCATCTACTCCTGCTGCCTTTCCACATTTCAAGCCTTTGATGGCTTTTTCTACTTAAAGTATGGATATGTATTCCTGAATACATGCCTGGTCAGTGTTTTTTACCACTGTGCTGTCATCACTGCTTGTTTCATTTAGCAGTTTTTCAAAGTAATTACTCCATACTTCAAGGATATCTTTTTCTTCTGTTTTCATGTCACCTGTATCATCTCTAACTCCTTTTACAGCACTCTTTCCTCCATTCCTAAGCTTCTTCAACAACCTCCAGAATATTTTGCCACCTTCTTGGTATTTATTTTCTATATTCTTGCCAAAGTCCTCGCATGACTTTTGTTTAGCTAGTTTTACACAGTGTTTAGCATTCTTGCATTTGTCTCTGTATTCTCTAAGAGCACAGCTGACTTATTTGCCAGGAACTTTTGATATGCTTTCTTCTTTTCCTTCACTGCCTCTTTAACTTCCTGTGTCCACCATGGAGTTCTAATTTTTCTATCCTTGCAGACAACTTCACCACATTCCTCTCTGGCTGAATCAATGAGGGATTTCTTCAAGGCTTGCCACTGAATCTCCAAGGTTTGATTCCTGTTCTCAAGCTCTTTTGCTTCAATCATTTTTGCTTCAATAATCTTTGTGTATTTTAGTCTACAGTTCACATCTGAGAGCTAGTCAACTTTTATTCGCTTTAAAACTTTCTTACATGTTATTCTTTTCAATATGAAATTTAGTTTTATCCTGCTCAAGACTAAATAGTGATCACTTCCAATTTCAAATCCTCTGTACACTCTGGTGTCCTGTACCAGGGAGAAAACATCACTATCAACAATAACATAGTCAATGAGACTTTTCTTATTTCTTGTCTCTTCTCTTCATGTGAATTTGTGCACATTTTTATGTTGGAACATGGCGTTAGTAATAACCAGTCCATATCTTAAGCAGAAATCCAACAGATATTTGCCATTATTATTAGCTTTGCTCTTTTCTCCAAATTTTCCCAAAATATTTTTTGTATGTCTCACAATCATTTCCTACTCTGCTATTTAGATTCCCAACAAGGACCAACTTTTCCTTTTTCATTGTGTCAGATGCTTTTTCTAAAGCATCAAAAAATTCCTCCACTTCTACCTTAGTAGAACCTTCTTTGGGACCATAGGCACAAATAAGTCTCATTGTCCAGTTCCCCATTCTCATATTTGTCCACATTACTCTACTTGAGACTGACTGCCATTCAAGAAGATTAGCCTCATATTTTGTGTTGAATACTATGGTTACTCCTTCTTTTCCTTGATTGTCATTTCCTGAATATAACATTTTGTATTTATTGTTCAGAAAGATATCACCAGTTTTTGTCTTTTGTGTTTCAGTCACCCCTATTATGTTGATCTGGTACTGATCTAATTTCTCAGCTAACTCCATTTCTTTGCCATTTAGGCTTCTTATGTTGATATTACCAATCTTTAACTCTGGTGATGTTGAGTTGGGGTGTGTTTTCAGATTTGTTCCAGTATCTGACTTTTCGCTGTTTGCCCTGGTTCCCTGGCGAAAACAACGGGTGCCTTGTTTAACCGGGCGATGCCCCAGCCGGCATGAAATTTTGTCATGTTGTACCATCATTTTTTATTTTGGTTTAACCAATAAGAATGCAATTTGGTCGGCTAAATCCCAAATTGCCACCTATCCTCGTTCGTTCAGTATCCAAGTAGATACCCAACAGGGTGCACCACGAGAAGGTGAGGATTGGACATTAGGTCAGAAGCCCTGGTCGGTTCTCCACATTCCTTTAAAGGCTATGTGGAGGTCTCCTCTCAGTTATACAGCTTTGATCCTTGTTTAAAATTGTATGCATAGTTGAAGTGCATAGGTAATTCTGCACAAAAATCATCAGTCTTTTTGGCTTCACATTTGCTAATGATGTCATATTTTGTTTCTAATGTTCTCTTCTTGTCTTGTCTTGTTAGATGTCATTTCCTTCCAGGAGGTTGACTACCATGAGCTTCCACCATGTACGATTTTGTGCTTCTCTTTTGCATTCTTTATAGGACATAAAGGTCCAGTCCTTAATAATTCTCATCCAATCTGTTCTTTGCCTTCCTCTTCTTCTTTTTCCTTGTATCATTCCTTCTAGAAGTGTTTTTGTGGGGATTCATGCCTTAGTTTGCGACCAAGGTAGGTGGTTTTCCTTTTCTTAATGGTTTTCAACAGATTCCTGTCTTCTCCAATCATTTCTAATATTTCTAAATTAGTTTTTATGGCAGCCCATGGGCTCTAAGAATTCTTCTGAGGATCCACATCTCAAAAGGCTTTTAGTTTATTTTCGCAATATTTTGATATTGTCCAGGTTTCTGCTCCATATAGCAGTGTTGACTATATGTAGCATTTGGACAGCCTAATTCTTGTTTTTGTGTGAATTTCCCTTGAGGTCTGAATGTTTTTCATGCTAATGAAGGTTGATCTAGCAATTTCTATTCTTCTTAATATTTCCTTATCACACTTTCCATTCTCTGTAATTAGTTGACCCAAATATATATAACTCTCTACTTGATCTAAAGTATTTCCTCTGATCTTAATATTTATATCAGGTATTTTCCCTTTTTCTCATGTTAGCAGCATGGTTTTAGTTTTCTTGAAGTTGAAATTAAGTCCATATTTTTCACTTCAGCATCTCTTCTAGTAGACTTTGAAGATCTTTTTTATTTTCAGCTAGCAGTACTGTATCATCTGCCTATCTTAAGTTGTTTATATTCATGTCTCCTATGCTGACTCCTTTAAATTCTTCTAATTGCTGGAAGATATTTTCAGTATAGAGGTTAAACAATATAGGAGAAAGAACATAGCCTTGTCTGACACCCTTCTTTACTGGGAATTCCCTCATAATTTCTGCTGATATTTTTATTGAGGCAGTTTGCTCCCAATATAAATTTATCAGTAATCTGGTATCTTTACCATCTACTCCTAAATTTCTGATGCATTTGATTAGTTGTTCATGTTGTATATTGTCAAAGGCCTTTGTGTGGTCAATAAAACATAAGTAGACTTCTTTCTGCTTCTCCAGATATCTTTCTATAATAGTTCTAATGTTGAAGAGTCCTTCTCTAGTTCCTTTATTTTTCTGAAAACCGGATTGTGTTTAATTAATTTCCATTTTGATTTTATGTTTATTTCTTTCTAGGGTGATATATAACATAACTTTTGCTATCTGACTGATCAGACTGATTGTTCTGTACTCTTCACCTTCAATTTTTTAGGTATTGGTAGGAATGTTGAGTACTTAAAATCTTTTGGCAGGTGTCCAGTTTCGTATATTTTGTTACATATCAGTCAGTGATCTTACCTTATCATCTAAAGCCTTTAGATATTCTGCCATAATTCCATCCATTCCTGGAGCTTTTCCTGGTCTCAGTTTCCTAATGGCTTTTGTTACTCTCCAGGTAAGAATAGTAGGCCCCTCCAAATCTTCTTGCATTGGCTTATGTATTCTATCATGATTGTAGAGTTCCTTTGAATACTCTACCCATCTATCCCTTATTTTGTCTTTCTCCATTAAGATGTTTCCACTGGTATCTTCAATGCAATGAGAGCCTACCCTTTTGCTAGTTAGCTCCCTATTTCCTTGCATTTGTTGTTGAGCCTTTTTTTGTTGAGTTCTTTTGTAATCCTACACCCTTTCCTGATCTCCTTGTTTAAGGTCTTGTATTCAGGACAATTTTTGTGTTTCTTTCTTTCCTCCATCATTTTCAGTATCTTGTCATTCATCTAGGGTTTACTCATCTTCTTCCCAAATTTGGGAATTGTTTGTTTTACTACCTTTTTTATGCCCTCTTTAAATTTCTGCCACCTATCCTCAATCTCATCTTTAGGGTAAAGATACTTGGTGGAATCAGGAACATTAACAGCAGTGGGTTGTGCCAGTTCCTTTAAAAATTTATCTTATATTTCTTGATTTTTAAGGGAGCCAAGATCATATTTTTCTGTGTTTATAGGTTTTATTGTTTTCTTTAATTTTATTGCTGCTTTAATGACCACAGGATTGTAGTCTGATCCAATATCAGCCCCTGGGTATGTTTTGGCTTGCAAGATGTTATTCCGGAATCTTTTTTTAAATCGTTATATAGTCAATCTGGTTCCTATAGCTGTTTCCAGGACTTTTCCAAAGTCTTCTAGGAGGGTGGCTAAATAAAGTATTTGCTATTACAAGATTGTTTTCTTCACAGAATTGTATTAATCTTTCTCCTCTTTGACATAACTATCACCCCATAATGATAGTTATGTCATCTGATTTAGCATTGTTACGTGCATTTTGAATGCCTTCATAGAAACATTCTACATCTTCATCTGGGTAATCAGAAGTAGGTGCATATATTTGGACAATAAAAATATTAAAAGGTTGAGCTGCAATTTTTAATGCAATTCTCCTGTCACTTATGGGCCAAAATCCAAGTAAGGATTGCGCAATCTTATTTTTTAGTAAAAATGCTACTCCATTCCTATGACTGTCTCCACATGAGTATATAATTGAATGGCTCTTTCTGTTTATTTTTCTACTATTAGTCCATTTGACTTCACTGATGCCAGCAATGTCTATTTTCATTGCTTCAAGTTGTATAAGGTTATCTAACTTCCCAGCTTCATATAAGGTCCTTACATTCCAAGTTGCAAGCCTTAAGAGAAGATTCTTGGTTTTCAGACGTGAGGGATCAGGAGATACCCTCCCTGGAGGGTTTAAGGTATCTTCATCATATGCTATTTACATAGTATCCGTTTTACGTTCCCGAGTTTCTTTCTCTTCTTCCCTGTAATGTTTCCAAGAGACAAAAGTTGCGGAGGGTCCAACCTTGTCTCTATTGCTTAAATCCGACATAGTTCTCTGTTTCATGGTTTACTATGGAAGATTACGTGATGAGGTTCCTGTCTCTTCTACGGTGACTGGCCACATCTCTGTTTTGTCTCGGAGTGTGTCTGGACTATGTCACATAGTTTGCTGTCATGCCTTCATTACCATCGTCAAATTAAATTTTGGTCATCTGCCAACTCAGCCATTCCAGTCTTCTGGAATTGTCCTCTTCTACATTTCTTTTTATTAATATAACTCTCCATAGTGCTACTTTGTTTTGGCATGCTTTACAGTATTAATAAGGGGACTAAATTTGAAATAAGACGGTGAAAATATAGAGCAACATAAACTACTCCTTGTAATGTCAGCATGGTAATTACTTTGTTGTCAGTGAAGTGCTCCCATCTACTTGAACAAAGAAATGCATATAGTACTGTAATATAATGCTATGCATGTGGTTTGAAATGCCACATTTATGAATGTTTAGCATTTATTTATTGCAACTAATATTCATATTTTCTGTTTTGCTGATATTTGAAAAAAAAAAACTTATAAACCTGGAAACTTGTAAAGCAAGAACTGACTGTACTACATTTTGTTGTAATATGGTAATGCACAGATTGAAGTATGCTTACCTTTATATGTATGTAACAATAAAGATATCTTGTTTTTATTTTAAGGATAAATTTAGAAAATTATCTTCATATAGACAAATTTAAACTTTTATGTGAAGGTAAAGAAAATTTAACTTTTCAGCAGGGACGAGTACAGATCACTTGTTTTCAGTCAATTAATCAAAGTCCTGAAGGTGAACCACCCCAGTAAGTAGTCTTCGATATGTAGTATTGTAAAGTAGGTACTATTTGTAGTATTGAAAACAGAAGCACACAATCTTTTCTATTATTAACTTTGTTCCAACATACAAAAATACTATCTAATACTCTTCATTAAAAGGGTGTACTTATTTGGAGACATTGTCATCATATTCCTGACATGTACCTTAAAAGGGTGTATAGGATACTATAATAGTATTATATAAAAGCTTTACATTATTACTACCTTCTTTTTTAATTTGCTTCCAAATTCATCTTTCAGGATTGCAGTGCTATCATGTTTTATATTTTGGCTTTCAACACTTCTGACTGCATCAATCCTCAACCTTGGTCTTTCCATGGATCATTTACTTGCTATTCAAGCATTTAATATCTGTTTTATTATTATTATTAACATCTGACCTCCATGGAGTCAAAGGACTCATTGTAGGAGGTCTATACTCTCTCTCTCTCATGCCAGAAGATCGTTGAACCGTGCCTTGAACACATTCACATGTTCACCATGCACTCACCACACTTTCAGGCAATGCATTTCACTCACCAATCATTTTCCATGCAAAGAACCTGCTTCTCACTCTTTGCTCACACTCTCCTTATGTAGCTTCCATGGATGCCCTAATTCTACTCTAGTTCTGGTAGCAGTCCTTCACAAAGTTATATGTCTCAATCATATCTGCTCTTCTTCTATTCACAAGGCTCTGTAAGTTGTATTCCCTCAATCTCTCCTTGTATCTGACATTCCATAGACATGACATTTAGTAAACCCTCTAAAAACCAGGTGACCAAATCTGTGCATAGTAGTCCATATGTGGCCTGATCAGAGCTTTATACAAGAAACCATAATCTCTTTGCTTCTGCATGTCAGTGTCCTCTTCATTACTGCCATAATCCATTTGGATTATGATAGTAATGAGGGTGCTCTTACAATTTTAGTAATGTGACCCCTAAACTTCAAGTCTCTATTCACCATTACTCCCTGATCTCTCATCTCTTCTACCTCTTTCAGAATTTCTCCATTTATTGTATATTTTGCATTCCAATTTTGCCTACCCATTTTCAAGACCTTGCACTTTGCGACATTAAACCAATAGCTCCCCTCATTTGCTCACTCACATAGTCTATTCAGGTCCTCCTGCCAGGCCACAACATCTCCTCTACTTCTCATAACCCTTCCCAACTTTGCAATTTTAGTAAACATCGTCTCCAGTTAAATCAGTTCCAATGTCATTAACAAAGTTAAACAATAATGTTCCCAAAACAGATCCCTGTGGCACTCCACTAGTGACTTTCCTCTTTTGAGATACCACTCTCCATATACAATCTACTGATAATTGTCTGACAGCCAATCAGCTATCCAACTTACTACGCTGTTATCTGATCCCACCACCTTGTTGTGATACGTAAGCGGATTGCTGAAAAATCCCCCCCCCCCCAACAAATCTACGCTGACTATCATAAAGATTACTGCTTTTATCAACCCATTTTTCTGTTCCTAGTCCTCGCCAACTTCTCTAATACCTTAATAACAACTGCAGCACAGATTGGCCTATAATTTGTAGCCTTAGTCTATCACCTGAACTCCTTTGTGAAGTAGAACAATTTTTCCCACCTTCCATTCCTTTGGGACTCATGTTAAATAGTTGTGGCAAAGGTACCATTAATTCTATAGAGCACTCCCTTGTGATACGTGACAATATACTGTCAAATCCTGTTGCCTTATTATTATCAAGTTTACTTAATTCCTCATATACTTCCTGCTTATTCACTATCGGTTTCTATTCCATCATAACTTTCTAAACTCCAGCTTCTCTTCAGGTTGCCATCATGAGGATGAAATACACTGATAAACTGATCATTGAATAATTAAACTATATTCTCTGCATCAGTTACCAATCTGCCAGTGTCATCAACTAGCATCCTCCTCCTCCTCCCATAGTCATTTTTCCTTCTATTTGCCACATATCAAAAGAACTCACTAAAATTTTTCTTAGCTTGATTGCCTAACTTCTCATACTGCACTTTTGCTGCTTTTACCAAGAGTTACCTTCCTGGCCTGCTATTTGTACTCTTCATGCAACCGATCATTGCCAACATTCATCTTGTGTTGTTTCCACAGTGCCTTCTTCCAGATTTCATGCTTAATCTCTTCATTCATCCATTTTACTCTTACCTTATTTAGTCTTTTCACCTTTGGGATATATTCATACATTGCTGCTGTTAAATAGCTCTTGAATAATGCCCTCACAGCATCTATATCAGGTATGGGCAATCTTTCTTAATTCGGGGGCCAAATTATCATTCTGTCTCCGAGTCAAGGGCCGGACCAAATTATTAAATAAAATAAATTAATATTAAATGAATTAAAACAAGTTGCTACTTCATATTTCATTTATTTATAATATAATGCTTTGGTATATAGGGGTGCTTAAGGGTCAAAGCTGTATAACTGAGAGGAGACCTCCACATAGCCTTTAAAGGAATGCAGAGAACCGACCAGGGCTTCTGACCTAATGTCCAATCCTCACCTTCTCGTGGTGCACCCTGTTGGGTATCTACTTTGATACTGAACGAACGAGGATGGGCTGGCAATTTGGGATTTAGCCGACCAAATTGTATTCTTATTGGTTAAACCAAAATAAAAAATGATGGTACAACATGACAAAATTTCATGCCGGCTGGGGCGTCGCCCGGTTAAACAAGGCCCCCGTTGTTTTCACCAGGGAACCAGGGCGAACAGCGAAAAGTCAGCTACTGGAACAAATCTGAAAACAAACCCCAACTCAACATCACCAGAGTTAAAGATCGGTACTATCAACGTAAGAAGCCTGAATGGCATAGAAATGGAGCTAGCTGAGGAATTAGATAAGTACCAGATCGACATAATAGGGGTGACTGAAACAAAAAAGATTAAAACTGGTGAGATCTTTCTGAGCAATAAATACAAAATGTTATATTCAGGCAATGACAATCAAGGAAAAGAAGGAGTAGCCATAGTATTCAACACAAAATACGAGGCTAATCTTCTTGAATGGCAGTCAGTCTCAAGTAGAGTAATGTGGGCAAATATGAGAATGGGGAACTGGACAATGAGACTTATTTGTGCCTATGGTCCCACAGAAGGTTCTACTAAGGTAGAAGTGGAGGAATTTTTTGAGGCTTTAGAAAAAGCAACTGACACAATGAAAAAGGAAAAGTTGGTCCTTGTTGGGGATCTAAATAGTAGAGTAGGAAATGATTGTGAGACATACAAAAATATTTTGGGAAAATTTGGAGAAAAGAGCAAAGCTAATAATAATGGCAAATATCTGTTGGATTTCTGCTCAGGACATGGACTGGTTATTACTAACACCATGTTCCAACATAAAAATGTGCACAAATTCACATGGAGAGAAGAGGCTAGGAATAAGAAAAGTCTCATTGACTATGTTATTGTTGATAGTGATGTTTTCTCCCTGGTGCAGGACACCAGAGTGTACAGAGGATTTGAAATTGGAAGTGATCACTATTTAGTCTTGAGCAGAATAAAATTGAATTTCATATTGAAAAGAATAACTTGTACGAAAGTTTTAAAGCGAATAAAAGTTGAGCAGCTCTCAGATGTGAACTGTAGACTAAAATACAGAAATATTATTGAAAAGAAAATGAAAGAGTTTGAGAACAGGAATCAAACCTTGGAGATTCAGTGGCAAACTCTGAAGGAAACATTGATTGATTCTGCCAGAGAGGCATGTGGTGAAGTTGTGTGCAAGGATAAAAAAATCAGAACTCCCTGGTGGACACAGGAAGTTAAAGAGGCAGTGAAGGAAAAGAAGAAAGCATATCAAAAGTTCCTGGCAAATCAGTCAGCTTTTACTCTTACAGAATACAGAGACAAATGTAAGAAAGCTAAACAGTGTGTAAAACTAGCTAAACAAAAGTCATGGGAGGACTTTGGCAAGAATATAGAAAATAAATATCAAGAAGGTGGCAAAATATTCTGGAGGTTGTTGAAGAAGCTTAGGAATGGAGGAAAGAGTGCTGTAAAAGGAATTAGAGATGATAAAGGTGAAATGAAAACAGGAGAAAAAGATATCCTTGAAGTATGGAGTAATTACTTTGAAAAACTGCTAAATGAAACAAGCAGTGATGACAGCACAGTGATAAAAAACACTGACCAGGCATGCAGTCAGGAATACATATCCATACTTGAAGTAGAAAAAGCCATCAAAGGCTTGAAATGTGGAAAGGCAGCAGGAGTAGATGATATTCGACCAGAAATGCTGAAGTATGGTGGTATAAGAGTCTTACAGTGGCTGCACTGCATAGTTCAGAAAGCCTGGACAGAGGGACGAATTCCCGATGATTGGAGTAGAGCTCTCATAGTACCCATATATAAAAAGGGAAATAAAACTGAATGTGAGAATTACAGAGGTATTTCCCTACTGAGTGTTCCTGGCAAGATCTATGCAAGTATACTTGAGAAACGGTTGAGAAGAATTGTGGAAGAAAAGCTTGGTGAAGAACAAGCTGGATTCAGGCCAAATAGAGGCTGTCAGGATCAGATCTTCACTTTACGACAAATAGTCGAGAAAGCATGGGAATATAACAAAGATCTGTATTTAAGTTTTGTCGATTTGGAAAAGGCATATGACAAGGTGCCAAGAGAGAAGCTATTCAATACGCTGCAGTTATATGGTGTCAATGGGGCATTATATCAAGCAATGCTTAGTCTTTATTTGAGTTGTGAGTCAGCAGTTAGAATTGAAGGAAGTACAGGAAGATGGTTTAATGTTAAATCTGGTGTGAGACAAGGATGTACATTATCCCCTCTGTTATTCATTATCTATATGGATCACATTATGAAGGAATGTGGTATTAAACCTGATTTCAAAATTGGAGATGTTAATGTCAGCTCTTTGCTTTATGCGGATGATGTTATACTTCTAAATAAATCCGCTACAAGTCTGCAAGATTCTCTGACTAAATTGAATAGCTGTTGTAATAGATATGGTATGAAGGTCAGCAATAAAAAGACAAAGACAATGAAAATAGGCAGAATCATTGAAAATGTCAACTGTGTTGTGAATGGAGAACCTGTGGAACAAGTAAAACATTTCAGCTACTTAGGCACAATTTTTGCTGAAGATGGTAAACTATATTTAGTTTACCATTTTCTATATTTAGTTTGCTGAAGATGGTAAACTAAATATAGAAATAGACAACAGAATCAGCAAAGCTGGTATGGTGGGAAGTCAACTGAATAAATTCATATGGAATAAGAAAGAAATTAGTCGGAACACTAAATTAGCTGTATACAAGACTGTGTTCAAACCAATTTTAACTTATGGATCTGAGAGCTGGGTCAGAAGTAAAACACTTGACCAAAGACTAGAGACCGCAGATATGAGAGTCCTGAGAAAGATTAGAGGCATGAACAGATAGCATCAGTGGCAATATCACGAGGATATTAGGAAAGAACTTGACATTGTCAGCATCCAGGTGTGTGTTAGCAGAGCTAATCTCAGGTGGTATGGTTACTTAAACAGAATGGGCGAGGAAAGATTAGCAAAACAAGTGTTCTCTGCCAGGTTGGCAGGAAAACGACCCAGGATGACCAAGATATAGGTGTATTGATACGGTGCAATGTGACTTAGAAGAAAGAAATATAAGATCTGATAATGATCATATTGGAGTCTTGACAAGTAATAGACTTATTTGGAGGAAAATTGTAGATAGGAAGTTAGTAATTATGTAAATTTTTCATGTAATACTGTCATATCCTGTACATCCCTTGAGGGTACATGTCAGGAATTTGATGATGATGATTCCCTTAGAGCACATGACAACTTACTTTCTTGGAATGTTTGATATGCTTTCTTCTTTTCCCTGCCTGTCTCTTGAACTTGTTAAGTTTACTGTGGACTTCCGCTTTTTTCTATCCTTTACAGACAACTTCACCCATATGTCTCTCCTCACTCAGCGGTTTCTTCAGAGTCTGCTGTTGAATCTCCAGGGTTTGATTTTTGTTTCCAAACTTAATTTTTTTTTTCTTGAGTAATATTTCTATGATATACTTGAGTCTATAGTTCATCCACGAAAACTGCTCAGCATTGATTCTTTTAAAAAATTTTGTGCATATTTTTCTTTTCATTACAAAATTCATTTTTATCCTTCTCAAAACTAAATGGTGATCACTTCTTATTTCACGTCCTCTGTATAGTTTTGTGTTCTGAACCACTATGAAGATAGCTGTCAACAATAAATAGTCATTGAGACTTTTTTTATTTCTTTTGTATTTTCTCCATGTGAATTTATGCACATATATTTATCTTGAAATTTGGTACAGTAGACGTGCAGTAAAGTAGTAACTTAACACCATTGTATCAAGATGACCCTCTATAGCAACCTTTGGGAAAAATCCCAGAGAAGTTCCACAGAACCAGCCTTATTTGAAGCTAATTATTGCAAATGGTGAAAGCTTAAAGAACTAAATTAGCCAAAATGATAGTCAACTGAATTTCCTTGGAAATGATTTCCAGATCTGTGCCCAGAAATTTTAATTTTCTGAACAAAGATGCATATGTTTTTAATGCTTTCTACCCATAACAACAGGTAATGTCTGCATTGGCATAACAATAGATGATTTTGTAAGTAACCACATTGTTTGAGGGGGGGGGGGGGCTCTCCACAACACTGGTTGCTGAAACCATCTGCTGAAAATATAGATGTTGGATGTTGTGTTGTGGAGATTAGTGCATAAAATTTATTACTGTTTTGTATTAATTAAAAGTAGAAAATAAAAGAAAGGACAAATCTTTTTTTCACCTAATGCAGTTACTTCATATTTGGTATTATTTCAATTTAAAAAAAAATGTTGATTTTTATTTTTAACTTTTTTATATTGACAGAAACTAAATCACATTCATATTGTGAATCAGCTGTAAAAAATTATTCTAAAACAAAATTTTGTTAACTAGATAAAAAAGATGGAAAAGAAAAATTAAAAAAGTAAAAGAACTAAATTAGCCAAGATGGCATGATCTCGAAGAGTAATAAATTTGGAGAAACAGCTGTAATTGAGTTCAGTAAACAGAGGAAATAGTGGAAAACAGAACATAGATGATATGGCAGGAAACATAACAAAGGAATGGAAATGCAAATTCAAACAGTAAGGGAAGACATAAAAAAAATGAAAAGAACTTTGGTTCTCTTCTTTCAGTATGAAATCATAAAATTTAAAATTCAGAATTATTATTTAAATTTGAAACATTACATCATATTAACGTCACTTATCTGAAATCTTCACAATGAATTAAATATGTTTAGTCTGTTCCATTGAAATCAAAAATAACCAGAAAACTTGAGTAGTCAGTCAACTTTACAATTATTCATCTCCAAGGAAAAGCTAGCCTGCATCAGTCAATATAAGGGAAGAGGAAAAGTGATTGGCACAACTGGCATGAAGAAACCAACTTCCAAATCAGACACTGATGATGTAATGAGGTAACAACTCATCATCATCAAATTCTTGACATATACCCTCAAGGGGTGTATAGGATATGATAGTACTAAATGAAAAATTTACATCATTACTAACTTCCTATCCACAATTTTCTTCCAAATCAGTCTGTTACTTGTCAAGACTCCAATATTATCATTATCAGATCTTATATTTCTATCATCTAAGGCACATTGCACCATATCAATCCACCTATATCGTGGTCTTCCCCTGGGTCGTTTTCCTGAAAACCTGAGAGAGAACACTTGTTTTGCTAATCTTTCCTTGCCCATTCTGTTTAAGTGACCATACCACCTGAGATTAACTCTGTTAACGCATTCCTAGATGCCGACAATGTCAAGTTCTTTCCTAATATCCTCGTTTTTAATATGATATTACCATTGATGCCATCTGTTCACACCTCTAATCTTTTTCAGGACTCTCATATCTGTGGTCTCTAGTCTTTGGTCAAGTGTTTTACTTCTGACCTAGCTCTCAGATCCATAAGTTAAAACTGGTTTGAACACTGTCTTGTATACAGCTAATTTAGTGTTCACCAATTTCTCTCTTATTCCATATGAATTTATTCAATTGACTTCCCACCATACCAGCTTTGCTGATTCTGTTGTCTATTTCTATATTGAATTTACCATCTTCACTAAAAATCGTGCCTAAGTAGCTGAAATGTTTTACTTGTTCCACAGGTTCTCCATTCACAACACAGTTGACAATTTCAATTATTCTGCCTATTTTCATTGTCTTTGTCTTTTTATTGCTGACCTTCATACCATATCTATTACAACAGTTATTCAATTTAGTCAGGGAATCTTGCAAACTTGTAGCAGATTTATTTAGAAGTTTAACATCATCCGCATGAAGCAAAGAACTAACATTAACATCTCCAATTCTGATATCATGTTTAATACCACTTTCCTTCATAATGTGATCCATATAGATAATGAATACCAGAGGGGATAATGTACATCCTTGTCTCACACCAGATTTAACATTAAACCATCTTCCTGTACTTCCTTCAATTCTAACTGCCGACTTACAACTCAAATAATGCCCCATTGACACCATATAACTGTAACGTATTGAATAGCTTCTCTCTTGACACCTTGTCATATGCCTTTTCCAGATCGACAAAACTTAAATACAGATCTTTGTTATATTCCCATGCTTTCTCAACTATTTGGCCTGAATCCAGCTTGTTCTTCACCCAGCTTTTCTTCCACAATTCTTCTCAACTGTTTTTCAAGTATACTTGCATAGATCTTGCCAGGAACATTCAGTAGGGAAACACGTCTGTAATTCTCACATTCAGTTTTATTTCCCTTTTTATATATGGGTACAATTTGAGCTCTACTCTAATCATCGGGAATTCGTCCCTCTGTCCAAGCTATCTGATCTATGCAGTTCAGCCACTGTAAGACTTTTATACCACCACACTTCAGCATTTCTGGTCGAATATCATCTACTCCTGCTACCTTTCCACATTTCAAGCCTTTGATGGCTTTTTCTACTTAAAGTATGGATATGTATTCCTGACTGTATGCCTGTTGAGTGTTTTTTACGACTTTGCTATCATTGCTTGTTTCATTTAGCAATTTTTCGAAGTATTTACTCCATACTTCAAGGATATCTTTTTCTCCTGTTTTTATGTCACCTTTATCATCTCTCTCCTTTTACAGCACTCTTTCCTCCATTTCTAAGCTTCTTCAACAACCTCCAGAATATCTTACTACCTTCTTGATATTTATTTTCTATGTTCTTGCCAAAGTCCTCCCATGACTTTTGTTTTGCTAGTTTTACACAGTGTTTTGCTTTCTTACATTTGTCTCTGTATTCTCTAAGAGCAAAAGCTGACTTATTTGCCAGGAACTTTTGATATGCTTTCTTCTTTTCCTTCCCTGCCTCTTTAACTTCCTGTGTCCACCATGGAGTTCTAATTTTTCTATCCTTGCAGACAACTTCACCAGATGTCTCTCTGGCTGAATTTGCAGCTGTAATCTTCAGATATAGTGTTTGTTAGGTTTTGGACGCCAGTGTATATAGGATGTTACCTTGAAAACTAATTAATTCCATACATCTGATTTCTAAACAAAGTTTAAAATAAACTATCCGTTCTCATCCAGGGTAACAAACAACAATTTGGAATTTTTTTACCTTATGGATAAATAATTAACTTTTTAGACACAAAATGAGCTGTTACCCACACAAGTTTTATAACTTTTAATTAAACTTCTGATTAAAGCAATACTGCATATTGTACTGTATTTCTTTATTTACATTTTTCAAAGAACAGATCAGTTATAGCATCTGTCCAGCATTATATTTCTGTCAAATTATGAAGCTGACGTTCCCATTAGCTACCAACCACTTTTCTCCTTCCTTAGCACTTACTAATCCAGACCCAAATGATGGACTGCCCAAATTTTTAGGTTATTGATTTTAATTGTATACAGGCATATTTAACTTCATTATGAAAATTATTGAAACATTTTGAAATTTAGGCATTAATTCTTGATTTTATGATTCCATAATCTTCTGCTTCTTTATTATATGACTCCCATTATTGTTTGAATTTGTACTTTTTCCTGTTGTTATTTTATGTGCTTTATGTGTGGTATCTGCAATAGTCCTTTATATTGTTATCTGCGCATGATTTCTGACCTTTCCTTTTGTCTACTGACCTGGCTGCAACTTTCCCCCCAAATTATTACTCTCTTCAGTAGAACACATTTACTTGTCTTGAAAGGGGGATTTATTATCCTCCCTTTTTCAAGTAGCAGTGTGTATTATAAAATTGTGGCACTCAAAATTGCTAATAGTCATAATACTCAAAATCGTTATGCTAATATAAGGAATTTTGACTAGTTTACCTTAATTGTGCCCCCCCCCCCCCCCATTTTCTTTAAATAACTTCTTTTTTTGCTAACAGAATTTTGAGGTTTCATTATGTCAGTATGAATTTGATTTCTGTCTGTACAAAATTCCAAAATGAAGACTAATAATGTTTTCAAAATTAAAATCTACAGTTTTTAATTGTATATAGTACAGTATTCAAAATACAATCTATAAAGGTGACCAGAGAATCCAGTTTAGTTCTGAGCTATTCAAAGTTAAAGGGGGGGGGGGGGAACCTCCATAATTGCTAGCTGCCACTACTTGAAACACTGCAGTTCATGGAGTAAAAGGAGCAAAAAGGACCAAAGGGAGGAGGAACTGGGAGTGATAATCCCAGTGGACCTGCTAAGGCTGGGTGTAAGCTAAGTTGAAGTCATAATTACTGAACTGAATACCACTAACTTCTTGAGAATTTATTTCCTGAGAAGGAGGGCAGTATTTTTTCCCTAAATTCACTATAGCACACCTTACACTATAAGGAACTATTTTTATGATCCCAATTGGTTTGCTATAGTGAGCGTTTACTGTATTAGCAGTGACTAGTCCATGATCTGAACAGAACTCCAGTGGGCCTATCATTATTATTAGCTTTGCACTTTTTCTCTAAATTTTCCCAGAAACATTTTTGTGTCTAGTATTCACTTTCCTACTGCTGTTTAGATCCTCAACAAGGATTAGCTTTTGCTATTTTCTTTGTCAGTTGCTTTCTCTGATGAGAAGATTCTTAGTAGAACCTCTTGTGGGGTCATAGGTACAAATAGTCTCATTGTCCAATTCTCCAATTTATTGTTTGCCCACATCAGTCTTACTTGAAATTGACTGCCATTCAAAAAGATCATCTTTATGTTTAGTGTTTAATACTGTAGCTACTCCTTCCTTCCTTACCTTCTTCATTTATGTCACCTGTTTTTTTACCCTTTTTGTTTTGGTAATACCAATTATATCAACATGATTTTTTTGAATTCTTAGTTCCACTTCTTTTCTGTTGAATACATTTGTTGCCTATTTGAATTCTGCATGTTCAGTTTGAGAGTTCATTTCAGCCATTTTTATCACTCAGTATATGCTAGAATTGCTTGTATCACAATGATTTCATTGGGAATTAGTAACAATATTGTTGATATGTAACTGCAAATCATGATTGCAGCACATTGATATCAGTGCTGTTATAGTCATTTTGTATATACAAGATTTGTATTAAAGTATTAATGTATCCTTTAATATATATTTCAGGTTGATTAAAATGTTTTAGAATGAAGTACAGTTTTTAATAATTAGTAGATATAGCTAATCACCACTTTGCAGAGTTGTGCAAAGTGCTCAAAAATGTATTTAAATGTCGAATTTGTTTTCAGAAATACTTC
The DNA here is from genome assembly GCF_054136105.1 of Typopeltis vanoorti. NCBI lineage: Eukaryota > Metazoa > Arthropoda > Arachnida > Uropygi > Thelyphonidae > Typopeltis > Typopeltis vanoorti. Next base: position 74,726,734 of record NC_143558.1, on the reverse strand, counting down.
TTGTATCCTATTAATTATTTTCTGCAGTTGAGCAAAGCATTAAAAACATCCAGATAGTAGTTGTTTTCAAAAGTTTTAAATATTTTTTTTGACTTCTATCAACTTATTACTTGCGTTTCCACATGATATCAATTGCATTTTTACATGCATGATAGTTTCAGTACCATATCTCAATGTATATATGGTAGTCTCAGTATGATCTCTCTCTCTTCCATTTTTTCATCTATGGCACTGATATGGTAATAAGTTGATGGTATGTAGGAGACAACTGAATAATCCCGCATTAGCAGAATCACTCGCACAAAACTGTTTAACTGGTTTATTTACTGCTTGCAATGTTATGAATCTCATCATCATCATTATCAAATTCCTGCTATGTATCCTCAAGGAGTGTACAGTATATGATAGTACTAAATGAAAAATTTACATCATTACTGACTTCCTATCTACAATTTTCCTCCAAATCAGTCTGTTACTTGTCAAGACTCCAACATTATCAGATCTTATATTTCTATCGTCTAAGGCACTTTGTACCGTATCAATCCACCTATATCTTGGTCTTCCTCTGGGTCGTTTTCCTGCCAACCTAGCAGAGAACACATGTTTTGCTAATCTTTCCTTGCCCATTCTGTTTAAGTGACCACACCACCTGAGATTAGCTCTGCTAACGCATTCCTGGATGTTGACAATGTCAAGTTCTTTCCTAATAGCCTCGTTTTTAATATGATATTGCCATTGATGCCATCTGTTCATGCCTGTAATCTTTCTCAGGACTCTCATATCTGCATTCTCTAGTCTTTAGTCAAGTGTTTACTTCTGACCCACCTCTCAGATCCATAAGTTAAAACAAACTGGTTTGAATACTGTCTTGTATACTAATTTAGTGTTCCAACTAATTTCTCTCTTATTCCATATGAATTTATTCAGTTGACTTCCTACCATACCAGCTTTGTTGATTCTGTTGTCTATTTCGATATTTAATTTACCATCCTCACTAAAAATCGGACCTAAGAAGCTGAAATGTTTTACTTGTTCCACAGGTTCTCCGTTCACAACGCAGTCGACATTTTCGACGATTCTGCCTATTTTCATTGTCTTTGTCTTTTTATTGCTGACCTTCATACCATATCTATTACAACAGTTATTCAATTTAGTCAGGGAATCTTGCAGACTTGTAGCGGATTTATTTAGAAGTATAACATCGTCCGCATATAGAAATGAGATGGCATTAACATCCGCAATTTTGATATCATGTTTAATACCACTTTCCTTCATAATGTGATCCATATAGATAATTGAATAACAGAGGGGATAATATATATCCTTGTCTCACTCCAGATTTAACATTAAACCATCTTCCTGTACTTCCTTCAATTCTAACTGCTGACTTATAACTCAAATAAAGACTAAGTATTGCTTCATATAATGCCCCATTGACACCATATAACTGTAGCATATTGAATAGCTTCTCTCTTGGCACCTTGTCATGTGCCTTTTCTAGGTCGACAAAAGTTAAATACAGATCTTTGTTATATTCCCATGAATTTTCCGCTATTTTCTCCACGTCCGCATAAAGCAAAGAGCTGACATTAACATCTCCAATTTTGATATCAGGTTTAATACTGCTTTCTTTCATAATGTGATCCATATAGATAATGAATAACAGAGGGGATAATGTGCATCCTTGTCTGACACAGATTTTACATTAAACCATCTTCCTGTGCTTTAATTCTAACTGCTGACTTACAATTCAAATACAAACTAAGTATTGCTTGATATAATGCCCCATTAACACCATATATAACTGTAGAGTTTTGAATAGCTTCTCTCTTGGCACCTTGTCACATGCCTTTTCCAGTTCTACAAAACTTAAATACAGATCTTTGTTATTCCCATGATTTCTCAACTATCTGTCGTAAAGTGAAGATCTGATCCTGACAGCCTCTATTTGGCCTGACTCCAGCTTGTCTTTCACCAAGCTTTTCTTCCACAATTCTTCTCAACCGTTTTTCAAGTATACTTGCATAAATCTTACCAGGAACACTCAGCAGAGAAATACCTCTGTAATTCTCACATTCAGTTTTATTTCTATTTTTATATATAGGTACTATGAGAGCTCTACTCCAATCATTAGGAATTCGTCCCTCTGTCCAGGCCTTCTGAACTATGCAGTACAGCCACTGTAAGACCTTTATACCACCATACTTCAGCATTTCTGATCAGATATCATCTTCTCCTACTGCCTTTCCGCATTTCAAGCCTTTGATTGCTTTTTCTACTTCAAGTATGAATATTTATTCTTGCCTGTATGCCTGTTGATTGTTTTTTACCACTGTGCTATCACTGCTTGTTTCATTTAAATACGAAATTAATAACGGAAAAAACTCACGTTCAAAGATTATTTAATAGTATAATTTTTGTCTGTATGTCACAGGCATCTTCAGTACATTAAGCTCAAATTAAACAATAACTGACAATTCCAAAAAGCGCCACCTAAGTAGCTGGTGTATAGCTAAAAAGGTCAATAAATTTCCTAAAAAAAAAAAAAAAATCAGTACAATAAAAAGTTAGGGAAGATTAGCTGATTTCTAAAGTACTATCTCCCATAAAGGGGATAGACGTAAGCCGTCGGATCTGTTTAAGTTAGGAGAATGAAGTAGAGTTTCACATGTTTCTTTATAAAGGCTTTCCTTTCCATGAGAAACTGACTTTTGTGAAGAACTCTTGTCTTTCTCCAATAAACTCTGTGGCTAGTGAAGATGGCATGTTCTGCAAGTCCAGACTTTTCAGGTTTAAAGTATTCAATATAAGATTGGTGTTCTTCTAGCCGAATAGAGGCAGATCTTCCCGTTCGACATATCTGAACCAATGAGTAGGTATGGTTTAAAATTTACTCAAATTTACTTGTTCAAATTTACTCTCCTCTTCAACTAGGTGAACTGATACTTATAAAAAATACTTTGGATTTCAAAAATAAAATTTCAGATCTTCATTTGGACGTTTCTGATATCATGATCAGTTTAGATGTTGTTTCTTTATTTACAAATGTGCCTCTTTCGGAAAGCATTGAATTACTACAACAGGAATTTCCTTTAGACATTGTAAACATATTTGATTTTGTAATAAATTCTGGTTATTTTTCCTTTAAAGATAAGTTCATCATCATCATCATCATCAAATTCCTGCCATGTACCCTCAAGGGGTGTACAGGATATGACAGTACTACATGAAAAAATTACATCATTACTAACTTCGTATCTACAATTTTCCTCCAAATCAGTCTGTTACTTGTCAAGACTCCAACATTATCAGATCTTATATTTCTATCGTCTAAGGCACTTTGTACCGTATCAATCCACCTATATCTTGGTCTTCCTCTGGGTCGTTTTCCTGCCAACCTGGCAGAGAACACTTGTTTTGCTAATCTTTCCTCTCCCATTCTATTTAAGTGACCATACCATCTGAGATTAGCTCTGCTAACGCATTCCTGGATGCTTACAATGTCAAGTTCTTTCCTAATATCCTCATTTTTAATATGAATTGCCATTCATGCCATCTGTTCACGCCTCTAATCTTTCTCAGGACTCTCATATCTGCGGTCTCTAGTCTTTGGTCAAGTGTTTTACTTCTGACCCAGCTCTCAGATCCATAAGTTAAAATTGGTTTGAACACAGTCTTGTATACAGCTAATTTAGTGTTCCGACTAATTTCTTTCTTATTCCATATGAATTTATTCAATTGACTTCCCACGAAACCAGCTTTGCTGATTCTGTTGTCTATTTCTATATTTAGTTTACCATCTTCAGTAAAAATTGTGCCTAAGTAGCTGAAATGTTTTACTTGTTCCACAGGTTCTCCATTCACAACACAGTTGACATTTTCAATGATTCCGCCTATTTTCATTGTCTTTGTCTTTTTATTGCTGACCTTCATACCATATCTATTACAACAGCTATTCAATTTAGTCAGAGAATCTTGCAGACTTGTAGCGGATTTATTTAGAAGTATAACATCATCTGCATAAAGCAAAGAGCTGACATTAACATCTCCAATTTTGATATCAGGTTTAATACCACATTCTTTCATAATGTGATCCATATAGATAATGAATAACAGAGGGGATAATGTACATCCTTGTCTCACACCAGATTTAACATTAAACCATCTTCCTGTACTTCCTTCAATTCTAACTGCTGACTCACAACTCAAATAAAGACTAAGTATTGCTTGATATAATGCCCCATTGACACCATATAACTGCAGCGTATTGAATAGCTTCTCTCTTGGCACCTTGTCATATGCCTTTTCCAAATCGACAAAACTTAAATACAGATCTTTGTTATATTCCCATGCTTTCTCGACTATTTGTCGTAAAGTGAAGATCTGATCCTGACAGCCTCTATTTGGCCTGAATCCAGCTTGTTCTTCACCAAGCTTTTCTTCCACAATTCTTCTCAACCGTTTCTCAAGTATACTTGCATAGATCTTGCCAGGAACACTCAGTAGGAAAATACCTCTGTAATTCTCACATTCAGTTTTATTTCCCTTTTTATATATGGGTACTATGAGAGCTCTACTCCAATCATCGGGAATTCGTCCCTCTGTCCAGGCTTTCTGAACTATGCAGTGCAGCCACTGTAAGACTCTTATACCACCATACTTCAGCATTTCTGGTCGAATATCATCTACTCCTGCTGCCTTTCCACATTTCAAGCCTTTGATGGCTTTTTCTACTTCAAGTATGGATATGTATTCCCGACTGCATGCCTGGTCAGTGTTTTTTATCACTGTGCTGTCATCACTGCTTGTTTCATTTAGCAGTTTTTCAAAGTAATTACTCCATACTTCAAGGATATCTTTTTCTCCTGTTTTCATTTCACCTTTATCATCTCTAATTCCTTTTACAGCACTCTTTCCTCCATTCCTAAGCTTCTTCAACAACCTCCAGAATATTTTGCCACCTTCTTGATATTTATTTTCTATATTCTTGCAAAGTCCTCCCATGACTTTTGTTTAGCTAGTTTTACACACTGTTTAGCTTTCTTACATTTGTCTCTGTATTCTGTAAGAGTAAAAGCTGACTTATTTGCCAAGAACTTTTCATATGCTTTCTTCTTTTCCTTCACTGCCTCTTTAACTTCCTGTGTCCACCAGGGAGTTCTGATTTTTTTATCTTTGCACACAACCTCACCACATGCCTCTCTGGCAGAATCAATCAATGTTTCCTTCAGAGTTTGCCACTGAATCTCCAAGGTTTGATTCCTGTTCTCAAACTCTTTCATTTTCTTTTCAATAATATTTCTGTATTTTAGTCTACAGTTTACATCTGAGAGCTGCTCAACTTTTATTTGCTTTAAAACTTTCTTACATGTTATTCTTTTCAATATGAAATTCAATTTTATCCTGCTCAAGACTAAATAGTGATCACTTCCAATTTCAAATCCTCTGTACACTCTGGTGTCCTGCACCAGGGAGAAAACATCACTATCAACAATAACATAGTCAATGAGACTTTTCTTATTCCTAGCCTCTTCTCTCCATGTGAATTTGTGCACATTTTTATGTTGGAACATGGTGTTAGTAATAACCAGTCCATGTCCTGAGCAGAAATCCAACAGATATTTGCCATTATTATTAGCTTTGCTCTTTTCTCCAAATTTTCCCAAAATATTTTTGTATGTCTCACAATCATTTCCTACTCTACTATTTAGATCCCCAACAAGGACCAACTTTTCCTTTTTCATTGTGTCAGTTGCTTTTTCTAAAGCCTCAAAAAATTCCTCCACTTCTACCTTAGTAGAACCTTCTGTGGGACCATAGGCACAAATAAGTCTCATTGTCCAGTTCCCCATTCTCATATTTGCCCACATTACTCTACTTGAGACTGACTGCCATTCAAGAAGATTAGCCTCGTATTTTGTGTTGAATACTATGGCTACTCCTTCTTTTCCTTGATTGTTATTGCCTGAATATAACATTTTGTATTTATTGCTCAGAAAGATCTCACCAGTTTTGGTCTTTTTTGTTTCAGTCACCCCTATTATGTCAATCTGGTACTTATCTAATTCCTCAGCTAGCTCCATTTCTTTGCCATTCAGGCTTCTTACGTTGATAGTACCGATCTTTAACTCTGGTGATGTTGAGTTGGGGTTTGTTTTCAGATTTGTTCCAGTAGCTGACTTTTCACTGTTCACCCTGGTTCCCTGGCGAAAACAACGGGGGCCTTGTTTAACCGGGCGACGCCCCAGCCAGCATGAAATTTTGTCATGTTGTACCATCATTTTTTATTTTGTTTTAACCAATAAGAATACAATTTGGTCGGCTAAATCCCAAATTGCCAGCCCATCCTCGTTCGTTCAGTATCAAAGTAGATACGCAACAGGGTGCATCACGAGAAGGTGAGGATTGGACATTAGGTCAGAAGCCCTGGTCGGTTCTCTGCATTCCTTTAAAGGCTATGTGGAGGTCTCCTCTCAGTTATACAGCTTTGACCCTTTAAGTTGTATCAACAAATTGAAGGAACAGCAGTGGGTAATCCTCTTTCTCCTGCTATCTCCAATTTCTTTATGGAACATTTTGAACAATGTATCTTTGACAACATTTCTCCCAGACCTACTCATTGGTTCAGATATGTTGATGACATTTTTGCTGTATGGAATGGCTCTTCGGATGAACTTAACAATTTCTCACTAAGTTAAATGCATTTCATCCTAGGATCAAGTTTACCCTAGAAGTAGAATCAAATAAGCAGTTAGCCTTTTTAGATCTTCTAATTCTTTGCCAACCAGATGGTAACCTAGATTTCTCAGTTTATAGAAAGAAGACTCATACAGGCCATTATATCCATGCGGAATCTCATCACCATCCCAGTCAAAAGGCAGGAACTATTAAAACACTGGTTCATCGGGCCCATTCCTTTTGTTCTTCAGACGATCTTTTACAGACAGAACTACAATATATAACTTCTTCCTTTCTATCTAATGGTTATAAGAGGGGGACAAAGTTTGCTCGTGTCCATAGTGATCCTAAAGCTATACGTGTGTCCCGTGGGTGGTGCTAAATGAGCAACAGCGATAGGCAGCCGCCAGTCCATCCTAAGGATATCCTGGCCAATTTCGTGATGTCTACTGAATTTATTGAATATAGTGACTTCCAGAAACCAGAATTTAGAAACGTTGGCCCTACACTACGTATTTGTCAATTAAATATTGAATCTATTAGCAAAGCCAAATGAGATTATTTATCGAAATTATTGTTAACCAACAATGTTGATGTGATTGCTGTCCAGGAAACACGTGCTGCTGATCCCAAACAGCTCCTTAAAAGAGACGCATTCCAGGTTACACTGCTATTGGTGCAACTTATCATGAAGTATATGGAATAGCAACATATGTGCAAAATCGTCTTAAAGAAGTTTTTCTTCTATCTCAAAATATTGTAGAAAACATACATACAATAAGTTTTTCTTCTATCTCAAAATATTGTAGAAAACATACGTACAGTAGTGATAAAGGTTCAAGATATTACAACTACGAATATTTGTAAGCCACCTGGATCTCCTTGGTCGGAAGAAATTATTCTTATTGCTGAACATCCCACAATTTATTGGGGACTTTAATAGTCTCTATGAACAGTGGAATTATGCTCGAAACAACAAATGTGGCAAAAAACTTGTTGATTGGATCTAACTAAATAATCTTCACTTAAATTAAGGGGATAAAAATCCCTTATTGTTTTTCAGCCAGTATGCGAAACTCTAAGATCGAAAACTACGATCTAAGCATTTCATGCCGACGAACTATCAGCAAATCCAAGCGTAAGTGACCACTTGGTAGTACCACACCAAGGCAACTCGATGCAAAGGTGGAGCAAGCTCCCTCACTATTCTTGATATTTTCTCACAATGTAAAAACACACAGCTCCTAGGAGATGTAATACTGCTTTACATTATGAGGAGAGGTCACTACCACTGGTTTCAACCTTTTTTTTTAGGTCTCATCAGTGAGTAGCTAGACCTAGAAAATCTTCTAGGGTAGTTTTAATACTCAAAGTTTTTTTAAAAAAAACTTTGACTAGTTTTAATATGTCTTCCTCTTCAAACACAGAGGAAATAATGCGCATTACTATCCTTTATGTACAAGGCATCAGTGAACGTATAGCAAAAGTTTTAAACCACTGAATAGTTTTGTTGCCTTTCAACCGTTTAGAAAAATCTCCACCTTTCTTCCTTCTCATAAGGACAAGCTTCCACATCTTAATCATCCAGGTGTCTACCAGATTCCATGCTCTTGTGGATTATCTTATTTCGGACAAACGGGAAGATCTGTCTCTATTCGGCTAGAAGAACACCAATCTTATATTGAATACTTTAAACCTAAAAAGTCTGCACTTGCAGAACATGCCCTCTTCACTAAACACAGAGTTTATTGGAGAAAGACAAGAGTTCTTCACAAAAGTCAGTTTCTCATGGAACGCCTTTATAAAGAAACATGTGAAACTCTACTTCATTCTCCTAACTTAAACAGATCCGACGGCTTACGTCTATTCAGAGCACAAAAAACATTGTTTGTCAAACAGTGTTTTTTGTGCTCTGAAGATGCTGGTTATAATACCAGCGAAATATCAGCATCAAGTTAATAAATTAATTATTTACTTAGTTTCTGTGTTCTATTATACCGTTAAAATAATAAACAACATCTTTTAAAACTTGTTTCATTTAGCAATTTTTCTAAGTAATTACTCCATACTTAAGGATATCTTTTTCTCCTGTTTTCATGTCACCTTTATCATCTCTAACTCCTTTAACAGCACTCTTTCCTCCATTTCTAAGCTTCTTGAATATCTTACTACCTTCTTGATATTTATTTTCTATGTTCTTGCCAAAGGCCTCCCATGACTTTTGTTTAACTAGTTTTACAGCGTTTAACTTTCTTTTATTTATCTCTGTATTCCCTAAGAGCAGAAGCTGACTTATTTGCCAGGAACTTTTGATATGCTTTCTTCTTTTCCTTCATTGCCTCTTTAACTTCCTGTGTCCACCACGGAGTTCTGATTTTTCTATCCTTGCAGACAACCTCACCACATGCCTCTGGTTGAATCACTCAGGGTTTTCTTCAGGGCTTGCCACTGAATCTCCAAGGTTATGAATCTTTACTTGACTTAAAGTGGAAATTTAATAATATAATTTATAATATAATAAAATATCGAGTGAAAATTTTATAATAAAATTTCAACTGTTGACAAATTATAAAAGTAATTGTGTACAAATGCTAATTAAATGTGTTAAAAGGAAGGGATTATAGTGATCAGACTATGGGAGGGAAGAAAAAAAAATTTTAATTAATTGAGAGTAGTTACAAAATTACATTTTTGCAGTTACCTAAAAAAGCAGGAACCAACATTTGGGAACAAGTTGCAATCTCACAAGAAACCTCTAATATTAGAGGGCTTGTCATATCGTAGAAGACTGAGCATCACAGGCTTTCTAAATGGCCAGCAGCAAAGAGAATTAATATTGCAAACGTTACTAGTATGCAAAAAAAAAAAAAAAAAAAAGGTTTGAGCAGGTTTGATTTTTACAAGTTTTCCTGTTATGTTTGAAGAGAGACGAATTGAGAAATAATCCTGGACAAAAGAGTTTTGAGAGACTGGAAAAAAAAGAAAAAAAAAGCCTGTAATATCAGTAGGTTAATTGTGGAACGGTACACACTTATGTGCCCTAAGCTCAAAACTATCAGCATGCTTGAAAGATCTTGAGATGTTATGCTATCTGGCAGATTATTTCTTCTGAAAAGTTGCTTAATGGAGAGAAGCGTAAAATATAAGAGAGCCATTTAATTTGCCCTTGAATCCAATAAAAAATTTATAAAGAACTATAGAAAAAAAAAGCCAACCATAGTATACTTACCTCATTCTTCAAAAAAATGAAATCTTCTTGGTCAGCTAGTTTTTCTTCATTTGATTATATATTATTATTCATGCCTTATATTTAAAAAATGTGCATGTTAGAATAATGTCATTTACCTTTTGAAAATAGCAATAGAAAATCACAATGTTCAAATTTTGGTAGGAATAAATGGAGTTTGCAAAAGTTGAGTAACCTAACCTTATTTTTCGTCTTATTTATACATTATAATATTTTCAGTAATATAACCCTTTTACACAAAAGGGGAGAAAAATCAGTGAAATAACTTGATTTGTTCATTCCTGATATGAGGAATATCTAGTCACCGAGTATTCAGCTGTCAAGTAGTCAACTACCCTATAAAGTAATGTGTTAAAAATTAAATTAAAAAAATTGCACAATAAAGTTTATAATGTTACTTATGCTTAGTATTAAATGAAGGTAATTAACATTGACTATAGTTCACATTAAATGCTTAGACACTAATCATTTCACCAAACACTTGAACATTCCACAATACTGTGGAATGTTCAAGTTTTAATTTGAACCCCCCCCCCCCCAAATCATGTACTAAACATTTTCTGTATCGGTCTTATTAAACCTGGTTAGTAACTTGAGTCTCTATGATATCCTCCCTATCAACCAACTTTCGTAACTCAAAAATCTTCAATCTCCCCTAATAAAGATCATATCATAGACTTGCCATCATCTTGGTCAGTTGCTTCTTGATCTTCTTAACCTCAGACCAAGCAGAAATTGTAATAACCTTTATATCTGCTTGTCAATGTGTTCTTCAATAACCAGATAATCCTTTGAGCTATTTTATCCACCCATATGTTATGGCTTTCGAAATTGAAATCCTTTGTCTAATCTGTTTCCTGATATGTATCCCCAAGGGGTGTTCAGGTTACTATGGGAGCACCACCTAATCTCCTAAGTGGCATACCACCTTAGATTAACTCTGCTGACATATTCTTGAATGCTAATAGTGTCAAGTTCCATTCTAATATCTTCATTTTTAATATGATTCTGCCATTGATACTATCAGTCCACTCCCTTAATTTTTCTGAAAACCCTCATATCTGTGGTCTGTAGTCTTTGATCAAGTGCTTTATTTCTAACCCAACTCTCAGATCCATAACTTAAAACTGGTTTGAACACTATCTTGTATACTGCTAGTTTGGTATTTTGGCTAATTTCTCTCTTATTCCATATAAATTTATTCGGCTGGCTACCCACCATACCAGTTTGCTTGTTCTGTTGTCTGCTTCCAGATTTTATCTGCCACTTTAACTGTGCCTAAATAGTTGAAATATTTGACTTGTTCTATAGGATCTCCATTCAGAATGCTGCTGATGTTCCTACCTATTTTCATAGTTTTGGTCTTTTTATTGTTGATTTTCATGCCAAATTTGTTACAGCTGTTATTCGATTTAGAGAATCATTTAGACTTGCACTAGATGTGTTTAGAAGTACAACATAATCTGCATAAAGCAAAGAGCCAAGTTTGACATCTCCAGTTCAGGCCTAATGCCACTTTCTTTCATAATGTGGTCCATATATGTGATAAATAAGAGTGGAGATAATGTACATTCTTGTCTTACTCCTGATTTTACATCAAACCATCTTTCAGTATTTCCTTCAATTCTAACTGCTAACTTAAGTATAGACTGTATTGCTCTGTAATGTTCCATTTGTCCCAAATTGTAATGTTTTGAAAAGCTTTTCTCTGGGAACTTTGTCATATTCCCATGATTTCTTAACTGTTTGTCTTAAAGTGAAAATCTGATCTTGACAACCTCTGTTTGGCCTGAACCTAGCTTGTTCTCTCCAAGTTTCTCGTCCACAATCTTTCTCAACTTGTTTTCAGGTATGTTTGCATAAATTTTATCTGGAACATTTAGTAAAGAAATTCCTGGTTATCTTTTCATCCTAAAATATATAACCTTACACTTGGCCACATTAAACAGGTAATCATTCTCCTTTGCTCATACTGTCAGTCTAAAGTTATCCTGCATGTTTTCTACTTCACCTTTATCAAACTTATTTTACCTAATTTTGCATTACCAACAAAAACATTTGGTTATTTCCACTCAAATCATTTCTTATATCATTCATGTACAAATTAAATAGCAGTGGCACACATAGAGAGCCTTGCCTCACACTGCTAGTTACGTACCTTTTTGTAGACTGAACTTTCCCGTAATCTGTTCTGAAATTTATCCCTCAGCTATCCTCTTATATCATAAGAAGGTAGCTGATCCATATCACTAGCTTCATATCCATCTATGTGAGCTCTGATTTATGTAACAAAATTCAATGCTGTATCCTTTTAGTCTGGCATCACATAGCATTCCTTTTTTTCATCTCGCCTCTAATTTTATCATAAAAAGTAAATTATGAAATAATTGTTCAAAAAAACTGTTGTTTATGTGAAGTATTATATTCTTATTCACCTACTACCTACTCCTGAAGTGTTGGTCAGTCTGTAATTTGCTACATCTGTTTTGGAGCTTCCTTTATGCATTATTTTTCCTCCTTCCACCCTTATCAGTATTTCCACATCAGTCCCTGTCACCTGTTACTGCAGTATCTCCACCTGGATTGATGAACCCTTGCAAATTGTTCACTCCATAATTCAGCTATTTCATCTGTTTCTGCATTACCCTGCCATAGTTGTTCTTCCTTTTATTAGGTCACACAGCTAATTTCCTCTCATACTCTGATTTTGCCTTCCTTATGATGGCTCTTGTGTGCATTTGGTACTATTCATGAGCTTGCTGACCACTTTTCTCTTTTAAATTCCCTTCACAACTTTGTTTTTTACAGTTCCTGATTAATGATGCTACTCATAGATTTAATCCACCAATTTATCTTTCTGCTCAGGTGGGAAGTGAAGTTAACCTCTGACTGGATCATGACAGCAAGGTGGCACTTTAGTAATAGATAAACTTCTGATGCAGTCATCAGATCTACCTCTATAACTCCCTGGTACCTTCCATCTGTGTCACCCATATGAAGTTCCCTATAATAATTGTTCACCCCCCCCAACCCCGTATTGTTCATTATTGCTGAAGCATACCATCTACATCTTCCTTTGCATTCTTTGGCCTGTTGGTGTCTGTCTCTCGCATAGCCTGAAATGAACAACCTGCTAAACCTCAACTGTTTTTTGACTGCAATTCATCTATAACCCCCCCTCCTAATCCTGTCTTCTGTCTTTGAAAACACTAACCTTCATATTCTATCCCAGTGACTATATCTTCTGTCAACCACATCTCATTAATGTTTATAATGGGAAAAGGGTTAATTGTGGATCTTGTATGTTAAATGTTATTTTAAATTTCTTATAATTGTACTCAGCCTTTGAAAAGATTAATGGTGTATCCAAATTATAATCATTAGTAATATCTAATCATTCAGATATATCACATAATTATATAAGAAATCTATTAGGTTGGCTGATAGCAAGTGGGAAGGAATGGCTTTTTACAAGAAAATCTGATATATTGTGTTAGAAAGAAACTTTACAAAACATCAAGTTTTTAGCGTACATTGAAGTATTTTTAGATAAAAATGTAGTATAGCGATAAATAGTATTTTAATATATTGAAATGGTGCTAATTATGAGAATAACTGGCGGAGTATGTAACATTAGTTGTATGGATTTTATGAGAATGAAAATTTTGGCCTTCAATTGGTGATGTTTTTTGATATGTTGATCTCTGTTTAAGTGGATAAAATCTTGTATTTCATCAATTAACATGAGTGTGAACTATTAATTTGGATAAATGGAATAACTTTCATTAGATTATGAAAGTTATTCTCTTATGAGCTATCAGCCTTTATTAGATTGATCAGCTTAATACAATTACCATAACATGGATTCCATGGGAGCAGGTACACACACATGCTTAATGCATTTTTTCAATAGTTACCTTGGATGACCAGCAGATACTATGTGCAAAACAGCTAACACCATGTCATCTCCCAGGTGCTCAGTTTATGTTGAAAATTCAGGAGGCCAGTTAAGGTAAAGTATGTTAGTCATCTTTGTCCATTGTCCTGGAAGTGACTTATTTTGAAGGGATATAACTGGTTGGCAATAGTATAAGTAGCCTGTGTCTGTTCAGATGTTGCTCCTCTGGTATCTAGAGGAACTGATGTGTATCCAGAACATATTTTCCACCATTAGAGTATTATTACTGGACTTTAGCTGGAGATTTGGGTTTAAATCCTGACTGAGATATGAGGACTTTTATAAAGGGTGTTTTTCAACTAAAGGTAATTGGCTGTCTTGTGTGGAGATGGCAGGGTTTTTGCTCCTGGAAACTCTGGTTTTTCAGTTTACAAAAAAGATGCAAACCAACCAGTACAGTTGATATGCTATTAACAGGCATAAGAGGGTAGTATATTATGTACTAGCCTTTTACCCTTAATTGCTTTGGCTGGAATTCTAACTAAATCAAACTATACTGTGCAACCTTTTTTTCTACTCTTTCAATGTCTCTGTTTGTATGTACACTGTATCTAGAATTTCATATTTTTAAATAACAGGAAACTCAATACAGGTGTCTATTATATCCCATCTGCAATATGGTCTATGATATCCAGTATGTTCTTTTGTGTTGCACTTCCATATGACTGACTAATTGCAGCCACCTCTGACTGCAGGACTGCCATTAGTTGGACATTGCCTGATTGTCATGTCATTCTCAATGCTTTCTAAACATTCTGCACAAACAGGATAGCAAGTTCTGTGATGCTTGCATCAGTGTATGGTAGCCTAGCACAGACTATCATGCCATGCTTTTGCACACTTTGAATTGTCTGAATTTACACCTTCCTTTTGCTCTACATCAATAGCAAGGATAAGGAACTGACGGAAAGCATTTACAGACTCCTGGTGTTCCTGGTGGAACCTGGGAAAAGAAGAAGACACTGTCTTTTGATAGTATCTGCTTACTTGCATTTTATAGTCTTCAATGGCTTTCTAATAAAACAGCAGAGTCCATTGACTTTGCCATATAGTTAACACCCAATAAACCAGTAATTTGTACAAAATGTAGTTTTTTTATATAAAGTTTCTTGAAAAGCAGGGGATTGTATTCATTAGTAAACATTATGGGGAAAGCTGTTCCAAAGAATATCATAGATGGAATGAAGGAAGAAGGTGAAGTTGGTTAAATGTGCTTGGGTTTGAACTATGTATCATGCAAGAATTTGACCAGAGGAGAGCAGATGTAAAATGAAAGCTTAAGTTTTACCAATGGTGGTGATGGGCAAGCCATTTGCTAGCTCAGTTTGCTTGTGTATGTATGTATGTATGTGTGATCTCTATATCCAGTTTCTGTACAATGGTTGAAAGAGTGGTTATCTTCTAGAGAATTTTTCCTGAAGCAAGTGAAGATTTCTGCAAAGAGTGGAATGACATAGTCTTTGTCAATAGATGCAGAGTGTTCTGGATTTATCACAAATTATGTATTACCAATAAGGATGTAAATAACCTATGAAAGTGTTTGGTTTTATATGAAGTTAGTACTTACTTTGTGAATTTTAGGAACACAGTAAAGGAAAACTGTAAATAAATACAAAGAATAGAAGCTCGATCTGACATCCCAAGAAAATTTTGTGTTATTCTGTAAGTGATAGGTAACATGGCTGTTATAGAAAGCATGGATAGTTGGATTATCATTCTGGTTTAGGTTGGAAAAATCTGTTGATACGGAAATATTCAAGTACAGAGATGAGGGAATAGGGCATTATGAGGACTGGAATATTATTGGGAGAAGTTGAGGGAATTAAGTGCAAAGATTTGTGGAAAAGAGGTGAGATGTTTAAGCTAGCGAGCAATTCTATCAGATTAATACATTGAGATTGTAAAAAGAGTGAAAGAACAAGAAGCATTTTTGGAAGTTAGGTAAAGATGTGGTGAGGAGGGAGTTTGCAGAGTAAATTTTTTACATAGAGATGGAACACATTACCACAATTCATTGTGAAAGCTGGAATTAAGGAGATTTAAGGTTCACAGTGATAGCTATTATTATTTACACGGACCTTCTATGGTGACTGCTAACTCCATGGATGTTACGGCTATAATAATATTTTCTCATCAACATGATTATATTATTACTTTTATCACTGAACAATAACTCATGGAGGAGAGTTTTATCTTTGTATAGTCTTTAAAGGCTTTCTGATGAATCAGTGGAATCCATAAACTCCACTGTATCTATCGTTAACACCCAACAGAGCATTAATTTGTATGAAATCTTAGGGTTTTTGTTATCGACCAGTTTCTTGAAAAGCTGGAGATTGTATTCATTAGTATTAGAGCTAAATGCAGTCAACATAGTTGGCTGCATTTAGCCAAACAGCAACATTAGGACTGTAAATGAGATTTATAAATTTGTAGAACAGTTGCACTTATATTGTTTTTTAGGTGGTCCTTCTAATAAAATCAAAGGAATTATATCTGCATTTATATTGTTTCAGCCAACAGCAGGTAACAATAGCAGTAATAAGTTATCTTTATGACTTATTCCTGACACATTATGTTAGAAAACTTATTCTGAATTGATAATGTCATTTGATTTAGAAAGACTTGCATTGGAAACTTGTCCATTATGCAAAGAACCTTTATAAGGATTTTTCATCTGAAGGTAAGATCTAGGATGTTTAAGGGTCAAAGCTGTATAACTGAGAGGAGACCTCCACATAGCCTTTAAAGGAATGCGGAGAACTGACCAGAGCTTCTGACCTAATGTCCAATCCTCACCTTCTCATAGTGCATCCTGTTGGTATCTACCTGGATACCGAATGAGCGAGGATGGGTTGGCAATTTGGGATTTAGCTGACCAAATTGTATTCTTATTGGCTGAAGCCAAAATACAAAAATGATGGTATAACATGACAAAATTTCATGCTGGCTGGGGCATCGCCCAATTAAACAAGGCCCCCCTGTTGTTTTCGCCAGGGTGAACAGCAAAAAGTCAGTTACTGGAACAAATCTGAAATCACACCCCAACTCAACATCACCAGAGTTAAAGATTGGTACTATCAACATAAGAAGCCTGAATGGCAAAGAAATGGAGCTAGCTGATGAATTAGATAAGTACCAGATCGACATATTAGGGGTGACTGAAACAAAAAAGACAAACACTGGTGAGATCTTTTTGAGCAATAAATACAAAATATTATATTCAGGCAATGACAATCAAGGAAAAGGAGTAGCCATTGTATTCAACACAAAATACGAAGCTAATCTTCTTGAATGGCAGGCAGTCTGAAGTAGAGTGATGTGGGCAAATATCAGAATGGGAAACTGGACAAAGAGACTTGTTTGTGCTTATGGTCCCACAGATGGTTCTACTAAGGTAAAAGTGGAGGAATTTTTTGATTCTTTAGAGAAAAACTGACACATTGAAAAAGGAAAGGTCCTTGTTGGGGATCTAAATATCAGAGTAGGAAATGATTGTCAGACATACCAAAATATTTTTTGGAAAATTTGCAGAAAAGAACAAAGCTAATAATAATGGATTGTTCCAACATAAAAATGTGCACAAATTCACATGAAGAGAAGAGTCAAGGAATAAGAAAAGTCTCATTGACTATGTTATTGTTGATAGTGATATTTTCTCCCTGGTGTAGGACACCCGGGTGTACAGAGGATTTGAAATTGGAAGTGATCACTATTTAGTCTTGAACAGGATAAAATTGAATTTCATAATGAAAAGATTGATATGCAAGAAAGTTTTAAAGCAAATAAAAGTTGATCAACTCTCAGATGTGAACTGCAGACTAAAATACACAAAGATTATTGAAGAAAAAATGAAAGAGTTTGAGAATGGAAACCAAACCTTGGAGATTCAGTGGCAAGCCTTCAAGAAAATCCTGATTGATTCAGCCAGAGGCATGTGGTGTGGTTGTCTGCAAGGATAGAAAAATCAGAACTCCATGGTGGACACAGGAAGTTAAAGAGGCAGTGAAGGAAAAGAAGAAAGCATATCAAAAGTTCCTGGCAAATAAGTCAGCTTTTGTTCTTAGAGAATACAGAGACAAATGTAAGAAAGCAAAACACTGTGTAAAACTAGTAAGACAAAAGTCATGGGAGGACTTTGGCAAGAACATAGAAAATAAATATCAAGAAGGTAGTAAGATATTCTGGAGGTTGTTGAAGAAGCTTAGAAATGGAGGAAAGAGTGCTGTAAAAGGAGTTAGAGATGATAAAGGTGACATAAAAACAGAAGAAAAAGATATCCTTGAAGTATGGAGTAATTACTTTGAAAAATTGCTAAATGAAACAAGCAGTGATAGCAATTCACTGCATAGATCAGAAAGCTTGGACAGAGGGACGAATTCCCAATGATTGGAGTAGAGCTCAAATTGTACCCATATATAAAAAGGGAAATTAAACTGAATGTGAGAATTACAGAGGTATTTCCCTACTGAGTGTTCCTGGCAAGATCTATGCAAGTATACTTGAAAAACGGTTCAGAAGAATTGTGAAAGAAAAGCTTGGTGAAGAACAAGCTGGATTCAGGCCAAATAAAGGCTGTCAGGATCAGATCTTCACTTTACAACAAATAGTTGAGAAAGCATGGGAATATAACAAAGATCTGTATTTAAGTTTTGTCGATCTGGAAAAGGCATATGACAAGGTGTCAAGAGAGAAGCTATTCAATACGCTACAGTTATATGGTGTCGATGGGACATTATATGAAGCAATACTTAGTCTTTATTTGAGTATAAGGCAGCAGTTAGAATTAAAGGAAGTACAGGAAGATGGTTTAATGTTAAATCTGGTGTGAAACAAGGATATACATTATCCCCTTTGTTATTCATTATCTATATGGATCACGTTATGAAGGAAAGTGGTAGTAAACATGATATCAAAATTGGGGATGATAATGCTATCTCATTGCTATATCCGGACGATGTTATACTTCTAAATAAATCCGCTACAAGTTTGCAAGATTCCCTGACTAAGAAGGTCAGCAATAAAAAGTCAAAGGCAATGAAAATAGGCAGAATCATTGAAAATGTCAACTGTGTTGTGAATGGAGAACCTGTGGAACAAGTAAAACATTTCAGCTACTTAGGCACGATTTTTACTGAAGATAGTAAAAATATTGAAATAGACAACAGAATCAACAAAGCTGGTATGGTAGGAAGTCAATTGAATAAATTCATATGGAATAAGAGAGAAATTAGTTGGAACACTAAATTAGTGTATACAAGACAGTGTTCAAACCAGTTTTGACTTATGGATCTGAGAGCTGAGTCAGAAGTAAAACACTTGACCAAAGACTAGAGACCACAGATATGAGAGTCCTGAGAAAGATTAGAGGCATGAATAGATAGCATCAATGGCAATATCACGAGGATATTAGGAAAGAACTTGACATTGTCGGTATCCAGGAGTGCGTTAGCAGAGCTAATCTCAGGTGGTATGGTCACTTAAACAGAATGGGCAAGGAAAGATTAGCAAAAGAAGTGTTCTCTGCCAGGTTGGCAGGAAAACGACCCAGAGGAAGACCAAGATATAGGTGGATTGATACGGTACAATATGCCTTAGACGACAAAAATATAAGATTTGATAATGATAATATTGGAGTCTTTACAAGTAACACAGTGATTTGGAGGAAATTTGTAGATAGGAATTTTGTAATGATGTAAATTTTTCATGTAGTACTATCATATCCTGTACACCCCTTGAGGGTACATGGCAGGAATTTGATGATGATGATTGTGTACAAACTGTTTTTAAAAATTTTTAACATTTTTAGTCTGGTTTGTTTATATATATATATATATATGTGTGTGTGTGTGTGTGTGTGTGTACTGTTATTAGATATGAATCAATGAATTACACACACATATTAGTTTTAATGTAATCTAACATTAATAAAGTAATTATTTCATTTCAGATATATGAGATTAGAAATTCCATTGCATATTGTTCCATCAACCCATGTTAGTGGTCCTTGTTTAGATGCCCTAGTACAGTTACCACAGATTCTTTGTCAAGAAGAAAATGATGCATACAGTCTTACTTGTCAGGTCACTGATCTTGATTTATTAACAAAGCTTCATAATGGCGCAGGTATATAATTAAATATTAAATTGTTTTACACAAATATTCATTTGTTATAATGTTCTGTATTTCTTTACCCTGCTTTGTCTTTTTTATTCTTTACTTAAGACTTAGCAAATTGTTGTAATTGGTCGATTGCTGCCATTTATTTACTTATGCTAGATCTTATGAGGGTGGACTATGAAAGTTCTTGGCCTAACAATGCAAAAACAAATTTATAATTTCAAATTTATTTTTATTTTTCAACATCTCCCTTAAGACTAATACATTTATACCAGCGATGCTGCAGTGCCCTATAGTGGTTCACAGTAAGATCTGCAAAATATCCCCTGCAATCACCTCTTGATTCGAAGAAAAACGCTGACCAGCAAGGAAGAGTTTTAGTTTTGGGAAGAGATAGATGTCACAGGGAGCCAAGTCTTGGGAATTGGGTGGATGTTCCAACAATTCATTGTGCAGATCCCTTAATTTTCCCATTACCAAAACACCATTGTGGGCAGGTGCATTGTCCTGATGAAAGATATTTTTTTTCTTCTGCAAACCGGGTCTTTTGTCACTAATTTTTTTGTGTAGTCTAGTTAAAAGATTGGAATAATATTTCCCGGTTATTGTTTTACCTTTTCAAGATAATTAATAAACAAATTGCCTTTAGCATCCCAAAACACCGATGCCATGACCTTTCCTGCTGATGGAACCCACTTTGTCTTCTTTGGCGCTGAACAACCGGCTTCTGTCCACTGTTTTGACTGCTGTTTGGATTCTGGTGTGTAATGGTGAATCCAAGTCTCATTCATATAATAAATTGATGCACAAAATCAGTTTTCTTCTTGTTAAAATGCCCCAAGCACTGTTCAGAGATTTTCATGCGAGTGCATTTTTGATCTGCTGTGAGCAAGCGTGGCACCCATCTTGTGCAAAGCTTTTTCATTTGCAACTCTTCATGCAAAATATATCCTACTTGTTCTTTTGAAATGCCTATAGTCTCGGTAATTTCACGCACTTTGACTCGCCCTTCATCCAGTACCATATCGTGCACCTGATCAATGATTTCTGGAGTTATTACACTTTTTTGGACGTCCTTCACGTGGATCATCTTCAAGGCTGGTACAGCCATGTTTAAACTTGGCAACCCATTTCTTAATTGTCGAAAACGAAGAAGAGTGCCCATAAACCATTATGAACTTCGAATGAATTTCTTTTGGCGTTAAACCTTCTTTTACAAAGAATTTTATAACAGCACGATACTCAATTTTATCCATTTCAAGGGATACAGACAACGCTCTTTCTTCAGACAGCTGTATAAAACAAATTGCTTGATAGAATGACTTGCAATTTCACATGAATGTTTATGACAGATGTGCCAACTTTTGAAAAAAAAATCTCTTGCCAATAGTGTTGCCATCTATGGTCGAGGCCGAGAACTTTTCCAACCGCCCTCATATGTTCTCGCACTCTATAGTCTAACAAATTTATTTGTTTTACAACGGTGCCAGTTAGACTATGTATTGAGTGCAAGATTATAAGATTTTAAAGTAAAGACAAAGCATATATAGTTTTTTTTCACTGCATATGTTAATCTTTATCTTTAATGAGTTGTGGCTTACATGTTGATCACTTAAACTTGATCTTATGGAGGTTCGAAGTTTTCAGGATAGTGCATTTCAGAATCAGTCCAATGTTAGTACTGGTAGAATGGCCTCAAACACATAGCGATTATTATATTTATACACAAATGTAAGAGGAGTATTCGAAACAAGAGAGCTGAGTTTGTTGCATTGATTTAGATGGTATGCCCAAAAATAATTGGAATAAGTGAAACTTGGTTGTCTGAGAAGATGTGTTATTGGGAATAGAATTAGAAGTATATATATAATTTTCAGGAAGGTTAAAAATGTGAATAGTGGTAGGGGCGGGGAAATGTTCAGGCAAATTAGTTGGGCATGTAAAAAGAAGGTGATCCTGATGGGAGACTTTAATTACAGGAATATAAACTGGAAGGAGGAGATAGTGTACGAAAACAAGGAGAGCAAGTTTGTGGAATTTCGAAAGATAAGTATCTTAAGCAACATGTGATTGAAGCAACTACAGGCTTTAATGTTTTGGATTTGGTGATAACTTCACAAGATGTAGTTGTTAATGAAGTGTTGACGCTGCCACCAGTTGGTGAGAGTGGTCATGAGGTACTTGTTTGGGAAGTGATGAAACAAGAAAAGGTCGCTGCCAAAAATGGATGCGTGTGGAAGTATAAAGCAGATGATTATAGGAAGATCTGTAGTCATTTAGCATCAGTACGTTGGGTAGATGAGTTGAGTAAAAAAGATGTTGACAATGCATGGAAAATCACAAGGCACTATATGACAAAAGCAATGTATGACTGCATACCAAGGGTTAAGCGAGTAAATAGAGTAGGAGTGAAATGGATGAATAGTGAAATTATGCAAGTTGTGCTGGAAAACAGAATGTTATGGAGGAGGTAGACCACTTCACTTGGTGGTGATCAGACCCATGAAGAGTATAAAGTGCAGACTAGAAAGTGACAAGCATGGTAAAGAAAGAAAAGATGCATTATGAGAGGAGATTGGTTGGTCAGGCCAAGGTTAACTCAAGGGAATTTTTCTGCTGCATGGCAAGCAAGAGGTAGAATAATTATAGCAGATTAACATTGGTGAATAGTCATGGCAGCTATCCACCAAGCTGCAAAGGATATGGTGGAATTATTGAACGAGCACTTTATCAGTGTATATCATACTGGTGTAAATGATGCAGTGAAATATATAGAAGAGAGGTAAAGGAGAATTGGAAGTGAAAGAAACAGGTGTATCAGATGTTAGTTGGGTTAGATATTAATAAGGCTGTGGGAATGGATGACATATTATCACGTATTCTTAAGGAATGTGCACCACTGTTGGCTATGCCTCTGACCTGATTATTTAATGAAAGTCTTACAGTGGGTAGGGTTCCGTTTCAGTTTTAGTGTATACATCTCTTCATTCCCACTGAAACCAAGATTGTGAAAAAGAAAGATCAATGATATCTTCCTAATCTGGAGTAACAGACTTAAGTCTTTAAAGAATTTCCTAGACCACTTCAACAGTCAACAGTTGGTTTCCTAGACCATTTCAACAATCAACAGTTGGTAGTGCATGCACCCTCATATCGAAAAATTCAATTTACTGCAGAATTAGAGATTGATGGCTCTCTTCTGTTCCTGGATGTCAAATTCACTCGTGTATCTGAGAAATTAAAAATCTCTATTTACAGGATACTAACTCACACCAATAGATATCTCCATGCACAGTCCCATCACTATCCACCTCAAAAACTTGGCATTATTTCTATGCTAGGCAGATGTGCTCACTCATTCACTCACTCACTCCTGAGAAGAAAATGGTTATTCAAAACAAACAGTTGATAAACTACTATTTAATCCACCTCCTCACTATATTGAAGATAGAAATAGTGAAAAAGGCTACATATCCTTACCATATATCAGTTCCGTTTCACCAAAATTAGCCAAAAGTTCTTAAAAAATATAACTTCTGGACTTCTTTTACTCCTCTACTTAAACTCCGTTCCTTGCTCAGTATACCCAAGCAAAAACATAACAACCTGAAATATCCCGGCATTTACTATATTTGATGCAACTGCAACATGGCTTATTTTGGCCAGACGGAAAAATCCATCGAATTATTTCTAGAGGAACATAAAAGAGACGTCACATATGGCAGAGCAAGTGCATTGTTGAACCATGTCCTGAATTCTGTTGACACTAATGATGAAAATTCTCTCATTTATCCAGTCACGTGGGACAAATCAGAACATATCTTTCAATGCTATGATGAACTGGAAGGAAGAGTTGTAGAATTTAAAGAAATCATCCTCAATTCAGTACTTCTCAACATTAACCTCAGCTATAATCCTTCAGACTGTCATTCAGCTATCCAGTGGGCATTCATGAGACCTTGAATACATGCACACACCCAAGAATGATGAGATACACAGAACAACTTCAGACATTAATGCTTTAACGTATAAATTTGTCTTTTACAATGTTTGTTGGTAGTTCCCTCATGTTATGCACTTGAAGAAATCTTCTAAGAAGACGAAACTAGTTGTGCAGTTTACTTAATTAAAATAGTTTTCTGTTTTTATCTCTCAGCTTATAGTCATTTAATCTATCTTAAAAAATATGTCTCTCAGCCGATGAAGGTAACAAGATCTTAGACATTTAACTCTGAAAACTTAAGAAAAATAAAATAAAAAGCTAGTTTAGTAATGACAGTATGGGTTTTCCAGGTTGTTGAGTTTTCAGTTGAATATGTTATTCTTTACAGCTGTCTTCTGTCTTAATTAACTTGATGTACTAGAATCACTGTTGCAATGCTTTATTAGTGCTAAATGATTAAGTGCATTATAATTCTAATTGATGTATGGAAAAACACTTATAAAATACTTTCCATATTCCACTTAGCCTTAATTCCTGATTCTGATTCAGTGAGCCATATGATCTAATCAATCAATCACTTCACTAGACTTTTTAAATATTCTTTTAGAATACCAATCTGTGGAGAACAATTTATTTCTGGCATGCACAACAACAGCTAATCCACTGGCATATTCATCATCCTGCATCATTAATGATGTTATGGTAATTGTATAGTGCAAACTTAGCATAGTGTTTTATATGAAGTTTATTAGATTAAAATGCGAATCTGGTGGGACAATTGGTTAGTGTATACATCTCTACAAATAACAGTTACAGGTTTGAATCCTTCACATGTTTCTAAACATTTATAGGTGGGAGATGATTTTATTTGCTCGGTGTGGACAACTGTCCTGCCTGGAGACCTAAAGTAGTTTGAAACAGTTTGTTTGATTTCTGTAGCAAGGTTTCTGAATTATGAAAAATTAAGTAAATAAATATAAATGAAAATAAAAACCCTTAGCCCATCCAGAGTAGTAATGCTCTATGATTTTGCAACCTTTTATCACACAAATCACTTTAAAAAATTGAAAACCAAAATGTAAGGCAGCTGCAGTGGATGATATTCAATTAGAAATGCTCAAAAATTGGAGGCACAGTATAACAGTTTTATAGAGGCTACATTGCATAATTCAGAAGGTTGAATTCTGAAAAACTGAAATGACAGAAGCAAAGCTCTCATAGTATACCAATCTGCAAAACAGCAAATAAACCTGAATGTGAGAATTACAGAGGCATTTCCATACTGAGACGAGCATATTTGAAAATAAGCTGAGAAAGGTTGTGCAACAAACTTGGGGCAGAAAAAGCTGGGTACAGGTCATATAGGTGGTTGTCAGGATCAGATTTTCATTTTATATCAAAAATTTGAGAAATCATGTTAATATAACCAGGATCTGTGTTTAAGTTTTGTAGATCTGGAAAAGGCATATAATGAGGTGCCAAGGGAAAAGCTGTTCAGAACACTTGATCAAATGCTATAGAGACCAGAGATATGAGAGTGCTGAGAAAAATTAGGGTAGTTAAGATGGCATCAGCAGAATTGTATTAAAAAATGAAGATATTATGGAAGGATTCTGACTTTTTTTCTTTAGCATTCAGATATGTTGTAAGCAGAGCTAAGCCAAAGCGAATATTTACTTAAATTGAATGAGAGAGGAAAAAGTAGTAAAACATTTGATGCCAGAATGGCATGAAAAGATCCTAAGGAAGATTAAGGTTTATGCCTCAGAAGACGGAAATATAAGATCTGACAATATTGGATCTGACAGATAACAGACTAGTTTAGAGGAAAATTGAAAATTACAGAGGAAAACTACATGATACATTGTTACAGGACACTATTACTGTCATAATATCTTATTACACCCCTTTAAGTGCATATGTCAGGAATTTGATGATGATAAAGTTGTCAGTTGTTGGAAGTGAAGGATATAGGAAGATGATTGATTGTAAAATCAGGTATAAGGTATGGGTGCATGCTATCCCAACTGTTATACTTTATCAATATGGATCACACTATGAAGGCAGTGGACTTTAAAGCCAACATCAGAAGTGGAGATATTAAACTCAGCTCTATTTTATGCAGATCATATTATGCTCCTAAATAAATCCAGTACAAGTCTTTGGAACTCATGAAGTAAATTGAATATAAATGAATTACCGTATATTATCGCGTATAATCTGATCCACGTATAATGCGAACTAGAAATTTTGTTTGAAAACTAGCCCTAAAATGCCATGTCCACGTATAACGCGATCTGTTAATCTTGTTCCATAACATTATAAATAATACAATACGAATTAACGAAAGAAATATTTATATTAAAACAAAATGTCAAAATCCTTTAAATTCTTCTTCATCTTTTGAGCCATCAAACATTTCATTTATAAATTCATCTGTAGGGTCATCAGTGTAGCAGTTGTCATCATCGTCTTCATGCTCTCCATTTTGTTGTGCGTCATCCTCACTTTTGTATATGACGTGATCTTCGGATCCATCTTGAATTACTTAAAATTATTTGAAATCCAAATTGAATTACTTATTCCACATTTAAGAAATGAGCGTTGAATCATTTCAGATGGTATCGAATCCCATGCTTCTATATCCAGCTGGTGACTAGGGTGATCTCAGGCTTCTGAAAATTCACACCCTTTGTCATCTTCACCAAACCAGATGACATCCATTCTCTCCATTTTTCACGTATGTGATCTTTAAATGGCTTATTCAAGCTGACATCAAGCAGCTGCAAAACGGAAGTTAGATCACCCGGTATGACTACTAGGTCTGTACGTAGCTCACGTGCTTTCTCTTTGCTTGCCTCTGTTAAATGTGCCCAGAACATATCCCAGATTAGCATGCTTTGTTGACGTAACAAGCTACCTGGACGTATGTTTCATACTTGATCCAGCCACAACTGTACACCTTCTTCATCCATCCAACCTTTATGATTGGCGCGAACAATTACACCTGGTGGAAATTTCATATGCTTCAGAAATTTTCTTCCTTTTAAATATCACTGTTGGCTTTAATTTGGTTCCGTCTGCCATGCATGCTAGAACAATGGTAAAATACGTTTTTTCATGTCCCGTTGTATTTATGAAGACACCCTTTTCACCAACTGAGTTTACTGTTCGATTCCCAGGCATATCAAAGTACATGGGCATCTCATCCATATTGCCAATTTGGGAAAGTTCATATCCGTGACACTTCCGTAATTTTATGATAAATTTATGGAAGGACTGCACTTTTTCTTCAAGCTGCTTTGGTAACTTCTGCGCAATTTTTATTCGGTGTCATAATGCTAATGCTTTGCGTTCCATAAATCTGTTGCACCACCCAGGCGAAGCAAGAAAAGATGAAATATCTGGTGTGTCCTTGAATTTACCATTCTTGAGTTGTAGAGCTCGAAAACAAATTGCATTTCTTGTTACTATAATGCATTCTTGTCGTTGCGTCAAAATCCATTCATTTAGCTCTTCTTCGAGTTCTGGAAAGGATGCTACATCTCCATGACAGGCACGTTTTGTTTTGGGGATTTTTTCAAGACTGTTTTTTTGCTTTCGCCAAAGCTAATATTACTCTCTGCTACACCAAATTCTCTCATAGCAACACTGTTATTATGTTCTTCTGCAAACTGTACGACACGCAATTTAAATCCTGCTTCAAAAGATGAACGTTTACGTTTCTGTTGGCTCATTTTCAGGCTAGGTTTGTTTAACTAATAATATTTAAAATGAACTGTGGTTAAACCGATATACCTAACTCCGCCCTATCTATCTCACTGTGCTCTATCATTCGGCGATGGAGCGCGCATCATATCTGCGCACAAAGCCAGTATTGTAAGTAGCTTTATGCGCAGATACGATGCGCACTCGGTCGCCGAATGTGAGTGGGTCAAATAGATTTGGTTGCATAGTCATTAGGTAGTATATGTGTGCAAGTCTAATAAGATGTTATATTTTTTAGGATCCGCATATAATGCGAACTCCTAACTTTAAGTAGTATTTTTTTCCGTAAATTTTTCGCATTATACATGATAATATACGGTATTCTTCTTTTTTACTATTAAGCACAAATGCTTATACGAGGGTGGTCTGAAAAGTTCTCAGCCTCGACCATAGATGGTAACACTATCGGCAAGATTTTTTTTTTTATAAGTTGGTAGATCTGTCATAAGCATCCGTGTGAAATTGCAAATCATTCTATCAAGTAGTTTGTTTTATACAGCTGTCTGAAGCAAAAGTGTTGTTTGTATCCCTTGAAATGGATAAAATTGAGTATGGTGCGGTTATAAAATTCTTTGTAAAAGAAGGTTTAATGCCAAAAGAAATTCATTCGAAGTTCATAAAAGTTTATGGGCTCTCTTCTCCTTCGTATTCGACAATTAAGAAATTGGTTGCCGAGTTTAAACATGGCTGTACCAGCCTTGAAGATGATCCACGTGAAGGACGTCCAAAAAAGTGTAATAACTCTAGAAATCATTGATCAGGTGTATGATGTGGTACTGGATGAAGGGCGAGTCAAAGTGCGTGAAATTACTGAGACTATAGGCATTTCAAAAGAACAAGTAGGATATATTTTGCATGAAGAATTGCAAATGAAAAAGCTTTGCGCAAGATGGGTGCCACGCTTGCTCACAGCAGATCAAAAACGCACTCGCATGAAAATCTCTGAACAGTGCTTGGGGCATTTTAACAAGAAGAAAACTGATTTTGTGCATCAATTTATTATATGGATGAGACATGGATTCACAATTACACACCAGAATCCAAACAGCAGTCAAAACAGTGGACAGAAGCCGGTTCTATGGCATCGGTGTTTTGGGATGCTAAAGGCATTTTGTTTATTAATTATCTTGAAAAGGGTAAAACAATAACCCGGGAAAATTATTCTGATATTTTAACCAGACTAGATGAAAAAAATTCATGAGAAAAGACCCGGTTTGCAGGAAAAAAAAAATCATCTTTCATGAGGACAATGAGCCTGCCCACAAAGGTGTTTTGGAAATGGGAAAATTAAGGGATCAACACTATGAGAATTGTTAGAACATCCACCCAATTCCCCAGATTTATCTCCCTCTGACTTCTATCTCTTCCCAAAGCTAAAACTTTTCCTCTGGTCAGCGTTTTTCTTTGAATCAAGAGGTGATTTGCAGCTGCAGAGGGATATTTTGCAGATTTTACTGAGAACCACTACAGGGATGGGTTAATGGTGCTGGAGCATCGCTGGAATAGATGCATTAGTCTTAAGGGAGATTATGTTGAAAAATAAAAATAATTTTGAAATTATAAATTCGTTTTTTCATTTAGACCGAGAACTTTTCAGACCACCCTCATAGTGCCTTAATTTTCAAAGACCATCCCACCATGTTTTCTGTGGTCTTTCTCTATTTTTCCCTTTGGTATCCAATTCTAATATTTTTTGTCCATCTGTTATCTTGCATTATTGTTATATGATTGCTGTTTTTGGTATCAATCATTTATTGGCTGTATTATAATTTTCTCAGATTTGTGAGTTCCAGATTTTGTTTAATATTGTTACATTTTCAATTGTTCTTAATGTTTTCATCTCAGTAGTTTCATTGATTTGTGTCATTTTTGTAGTTGCTGTATATGTCAGTATTGGTCAGATTACTCCTTTATAGATTCTTATTTTTGTTTCCTTGCTTTTGTTCTTATTCTTCCATTTTTTTTTTTTTTTTAATGTTATGTTATGTTGGGCCCATATACAAGAGGTTGACTGTTCAACCTATAGTACTTTAGTACCATATATGGGTAGTGGGATGGGAAAGGAGAAACTTTTGACATTCCATTTGAAAGCTTGTATATTGTATTCCTTGGGAAATACATCAGGGAGAAGACTGTTCTACAGTTCAGCAGTAGCAGGGATGAAGGAGGAGGAAAAGAAACTTGTTCTGTGGGTTTCAAGGTGTACTGTGAAGGGATGTTGGGCAGTGGCTGTACATGTTCTAATGGGTTTAGCACAGAGTGGGGGAATTATTGATGCTGTGTCAGATGAGCATTTTCCATGAAAATATTTGTAGAATATACAAATTGCAGAGACTAAATGTCTATGTAAAAGTGGAGGGAGTGAGTTGGTAAGAGATGGATCATTTATGAGTCTAATTGCTCTCCTCTGTATTGAGTCAAGCATTTTGAGGGAGCTTTTAGGAGCCCCCACTCCAAATCTGAGAACAGTATTCAATAGCTGGGCAGATTTGTGTTTTGTATAAGGTTAACGGCTGTTTTCAAGTGAAGTAACGTCTTGAGCAAAAGAGAAAGCCTAGTTTTTTGGCAGGCTGAGGATGCAATGGTTATGATGTGTTTAGGACAGGAGAGACCTGATGTCATGGTAATTCCAAGAAGAGAGATGTCATCTTGTCTGGGAATTTGAGTGTTATCAAAAATAATACTGGGGAAAAGGGTTCTTTTTTGTGGGAAATAAGACAGAACTGGGTTTTACTAGCGTTGAAGTTGACGAGGTTTTCTGAGCCCCATCGGAGAATGTTTTGGAGGTCTGAATTAAGGGAAGTTGTGATTGATGTTCTGTGGGTTGAAGTGAGTTGTGTAGGGAAAGGTTTATCAAATGAAAGGGAGGAGTGCAATGTGCTGTCATCTGCAAAACTGTGTATTGGGTTGTAGATCAACTGAAGTAGGTCATTGATGTACAGAAGGAAGAAGGTTGGTGAGAGAACTGAACCTTGTGGGACTCCAGCATTAGTTGGATGGTGGGAGGATAGGGAACCATCTATCATCACACATAGTGTGCGTTCAGACAGAAAGCTGGCAATTCATCTGCAGAAGTCCTGAGACAGTCCAAATGAGAAGTTTGCTTAGTAAGCCTTTGTGCCAGACCCCCAGTTAAAGGCTTTAGAGATATCAAGTGCAACTACTTGGGATTCGCTAAATTTTTCCATGGCATATGCCCAGAGATGGGTGATATATGAGAGCAGGTCACCTGTTGATCGGCATTGACAGAATTCGTACTGGTGGTCGCTTAATAGCTGGGTACCTACAAGGTAGAGTAGGAGTTGAGAATTGATAGTGTTCAAACCAGTTTTAACTTATGGATCTGAGAGCTGAGTCAGAAGTAAAACATTTGACCAAAGACTAGAGACCGCAGATATGAGAGTCCTCCTGAGAAAGATTATATGCGTGAATAGATGGCATCAATGGCAATATTATATTAAAAACGAGGATATTAGGAAAGAACTTGACATTGTCAACATCCAGGAATGCGTTAGCAGAGCTAATCTCAGGTGGTATGGTCACTTAAACAGAATGGGCGAAGAAAGATTAGCAAAACAAGTTCTCTGCCAGGTTGGCAGCAAAACGACCCAGAGGAAGACCAAGACATAGGTGAATTGATACGGTACAAAGTGCCTTAGACGATAGAAATATAAGATCTGATAATGTTGGAGTCTTGACAAGTAACAGGCTGATTTGGAGGAAAATTGTAGATAGGAAGTTAGTAATGATGTAATTTTTTTCATGTAGTACTATCATATCCTGTACACCCCTTGAGGGTACATGGCAGGAATTTGATGATGATGATGGTTTTCTCCATCATTTTAGATAGGATTTGAGGTGAGTGAGATAGGGCAGTAGTTAGATGGCAGCGATTTGTCACCTTTTTGGGAATGGGTTCAATATAGGCCAATTTCCAGGCTTTGGGATATATACCAGTGGAGTAAGAGAGTGTGTACAGACTGCATAGGATAGGAGTCAGTTCTGCTGCACAGACCATCAGGACAAGGAGCTTTTTTTGTCTAATTTTGACAACAGGTTTATGATCTCTTTCTGGCAGAAGGATACAGGGGGGCATTGTATGTTGGGCAGTTGGAATGACTTGGGGGTGGGGGTGGGGGGCATTTGCCATTGTCAGTTATGTGTGCATTGGAGGCAAAGTGTGAAGCCAGGAGATTAGCTTTTTCTGTGGGTGATGTTGCAATTGAGCCATCTGGGTGCGATAGGGGGTGGGAGTAGTGTAGGGCAAAAGTTGCGACCAATTGCTTTGGCAAGAGACCAAAAGGCATGGCTGCCACTAAGACAGGATGGAAGTTTCCTGCTTTTTGCCTGTTCAAATTCTGTTTTGGAATCATTGATAATTTTTTTGCATCTGTTTTGGGCTTCATTATAGGCACTGAAGGAGGATGGAGTTCTTAATTTGAGCCAGTTGTGGTATGCCTGATTTTTCATTTGTACAGTCTTGGCATATCTTTTGGAGAACCAGGATTTGGATAGGGGACGGCAGTTCAGAGAAGCATGGGGAATATATGTTTTCATGCCAGTGAGGATTACTTTGGTGATATGTTTGGTGCATATGTTTGGATTGGAAGACTGCAAACAATAGTCCAACTATGGGATTTGGATAGGGGATGGCAGTTCAGAGAAGCATGGGGAATATATGTTTTCATGCCAGTGAGGATTAATTTGGTGATATGTTTGGTGCATATGTTTGGATTGGAAGACTGCAAACAATAGTCCAACTATGGGATTGAAGCATAGTAGTCTCGGAGGCTGTTCCATTTGACACTGTTATAATGCCAAAATATTGTGCAGGTGTGACTAAGCATTGTTGCATGGGGCAGGAGATGAGCAATAGGTTGTGGTCAGAATTACCCAGGGGGCTCACTACATTCACTGTATATTTGGAAGGGTCTTTGGTAAGGAAGAGATCTAGGGTATTTGGGGAGTGATTTGGGTTATCTGGTATTCTGGTTGGCATGTGAACAAGTTGTGTAAGGTCATTGGTGATGGCAAATATTTCAGTGTCTCTGCCTGCAGGATCTGGAAGAGGAAAGCCAGTTGGTGTTATGGACATTAAAATCACCTAGGAGGATGATTTTACTATTAGGAGAGTGGGACTAAAGAAAATCAACTTTTGAGGAGAGGAAATTAAAGACCTCAGAGTGGTTGGTGGTATTAGGAGAGCAATAGAGACAGCAGGTGAATTTGACTGAGTGGGAGAGGGATATTTTTAACCAAAGAAGGTCAAAGTTGGGTGATTCTAGGTTAGGTGCTCTCTGGCAGGGTATATCAGAAGTATCCCTTGGGTGGAAAGGAGTTAAATAGTGTATAATTTGGATGGTTGAGATGGATAGTGCTGGGGGGGGGGGAGTGAAATTTGAGTTTCTGTTAAGAAGAGTAGGTGGTGTTTGGTTGACTGCAGATGATGGTGGACACTATTAAGGTTGGAGTCGAGATCATGGATGTTGGTGTAGTGGATATACAAGGGTATGTGGGGGGCATGGCTTTGACCGCAAGGGTCTTGCATGTTTCCTATGCAGGGCCTGCATACTGGTCTCATTTGGTGGCTATTAGTGGTATCACTAGGTTTTTGCACTAGTTTGGTTTGTTTGTAGTCTATGGTCCAGCTGTTGTCTCCATTTTGGCGTTTTTCTTCTAGCTGTCTTCGGAGTTGCCGTCTTTGTTCCCTTTGTGCAAAGGGAACAAAGACGTTTACATAAATTAAGTCATGGCGAGCACGTATACGCGATTGGGGGCAACTGTCCTTCAGCTTGCTATTTATCACCGTTTTTAATTTGGATGTTTTTTGGTGTATCACAGATCACTTTCACGAGATGTGGAAAGTTTATTCCACCCTTTCTTTTGTTTATGGGTCCGAAACAGTGACATTTGATGATATTCCTGGGATTGAAGTTGCATTCACCTGCTAGTTTGCTAACGTCTTCTTTTAAAGATTTACTGTTTTCCTCCGGGAAGTTCAGAATAATGGCGTTGTCTCATGTTTTTGGCCTCGAGCGATGTGTGTACCGCTGATGCGATTAAATCTCGAAGTTCATTAGCAGATACAGATGCACTTGTGATTGGCCGTTAAGTATCTCAAGCTTTGTTTCCAACTTTCGGATTTTGGACGAGAAAGTATCGATCGTGTTATTAAGGTGTTGTTCGAGATTTTCAACTCGTTTGCCTAGGTTTAGCAGCTGTTTGACAGAAGGAAGGCACATTGAACAGAAAAAAGGCTAGTTTAGTTCGATAAAAAGCTTGAGCACCAATTCACCTATTTTCGCGCAGGAAGTATATTGCCAGTAGCGATGTGTGTACCGTTGATGCAATTAAATCTCGAAGTTCATTAGCAGATACAGATGCACTTGTGATCGGCCATCAAGTATCTCAAGCTTTGTTTCCAACTTTCGGATTTTGGACGAGAAAGTATCGATCGTATTATTAAGGTGTTGTTCGAGATTTTCAACTCGTTTGCCTAGGTTCAGCAGCTGTTTAACAGAAGGAAGGCACATTGAACAGAAAGTGCATCTGCTAATGAACTTTGAGATTTAATCGCATCAACGGTACACATGTTACTCAGAATAATGGTGTTGTCTCGTGTTTTTGGCCTCAAGCGACGTGTGTACTGTTGATGCGATTAAATCTTGAAGTTCATTAGCGGATACAGATGCACTTGCGAATGATGTGCATCTGTATAATACTGATGCACATTTTTGACAAGAAAGTATCGATCGTGTTATTAAGGTGTTGTTCGAGATTTTCAACTCGTTTGCCTAGGTTGAGAAAAAAGGCTAGTTTAGTTCGATAAAAAGCTTGAGCACTGATTCACCTATTTTCGCGCAGGAAGTATGTTGCCAGTTGCAACAGAAATTCTGCTAGCTTTTATTGCTTTCTCTTGTACTTCATTTTGTGTATTATGCCATAACTGTTTTTTTCTATTCCTAAATATTTAATTTTACTGATTTGTTCAATTATTCTCCCTTTAATTTCTAATTTCATCTTATGGGTTTTTTGACAGCTGTCATTGTTTTAGTTTTCTCTGTTCATATCTTCATATTTTTTCTTTTCTGTTGCATCACTGAATGTATTTGGTAATCTTGGTAAATCATCTTATATCATCAACATATTCATTTATTCTTAGTTTTTCCATTTTAATTTGTATTCCACATTTTTCCATTTTGCATTTTGTTTACTTCGTTTATTATTTCATCCATTCACTAAATTAAATAAAGTGGGACTTAATGAATCATCTTGTCTAATTCCTTTAGTTATTTTCATTTCTTCAGTCTGTTCTTGGTCTGTATTTATTATAGAATTATTGTGTGTGTGTGTGTGTGTGTGTGTGTGTGTGTGTTCTTAATTAGTTCTAAAATTTATTTTGATATTTTTCTAATTTTTAATGTGGTTATTACATCTTTTAGTTGTATTCTATCAAATGCTTTTGTTAAATCAATAAAGCACATGTAAAGAGATTTGTTGTATTCAACTGATTTCTGTATTATTTGTTTTAATATAAACATTGCATCTATTGTTGATGTATTTTTCTTAAATCCTTGCTTATAATTTAAATGTAGTATACAGGTTTATTACTGAATTTCTCCTGTCTCCTTTCTTAAAGATTGGTTGTTAAGCTCATACCAAATGGGCCGTCAGTCATGTCAGTCATACCAAACAGTCCATTCGGTATCTTATTTTATCTTATAAATTTCTGTTTTTAAGTTCTTCATGAGTTTGTTCAATATTTCAAAAGTTACATTATCTTCTTCGTAAACATTATTCTCATTGATTATATTATCTTTGTTCTTTTCTATGTATAGATTTTGAAAATAAATTTTTCATTTATACAATCCAATATTTGTTATCTTTGTTCTTTCTTTTGGATTTGTGTTATTTTCCAGATTTTCCTTCGGGTGCTATAAGAATCATATTCCAATTCTTTGGAATAGTATTCCAGTATTCCTGTTTGATTTTCCTTATTGCACTGTTTACTTTATTTCATATAGTTATAAATCAAGGTATTTGATTTGTTTTGTGATTATCTGTTAAATGCAATTTTTCTTCTTTTTTTTTTTTTTTTCCCATTAAACTTTTTTTCTCTCTTCTTTAAGCCATGGTGTCCATCTTTGATTATTTTTTGTACTAATTATTTTTTCTCTTAATGCTCTTTTAAATGTTGTCCATTTTTCTTCTATTGTCTGTTTTTGTCTTCTAATGTTTCCACTATTTCACTAAAAAAACCTGCTATCATCAGGAATAATGCCTGCTAAAATAATAAAAAAATAATAATGGATATAGAATTTGCTGTTTTAAGGATACTTGTGATATAAGACTGAATGATGTATGCACGTAAACACAAGAAAGATATTTAATTAATCAAATATTTCGGTCTGGAAATAGCAGGCCATCCTCAGTGGTATTACAAGAACAGTTTTAAAAAATACAAGCTAGAATACTAACAATAGATCATTAAAAATAGAACACGCTGCATGATGTTATATCACTAAGTAATAAGTATAAAACGGAATATTTTGAAGTAGAGACATGATTGAAAAAAAAAAAAAAAATTGATGAGTAATCTTGATTAGACTTTCCCAGATTTTTGATATAGATATACAGTCATTACGATTCAGGTTGGGACGATGGAGCAAGGCCTCCACGCTTTCCTTGAACAAACGTTCGAACCTATAATGGGATCTATGTAAGAGGCGAGTCCTGGACCAAAAGATGCTGTGGTTAGTTTCAATCCCGTGTTGAGCCAATCCAGACTTTTCAGGTTTGTTGTGAAGAATGGAGGATTGATGTTCTTGGATTCTTTTTTCAAGAGAAATATTTGGTTAATTAAATATCTTTCTTGTGTTTACGTGCATATATCATTCAATAATGGATATGATTTACAAGATGAGCCTTGTATTGTTTTGTGCAGTCAGGATCTATGGTGTTATATAAATTATTAGAAATATCTATTATACATATAAAAACAGGAATATTAATTATTTGTTATGGGCTACTCCATGTAGTCCTTAGGCTCATTGAGGGAGGCCCTAAACATCATACCAAGCACACTATCTTGAGATTTTAATTAAAATTTGTATTTAAGTTTCATAGATCTGGAAAAGGCTTGTGACAAGATGCCCAATGGAAACTCTTCAAAACGCTACAGCTATATGATGTATTTATATCAAGCAATGCATTGTCTCTATTTAAGTTGTAAGTCAGCAGTTAAAATTGAAGCAGGTACAGGAAGATGGTTTAATGTTAAATCAGATGTGTGACAAAGGTGCATATCATTTTGACTGTTTCTATATGAATCACATTATGAATGAAAGTGGTATTAAATCTAATATTAAAATTGGCAATCTTGATCTTAGAGTCGAAAGAGACCAGATAAAAGTTCCGCATGGATGGGAATCAAACCCAGGTCTTTCCAACAAAGGACTTTGTCTATACTGACTTAACTACAGAAGTTCTAGTCCAGTGGTTCTCAAACTTTTTTGTTTGGCGGCACACTAAAATCAATAAATAAATTTCACTGCACCCCTAGTATTATTTGCTTTTTATAGAGAGTAAAGTGCTGATTAATTGATTCTGAAAGACTTGCATATATAACCCATAAATAAATTGATATTACAGATACTAAAGATACGAAGGAAAGCGTGTTTAAAAGAAAACAGATTTTATTTAAACTAAATTGGTTTATTTTCAAACAACCCAAAAACATACAAAACAAAAGCTATTATAAAGGTTCAGATAATAAAATATGAACTTAATGTGAAATATGTGCCTGGTGTTGTGTGCATATTTCTTTGATATTAGGCCTTGTTTTTGAGAGACATATTCTCATCTCATTTTCAAGGGCCTTTAGTCTTTCTCTCTTCTTTGTTTTAATATTTATGAGTACAGAAAAACCCAGTTCACACAAATAAGATGTAGAAAATTGCAATAAGATGTTAAGTGCTTTGAATCCTATATTGGGGTACTCCTTCATAGTTGTTATCCAAAATGAATTCAGACACATTTCTGAATGCTTCAATCTCAACGTACGATCGTTACTTATATCAATTAATTCTTCGGCTTCTATAAGACTTAACTCACTCATTACTGATGTTGACTCTACAAATGGATTTCGAATCCAATCGTATAAATTGACTGAAATGTCTGGATAATAATCGTCAATTTTTTCTTCTAACGATGTTAAATGACTGTAAATAAGCTTTTGCAGATCAGTGTTCTTACATTTTCTGGAGGCAACTTTAAGGAACATTTCTACATTGTTGGTGCTTAATTTTATCTTTAAAAGCTTTAATTTTATTTGTAGATGTCAAAATATTCTCATTTCTTCCTTGCATGTTGGAGTTCAGCTTGTTCAGATGATCGATATGTCTGTTAAATAGGCTAGTTTGGAACACCAAAAATCATCTTGTAATAATTTATAGAATTCTGGTTTTTCTTCATTTTGGGAAAACATTAATATCTTCTTTAAGTTCAAAAAAACGATCCAATACACGACCTTTTGGAAGCCATCTTACTTCAATATGAAGAAGAAGATTCTTGTAATGAGATTATCTCATTACAAGCAATCTCATTACAAGAAGATTCTTGTAATGAGATTGCATCTCTTCACATAGTCCTGCAAATATTCTAGATTTTAATGGTCTGGCCTTGATATAATTAACCATCTGAATGATTTCGTCTAATACACTTTTTAATTCCAAGCCTATTGTCTTTGCCACCAATGATTCATGATGAATGAAGCAATGAGTCATTATAATGTTCTCATTTTCTTTTCTAGCAAAGAAAACAAACCCTTTTGTAATTCCAACCATAGAAGGTGCACCATCTGTACATATACCCACACAAGTTTTCCAAGATATATCATTTGTATTAAAATATGTGTTTATTATATCAAAAACATCTTTTCCCATCATAGTTTTTTTGAATTCCTTGCAGCATAGAAATTCTTCGATAATTTTATCATCTTCAATGAATCGAGTAAAAACAAGTGTGCTTTACCACCGATATCAGTTGACTCATCTAATTGCAAACTGAAAAATTTTGATTCGATTATTTTGGTTATAACTGACTTTTCAATATCGACTGACAGATCATTAATATATCTACTCATAGTATCATTTGATAATGGAATCTTCTTTATTTCTTCTTTTGCCTTAGCACCAAAAATTGTTCTCACAATTGCTGAACAGGCCGGACAAATCAAGGTTTCGCCGATAGTATGAGGCTTCATTTCCTTCGCAATTATTTCAGCGACTAAATAACTCACTTCTTGAACTCGGTCAGAAATTGTAAACTTTCTTACAAAATTTTTACTTTGTTTTTCTTGTAATCTTATTAACTCTTTGAAATATTCAGGATTTTTATTCGACAAGTTGTCATGTTTTGTAGAGAAATGTTGCAATAATTTGCTAGGAACCATAGCCTCATTTGATAGAATCAAACCACACAAAATACACTTAGGTCTGGGAATTAATTTATCACCACACCACGTAAATCTCATTTTTAGATAGCTCTCTTGATATAAACAAGTTTTTACATTCTTTTTCATTGTTCCCTTTTTACACGAACTTATTCTTTCTGTTTCTGTTGTTTCATTAGTGCTTTTTTGTTGCTGAATGTTAAAAATAGTAAAATCTTCATTATTGCAAGTATCAGTTTTTGATAATTTATTAGTGCGAATTGGTTCGTTAGCTTTGCTGCAAGTAGACATTTCTTGATCGTCAGAATCTTCACTTCTTTTTTAAATTATTCATGAATTCAGGAAAAAATTATTCATGATTTTGAAGAGCATATGTAACTTTAATATTTTATTTTAAAATTTATTTCAAGTAAATAATTTTTTTTCCGGATGGAAAAAGGAAAAACATTTGTTTACGATGTCTCTCGTTATAGCTGGAATATATAATAATAAGGAAAACCTCTACTCACTGAATTTAATGACTTTAATATCATACTTCATTTATTCTCACCGATGACAAAAGACTCATGATTTTTGTTTAGGGGAAATGATCATGTATAATACTTGTCACACTGAACAGAGAAATACTAAAACAGACAGCAGGACAACTAACCATTCATTACTTCATTTTTCCCAGTATTTATGTGCCATCACATATCTAGTTACTACGACACGCGGTGATCTAATGAAATCCCAGGATATAATATAAGAGCGATACAAAAAATGATAATTTTTATATACGTTTCATCCATTAAAATCAAAATATATAATTTTTTTGTTTTTGATTTAGTTATTTGTGGCAACTGAATATTTTACTTTTTTCAAATAAACGATTCAAAATTTCACGGCACCCAATTTGAGAACCACTTCTCTAGTCCAATGAAGTTAATTGTAGGATAACTTTGAATACTTCAATTTATCCATTAATGTAATTTTAAATATAGAAAACATAGGGGTCAAATGAATGATAGCTCTTCTTCATGCACGTGTTTATGTGAGAAGCACAACGGGTTTATGCTTTGTGGTGAGATTAGATTATCATTATCAAATACCAGTGAAACATGGATAATTTGAATTTTGATACAATTTTTAAATACAGCTATATAATACACATAGAAATCGGAAAAATTAATCACTTGGGAAATTATTGGGCTGTGCGGTTAGCCTAGTGGCTATGCGTTTCGCAACCATATGTCTGGGGAAGGAGTGTCCTAGGTTCGATTCCCATCGATGATTTGAGGAGCTCAAGGATCTTGCTCAACCATAGCCAAGTTAACTGGTCTTGGGCATGGATAGCAGAGTCCCCCCCCCAGTTTATCTGGGGTTTTTCATCCCACAAGCAGTCAAACTACAGATTATAGTTATGAATATTGCCCTTAGGGGGATGCAGCAGAGGAGTGGCGAACCGGCTGCATTAATACACCAGAAACCCCTCATAAGGAGGGGATACAACCAGTTGTAGGACGGACGAGAAAGATAGGATAGGACGGAAATTATTATTTTTCCGGATTAAAGCAAGGCTGAAATAACTCGTTTTACTTACTTTCATACACAAGTTCCAACCTCCTTCGACTATAATCATTCACACAATCCGCAAAAGCTGTGGCAGAAAATGGGACATTCAGTAGATCGTCAGCACTGTTTCCCATTGTAAATATGGGCAAAAAAAAAGTTATACATTATTTATCATCATCACCAAATTCCTGCCATGTACCCTCAAGGGGTGTACAGGATATGATAGTACTACATGAAAATAATTACATCATTACTAACTTCCTATCTACAATTTTCCTCCAAATCAGTCTGCTACTTGTCAAGACTCCAACATTATCAGATCTTATATTTCTATCATCTAAGGCACTTTGTACGTATCAATCCACCTATATCTTGGTCTTCCTCTGGGTCGTTTTCCTGCCAACCTGGCAGAGAACACTTGTTTTGCTAATCTTTCCTCACCCATTCTGTTTAAGTGACCACATGAGATTAGCTCTGCTAATGCATTCCTGGATGCGACAATGTGAAGTTCTTTCCTAATAACCTCGTTTTTAATATGATATTGCCATTGATGCCATCAGTTCACGCCTCTAATCTTTCTCAGGACTCTCATATCTGCTGACTCTAGTCTTTGGTCAAGTGTTTTACTTCTGACCCAGCTCTCAGATCCATAAGTTAAAACTGGTTTGAACACTGTCTGTCTTGTATACAGCTAATTAATGTTCCGACTAATTTCTCTCTTATTCCATATGAATTTATTCAATTGACTTTCCACCATACTAGCTTTGCTGATTCTGTTGTCTATTTCCATATTTAATTTACCATCTTCACAAAAAATCGTGCCTAAGTAGTTGAAATGTTTTACTTGTTCCACAGGTTCTCCATTCACAACACGGTTGACATTTTTAATCATTCTGCCTATTTTCATTGTCTTTGTCTTTTTATTGCTGACCTTCATACCATATCTATTACAACAGTTATTCAGTTTAGTCAGAGAATCTTGAAGACTTGTAGCAGATTTATTTAGAAGTATAACATCATCTGCATAAAGCAAAGAGCTGACATTAACATCTCCAATTTAGATATCATTTTTAATACCACTTTCCTTCATAATGTGATCCATATAGATAATGAATAACAGAGGGGATAATGTACATCCTTGTCTCTCACCAGATTTAACATTAAACCATCTTCCTGTACTTCCTTCAATTCTAACTGCTGACTTACAACTCAAATAAAGACTAAGTATTTGATATAATGCCCCATTGACACCATATAACTGTAGCGTATTGAATAGCTTCTCTCTTGGCACCTTGTCATATGCCTTTTCCAAATCGACAAAACTTAAATACAGATCTTTGTTATATTCCCATGCTTTCTCAACTACTTGTCGTAAAGTGAAGATCTGATCCTGACAGCTGCTATTTGGCCTGAATCCAGCTTGTTCTTCACCATTCTCCTCTTGCACAATCTTTCTCAACCGTTTCTCAAGTATACTTGCATAGATCTTGCTAGGAACACTTAGAAGGGAAATACCTCTGTATTTCTCACATTCAGTTTTATTTCCCTTTTTAAATATGGACACTATGAGAGCTCTACTCCAATCATCAGGAATTCGTCCCTCTGTCTAGGCTTTCTGAACTATGCAGTGCAGCCACTGTAAGACTTTTATACCACCATACTTCAGCATTTCTGGTCGAATATCATCTACTCCTGCTGCCTTTCCACATTTTAAGCCTTTGATGGCTTTTTCTACTTCAAGTATGGATATGTATTCCTGACTGCATGCCTGTTCAGTATTTTTTACCACTGTGCTGTCATCACTGCTTGTTTCATTTAGCAATTTTTCAAAGTAATTACTCCATACCTCAAGGATATCTTTTTCTTCCGTTTTCATGTCACCTTTATCATCTCTAACTCCTTTTACAGCACTCTTTCCTCCATTCCTAAACTTCTTCAACAAATTCCAGAATATCTTAACCTTCTTGATATTTATTTTCTATGTTCTTGCCAAAGTCCTCCAATGACTTTTGTTTAGCTAGTTTTAAAAAGTGTTTAGCTTTCTTACATTTGTCTCTGTATTCTCTACGAGCAAAAGATGATTTATTTGCCAGGAACTTTTGATATGCTTTCTTCTTTTCCTTCACTGCCTCTTTAACTTTCTGTGTCCACCAGGGAGTTCTGATTTTTTTTATCCTTGCAGACAACCTCACTACATGCCTCTCTGGCAGAATCAATCAATGTTTTCTTCAGAGTTTGCCACTGAATCTTCAAGGTTTGATTCCTGTTCTCAAACTCTTTCATTTTTTCTTCAATAATGTTTGTGTATTTTAGGCTACAGTTCACATCTGAGAGCTGGTCAACTTTTATTCGCTTTAAAACTTTCTTACATGTTGTTCTTTTCAATATGAAATTCAATTTTATCCTGCTCAAGACTAAATAGTGATCACTTCCAATTTCAAATCCTCTGTACACTCTGGTGTCCTGCACCAGGGAGAAAACATCACTATCAACAGTAACATAGTCAATGAGACTTTTCTTATTCCTTGCCTCTTCTCTCCATGTGAATTTGTGCACATTTTTATGTTGGAACTTGGTGTTAGTAATAACCAGTCCATGGACTTAGCAGAAATCCAACAGATATTTGCCATTATTATTAGCTTTGCTCTTTTCTCCAAATTTTTCCAAAATATTATTGTATGTCACAATCATTTCCTACTCTGCTATTTAGATCCCCAACAAGGACCAAGTTTTCCTTTTTCATTGTGTCAGTTGCTTTTTCTAAAGCCTCAAAAAATTTCTCCACTTCAATCTTAGTAGAACCTTCTGTGGGACCATAGGCACAAATAAGTCTCATTGTCCAGTTCCCCATTCTCATATTTGCCCACATTACTCTACTTGAGACTGACTGCCATTCAAGAAGATTAGCCTCGTATTTTGTGTTGACTACTATGGCTACTCCTTTTCCTTGATTGTCATTGCCTGAATATAACATTTTGTATTTATTGCTCAGAAAGATCTCACCAGTTTTTGTCTTTTTTGTTTCAGTCCCCTCCTATTATGTTGATCTGGTACTTATCTAATTCCTCAGCTAGCTCCATTTCTTTGCCATTCAGGCTTCTTATGTTGATAGAACTGATCTTTAACTCTGGTGATGTTGAGTTGGGGTGTGTTTTCAGATTTGTTCTAGTAGCTGACTTTGTTCCAGTTTTTACTGTTCGCCCTGGTTCCCTTACGAAAAAACAACGGATGCCTTGCTTAACTGGGCGATGCCCCAGCCTGCATGAAATTTTGTCATGTTGTACCATCATTTTTTATATTGGTTTAACCAATAAGAATACAATTTGGTCGGCTAAATCCCAAATTGCCAGCCCATCCTCGTTCGTTCAGTATCCAAGTAGATACCCAACATGGTACACCAAGAGAAGGTGAGGATTAGACAATAGGTCAGAAGCCCTGGTCGGTTCTCCACATTCCTTTAAAGGCTATGTGGAGGTCTCCTCTCAGTTATACAGCTTTGACCCTTAAGCACCACATACATTATTTATA
Source organism: Typopeltis vanoorti (assembly GCF_054136105.1). Lineage (NCBI taxonomy): Eukaryota > Metazoa > Arthropoda > Arachnida > Uropygi > Thelyphonidae > Typopeltis > Typopeltis vanoorti. Next base: position 74,682,486 of record NC_143558.1, on the reverse strand, counting down.
GAAAATTAATTGTCTGTATCAGTGTCCTAAAAACGTCAGTTCACACTTCACATCATCAAAACAATGAAACTCAGAAAACAAAAACAGCAACTCATGACAACATCCAGTTGGATTGTTGACATAATAACCAATTACAGTTACTGATTTCTTGTGTCAGCGTGCACTCTGCCTTGCCTTCTGGGTGGTTTAAAACTAATTACAATGCTAAGAATTTGATCTGCTGCACACCATCTGTGCAGCGGGTGAACTTCAAAGGGCTTTAGTATATTGTGTTTCATTTACGCTAACCACTCGGCCAGCCTGGCTGGCCGAGTGGTTAGCGTATCTGCTCTCGAGCCAAAAGGCTGTGGGTTTAAATCCCACCTTGGGCATGGATGTTTGTGTTTGTTTGTGGAAATACTAGTGGTTGGTGGTGGATGGTGTTGGTGTAGTTGCGGTTGGTTGGTGGATTGAGACAGAATTGTAGAGCAGGTGCCCTTCCTCGATGAGTCTCTGGACTAGAGGTGTCAGATAATAATAATAATTTAGGAATCATGTGAAGCCAGGAAACAATTAGGGGAGTCTTTAACTGGAATAAATACAAAACTATAATATCAGTATTTCTAAATCACTTAGGGAATTGAACAACGTAGATCCGAATATAAATTAAATTATACTTTAATAAATATCTGCGATATTTCGGCAACGTCACGTTGCCATTTTCAAAAGGAACTTACAAAAAAGGCACGTGCATGCAGGCACTACAACACAGTAACTGAGAATGAAGATATGAAGCTATCGTTCTCCTAGAAGTCCTGATGGTGACCCTCTAGCGGGCTAAGTAGGTGTTCTTGACCGTTGGGCTTAAGGTCTGCTGATGTATGCCTCCCAAATTTGGGGCAGTCGCATACAACCAAATTTGTTGACGTTTGGGGAGTTTCTTTAATATCAGTAATATTGCTTTTTTGTGGATGTGCACTGCACACCCTGAATATTCGCCTCTAGTCAAAACAATATCTTTCATACCTCTCCTTGAAACCATTAACAAAGCATCTACAACTGACTCTGGCAACCCATTCCATTCATTCACTACGCTCCAAGCAAAAAATCTAGTCCTCATGCATTTGCTAACCATACTCTTACCCAACTTCTGGCTCCCTCTAGCCAAAGGCTAAAATATTTTGTTTCTATTAATCCTATAAGATCCTTTAAGTAACTTAAATGTTTCTATGATATCCCCTTTTTTTTTGCCTATCGACCAACTTTTGCAACCCACAAAACCTCAATCTGTCCTCATAGGAGACCATTCCACAGACCACTCACCATCTTGGTCACTTGCCTCTAGACCCTCTCTTCTACTACATCTCAAAGAAATCCATGTGACCAGACCTGAGCAGAGTAATCCAGATGTGTGGTATCAAGGCTTTATAAAGCGGAATAACTTCCTTATCTCTACTTGTTAGTGTGTTCTTCAATGATCAAGTAATCATCTGAGCTACTTGGTCTACTTTAGCATTATTCCCTCTAAACTTTACATCCAAATCCTTGGCTTCATCAGTTTCCTGGAGTACAGTTCTCTCAATGTGGTACACAGCTTGTAATCTTCGTATCTCAAAATGCAAAATACATTGAATTAACATCCATTATGTTTTGCCTATACTGTCAGCCCAATGAAATTGTTCTGCAAGCTCTCTCTACATCACCTTTATTAACTATTATCCTATCCAACTTTGCATTATCAGCAAACGACTGAATTGTATCTTCAAATTATCTGCTATACATTTCCAGTAGCAAACAAGCCAAAGGTTTTGGATTGACTTTTGTTTCAGCTCACAATAATTTTGGTTTTTGTTTAGTTCCCTATTCTGGTTGAGCTGCATGTTTTAACCGTCTGTGGTGTTTATTAAGAGTGTCGTGTTTTTAATAATGTAAACAAGTTGACATTCATAGTGTTTTTATTTATTTTGTACATCTATAAAATTGGCACATCTCCTAGAAAGCATTCAGAAATATGCTGTTTCTCAGCACACATCCATGACTCAAAAACAAATTGCCATTGAGTGTGGTGTTGGTTTGGGTACTGTTAATGCGATTTTATAGAGGCTTAGGGAGACAGGTACCTTTTCTCCTGACAAAAAAGGAAAACTACACTTACATTCACTAGTTAGAAAAAGCAATCTTGGTTTCATTTTGTTTTTCCTAACTAGTGAATGATCTTGAGTAAGTGTAGTTTTCCTTTTTTGCCCACATTTTCCTTTTAATATCATAGACTGAAATAGAGACTTGGCAGCTATTGGGATTAATGTTTCTGACATGACAGTCCATTGAAGATTGTTGGAAGCAGGGAGGACTGCCCACAGACCAAAAAAGAAACAACTATTGATGAAGACAATGCAGAAAAAGAGGCTCCACCAGGCAAAAGTGTACAAAAATTGGATTGTTGAGAAGTGTAAGATGGTCATGTTCATAGATGAGAGCCATTTCTTTGTCCAAGGAAAGCAAGTACCCCCCCCCCCCAGACCTACCTGGTGTATACCAAGTCCGTTGCAGCTGTAAGCTGTCCTACTTTGGCCAAACAGGCAGGACAGCTAATATCGGAATTTCAGAACACAAGGACTACATTCGGTTTCACCAATACAGCCACTCTGGTCTTGCAGACCACGTGCTGGATACCCGCCATAGAATACAGTGGAAGAAAGCCACGATAATACACCGTAGTAAATTCAAATATGAAAGACTATTCATGGAATCAGCCACAGCCCTAAGAAACAATCCAAACCTTAACAAATTTGGGTGCATGGGACTGCCCCAAATTTGGGAAACCTACATCAGAAGACCTTCAGCCCAATCGGCCAAGAATACCAACATTGCCCATTTACTGTGTGTTATGCTTGTGTGCACGTGTCTTGTATTTAAGTTCCTGTGATAATGGCAACGTGACGTTGCCAAAATATTGGAAGTGTATTAAAATTTATTTTAATGTATATTCTATTGTATGTGTAATTTCCTTAAGCTAATTAGTAAGAACAAAAATTTAATGATATAATTTAATCATTGAATGATATTCAATGATCCTTCACCTTTCACTTAAAATTACAACAGATTTTTTTTTTTTACTTTTCTTGTGGGATGCACATTCCTGTAATATTCAGTGTTTAACCACTGTGGATGATAGGATATGGTGAAAATGTATAAAGCATATCCTATATAGATTGATTCAAAATTTATGCTAATTTTGAAAATTTACATTTGCATTCTCCTCTCTGCTCCTGGAACTGAATTATAAATAACTGCTCTAATTTTCTACTGGTTGTTCGAAAGTTTCATGGCAACGTTTAAAATCTATTACTTCATTTTACAATTTTGACAGATATTGTGGCAATAATATTGTGTTGAAGTAGGTACTTCTACTTTCGGACTATTTTCTTTGTAATCTACAATCAGTTGCTGAGCTGTTTGCTGAAATTAATCTCCCAGCCACCTAAAGTGGATGAAATACTCTGATCACCTTAGGATCAAAACATGATCAGCATTCTGCTTTTTATCATGCACCATGCTCCACTGTTAATCTCTTAATGGTGATTGTAGAGCCATTAGAAAATTAACTGTAACAAATACATGTTATTTTTTACAAATACATGTTATATTTTCACCATATAAAATTGCTTATGCCACAAAAAAGAAAGTTCAGTATTTTTTTTTTTCCTTAAAAAAATTCCAAATATTGCTACTATTGTTGGTCACCATTTCTGAAATAAGCTGTCTTACATATTATTATACCATTTAACAGAAGCCTACAAAACCAGCTAGACAGGATGTGCCAAAATGCAAAAATAGATTGTCTGAATGTTAAAGCATACAAATTTACAGTTAGAGATTACCAAAGACTACATTCCTTCACCTGTAACCATGAAATATTTGCAAGACAAAGTAACTGTAAATATTAGAGAAGTGGAATACATCTGGTACAATTACTTTTCTAATATCTTTAAATATAAAAGCTTTCACCCACATATACTGACCAGTAAGAAAGATACAGCATCCATAATTCTAGAGGAAGAAGTAATCCTTTCACTTAATTAAATGAAATCATCAAAAGCACCTGGAATTGCTGAAATTCCTTCAGAGCTTTATAACAATGGTGAACTTGATCTAATTAAACAACTAACCAAACTTTTCAATAATGCTCTTTTCATTGGAACTATCCCAGATGATTGGGAAATAGGCAAAATCTTACCTATACATAAAAAAAAAAAAAGATGTTCAAAAATGTAACAATTATAGACCAATTACTCTCCTTTGCCACTTTTATAAAATCTTTGAAAAATAATACAGAATCATCTAAACATTTACAAACAGCTAATAGAAAAAAACAAGCTGGCTTGTTTTTTTCTATTGTGAGACATACAAAAATATTTTGGAAAAATTTGGAGAAAAGAGCGAAGCTAATAATAATTTAGATCCCCAACTTTTCCTTTTTCATTGTGTCAGACTTTCTGTAAAGCATCAAAAAATTCCTCCACTTTTATCTTAGTAGAACCTTCTGTGGGACTATATGCCAAATAAGTCATTGTCCAATTCTTCATTCTGATATTTGCCCACATCACTACTTGAGACTGCATGCCATTCAAGAAGATTAGCCTCATATTTTGTGTTGAATACTATGGCTACTCCTTCTTTTCCTTGAATATAGCATTTTGTATTTATTGCTCAAAGATCTCGCCAGTTTTTGTCTTTTTTGTTTCAGTCACTCCTATTATGTCGATCTGGTACTGATCTAATTCCTCAGCTAGCTCCATTTCTTTGCCATTCAGGCTTCTTATGTTGATAGTACCGATCTTTAACTCTGGTGATGTTGAGTTGGGGCGTGCTTTCAGATTTGTTCCAGCAGCTGACTTTTCGCTGTTCGCCCTGGTTCCCTGGCGAAAACAATGGGGGTCTTGTTTAACCGGGTGACACCCCAGCCAGCATGAAATTTTGTCATGTTGTACCATCATTTTGGTTTAAGCCAATAAGAATACAGTTTGGGTGGCTAAATCCCAAATTGCCAGCTCATCCTCGTTCATTCAGTATCCATATAGATACCCAACAGGGTGCACCATGGGAAGGTAAGGATTGGATATTGGGTCAGAAGCCCTGGTCGGTTCTCTGCATTCCTTTAAAGGCCATGTGGAGGTCTCCTCTCAGTTATACAGCTTTGACCCTTAAGCATCCCTAGAGTAGGGGTGGAGAACTTAGCTGCAAATACTATAGATAATATACATTATTATAAATGTCATGATTTGTTTTCTGTAAATATTTATTTAGTAATAGTAAATTTGTCATCGTTTATTCTTTAAATCAGTGCGATGGAACAAGACAATTTATGTTCTTTCATTTTAATGAAATATTGCAGAAATTATTTTCATGGTATTTTTAAATGCTTGTACTGAAAATTATGTTAAATATTTATAAATAATTCCTTCTTTCCATACAAGTTCTGTAAGCATTCTGTGAAGTGATTTCTAAATAGAATTATAAACGATAACACGATGTAATTTAGAAGAAACAGCAAACTTTTCACTAAAATACCTTTGCAATTAGTTTATGAAAAATTTGTTTCATGAAAATAGAGTAATAATCTGCAGTTAAGATTTTTGTGGGAAAAAAAAAAGAACTGAATGGTATTTCAGTTTTTCATCTAACTGTAATTAGGCAGTATTATCAAGAAAAAAGATTCTGACATTCTTGGTCGATACAAGATTTGTGTGTAATAATTGATAGCAACCATTTTTCAGTGGGTGTTTTATCCCCTCAGATAAAAAAACATTTTAGAATGAAAGTTTCTCTTATTTTGTCCTGGTAATAATAACAAACTGTAATTATATGATAAAAGGATTAGAAATATAAAAATATACTGCATCCTTTTAGTCTGTATACCACATATTTCTTGCATCTTTCAATGGAGATAATTGATGGTGAGCACTTCTTATCCATGTTTCTTAAACTCTATTTTATGCTTAATATCCTCGTTTTGATTGACATTATAGTTGTCGAGGCCAGTACAGAGGTTAATACATATATATTCCTCACATGTGGCATAACTGCTATGCATGACAAATAGAGGCAACATTATCAGCCAATGACAATGTGAGCATGCTAGCCTTTATTCAACCAAGAAATGCACAGGAAGACATAGGATGTTAACATTAAGAGACCAAAGGGTGATCAGGAGGGTGGTATGTAAATAAGTAGCGAAGAGTTTATAGAATTCACATGGGCTTAGGTTAATTATTAGGACATTATATAAAGAGTTGCACATTAGCCAAACATCAACCTTGCAACCAACAGCATAGACTTGGTGTCTGCTATGGAGAAGGTTGGAAATTTGTGACATGGAGCAGTGTGGATCTGTGAATATAAATATATATATCATGTATCATGCTAGCTGTAAAGTTTGTAGTGGTGGAGGTGTAATGGTCTGGAGCTGTTTCTCCTGGTATGGAGTCAGACCTTTGGTTTAGTAGTAGTAATGATGAATGGCAACAGAAATGTAACACTGTTAAGTAATGTAGATGAGTTTAACATCTTTGTATGGCCAGATAGATGTCTTGTGTAATGGCAAAAATAGCAAGTTGGGTAATGCAGTGCTTCCTACCTTATGACAAGTTTACTGACCAGTCTCTTGTTTTTTTCAAAGACAGTGCACCATGTCACACAGCAGATGCTTTGTTATGTGGTGTGGAAAAACTTTGGCTTTGAAAGTCTCATTCTCAACCTTAGAGCATCTTTCGGATAAACAGAATTTGTTAGGTGTGTGTGTGTGTGCCTGACCATTGTATCGAACTGCTAAGCATGAACTGGTAGAGAATATACCAGAAGGGCAAAGAGTTTGATTACAACTTAAAAAGGGTCTACTGATATGTGCAATTTAGGTTTCTCTGAAATGCTGTTCTTGTGATCCCAAAACTTATTGAAGTTAACTATTTGTAATTGTGGAACAAAAATTGATTTAGTTTTTAGTTCTACAAAGTAATAAGCTCTTCTAATTTGTATATTTTATTGTTATTTCTTTGTTTTACAGTATATACTAAATCCCTTTGCCATATAGCTGAAGTTGTTAGTGGACCACTGTTGCAGACCCTCGAGAATCGTCTACATCAAAACCAACAGAAAATAAAAAGCTTAGAGAAAGAAAAGGAAGAACTACTTCAGAGGCTTGGAAACCTGTATGAGTTAGAACCACAGTGGAAAGTTGCTGGCTGAAGAGATTTCCACTTAGAATATCTTGAGAGTAGCTGAAACAGTAAATTTTAAAAATGCAGTCTTTCTTAAAATGTGCATATAAGTGAACTTATAAGGGTTTTATATGTAAATGTAAGAATACTTTGGAAATGAATAACCAACAGCTGCAAATTTTAAAAGTTAAAAAGCATTATCTGATGCATATTAAATTATCCCAAATTGCTGTTAATAAGCTATTCTGTAGGTGTGAAAGCGACTAAAATAACTTTAACCACAATTGTCTGTGTTTTTTTGAATGTTTGTTTATTGTTTTAACAACTGAATAATTTATATTCAAAAATGTGTTTTGTTATCAGTTGTATTTTTTCATTATAATTTTTTCCCCTAATGATTGTTATTTAAGAGAAGGAACAGAAATGCTAAAATAAATGTCGTAATTGCATGTATATATATAAAAAATCCATTTCTTTATTCTAGAATACTGGTATAAAACTTATGGGGACACAAGTGAATGAATATCCATTTAATTATCTCAACATTTTGTTGTTGATATTAGATAATGAATAACATTCCTAAAATAAAACAAAAATTGTTTGTTTTGGATTTGTATTTGACCAGTCAGAGATCTGTGGTCAAATATATTGTGCAAGTAATAAGCCAAAGTAACTTCAAGCAGGATGCATAAATAAAGTACAGTTGAAATACTCACATGCAGTGAATACCACTCAGGATGAAATTTAATTTCTTTTGGATGAATACAGTATGTTCTTCACACAGTTCCCTATTTTTTTTTTTTTTTTAAGCTTTCTTGGAATCATCTGTAGCCATCAGTTTCTTAAAATCTGCTGGTTGGTAAGATGTTAATGTGATTCATACAAGCTCTGTTAAGTGTTCTTTGGTGAATCAAATCAAAGAACTATCTTTTTTTTTTTTATTTGATTAGTGTTACTGTTGGTTACAGAACTTCATGATTATAAGTAGTACTGAATAGGAAATTAATCTCTGGGAACACTGGTATTACACCACTGATTTTCCAGCACCCTTGATTCCAGAGTCTTGCAGGACCAACAGAGATCATGTAATAATAATGCATCAGTATGCCTCTGACCTAATTAATTCTACCTTTCCTGTCTCTCTAAAACACTGTGGATAGCTAAAAACTTAAATACTAAATGTGAATTAATTAAATGAAAATGAAATACAGTAAAGTATTAACATCAATGAATGGGATTATTAATTCAACAGGTGTTAAATGCAAATTGAATGATTTAATGAAATATATTCATTAGTATGGGTGGAAGTGATGCAGATTAAATGTAACTGCTCTACTCAAGAAAGTTGCAGTAATACTGCTCTCAAAGTGGCAAAAAGTTTAGAATTCTACTAGGATTGTAGAGCTAATCAGAAAGGTCTGGAAATTGAGGACTGTCAGGATTACCATCTGTTTCGAAACTGTTTCATTATGGCGCTACGATATTCCATGCAAAACATCTGCAGCCGTGAAAGCCATGGAATTATCTGATGTTGGTCTAATGCTCTGACACACACACATCTTTCTTATTTATATTTTTAAATGCTTCATCCAAGCGAAGTTGTTTAATGTGCTTTGATCTTTCCCTATGTGATTTTTCATACATTAAATGATAACTCATTAGCTTTTGTTCTGTCCTAAAGGTGCATTGCTCTAGGCCTTCAATTAATTCACACTTCAATTCAGTTAACTAGTCAGTGGCAAGTTTTCATCTATATCTGCCTCACTTTCATCTTAATCACAATTTAACCATGATCTATATAGCGACAGACAATAGGTGCTTGTTGAAATTCGAAAATTGCAAAACATTTTGCACTCATCCTATAGATTATGCAGTGTGTCCAGCTTTGAGGGAAAGGGAAAGGAAAAAAATCAGATTATTCTAATGTAATCCAGCTATTTTTATTTGTATGGTATGTTATAGGGTAAATGTTAATTCCTTTCAAGGTTCTAGGACATTTAGTTTTTACTTTCACTAATGGTTTACATCTGTGTTTGAGCACCCTAGGATGGTAAATGTATCCTTAGATTGTGTGAATCTTGTGGACGTTTATTCTCTGCTTTTAATGTCCTTCATCACATGTAACATAGTTTCATGCATTATACGCTTGTTCTACAAATTCATAGTTGATGAGTACAAGTCTAGCCACATACTGATAGTTACAGGCTGTTTTTCACTACCCACACTTTATGCAGAGAAATTGCAAGATGCTTCTTAACCTTTTGAAGCCATCCTTCATATAGTCACATTCATGTTTTAATTAAAGTTCTTTATGGAGTAATTTTGCCTGTTTAGTTAACATCAGTGGCAGCCGGTGAAAATTTTAAGTGGGGGTGCTGCATATACAAAATAAAAAAAAAATTTTTTTTCGTAATCAGTAACCAATTTATTAATAAATAAATCTAATGTTAAAAAATTGCTTTATTAAAAATATTTCACCCTCACCACGAACAAACACCAATAATACTAAATGTTTTTGGTGTTTTGGGATACGAAATACTAAATGTTTTTCGTATCCCACAGAAATAACACGCGCATACATACAATTTATCTGTAAGCGACACTGCCCAAACGAGCAGTGTCGGAATCACTTGAAGCGTACAATGAGAAGCGCAAACGAATATCGGCAAGTCTAGCTGCAATTGGCCGAATGTGATAATTCCGACACTGTGCTAGATCGCAGTGTATTTGTTTCGTAATCTAAAGCGTTAATCAAGCAATTCCAATTATTAACTATTCGATCAATGTCAAAACATAAGCTGTAACTTTTAACATGTTGTATTGCATTTATATAATGTTGTAAGCATTGTTATTATTTATAAACACAAACAAAATTTTTTTCCTTGGGGTGCTGCAGTCCTCTTGTATGAGCCGCCACTGGTTAACATGCTATGTAACAATTCCACCCCATCACTCTTGCATCGTCAAAACCATTCTTGCATCACTTGATCATGCTCAGTACTGTTAACATTTTCATAGTTTTTCTGACACCCATTTGCTTCTTAGAATCACTATCTGCAAAGAATTTCAGTATTTTGTCCCTTTGCTTCTTTATATCAAAATCAGTTGATGGACCAGTACCATAGTTTATATTTACTGAATAGACATTGCTTAGAAGCCATACCTATAGTTAAATGTATGTAATACTGTAAAAGTCTGAAAATTGGTAAATCCTAGCATTTACCATAGTGAGGTGGTAAAAGTCTGAAAAATGCTTGTAAACACTTTTATCAAACCATTTTGGTAAATGCCAGCACTTACCAACACCAATTGGTAAAAGCCCAAGTACAGTGCGAGTATAGACTGGTTTGAGTGGCTACGATCTAGAATCAGTTTAGGTTAGGTTCCAAAAACCTACTCTTGGACAAAATGTTAGAATAAAAATACCAGATATTGATAGAGCAAAGATGGATCCAAAATCAATAATAGCCGTTATCACAGACATTAAAGGCGTAGAATTTTATGAACTTGCTACCAAGTTGGGTACCAAACGATTTCGGTATACGAAATGTATGCAATTTGGTGTTGGTGAATTGCCAGCATTCACCAACACCAAATGAAATAGCCAGTTTTGTCTAAATTATAATAATTTATCTTTGTCAATTTAAATTTCGAAACATAATGTCCAGAATAACATTAAACATAACTGCTTTATTATTTTACTACATTTATTTGATGTATTATAAGAAAATGTTCATGAAATAAAAGTAACTTATTAATCACAATTTCCTTCAACATTATCAAATCATAATTAAACCTATTTGTTACAGCAAGGTTGACTGTTGTGACATTTGGAGTTACAAAGTAAATTGGCTGATTTGCACAAACACATCTTCATCGTACACTTTGAACAGTTGCATTTTTGGAATCCTTGTCCACCAACTAAAGAAAGCTTTTTTTACCACTTCACGTGCACTTATTTCTTCCTTTCCAACTTCTTCGATGCTTAAAAAATTTGCTTTGTACTAAGTAAATTGGTTTCTTGTGTACAATGCTTTTAGTTTACCCAACTTAGTACCAACTTCATAAATTTCTTTGCCTTTAATGTCAGTGATAATGGCTATTATTGATTTTGGATCCATCTTCTCTCTATCAATATCTGGTATTTTTATTCTAGCGTCCGAGAGTAGGTTTTTGGAACCCAACCTAAACTAATTCTAGATCGTAACTGCTCACAACCATTTATACTCGCACTGTACTTGGGCTTTTACCAAACCATTTACTGAAATGGTTTGGTAAAAGCCTGAAATGGAAGCATTTTTCAAACTTTTAGCACCTCACTATGGTAAATGCTAGGATTTACCAATTTTCAGGCTTTTACAAACATATGCAAAATAAGCTTAAGAATCATGCAAAATCAAAATATCGCCACCAACACCTTCAGATGTTGAGTGCATGCCACACACAAAATCTGTGGCAGACCATTGAAGCATTTAAGGTAATTTCATTTGTGGCTCTCTAATCTAATTTTTGTTTGGACTAAAGGAGGTGCTAGACCATCCGTCACCAGAAAATCAGAGGAATACCTGTATTTGAATATTAGTTTTCAGAAACATGTTCTTAAAAAAAAAAAATGGAGTAATTTTATTCTACAATTTAACTACAACTGTTTTATTTTAATCCTTCATCCTCTTGAAGAGCCAGTAGCTACATTTGAAGAGCTGTTGTATCCAATATAACAGGCTGTGAGAACGGGACAGCTGTTTTCTATTCCATCAGTCAGAAATAATTTAAAAAAAAAAAAAGACAGCTTAAAAGTCACCAAGTTACTAAATTTATTTTCATGCAAAGTCTGCACTAATTTTGGTGAAGCAAGAGAAATTTTTTGACCTGAGGTCTCTTTAGAAGAATTCATTTTGTTTTGGAAAACTGAATATGAATTTTCTTTGAGTGAAGGAGGGGAAAAAAAGACAAACTTGGAGAGAGAAATTTGGTGAGCTAATTGTACATCAGTGAAAAGGCCATTGTTGTTAACCACTGGACATCGTGTAGTAGAGAAAGAACTTTGCTATCTTTTGTAAGAAATTGTTTAAGTGATTCCAGTACTAAAATGAAATTGTAATGTTGCTCAGTGATAACCTCCTAACCAAACAAAATCATGATACATTATTGGGAATTCTCGTAGACAGGCTTATACGTTGGTTATGCATTATTAAAACACTTAAGGAATTGAACAACGTAGTTAAGGATATAAATTAAATTAAACTTTAATAAATATTTTCCGATATTTCGGCAACGTCACGTTGCCATCTTCTAAAGGAGACCTACATCAGCAGACCTTCAGCCCAACGGCCAAAAACACCTACTTAGCCCGCTAGAGGGCACCATCAGGACTCTTAGGAGAACAATAACTTCATCTCTTCATTCCCAGTTTCTGTGTTGTAGTGCCTACGTGCACGTAACTTTTTTTGTAAGTTCCTTTAGAAGATGGCAACGTGACGTTGCCGAAATATCGGAAAATATTTATTAAAGTTTAATTTAATTTATATCCTTAACTACGTTGTTCAATTCCTTAAGTGTTTTAATAAAACATTATTGGGAAGTTCTTTATAATTTGCTTGGAAGAGTTTTTGGACTGTCTGTGTTTTTGCCTTTGTATGAATACAACAATCTTTAGAACTGCTTCCGTCACATTTTCATATTTCAAGTGTTTGGCTGCCAGATGTCCTCTGTGAGTGATATAATGAACTAGGAGAAAATTGAAATGTTTGCTATTGCTCTTTAAAATTCCCATCAACCCAGTTTTTGTGTCTGCTATAGCTTGAGCTCCATCAGTTGCATACCACTTTTATGTACAGCAATATCATAGAGCTGCTTTTATGTCAGACCTTCCGATTGTATCCTTCATTACAATCATCTAATAATTCCTCTTTCACATTTAATTCCTTAGTCACATCACATATCTAATCGTATGGGGTACCCCTTTCTTCTACCATCCCTTAGGACTGGTGGAGCAGCCCTCCTAGTGAGGGATTGAGTAGGTATTTTATGACTGTAGATCTGTGCATTTGCAGGCTGGTTTTGCCTCTTCTGAGGGTCGAAAAACCCTCTACCTCTGTATGAGATAGAGGTTCCTCACATCATGGACAGGAATTGAACACAGGTCTTTCCAACCAAAGGGCTTTGTCTATACCAACCAAGCTACAGAGGCGCTACATCACATATTGAACAGACATGATGACTTGTGGTATATCTAGGATATATGATGTCTATGCCATTTTGTGAACATTCCAGAATTACAAAAGCATGCCTTATCTCATATCTGGAAGCACATATTTTGTTAATCACATTTTGATGTTTTGTTTTTTAGGATCTAAAACAGAAGTGACTTCTGAAATGTTTTCCTTAAATTTTCTTTCTGAATATGGATGTTTTACTAAAACCATATTAAGACTATTTCATTGTGATATCTAGTTTTGTAATAAATGTTGACAGTATTCTCATTTGATTATCATTTAGATTTCAAAGAATGCATTTTATTTGTATTAAATCAGAACCAGTAGGAAATTCTCAGGTAAAGTTGCTTAATAGTAACATTGAATTAGGGTAATGTCTTTTGATATAATAGACGACTTACTCTTTTGATGAATACAAATTCTTTTTTCTCCACTGTTACTTGAACACTGTTTTCATCTTCACACTTCTTAGATTCAGAATTTTTGATATATGGAATTAAAATTGAGTTTCTAGGGAGAAAATTCCTACTTATCCATGTCAAAGATTGGCTAACTTGAGGACCAGCAGAAGTTCCTCTCGTTGGTGACTGGAATCAAACCTGTGATAGTCTTTCTTCAGGTGCCCAAAGAAAAATTCATTGTTCAAGAGAGTGAAATTGCTTAAAAAAGTTGAGTTCTATTCAAGTACCAAATTATAGACATCAATTTCTGACATATACCCTCAGGGAGTATACAGGATGTTATGATGGTATTTAATGAAAAAGTTATATTACTAACTTCCTATCAGCAATTTTCCTCCAGATTAATTTGTTATCTGTCAAGACTCCAATATTTTATCAGATCTCATATTTCTGTCTTCTAAGGCACTTCTTATATCAATCCAAGATCTTCATTTTCTTCTGAGTCATTTTCCTATCCTGGCAAAGAACACTACTTTTGCTTTTCCTCTCCCATTCTGTTAGGTGACCATATCACATTTTATTTCTAACCCATTTCTGAATGCTAACAGTATGAAGTTCTTTCCTGATGTCATCTTTAATATGATTCGTGCCTCCATAGCTCAGTTGTTATAGATGAAACCCTTTGGTTGGAAAGACCTGGGTTCAATTCCCATCAGCGACGTGAGGAATCTTCATCTAGTCACTTTCGTCAAAAGGTAAGTTAGCCGGTCTCATACGGAGATAGATTTTTTTCACCCGGAAACTCTGGTTTTTTGCATCCCAGAACGGGCAAATCAGCCCAATGAATACACACATCTGCAGACATAGGGCCAACCACCTTATCCTCAAGACGGTTGCAAGAATAATAAATAAATAAAAAACTCGACACCATAAAAGAGGAGGATTAAGAAAGAAAGAATTAATATAATTCTGCCATTGATGCCTTCTGTTCACTCCTCTGATCTTTCTCAGAACTCTCATAGTCTTGTCTTTGAAATCAAGTGTTTTATTTCTGACCCAGCTCTCTGATCCAAAAGTTCAAATTGGTTTGAATACTGTCTTGAATACAGCAAATTTAGTGTTTTGCCTAATTTCTATCTTATTCCATATCAGTGTACGCACTTGACTTCCTACCGTATCAGCTTTGCTATTTCCATATTTGTTTTTTCATCTTCGTTAAAAATTTTGCCTAAATAACTGAAATGTTTTGCTTGTTTCACAATTCTCCATTCACGGTGATGTTTTTGATTTCTGCCGTTTTTTTTTTTTTTTTTTTTTTTGTCTTTTTATTGCTGATTTCCATACCAAATTATAGCAGTTAATCAGTTTAGTCAGGGAATTATAGACATTATAGCTGAAAATGGATAATTTTGCCATATATAAGACAGATGCTATACTATGTTTCGTGCTACTACGTGTATGGGGTTTTGAGTCCTATTAGACATGCACTCTTAATTAATGATTACTGATCATAATCATTTATTAATATGAACTCTCGAAGAGGTTTTACAGATATTCCTACATAATTAAATTTATATTATTACTGCTTTTTATCAACAATTTTATGCCAACTGTCAGGTTGACACTGCATTCAATTTTCACTATAGCAAACAAAAACTCATAGACGCCTTAGAAATAGTTATGTTGCTATATAGTAAATTCCTTTAGCATTGTGCCTATGCGTCTTTGGTCAGGACTTTTCAGTAGATTTTTTTGTAGCTAGCAACTTTGCTATAGTGAGAGTTAGTATGTTGTCAAATCTTGCATTTTTGTCTTCTAAAGCAGTACTTGCCAAAGTGTGGTATATATACATGCCCAGAGGGATATGAAAGGTATCACTTTTTTTTCTTTTTAATTCCGGTTAATAAATACATATATTTTACTTTTATTTTATATTTTTGTTGCCATATTGTAACAGATAAGTGCAGGTCTATTATGTAATTAATTTTTAAACAAAGTATCTCTTGGCACGTGTCAGCTAACCTCCATTAGGGCTGTGTTTCAATGATGGCATGATCACATTCCAATTACATAACTTAAACTGCTTGCATTAAAAGTTGAAATTCAGATAGTTCAAACTACATAATCTGAACTCCCAATTAAATTGCTGTTTTTTAAAATAAATAATGAACCAACTTCTTCCTAACAAACAATTCCATTTGTCTTAAACTTTTTTTTATTAGTTGAACATTTTAAACCTCATAATATTTGTTTCAACTGTATGTATACTTGACTCATAATTAAAAATGTATTTAATAATGAAAAAAAAAAAAGGTTTTATTATTATTTGACACCTCCAGGGAGTCCAAAGACTCATCGAGGGAGAGTGTGCCAACAGCATCGAACGTGTTTGTAATTTAGTATAATGCATATATTATAAAAAATAAATAGCTTTATAATTATTTGTTTGAATGAGAAGGGTATGGCAGTGTTACTAAAATTCTGGGAAATACTGGACTAGCTGTATCAGTCTTGATCTTTCTTTACATCTTTTTCAGGTTTCCTTCCCCTTACATATTTATTTTGCTCAATTTTCTCTCTCACTTTTTTTCAATGACTAGATCCTTGCTATCTTAGATTAACTACATTCACACATTGAATGCTAAATAGGTCAAGTCCCTTTTTAATATCTTCACTATTATGAATTCTGTCATTAATTCCATCTGTTAACCCCCTTAATTTTCTTCAAAATTTGCACATTCGATTAACCATCCCCCCCCCCCCCCCAATCCAACTTTAATTTAAAATCAGTTTAAACATTGTCACCCAAATTTATTCATCTGGCTCTCCATTATGACAGCATCCAGCTGTGATCAATAAGAAATGGAAAGCTTTCGATACTTGTTGAATGGATGCTAATTAGGCTCTCCTCACTTATATCTTTTTAAAATGCATATCAAGAAAAATTTACAAAGAAAAAAAAAAGATTTCTAAAAAAAAAATAGTGGTTGAGAAATTTCAGTGCATTACTGACAACTGACTAATTAAAACATTCTGTGGACACTTGTGCAAAGTATGGATCACTTCTTCAATAACATTACATCTGTGGGTGCTCACCATAGAAAACACTTCAAAGATCTCAGTCACAACAGAGCTGTTATTTATTATTATTACATAACACCTCCAGGGAGTCCAAAGACTCATCGAGGGAGGGCGCCTGCTCTACAACTCTCCACCAACCGCAACTACCTTCATCTACTGCTGACCACCACTAGTATTTTTTTTTTTTTTTTAAACAGACAATCACAAATATCCATGCCCACGGCGAGATTCGAACTCGCAGCCTTTTGGCTGGAGAGAGGATACGCTAACCACTCGGCCAACCAGGCCAGTGTAATTTCTTAAAATTATTATTTTAAGAAAATAATTTTCTTAACATTTTTCAAGATGCTGTTAGGGATGACTTAATTTCTCTACTTCTTTTAGGTGAAGTTGAATATATAAGCATATGATAATTAGTAATACTGCTGATCCTAATGGCACCCTCCTGAAATTTTCAAGCACCAGGCTCACATTCTTTTTATTCTGACAAAGACAATCTCAAACTTATAATCTGTCAAATTAATGCTGACATTTTCAAAAAAAAGCCTATGAAAAAATTGGCCACAGTCAAAGATTCATATACTTAAAACTTGATCATTCCACTCCAATACATGTCATTAGGTGGATAACTAAACCTGGAAAATGTCAACCATTTTGCCTATCTTGTTATTTGTCTGTCATGTACCATGTAGTTTATTAACCTTTATCCAGCTAATAAAGTGTAGGTTCACATATAGGGTATTTCTTAGTATTTAAGGACTAGTAATGCTCAATAAAATTTTATTGAAAGGATAAGAGATTAAGTGAAAAATAACTTCAAATCACAATATCTTTATTTACAGATAAATATCATTAGTGTAATTGTGCTGTGCATTAATGTGAAGGTGTGTAAAATGTTTCTTGTATCTCACAAGCACTGCAAACAACTTAGTCTGTAATGATAATAAATAGAACATGTTACCTGAAAGGGACTACAAACTTCACAACAGAAAATACAAAACATATCATGGAATTACTTCAGATTCTCTTTAAAAACACAGGATTTGATTAAAAAAACCCAACAACTTAAATTTAGTAAGTCATGGTTTCTTCTCCTGTCAGTGATGGGCCATTTGAGTTTAATTTTGCTTGTTTTTCTTGAGCTTTATGTCCATCAATTAAGACCCTATCTGGTTTCTGAAGTTCTGCACAACTTGATATGACAGTGTTATATTAACATATCTTTGAAGCATATATACTTCCCTTTCTGTGGAACATGACACTACGATAAGTTAAAGTATCTTTTTCTTCTGGAAACTCCTTCACTATCCTTAAACATGACATTCATCTTCTTCCATATTCAAAATGTTTTAAACAGAACAAAACTGCTCCTTATATTTTTTAAAGATGGCCATTTACTAATTTGGGAAAACTATAGTCTCTTCTTAACAGTTTCATTCACATTTTCAGTTTAGCATCCTTTAAAAGGAAATTAATTTGTTCATCCTTCCTTTTCACTAGATTTTTTCCCCAATTTTTCTTCTAGATCATGTTTTTGTTTCTAATCAACGGATGTACTTGTTCTTTCTTGTCAAAAATTTTCATTCTGAATTAAAGCATCTTGATACATGTGCAATCCTACCTGGTACTGCAAAGCAATATGGTGGCAAAAAATAAAAAAAATAATGCATTGTTGTAATCAGAAATATGTTTCTTCACTCACAAAAATTTAGTGGGAATTGTAAATTATATTATTTATTCTTCTATCAAGTTTTCAAGTTCCAGTAATATAAATTTTAAAGTTCCCCCCCCCCCCTTTTCTTTTAGTAAATTAGCAAATGTCAATCAAAATGGTTGCAGTAGACCATCATTATAATGATTTTTATATAAATTCTACTAAAGAAGTAAATAAATAAATAAAATATTAAATTTTTAATTAAAGTTTAACATGAAGCAGGACAAAATTTTTTCCTTTCCTTAAAAACACAAAATTATAAAAAATATGGTATTCTTAAATTGCAGTTGTTTTGTATACAATCACCTCTCAGCAAATACTAACATTGAAGAAGAAATTCAAATACTAACATTTGAAATACACTAGTGTAGATTTTGGCCATTTGAGAAAACAAATCTTTTATAACAACCATACTGCAAGCAAACTCTTGGTTTATAGGGCTGTCATCCCAGCTTTGCTATAAAGTTGTGAAATGTGGATCACATACAAACAGGCACCTGAAAAACCTGGGAAAATACCACCAGCATTGCCTTGACTGAAAAGGTGGTACGCTAATCTGTTTTTTGAATGAAGTATAAGTATTTAGGCAATTCTTCCCTGGATTGCATATGGTCTGAGAGCTGAAGGACTAAATAACAAGAGAAGAGAAAGAAGCACTTCAAGGAGAACTTCCTGCCTCCATATATGAGGAGGGGGAGGGATGGAAAGTTCTGATAAACCTAGGATTGCCAG
The DNA here is from genome assembly GCF_054136105.1 of Typopeltis vanoorti. NCBI lineage: Eukaryota > Metazoa > Arthropoda > Arachnida > Uropygi > Thelyphonidae > Typopeltis > Typopeltis vanoorti. The sequence continues at coordinate 74,663,147 of NC_143558.1, read as the reverse complement.
ATTTTGGAAAACCAAATACGGGACATGGGTCACCCATGTCTCGTATTTGGTTTTCCAAATACGGGACAATTTTGATGAGTTGGTTTAATAAAATAAAAAATAAATCTGGTATTGGTTTTACAAAACAAGTATCAATACTTTTGGAACTGGAACTCAAAATGCTCAATTTGTGTTGTGTAATATCCAATCATTCCCCATGTGCAATACTAAACGTTCGTCTACAGAGTTTGCATTCAACTTCATCGTTATGTTTTCCTTTTGCAATAAAATTCCATTCTTTCAAATAATCATTGTTAAAAACACCTTTGTTTGGGCATTGTTAAGGGCTTAAGTAAAGAAACAAAATTTAATTTACCTTAATTATATATTTTATATATTAACCAAATATCGCACATTCGAAAAAAAGTGAGATATTTTTTTAAATTATTGAAATAACATCCACATACTGTACCGATACCGCACAACGTCCAAATAAGAACTGTTTGAAAATAAGCAAATGCAATATATCTACTCAAAATTATAAATAAAATGCTTATACTAAATAAAAAGTGACCAATGAAAGGAACCAGCCACCATAAACTGTAAACACAATTAATTTCCTCAAATTGTCATTTTTTATTGCTTACAAATCAATTTAAGTTGGATTATTCGAAAAGAATATTGAAAATTATAATTGCTTAACATAATATTTATAATTTTATCTTTTCATCTTTTCATTAAAATATAGGCTATCCCTACAAGTGCAATATGGGACACAAAATCAGACGTAAAATACGGGACAGTCCCATATTTATGGGAAGTCTGGCAAGCCTAGATAAACACCTGGAACAAAAATTAATTTTGATAAAAAGCCAAACAGCTATTTTTTCTGGCGAAGTTAATTAAATTAATTTTAAAAAAAAATAGCCATTTGGCTTTTTATCTTAGTTATAATATATGGGAACACCTTTCTGGCATTCGTATAGTGAAGGTATGCAAGTTCTTTTCACTTAAACTTTGATATCATCCAGGTCTACCTACTCACTGATGAGACCTCAAAAAAGGTTGAAACCAGTCTGGGTAGTGATCTCTCCTCATAATGTAAGGTGGTATTACATCTCCTAGGAACTGTGTTTTACATTATGAGAAAATATCAAGGATAGTGAGGGAGCTTGCTCCACCTTTGCTTCGAGTTGCCTTGGTGTTGTACTACCAGGTGTTCACTTACGCTTGGATTCACCGATAGTTCTTCAGCATGAAACTCTTAGATCGTAGTTTTCGATCTCAGAGTTTCGCATACTGGCTATAAAATAATAAGGGATTTTTATCCCCTTAATTTAAAAATTAATTTCGTCTCCTATATCCTAAAAGAAAAAGAACCAGTGTTCTTTCTTGTGATTATGTCAACTGCTTTAATATCATTTTTGTTCTAGGTGTTTATCAAAACTTTCCAGACCCCCCCCCCCCTCATATATACATGTAAAAAAAAGTAAAATCATCATGAATAGCTGAAAACCTCTGACTATGGATCAAGAATGAAGCAAGACATTGTCTACTTTTAAAATACTGATCTTAGTATTTTAAAACTGCAGTGTATAACATACCACAGAAATGAACAAGAGAGGAGTCCAACATTGGGAAATGCTATTCTCAGCCTGTTGAGGGGCATGTGGATCACACATCGGCCTAATCTGAGCTGTCAACAATTAGATGTGTATTGTAAATTACTCATTCATGACTTCCACGGATGATCTCTTTTCATATTCAATTTGCTCTCATCACTGAAAATTATGCTTACATAACTGACATGTCTTACCAGTTTTGTAGGTTCTCTGTTGAAAATCCCATCATTTTTTCCACGTTTCTGCCTAACTTAATATACTGACCGCCATTGGTCTAATGTGTAAACTTACTGCTGATGACAGTAGGTTGGTAGTTTTTTTCTCTCTTCAAAAATATATAATTGCTATTGCATTTTTCACTTGTCACTGTACCTACCAATTTTTCTTTAGTAAAAAAAGTTTTTTTAGAGCTTGCATAGTTATATTACCTGTTGAAATTTTCTAGTCACATGCAAAAAGGAAGCTGGCAATGCATTTTTAGAAGCACACCAGATTTGCACTAACATCACCATGCAGCTATCATGTGTCAGTTATCAACTTTCTAATGCTACCAAAACATTCCGAGTATTTCCTCTTCAAAAATATATATAATTCCTGTTTTATTTTGTCACTATAGCTACAAACTTGTTTAGTAAAGAAACAGGAATTGAATTATCTCATAGTAGGTGTATGGATAAATACTTTTTATAAATGCTCTCTACAAGATACCACACCAATATATATGGTAAATTGGCTTCTGAAGAAAAATTTGTTTATGCCTTATGGTAACTGTGTGTTGATGTTAATGTGATTTTGAGACTGCCCACTTCTAATCCCTTCCGGTGAGGCACTCATTTGTGGTGGAGGGGACCTCTCAATGATGGTACTGGCCCTTTTCATTCTTATTTTAGTAACTATTCTTTTTTACCTTTATTTTTTCAGTACATTTCTTTGAGTCTTTTTTTTTTTTTTTTTTTACTGTCATATCTTCCAGATCACGATCACTGGGATCTAACACTTTGATGCTGTGTTTGTCATGTGGTGTGACCCCAGACATCTGGAAAAGGTGGGGATGGAGAAGATTCTGGTTTTCTTGCATGACTTTGGCCTCTGCTTCAACAAGATGGGTGTCAAAGCCAGGATCACTGGTGTTGCAGTAAGTAATCTTCCCCATAGGCCATAACAAATCCTGATATGGCATCTGGGGTAGAATGGATATTCACTTGTGACTATCAATAAATGGACATCTATTTATGGTACTTACAACTCCCTTTGAATATGAGTAATTCTTCATTTTTTAAGTATCCGGAGACCTCAACAGTGTCCACAAACCATCGCAATATCAAATGAAAACAAAATTAAGCAACAAAAAAACATCAAGCAGCAATAAATATTTTTAATGTTTATTGCTGTCATTGAAGTCAGAGTTTCTCCTTTGTACAATATACAATGGGGAAATACCAGTCATTATTATTATTATGTGACATCTCCAGGGAGTCCAAAGACTCATCGATGGAGAGTGTGTCAACAGCATCGAACGATTGAATCCCCTTCCAACTACTTACCGTGCTCAAACTTGCTTAACTTTTTGCAAGCCATTAGTAGCAGATCCCCTACAAAACTTTAATTCTCAAGGAGTAATACTGAAGTGGGACCTGTTTGATTTTGCAAATAAAGAGACCAGCTCTGAATTGAAAGAGGATTGACAGCCATAAGGAGAATCCTCATATAAAGAGATGGGCACCTCGTTCCCACTACAAACATCATCCTTACTTTCACTAACTACTAACATCTGTCAAGCAGGGTATCTTAACCACTCAGTAAAGCTTCCGAACACTTTGTACTGAAAATTACCATACTTGTCAAAAGTATGGTAATTTTCAGACTGCCTGTTGCGACTTTGCCATCGTGCTCGATGTGGCAGTAAAGATCACTAGAATGAAGACTAAGAACAAAACACCGAAATGGCCTAATCGTGAGGATGATTTATATTATTAATTGAAATAAGACCTAATGAAGAGAGTCAGGGAAACTGAATTCTGATGGGAGGAATCGTGAGAATCTGTGTGCAAGAGCGACAATGTTAGGCAACTGTGTTAATGATGGGAATGGTTATAATTATGGAAATGAATTTGAAGAGAGAACAATTCTGTGTTTGTCTGGCTCAGACCTATCAAGCATGTGTAACGATGTCTGCATAAGTAAGGAACTAGATAAGAACAGAGATATGCAAGTTGTTGAACTGTGTCATGCAGACTACAGACAAGTGTATGTAAAAAAGCATGCAGGTCATTTATTATGTCTACACAAATGCTAGGAATAATAAGAGAAACAAAGGAGTAGAATTTGTTGCCTTGGTTAATAATATATTGGGACCTCATGTTGTAGGCATTAGTGAGACTTGGCTATCAAAAGCAGATGTAATAACTGGTATCGAGTGCAAAGGGTACAGTATTTTTAGGAAGGAGAGACAGGATAAGAGAGGAGCAGACGTGCTGCTAATGATATCAAATGTCTTGAATCCAGTTAGAGTTGATACCTATGACTGCAATACTAGTAACAGTATTTCATGTGGCAGTTAGTTTGAAGCCATCTGGTGCGAGGTGGAGTCTAAGAAGATTAAATACATAGTGGGGTGTTGTTACAGACCTGGTGAATCGGTTGATAGTGACGAAGAAATCCATCAACAAATAAATATGATGGGTGTGAAAAGAGTAATCATAATGGGAAACTTTAATTATCCGAACATTGGAGAGCTATGAAACTGAATTTATTGAGCTTTTGCGAGACAACTTCCTCTAGCAACATGTGACAGAAGGAACTCGAGGTGAAAGAGTGTTAGATCTGATTATAGTGTCGGGGGGGGGGGTTCAGTTAAAGACTGGTTGGTGACAGTGATCATGCGATACTACTTGGGAAGTGACTAAGTTTATGACTGTTCCATTTAGAGAAGGTTACATGCTGAACTCCAAAGTAGGAAATTATGACCACCTGAAGGATATGCTGGGTTCTGTGCCATGGTATCAGTTATTGGATGGGAGGGATATCAACAGTGCATGGGAAATGTTTAAAAAATACTTAAACGATGCGTTATCAAAATCTGTCCCTAGAGTTCAAAGAATGAATAGAATAGGAGTGAAATGGATGCGTAATGTAATTAAGCAACATTCGTGAAAGGAATATCATGTGCATAAGGGTGATCTCAGTTACGATAATTATAAGCAGCAGGCCAGAAGAGTTATAAGTGTTGTACAGAAAGCTAAGTCTGAGAATGAAAAGAAACTGGCATGTAAAAGAAAGAATGACTACTGAATGCAGATGACTGATGCAGAAGGGCTTGTTCAACTGATGAGCAGCCATTTTGCTAAAAGCTATCAACTTGATATATGCAACACTGAACTTACTGCTATCTCTTCAATGTATGAGAAAACTCATGTGAATTAGAAGGAAATCCTAGAGGTATTGCAGAAACTGGATAAGAATTCTGTAATAGGAACTGATGGGATATCAGCACTGGTACTTAAAGAGTGTTCAGTTGAATCGGCTATTCCCTTGACCAGGCTATATAATTTTAAGTCTCAGATAGGGAAGATTTAACAGGAGTGGAAAGAATGTATGGTAATCCCATAACATAATCCCCTAACCTAACATAAACTGCTGTCTGTCATATCCTGCCAAATCATCCTTGTAGCCAACTATTTTTGTCCAATGTGGAAGAATCTATATAACACTCAACAGACTACCATACAATCCTTTAATTTTGCACAAAAGCTCTCTTACAAGCACAAGACAACATTGCACAGATGCCATTAAATTCACTACCACCATTTCTGCCCCTCCTCTTGTCTACTAGTTGCTTCTTCGAGCACATAGAATACTCTGATTCCCCCCCCATCTACAGATGTGGTTCAAAATCAATGGGGCTAGTGGGATTTGCTGCTATCTTCTGGTACAATATCTGCTAAAATCCTACTCGAATGTAATAACCTCACTGCTGAGTTGTATGTGTAGAGCTTAACTTGAATTACATAAAACTTCACTGCTACCAGAGGTGCAGTATATAGATTCACAGAGCTCCCTTCCCTATGGGCAATAAGATGTCTACTTGTTTCGATAATGAAATGCTGTTAATTTTTACAAGTTTTCCTCTGGTTTTGTAATTCTTTTCAATGTCTAGAGCTACAGAAACATCTGGGGCTCTTTCATATCTGGCATGCTCTCTCTCAGCTATGGAAGCTACATTTGGACACGTACTTATCCAAAGTATTCTAGGCCTTGAAAGATTGCATTTTGAATTAAAGTGTAAAGTTTGCATAAACAAATGTCCAAGATTTTTTTCAGCAAGTAGTAGTGTTTTAAATATACTGTAATGTATTATAATGTAATCATTAAATTGTTCTTATCAATAATTTTTTACGATTTCCCAGTACTATTATTTTCCTGTATATATAATATCATTTTTGTTCTCCATTCCCCTAAAAAGAGATGAATCTAGGTTTCACTGTAACCACTTCCCAAAATTTGGAGACTAGTATACAATGGAACCTTTGTCTGGTTCCAAAGAACTCTGTGTCTAGTATCAATAGAATGAGAAGCAAGGCAGGACTTGTTAGATTCTCAAATGCAATACTCCTGACATTAATGGATTCTAATCAAAGATGACTTAAGGGTACTTGATAGACGGTAATGTATACTTTGTGGATGGTAAGAAAGACAGTTTGAGCTGTTTTGAAGGAAGCATACAGAATGAATTTGCAATCTGGTGAATGGATGGATGGATGGATGATAATCATCAAACATTTTTTAAATGGTAGTTTTATCATACCAATTAGACTGCTTTTAACTTTAATTCATATAATAAAAGGGAATCAGAAAAGTAGATCACATAAGCTCTACTTACAAGACTTTTGCTAATACTATTTTCTGCAATAAATGCTAGTGTGAGCATGAGTGAATATATTTGCCAGTAAAGGTTGGTTTTTGATAAACCAAAAATTCAACATCACTATTTGCTTGTTCTGGTTTAAGTTTGACTGATTGATGATGATTCTTAATATTTGGTCAATCCACCTGTTGGGGGATTTTCCTCTTTTTCTTTTCCCACACAATACTTTGGATGATTACTTTTTCTAGGCAGTTGCCTTCCCTTCTACGTATGTGTCCAAAATATTGTAGTATTCTCTTTTACTTTGTGGATATTCAGTTCTTCTAGAATACTTTTGTTTGTTCTCTTTTCTGTCCAAGACACTCTTAACAATTTTCTCCAGCACCAGAGCTCAAACGCTCCAATTCTTCTTCTGTCATCGTCCAAGACTCAGAAGCATAGCGAAAGATTGAAAAAATCTAAGGTTTCTACAAGCATAATTTTTTCTTTTTGGAGATGTGCCTGTCTTTCCAGATCTTAGTTAAATCAGTCATTACGTTTTTAGCTAGTGCTATTCTTCTTATTTCTTTTTTACATCCATCTTTTTTTGTTATCATCACTCCAAGGTAGTTGAAATGGCCAGCAATTTCAATTCCTTCTACATCTATCTCTTCTGTGTTGTTTAAAATCATTATTTTCGCTTTATCTTGATTTATTCTTAAACCATGGCTTAGGCTTTCCCATTCTAATTGATTCAGCATTGATTTTAATTCCTGTTCGCTTGTTTCTATTATCACTGTGTCATCTGCATATCATAGGTTAGTGATTGTTCGGCCACCTCATTTAATGCCTCCATTCCACTTTTCTAGAGATCTTTTCATTATAGTTTTGCTGTAAAGGTTGAATAGTAATGGTGAGAGTATGCATACTTATCATGATCCTTTTTCAAATTGGAATGCAGGAGACAGTGAGTTTTCAATTCTTACTGTTGCTTGATTTCCTTGATATAAATAAATTCTTTATGAGGGTTATTAGATGGTTTGGTATTCCTGATTCTTGCATGATATCCCATAAAATATCCCACCTCATGCAGTCAAAGGCCTTGGAGTAATCTATAAAGCATAGATAACGGCTTAAGTTGAATTCCCTTGCTTTTTCAATTATTTGTCTGATGTTAGATATGATCTCTAGTCCCTCGAGAGAGAGAGATTGTTGGATTCACATTCAATCTCTCTCTCTCTCTCTCTCTCTTCTATTCCACCAGTCTTATGACTGGTAGCTTAGCAGCATTTCCTTCCATTCTTCTCTTCGCTTTCCTCTTTATTTCGTAGTATGTTTTTAGTCCAGTGCTTTGTTTTATTTGATCAAAGTATCTTTTCCTTGGTCTTTCTCTTTTTCCTTTGACTTCTATTATTCTTCTCGTCAGACTTTCGTGTCCTAAGAGATTATTATTATTATTATTCCTGATACCTCCAAGGAGTCCGAAGACTCATCGTGGGAGGACGTTCAATTCATTTGTCTCTTCTTGTTATTAATGTCTTTATCAGTGTTCTGAGTGTCCATTTCCTTCTTTAAGCACTTAATTAAATTTTTTGTCTGTCCATTTTATCTTTTGCATTCTTCTTCGACGCCACATTTCAAATGCCTCCAGTCTTCTAATATCTCCTGTTCCTGTTGTCCATGTTTCGCTGCCATAAAGTGCTATACTCCATATACAAGGTTTTAGAAGTTTTTTTCTTAGTTCTAGACTTAAGTTTCCTTTTAATACCTTTTCTATTTTATTGAATTGGTTTTTTGCTATGACTAGTCTTAATCTTTGTCTTCTTTTGATCTTCCTTCCTCATTTATTGTTCTCCCCAGATATTTGTAATTCTTTACTTGTTTTATCTCTTTCCCATTTAATTTAATTTTCTTTATGATCTTTGGTTTCTTGCTTGCCAGTAGAATTTTGGTTATTTCAACATTTATTTTCATGTGGTATTTATTAAATATTTCATTTGTTATTTTGGTTAACTTTTTTTAGTCTTCTGCTTTTTGCTATGAATTCAATATCATCTGCAAATCTGAAGCAAAATATTTCCTCTCCACCAATCTTTATGCCACTGCTTGTTTTTTTTCTTTAATTTTTCTGATGGCATTTTCAATATATATATATATATATATACACGTTGAAGAGCAAGGATGATAATATGCACCCTTGTCTTACCCCACATCTACGTACGACTTACATCCTGCCAAATGGAACTGAACCCTGACTTACGTCAGGGTTCAGTTCCATCTGGCAGGATGTAAGTCGATACATTAAATCAACAGAGTTATAGGGGCTAGGGACTTAACAGTAATAAGTATACTGTCATTTTAATTTTTAAACCTTATTATAAAACTGTACTGTGTGTTATTGCCACTATAAAACAGGAGAATAATCACCCAAATCTTCCTCCACAATCACATCTTCATTATCTTCCTTATTGAAAGGACCAGACTGCATCTCTTCTGGTGTAACCTTTGTTTTCTTGATGAAAATCTCCAATGTGCTTTGCTTATTCCTCTTCTTCTTTTCATCATAAATTTGTTTATAGCAAGCATGCATCATGTACTTTCCTTTCTACTAATAAGTAGCATTCAATATTGGGGTCCACGTCTTCAACCATTTTGAGAACATCACTAACTGCAGAGAACATTTCTGCAAGACCATTCACTGTGAATTGTATAACTACCCACCTTCTTGTTTCACATTTCTCTCTTCCCTTTCTCGTTCTTCCTCTTCTGCAACACTGTTCCTCCAGTTAGACCAATTCTTCAGGGGAACTTTCTATGAGTTGAACTATGTCGTCATCATTCACTTTGAGATTCAGATTGTTTGCTAGACCCACTATTTCTTCATTCAATTTACAAAGGTCGTAATTTTTTTTCAAAACAAAAAATTGTGTCCAAACCTTTTTCCATATGCTACTCATTCATTAAGAGGTCACTTCGTCCCAAGCCACAGCAATATTTTTAATAGCATGATAAATATTGAATGCTTTCCAGAATTGCACGAGAGTCTGGTCGTTTCCTTCAGTAGTAGAAATGGCTTGTGAAAAAGTTCTCTGTAGCCTTAAACTACAAGAACTCCCTGATTCATCAGTTGGATCAATGCAGTAGTGTTTGCAAGGAGAAGCATGACCTTGAACTTGGTGAAGATCACCGATATAAGACAGATGACCTGGAGCATTATCTAGAATTAAGAAAATTTTAAATTCTACATTTTCTTTCACACAATAGCTTTTCATTTCACTCACATAACAATTGATTCAAGCATCCGCATACAATTTTTGAGTCATCCACGACTTCTTATTGCTCCGATAATGAACTGGAAGAATATGCTTCCTAATGTTTTTGAAAGCTCGTGGATTCTCACTGTGCCATATCATAAATGGTTTCAGTTTATATCCAGCCACGTTACCCCCCCCCCCCAACAGAATGGTAATATGATCTTTAAAAGCTTTGAAACCAGGCATAGATTTTAGCTTTTTTATGGATGAATGTCCGCTCAGGCATTTTTTTTTTTTTTTTTTTAACAAAAAAAGGAAGTCTCATCCATATTAAATATTTGCTGTGGCAAATAATTTTCCTATGTAATAATTTTATCCAATTTCTCCACAAACTTCTTGGCAGCCTTCTCATCGGAACTTGCAGATTCACCATATATTTTCACATTATGCAGTGCAAAACCCTGCTTGAATCTCATGAACCAACCAGAAGCAGCGTTAAATTTGTAGTCATAATCAGGTCCTGCTTTCTCCTTCAACATGTTGAAGAGACTTAGTGCCTCAGCAGTTATGATCATAGTGCTAAGAGGTGTGCACTTTTGGTTCAAGTCCTCTATGCATGATGGAAGTAGCTTTTCCAATCACTGATAGGACCTTTGTCAGTGTTTCATCACTATTGCTGAACTTGCAACTTCGTTTCAAGATCAACTGCTCACCTCTTTTTCTGCGATTCTTCACTAGGTTTTTTAATTGGGCATGTAGGGGCCTTATTGCACAAAATATCGTGAAATATTTAACGATAAATACACAGATAACCTATTTTTCAAACACAAAATGAACAGAGGAACTGTTGAAGCCATGTGTCGACTGAGGTTTCCACTGCATTGCTGCTAAATAAAAATCTTTTTACTTTATGCTTGCTTGCATCTTGTTCAAAAGTATAGTCAAAAATGTTATTTATTCCCTTATGGGATCACGGAAGTATTTTTGAACAGACGTAAGTCAAGGAATGACTATGTTTTTTTTTTTTGTTTAGCTCCATTCTTTTTTCGATTATAGTTTTCAGAGGAGAGTATTGCTTCTCTTGTTCCTTTTCCTTTCCCAAATCCATATTGGTCTTCCTCTAGTTGTGAATCTATTCTTTTATATATTCGGTTTTGTATTATTTTTAATAGAATTTTGCTAATGTATGTAATTAGGGCTATTGTTCTGTGTTGGTTACAATGGAGAGCATTTGCTTTCGTGGGGATTGGTATTATCAGGGATCTTGTGAAGTCTTCTGGGAGATCTCCATTTTCATATATTTTAGGTATTAGTTCAAATATATCATTTTTTGTTTCCTCATCCAGATTTTTAAGGGCTTCATTTGGGATGTTATCGATTCCTAGGCTTTTCTTCTGGCTTAAGTCTTTAAGTACTTTTTCAAACTCTTCTTTTATTATTGTGGTCCACTATTGTCTTCAGCTTCTGTGTCATTTTCTTCCTGTTCTCTTTGATACAGGTGTTCAAGATATTTTTTCCATTCTTGTAATATTTCTTCAGAATAAATAATTAGTTTAGCATTCTCATCTATTAACCCTTTCAGGACCAGAAGAACTTATGAAAATAATACAAAGTTTTTAGGTATTAAAATGACTTTATTAGGTATCTATTTAACATAAAACATCATTATGTAGGAAAGAATCGTAGATTTTATAGAATTTCATGGGACACGTGTCCCAATGGACGTAAAGGGTTGAAATAAATTAAAATTACTAACATTTATGTATTGGCTTCAATTACATTTTACTAAACATAAAAGTACATAAATCAACAAAAACAACAATGGACGTAAAAAAGATAAACACTATAATCGTAAATAAATAAAAATGAGCAAATAAAGTCTTTTGGTTATGGTCTTTTAGCAATTTCTGTTGTTTGTATAGCATTGGTGAACGTTACATGTAGTGCAAGTGTTATTAGTGCGATTTTCAATTTTACTTTTAGCACAGTTTACATTTTATGTGTATTTGCTTTCGCCATGGAACATTTCAGAAATGTACATTTTGTACTTGTCACCATCATGTAGGTATGGCCCTCTTCCTCTAAGAGAAATCGCCAATCAAAGATCGAGCTATGACCTGTCTGTACTCGAGGCAGAATAGCAAAGAGCCCACAGCACATTTATTTTCATGAAACTTTGTGTAAATGATATAGGCATTATTGACAGCTATAGACGGAGGTAGTACTTCATTTTGGATTTACGATCCAATTCGTAGCACACCTTGTGCTGATCCATAAGGTCGACACCGCCCATGTTTTTGTTGTACTTTATGACAATTTCAGGGCACTTTACGTCAGTTTTTTCAGTGGATCCTGCCCTTCCGCTTGACATAAGTATAGGTGATATAAAGTTTGTCAAAAGATGTACCAACTTGTTGTACATCCACTTTACGTATGATATATACCATTGAAACTTTCAGTATAAACATCTCCTCGATTCATATGTTTATCTAATGGCACAGATTTCGGAAGGGCGAACAGTCCCACGTCTTGGTGTTTTGGCTTTTCAACTTGTATTGCAGCATGGGTGAGTTAAAAAAGTTATCAAAGTACACCTCACAACCTTAGCCTTCAATGGCTTTTGTAAGCTCCAGCACTACTGATTCGCCAAACCCATATTCAGTTTCTGACGATTTTTTTCCCCGTGTACAGATCGAATTCAAACAAATAGCCCGTTTCAGCATCAGTTCTGCACCACATTTTGAAACCCATCTTATAGGTTTATTTCTGATATACTGTTTCATAATATTGTGCCCCTTGAATTTTATCATATGCTCGTCAACGGATCGTGTTTTGGTGTTATTCATCGCTTTTTGAAAAGAACTGTTCAGATGATTCATTACAGGCCTGATTTTATATGCTCTGTCATAGTTAGTGCTATTTCTATCTGGTTGGGCTTCATTGTTGCAAAAGTGTAAGTTTTTGCAGATATTTTGCAGATAACCCATTTGCAACGTAGGGAATGCCCATATCTGGATTGATAGACCAGTAATCTCTCAATGATGGCAAAACATGATAACCCATCACCAAATTCATATCCGAGATAGGCTTTCATTTCATCATCATCGACTGTGTATTGTGTTCCATTCTGCTCAGCATACCGTATAGATTCTTATTTTTCACTAAATCTTCGAAGTTAGTAGTCAAATAAAAAATTTCAATGGGCATCAATAATGAATCTTCATCTCTATCTCTGCAAATCTGAACTTCTCCGAAGATATAATCAACATCAGGAAAACTATTTGGTACGTATGTATTTTTTTTCCCCCATATGAATGTAGGGCCACTTACTTGTGGTCTATTTTCTGTTTCAGGTTCTGTTGCTGATAATTCCAGCATGTCTTGTGCCGGGTCTTCAATTTCAATCATAGAAACCCCTGCATCTACATCCTGAGTTATAAATACCTGGTCTTCGAGTTCTATCAAGTTCTAGAGTGTCTTCATCGCTATTTTTTGCTACTAAACATTGCAAAATTTTGTTATCTTTCAGTTCAAACTGCTTACACCCTTTTCTCGACGTGTCTGTAATGATAAAAAGACAAATAAAATACAAAAGTGGGTAAAATAAATAAAAAAAACACGGATTACAACAACGAGTAATTTACTTGTAAAATGCGCCCCTTCATGTCCACAGGGACAACGGTGTCCCTTTATGTTTTTACTAGTTTTTATGGAATATTATTTCAAAATTTTATTGAAAAACATAATAATACTATTATTTACTTACCATCAAATGAAAATATTACACCATAAACACATAACAATATTCTATGCAGAAACACTTATGAAAAGTTTTGAATACGCCGCGCTCTAAATGTATAATTTGCCACGAAACTTTCTTTTGACAGGTGGTGCTAACGTAGGGTTTCCAGTAATAAAATTATCAAAAATATGTTCCAGATTACCAATTTGGTGAAAAAAGATATTGACATTATTTTGCTTTACGTACACAATTAAGATTTTATGTGGGAACACATACGTCCCGTGAAAAGGTTAAGGCATTATGCGTGGCATTTCTCAGTTTGTTGCTGATTTTTGTTATCTACCCTATATATATAAAATGATAAGCCTTTTTATGTCACGTTTTGAAACTCGGGCTACCCTGAGTGTTGAGTCTTCAAAATTCGAGTCATCAGAATTCAAGGAGAACTGGCCTACCAGTCCAGAACTCGGAGTGGCGTTAGCCCCTTTCAAGTCTTCAAAATTCAAGACTCCACTGCTTTCTGCTAGTGGCTTACTAGCATAAAACAGACCATATGCACTGATATTTATCTTCATATCCCTTTTTCTTACGGGAAGTTCTAGAGTAACTTTTTATGGGCGAAGATTTGGAATTAAAATGAAATGATTCATTAACATATACAGAAACACTTAACTTCCTAAGAATACTTTACTCTCAATTAAATTCCTGATTTGCTTAAAAGTGGACTAAATGATGTAGATGCTACAGTAATATTACTTTGCAATTTGTAAGTTGCAGTTAGTCTAATGAATAGTACTATCATGGTTAAATTACTTCTGGAAGAAGATTAGCAAAACAAGTGTTCTCTGCCAGGTTGGCAGCAAAACGACCCAGAGGAAGACCAAGATATAGGTGGATTGATACGGTACAAAGTGCTTTAGACGATAGAAATATAAGATCTGATAATGTTGGAGTGTTGACAAGTAACAGACTGATTTGGAGGAAAATTGTAGATAGGAAATTAATGATGTAATTTTTTTCATGTAGTACTATCATATCCTGTACACCCCTTGAGGGTACATGGCAGGAATTTGATGATGATGAAACTTCATCTAAATTTGTGTTATTGTTTAACCCATTTGATCCCAAGAATTTTTTTTTTTTTTTTTTTTTTTTAAAAAGGCAATTTTTTTCATATTATTTAGTTGAAAATGTGTCAAAATGCTACACTATACTGACAGTTAAAAAAAAGAAGTATAATTAAAAAAAAAAATGTGTGTACTCGTATGAGTATAATGGGCAGATCAGGTATCAAAATTAACAAACTGCTTAGCAGAGTGATGCCCAAAATACTTGATCATGGCTTCATCAATTGAGAGATGTTTGTTGAATATGCCAAACTGTTGGAAATTTTTTATTTAGTTTATCCATTAGAGGTCTTATTTTATACATTTTATTGTTTTTATCTATTTGTGAATTATCGGCCAAATGTAGATATTTCTTGAAAATGGTTCCTTGACATACTGTTGGCCACTGGGGGAACTAGGAGATCCTCATCTAAACATCAGTAGTGACGCTCTCTTGGCAACAGTAGAATTGCGATAAATACCTTGATGTCTTTTTCAGTTACTTGAAATACGTGATTACTGTTCTGCGTAGTGTACAAATTGGTCTGTTCAATAATAACAGCAATAATTTCTTTATCGATAAATCTTTCAAATATTTCAACTGGAGTTTTATTTTGGATTTGGTCCTTCACATTACTCAGATGGTCCATATACCCTGTAGTTACTGCCATACTGATGTCTAAGATATCTTCTGTCCATACGGGCTCATTCCTAATTACTTTACCTTGCGCAGCCAAGCAACGTTGTCTTATCGTGGCTAGAGGAAGATCATCATCGCTATCTGATTTGTCACTTGCATAATGAAGCTCTATTTCCCCTGGAATGTCATTGGGAAGGTAGTCAGGGTGAAGATCATCGTCATCAATATCCTCATCTGTTCGATAATCAACATCGGGAGGAATGATAACTACAGATATATCTTGGTGATTGGAATTTGCTACATCGTCCGCAGCTAACCCAAGTGTTCTATAATAACGCTTTCCATAAAACTGAACTGGACTTATTGGCTGAAATTCATCGGGTCCATTTTTTCAGAGGTACTAAACCTAGAACAATATATATATATACCGACTTCTTATAAGCCCACCGTTCTCAAATGAGTATAGGTTTATTTTGTACGCGTTCTCAACCCGTAATCAAACAGAGGTGCTGATATATAAACATGTAACACAAAGTCAGCACAATGAAAAAATATTCGAAAAAACTACAAGAAATAAAGCACTTGAATTATCATACAGGAATTGACAGGTCTTAGAATATGTACTGAAAAAGTATGACTATAGCATCACCTAACTTTTAATTTGCGAAGTTGTGGCAGAATAGGGCTTGCTAAAACTGTAACCTTCCCCGATATTTGACTGTCGTGCAAGAGATGTCACCGCTAGGCCATTTTAGGTGCTGTACTCAAATGTGTATGCTGGGATAAAATGGGTTAACCACACATTAACCCAAGTTTGGGGAATCTAAATTTAAAAATAATGCTGCATCTGACAGTAATTATGCTATTAATTGTTTCTTAAGAAGAAATATTCAGACAGATTTAACAATAAACTTCCTAAAATTATAAGATTCTGCATGTAGAATTAATTTTAAATTCAACTGAAACTTAACTTTTATTCACTGACAAAGTGCAATACAAAACTGAGAAAATGAAATGAGAGGAAAGGAACAAAGTTACATGCATGCATTTTTAAAATATTGCTAGTTAGCTAATATAGTCAAATCTCACAATCAAACGAACAAAAAGGAATAGTCTAATTACAGAGGAAGATTGGCTATTGTGAATACCCTTTAAATTGGCATTGACGTTATGGGACTTTGCAGCATTAGGTTTGTTATGATGATAATTTACTATAATATTTAAAACCGCAGGAACGTTTTAGATATTTTCCTACGATAATTTCAAGACAAGTATCAGTGGTTTTAAATATCTTAAGATGCATTTTTAATAGTATGGTATTTGTGATACAAAAAATTGAAAATTTTTGATACATCTATTTATAACAATGAAAGTATTGTTAATGTGAAACCACAATGAAACAAATTAAAATGCTTCTAAAATTGTTGTGTATGTTCCCTCACTCCAGGATCAAACTGCATATGATTTAGCCACTGTTAAATTAACGCTCCTATGGAGATTTCATATATAAAATTAATGAAACTGCCACAGCCATTCTACAAGTTGGTGTATGCCATTAATTTAATATAGTAAAGCAATTTAGAAAACACTGTACAAAATTAGTGTCTTCACGAATATCTTTATTAGCACCATCTCATTGAAACTAATGTTGTGAAGATGTGTCACATACCAAATCAGCAACAGAGTTGACCATAGGCATTTCATATGATAGTGACAGATTCAATTATTAATTCTGAATGTAACTGGTGAATACTGACTTACCACATAGAAAAATCCTTCAAGATAACTTCACATAACTGATTCTTCGTATAAGATTTTTGTTATTCTGTATTGTTAACCATCTCACATTGCTTGCAAATGCAAGCCATATAAGATGCAAATAAACATTCCTTTTAAGGTAAAAAAAAAAATCAGCTAACGCCTATATCCCAGTGGAATTCAACAGCCATGGAAATCTGATATTAGTATACTTTTGGTAATAATTTATTTGTTGACTGTCAAACACATTAATATATAAAATAAAATACACACACACAGAGAGAGAGAGAATATAGATAACTGTACCAAATGATGTAAACTACACACACACACATATATATATATAGGAAAAGAGAGAGAGAGAAAGACAAGTATGCCAAATGATGTGAACCCAATAGTTTATACAGTACTATGCTAAGCAAACTCAATCTTTTACTTTAAATATATAGGTCATTCTGTAATGTTATTCAGATTAACACAATCCAGTACTACGAGATTAATTTTTGATAGTTAACTACAGCTACATTTAATTTTTCATTCCTGCCAAACTTTCACAATGCAAAAAAGCAGCTTATAAATGCTTTATACACTAGTTTGTGATATACAGAAAGGCTTTGAACTTATTTGTTTATTTTCTCATATCCTACTGTTTTGCCCATTTCAAAATAAAAGCAAAAATTCACTTTTTTTTTTTGTGGCTTTATTAAAAGGTGACCCTCTCATGTGTTAATAATGCAAACTTTCCTGTATGTTCTCACTATGCATATGCAATGCATTTTGCCATCCTCCTAGACATTTCAAAAAAAAAATTACACCAATTAAAGAACGGTTCAAAAATAAAAAGCAATATTTTCTGTAAATTCTTTCTGAGTATCAAAGTTTATTAAAAGCCGAATAATTAAGGTATGTTAAAGAAAACTCAAATTATTTTAATTTAAATGAGTATAAAACTCAGGGCATTACTGCACATGTTACAACTTATGTTTATTAATGCAATTGCTTAATAGTCAATACCTGTTTACAGATTTTTTTTTTTAAAAAAAAAGTAAAAAGTAAGTTTTATGTAAATATATTTAAGTGCTTTTAAAAGCAAGGTTTTTTTTTAATGTGAATCCCACCACGAAAAGTGGTAAATCTGTAAATACATTAGTACCATCGGTCAGCTAAGGGTTAAATTATCTGGAAACCCTGCTCTAAAGACTAAATATGGCATGTTTTGCAAGCCACATCAAAGCTTCCAGTAAGCAGGGCGGTGGTTTCACATTGGGTGATGATATTCATCTACCATCTAAAAACATTCATACCACAGTGAGATTTAAACCCACAGTCTGCTGGCTGTAGAGTAGAGGTGCCACCCACTCAAGTCAATGAGATTAACAATTTTTGTTTTCTTGATGTAATAACACTGATAAATGCAAAAAGTATTTAGATTTAAATACATTTGATGTAACTTAAGCACAATGTTATTTTATCAATAAACTAATGCCCAATCACAATGCAAGCACTACACTATATTTCTTTTCTAGTCTTGGAGAAACCTCTTTTATACATCATTACAACTGATACTTAAGTCTCAATAAATTATGCTTTACACTTAACATTAATTAGGTCAAAGTAACATAGCTCCAAAACCAAAAGTCTGTTTCATGCTGGTCCAATAATATCTCTGCCATCCTTCTCTTGTCCTATCTAGTTCATTCCTTGGTATACCTGTTTGTTCAAGTTTTACTTCTGTACAATCTTCTTTCTGATCAATATAAATTACAACATCAGAGTAATGTTTAACTGGCCAGCTTTTAAACCTCCACTTCAGAGAAATTTTTGAATAAGGAATCTGAAAAATAGAATTTTGCAAACATTATTTCATATACAGGAATAACTTTCAACACAAGGTAAGTGGTTAAAGAATAAGCCCAGCCCATCCACTGTATGCCCATGATGTTTCATATACAGGAATAACTTAACACAAGGTAAATGCTCAAAGAATAAGTTCTTTCCCCCATCCCTTCATCATCCATATGCTCATGGCATAATGGTTTCATCACATTAGGATATTAGTCATTCATAAACCAAGAACTACAGAAGTATTTAAAAGATAAGGCAATTAACCTAAATATTAACGTATTAATGGCTGTGTTCTGGACAGCCGATGGGCACTCTTTTGACCATTTAAGATGTAGTTTGCTCCTCCGTGGGCATATTTTTATGCATTTGTCAATACATATGGCACATAAGTTTAGTCTTTTCAGTCAAATTATTGTTTAATATTTATGAACTATCTTCAGGTATACAAGATCTCAGAAGTAATGTTTTCTTTGAGTTTCTATATAAAATATTTGCTTTTAAAAAATATGCATTATATGAATGATTAGTTTCTGCACTAAGAAAAGATATGAATATCTAGTGATGCTTCCATTTTCTAATTAAACCATGGCAAGGTATCTATAAAATTGATGGCAATCATTGATCATTAGCCTTCTCCCTTTTATTTCTAAGAATATAATTTTGCACTTGCATAATGCTAGTATGATGAACTGCTATGAAGTATATTTTCCATTTTCTACAACTTCTTTTAATTTAATAAAAGACTGTTTTGAGAATAGCTGATGATATATTCAAATTATCAATCAATTCAATGAAGTAAGAATTACTTTATATATGTATTACTGTTTATGTGATACTTTTCATTTTTATTTCTTCCATTTCAGTCATCACCACAAATAAACCAAACAATATATAGAAAAGGAAATATCACACGGGTTTAACATACCATTCATGATATAAATGCATGGTATGCCAAAGTCAGAAGTGATGTGAAAGAGCATGAAAGTACATTATGAGAGATTGAAGAGATTATGAATGGAGAAGTAAGGAGTGAGAGTGAAAAGAAAGAGTAAGAATGTAAGACAGACAGGGAGAAAGTAGAGGTGGATAGGAACACTATGAGAAGTGCAGATGCTGGATGCAGAAGTGAATATGTGAATGAGTCAGATGGTCTGGGAGGTGGACAAGCATTTGGAGGTTGGAGAGGATTGTAGGATCAATGGGGAATAGAGAAATGACTGGGGGAGGAGAGCAGGAGGTATGGAGAAGTCACATCCAAGAAGTGTTGGCAGGACTCATTATAGAACTAGAAATGAGCTGTTATGTTTGCGCTGTTAAAAGCATTCAAAATAAAGAGAACAAAACTGATGACTGATAGTCACTTCTGAAAGAGTGTCAAAATAAGTGAGATGACGATAATATCCTGATAGGGCAGAAAGGGAAGAGGAGTGCAATTAATAGTAATAGATAAGTTATTCCTATTTGGGTTTGCAAATTTGCACTTTTTTCAATTACTGATAATGACTGCTCATTAGGAAATCAAAAGCCATTTTTAAGTATTTTCCTTTTAAGTTTGATCTTCATTGCTACTTCATATTAACTAAAATAGCAATGAAGCAAGAGTGTAGTAAAATCTTCACTGATAACCCAGCTGATATCGAAGAAACCGAATCCCAGGTTGCAATATCCTTCCACTGAATTTTCTGTTTATCATAAGTGTGTTCGCTAACTCAATGATGCCTTAGTAATTTACTCACATTTTCTAATACAGTGAGAGCAGAATTAGATAAGGGAAATGGCTAAAACATGATACTGCTGGACTTTGCAATGGCATTTGACAGAATACTGAATGGAAACTATTACAAAACATGCAGCAAATGGGAATGGATATGAAGTTTATAGCATGGATCCGTGATGTGAAATGTATAGATCATAGATTGCTGACAGACACCAGAGGGTAGTATATGGTGGAGTAGAATCCAGGAGAATGAGGATGGCAATTGGAGGAGTGCTTCAGAGGTCTGTAAGGCCACTACTCTGCCTTGTATATTAATGATATAGGAAAAGATAGGGGTGGGGTTGGAAATTCATTTGTTTGCTGATGATGCAAAACTGGGGAGGGCAATAGTTGACAAAGGTGACAGATTATCCTGCAAGATGATTTAAATAAATTGGTATTATGGACAAAGGATAATGACTATCAATTTAAAGTTGAAAAATGTAAGGCTCTGCACTTCAGGTTGAAAAGGTTACATACCATGTAACCTTTTAACCAGTACCATCAGTGTAACCAGACTGACAGTACTGAATTGCAGGAAACTGACAAAGCTTGGGGGGGGGGGGGTAATGGTGAACAGAGTTGAAGTTAAGAGGACATATCCGTGTGTGCGTGTTCACAGGCATTTGCCTGTTCTGAGGGACGAAAAACCCAAGTTTCTGGGTGAAAAAACCCTCTACCGCTGTATGAGACTGGCTCTTTAGTCGAAAGAGACCAGATAAAGGTTTCTCACATCATAGATGGGAATTGAACCCAGGTCTTTGACCAAAGGGCTTCGTCCATACTGACTGAGCTATGGAGGCTTGCAAAAGTGGTAAAACAGCTCAAAGGATTACTTGGATGTTGAAAACCAAACACACCAACAAAAAGTGATCTTATCAAGTAAAGATAAGATCACTATTCCCCTTTATAAGGTTGCATCTTGACTACTGTGCACAGATTTGGTCACCTTGGTTTCTTGAGGATCAGGAGATGATGGAAAGGAGTGACCAAGCAGAAGGTCTGTGGAATGCTCCCCGTGAGAATAGGTTGAAGATGTGTGTGGGTTACAAAGCTTAGTTCATGGTCAGAAAAGAGGACACAGTAGAAATAAGTTATTAAAAGGGCTCTATAAGACTGACACAAAGGACATTTTTTCGATATATGATGAATAGAGAGAGAACCAGAGGTCACCCATGAAAATTATGCAAGACTATGGTTAGTATGGGTGTCTGGGGACTAGATTTTTTGCTTGGAAAGTGGTGAGTGGAATGGATTGCCAGAATTAGTTGTATCCTGTGACAGTGAATGAGTTTAAGAAGAGGTATGGTAGGTACTGTTTGTATAAAAGTTAGTGTGGGTCTCCCACAATAAGTCCTCTGACTCCATGAAGATACCCATATAATAAATGATTATCTTCGTTAATGCACATTGGCTGGTTTATTAAAAATTCTATAATCAAAGATACTACAGATCAGAATAAGAAGTTCCTTTATGTGATCACAGTCGACCAAGTTCACTGCTTTAAGAACATGTTTTCATTTGTTAGGTTATAAAGCATAAATTTTAATGTTGCATCAGCTATACAAATCCACATTTTTGCAACATAATGCTTCTTATAGTAACTTATTGGTTGCAATGCTAATACTGTAGAGGAAAAATTCAAGTTCATTTATCTGTAAAATTGATATTAGGTTTTAAATATGAGACTTAAGCCCAACATAGCCAACAAACTATTCAGAGTTTTGGTATCCAATATTGAAATTTCATCAAATTCCTCCTTTACATGCTTATAGAGTATATCACTATTGTTGATCTGTGGAATATTCTGATTACCATTCCTATAAAATACCATGAAAACTTTTTATCCCTAGCTGCAAAAATATTCAGCATTTTTCATCCAATTGCATGAAATATTTTAATTCTTCTTACTTTTGACTTTTCATTATTGACACAATGTAAACTGACACTACTCACTGCTCTCTCAATGATCAATCAGAAAAAATTAATAACTCATACTGAGTCTTGATTTTTGTTTAGAGTGGCCTATGATTTTTGCAACCAAACTGCTAACATAAACACATAGTTACATATGGCATGGAACTCATTAAGGTCTGGTTCTATTACAAAATATGATCCCCCCCCATTTACCAAAATACTGGTAAAAAACTCCAATTGCTGTCTCCCCCCCCAAGAGGACTAGTGTTTGAATTAGTGTTTTTGCAAACACTCAAGGAAAGAGGCAAATAGTGACAGTTTTAAGGTAGATGAACAAGATGAAATATTTAGTTGGCTGTTGCTATAGGCCTAGGTATTGTGAAAGAGTTTGATAATTATGATAATTATCAAATTTGAGCCCAAGAGAATGAATTGCTCTAGTTTTTGAAAGAAAATGCCTTAGCCAGTAGCAGTATGTAATAGAGGGAACACAAGCATTAAAAGTCCTGGATTTGATCATCTCAGATATTATAAATGGAATGGTAAATCTTCTTCTAGTTGGTGAGTGTGATCATGAAGTGAATAGCTGGGTAGAAACCAGCCATATGAAGACTTCTGTGATAAAGTGATATGTGAAACTATAAAGCCAGTGATTATGATGAGCTTAGGAGACAGCTTGCAGCAGAAAGGTATATCATGGAATGAGAATTTGATGGGAAAGAGATCAATGCTGCTTGGAGATGCAGAGGTAATTGTGTGAAAATATTTCAAGGACCAGGAGTAGGTTAAATAAGGTAGGTGTGAAATGATGCATGAAGAGATGTTGCATGCATTCTGGAAGAAGGCATTATGAAGTAGCACAAGACAAATGGTAATGAGTTGTATGAGAAGAGCAAAAATAGTGCAAAATGAGCTGCAGTTAGATAAGGAGAAAAAAAAAAAAAGACAGTTCTTTCAATATGTAAAAGAATGAATGATTATGAAAAGATGACAACCACTGTAAAGGATATAGCTGATGTATTAAATGAGCAATTCATAAAAGGTATTTCATTCCCATGAATGCGACATCATACAGAACTTGCATGTAGTGGAAAGAGTAGAGGGACCAAAGGTGACCGAGCAGGATTTGTGGGAAAACTGAGTAAACTATGTTAAGATCGTAAGGCTTGATATATCTTGTGTTGAGGTAATGTTCCAGGAAGTTTACAGCTTTCACACACCTTTTCAACATGAGTATTGCATTGGTCCAAGTTCCAAAGGCTGAAAGAAGGCCAAATTGTTCCATTTCATGAAGCAGCTTTGAATTATAAACCAATCTGCTTGTCTGGAGTTATGGTTAAAGTGTAAGATTCAGAATTGAGTTCTTTAGAGCAGCACTTTAATGGACAGCATGGCATTTTAGTAATCTGCTTAATTATACACGGTGACATGCATTGCACAAGACAGGTGCATACAGTGATGTGTTTAAGCTTTGGCATGGGTCTTTGATAAATTGCTACATGACAAACTGGTAACTGACACCAGACTGGCTGTCTAATAGGTATCAACAAAGGGAGTGCAATATCCAAGAAGAAGAAAGTCATTGGTGGTGTGCCCCAGGATCTGTTTTTGCAGCTGTTGCTGTTTAACTTTTATATTAATGATATTGGGAAAGGTTCAAATGGTGACGTGCAGGTATCTGCAGATGATGATGAAAAGTTGGGAAGAACTATGAGTAAAGTGGATGTAGCTTTGCAAGAGAACTTGAATTGGTTTGGCAAGTTTTAAAACCTTACTTTGGTAAGTTATTTATTACCTGCCAAAGTAAACTTACTTATTGTTGCAAAGTAAGATTTTAAAATGTGGTAAGTAAAAGATGGAATGCATATGCAACTGTTGGTGATTACCTTCAAAGAGGAGGAGATGATGGTGGATAACAACCTCTGTATAAAGCTTTGATCAGGCCACATATAAATTATCATGAACAGATTATTTTAAGAACATTGAAGAAATGCTGAATATGAAGAGTAAAGAGATATGATTAAAACATAAGTTGATAATGGGTTATTACCATATTAATGTAGATCACTTTTCATATAATGGGGAAGAACATGAGTACTAAACAAAAATGTAGTTTTATGGGTTCTACCTCTAGGCATATATGTATTTGATATTTCACTATACTACATACATGAAATCTAAGTTTTCTCTTTTCACAGAAGGGCAATCATTTTCTTTCAAATATTTTCAGACATTAAACAATATTTGCAGAGGCAGAAGCAAACTCAAACAGACATTACAGAAAACTTGACAAATCTTGTTCTGGAAAGTTAAAATGTGTTCTTCAACCTTTAAGCTCTTTAAGAGAAACAGAAGTAACAAACTGTCTTGCACACTTCAATACATTTTCTTCAATTGAACATACTAGCTTTACAGCAAGTATGTTCAATTCCTACTTAAACCAAGTACCAAAAACAAGACTAGAGATTGCAGATAGTCTGGAGAAAGATTAGGAGCATGAATAGAGCATCAATGGCAATATCATATTAAAAATGAGGATATTAGGAAAGAACTTGACATTGTCAGCATCCAGGAATGTATCAGCACAGCTAATCTCAGGTGGTATGGCCACTTAAACAGAATAGGAGAGGAAAGATTAGCAAAACAAGTGTTCTCTTACTAGGTTGGTCGGAAAAAGACTCAGAGGAAGACCAAGATATAGGTGGATTGATACAGTAAAAAGTGCCTTAGAAGACAGAAACATAAGATCTGATAATATTGGAGTCTTGACAGGTAACAGACTGATTTGAAGGAAAATTGTAGATAGGAAGTTAGTAATGATGCAAATTTTTCATGTAGTGCTATGATATCCTGTACACCCCTTGGAGTATATATATATATATATATATATATATATCAGGAATTATGATGATGATGAAGACTTCAAATAATCTACTGAAAATCACTATTTGTTCTTTATATTTATTTGCTGTATTTCTTGCCATATATCAGCACACTATCCAAAAAGCTGAGTAGAATTCTAAAGAAGTTTAACATAAAAACGTGCTTCTCGACTATGCCAAAAATAAGATCACGCTTCAACAACTATAAACAACCTCACAACCTTCTACAATTCCCAGGTGTATACAAGGTCACTTGTGAATGCGGAAAGCCTTACTATGGGCAGACAGAGAAATCTATCTTACTACGTCTCGAAGAGCACCAGTGAGACATTGTTTATAAAAGAACCAGAGCAACTGCTCTGTCAAGCCATGTCCTGTTTTCAATAAACACGAACAACGAAAGCCACCAACATGAAATAAACTGGACATCAACTTCAAACCTACACATCTGCCATGATGAAGTAGAGCGCCGCATTGTCGAGTCAAAAGAAATCACCTTGGACCCTTTTCACATGAATAACAATCTTAGCTATAATTTGCCCGACTCTTTCAACTCTACTATTAGATACTGGAGATCGCGTGATTCCACACACGCACAGGTGTACAACAATAGTACTTTAACTCTGACTGTAGTTCAAGCTCATAATAACTGTAATTTACAGTCGAATATTATGGCTTTATAATTGTATAGCTTTAGAGTGTGTCAATGTTAATTTCGTGTCTTTTAATATCTTTCTATGTTCTTATCGCCTGATGAAGTCGTTCTTGACGAAACATGTTGCGTTTTTTCAAATAAATGTCATTGTGTTATAATTCTCGGGTTTTAAGTCAGTTAATTTAGAAAAATGAACATATCCCAACCCCGAGTTAATAGTACTAATTATATATATATATATATATATATATTAAAAAAAAAAACTTTTAAAAGTATTTCTTTTCTTTCATGCTTACACAGTGATCAGAATACATTATGAAACGTATATGTACAACTACCATGTTAGAGCAAAACTTTAGTTTAATATAAACCAAAAAGGTATTTTAAAGGTTGACACAATAACCCTTAATAAAATTTTTCACTGTGGTTTATACGTGTGTTTCTTCTAATTAATCTTACATAAGTTTATACATCTGTTGACACAATAACATTGGGTTATTGTGTCAACCAATCCAATTGAATGTTGTCATGAGTTGACAGATTACTATATTTGATGGCTTTATTACAAACAACTGTTACACATGTTTTCTGGAACTGAAAATTTGAAAGTGGATGTTAGGAGAAAAATGCTAATTGTTTTTTTCTTTTGCTTGTGCAGTATAGCATCTGTTGAGGTTGCAAAGTTTTTTAACGGTATAGAGACGTTTTTATTCTAGTCTTGGGAAACAATAGACATTAAAAAATATCTATTCCTGAATAAAAATGAATGTTCTGTATATTATAAGGCGTTGGTGATCTACAACAAACTAACAGCATATGTAAGATTAATTAGAAGAAACACACGTATAAACCACAGTGAAAAGTATTTTAAAGGTATTTTAATTCCAATGAAGTAGGAGGTTATGCACATCCTGCCAATTCTTGTTGCTGCTAAATGGAAAATAATTCCACTGGTGACAAACCATGAAGCATGGTTAAGCTTAAATGACCTTGCTAGTCATACACCAATAGTGAAACTACAAACATTGCTGCTATATTTTTTTTTATATTACAACATAATATATCATTTTGACAATTTTATATCAATATAATGGTATTTGTGCACAACTTTTATTCCAATTTAAATTAACTAAACAAACATCTTTCATAAAAATCATGTAAAGATATTTAAATATATTTACAATGGTTTCTTGGTAAAGCACACAATTTACAGTGTGCCAAACTGATGGACAAGTATGACAGTGCAATTTGTCTAGTGTCTGGCTTGAATGTGTCAAAAGTGTCCCCCATTGTGGCCTTAATAATCTATTCTACCAGAAGAGTGAGGTGAATAATAGAAATCTTTATTCAACTTATTGAGTTCACATACAGCTATTAGGATGAATAAATTTCCATTATTATCACTATTATTTTTGATTGATGCAAATCATCACATGGATGCAAAGTGTCTGTTGAAGTTAATATAAAACATTTGGATACTATCTGAAATAACATGGACATGAAACTAATAGTTTTGATATATTTTATCCATATGGCCATTTTTGGGTGGTTATATAGAGGTTATATATGTCTTTTGCCACTAATAATTAAATTCAGATCTATGTAGTTGTGTAAAGTAAGCTTTCAGCCATTTCATGGTGGGTTGAGATAAGATCCACATACAGTGGAACTTAGCTATAAAAGCACTGTGGGACCAACAAAATTTCCTTGTTATAACCATTACTCACTATATCAGTGATAAGTTCATGCAGGCACTGAACTAAGTAATGAATCTGAAGCATGTGAACTGAGAGGAGGTCTAAAGTCCTAATAGTCCCCCCCCCCTTCCCCAGTGGGCTAAATTGGGCATTCTTGGCTGGCTGAAGTATGAAGGATGAGAGATTCCCAAAACATACGAAGTTAAGGTAGTTTCTTAAAGGCAGAAGCAATTTTAAGAAAGTCTTTCATATTTATATTTGCTGTGATGGAGTAGAGTGGCTTTCTTCCAGTGTATTCTATGGTAGGTGTCCAAAGCATGGTCAGGCAAATCCTGAGTGGCTGTAGTGATAGGAACAGATATAGTCCTTAAATTCAACAATTCTGATGTTGGATGTCCTGCCTGTTTGGTCATAGTAGAATAGTTTACAACTACAAGGGACCCGGCAGGTTTAGGAAGTGAGGCTAGTCATTGGTGGAGCAGCATGCTAATTTTTTATGGTCTGCAAGTGGTTGAAAGGTTATATTTCTTACAATTTTTTGTTAGTTTTTCAGATATGGCTTGAATAGTGATAGCTTTGCTCTGTTCTGGAGAGAGGCAGAGGAGATGTGGGTTTGGGGTTTTTAATATTTTTTGGAAAAGAGAAAACTTGCACTTCTTAAATTTTCTGTTTCGTTTATGTGGTTTTTCAGTGCCGATACATAAACATCCTTATTCTTTCACAATGTCAATAATACTAAAGAAAACTTTTTACACACTATAACATTTTTCATACCACATTCTAACGCATGAATAATGTTTTGAATTTTATGTGAACTGAGAAACACTTTCTTTTAACAGACATGTTTTCAAAGAAAGGGTTCATTTTCAATTGGTTTCACAGTCATGGTAGTGTTTGGATAATGGGAAGGTGGATGGCCAGAGGTCAGAGACACTGGAGAGATAGGTTGATTGATTTGTGGTTTTATGGTGCAAGACAGTAAACGTCATACTGTGCCAGGACACAGCAGTACACAGGGTATTGATAGATAAATAAAAAGTTACAAGGAGATATATTTTATATTATTCACTAATTTATGTACAAAGTTATAAGAAGATAAATGAGTAAATAAAATGTATGTACGAGGTTTAGTATCTGCAATGCAGTATCTACATATAAACAAATTTATAATCAAATGTGTTTGAATAAATTAATTCTTTGTAAAAATTGAAGTCATTCCTTCCTCATCTTATACATCGGTGGGTCATCAGCCCTCAGTAAATAAGAATGTGTAAGATAACTGTGTCCTACGCAGTGCGTGGCAAGAACAACTTCCTCTGTTTGGTTTCTACAGTGACTAGACTGCCATTGCTTCATTTCAGTCTTAATATCTGTCAGTGCTTCCTGCCAGGAATATTGCCACTGGGTAATTAACTTTGCTTTTATAACTTGTGTTTAGTCAGTATAAATTATCAGTCTTCAGTCAGTGTAATTAAATTATATAAAAACAGTGAAAAGTTCCCAATACAAAAAGGCATCCGGCAAGGCGACACCATATCTCCCAAATTATTTACAGCCACACTAGAGGAAGTCTTTAGAAGCCTTGATTGGGAAACAAAAGGAATAAACATAAATGGAATAAACTGCATCATCTGAAATTTGCAGATGATTGAAGGGAAGTAGTAAATTTACTGAGTGTTCAAGCAAGGTTTTAGGCAAGCATACTTCATTTTCACCATTCTTGCTAATTTCTATTATCTTAATTTATGCAAATGGAAACTAAAATAAAAATAACTTAGGTGTTCCAGCAATATAGAATATGTGTATATATAATTACCAATTCAGTAAATGTTCCTGTAACATTGCCATCGAAGATTTCATATTTTCCTCCTTTTTCAGGCTCCAAAATACAAGATGCTCTGGTAAAAGCTTCAACCATCTGAAAATAGAGGTTTTATATTTAATACCTAGCTAATAAATATTTGTTATAAAGTGTATATAATCTTATGGTTTCTGTTTTGAGTAAAAGAAAAGACCAAGACCCAGTCATTAGTAAGTTTTTTGGCTAAGCTGCAAATCAACAGCAGTTATGATTAATACATCTGTATACTTTCAGTAAGGATGAAGACAAATCTTTATTGGCATTTATGTGCAAATTCAAAACAACTTTACACATTAAGTAAACATTATAAGTTAAGCTAGTGCATATACTAATAAATCAGATCTCCAGAAACAGAACTTAATTCCACTATCCACAAAAACTCGTTCATGGTATCAGTCTAATTTATACGAACATTTTTATAGGTGATGTTTTAAAAATTGAAATATGACAAAACAAAAGTGATACATTCTTTAATATTTATATAAGGGCTTCCTATCTCCTCTAGTGTGTCTTTTCCTGGATACAAAATACCACTTATCCACTGATTTATCTGGAATAAATAAGGACCATTAATAAATCAGTGGAAGGATTTATTGATGACCTCAAATTCCCTTTTATTACATTCTGACAACTTTCATTCGCATAATGAAGTACTTGCTACTATAACAGCTAAAATTTCAAGAA
Source organism: Typopeltis vanoorti (assembly GCF_054136105.1). Taxonomy (NCBI): domain Eukaryota; kingdom Metazoa; phylum Arthropoda; class Arachnida; order Uropygi; family Thelyphonidae; genus Typopeltis; species Typopeltis vanoorti. Next base: position 74,632,906 of record NC_143558.1, on the reverse strand, counting down.
GTTTTGCCAAAAATGGAAACCCATCCTTATTACTCATTCTTCTTTCAAAAAGATCTTGTGTGTTTAAATGATTACCCACAAAGATTTTAGAACAGGTGAATTCATTTAACTATAGGATGTATGATTACATATGAAAATGAAAAAAAGATATAAACCTAAAAATTGCAAAATATTTAAAAATAACAGGTGTAATTAACTCTGTATTTAAACCAAACCTAATACAAACAAAAAAAAAAAAAAAAAAAAAAACAGACCAGACTATAAGTATACAATACATTAGCCCTACCAGTCCTATTGTATGGAAGTGAAATCTGGACAATAAAACAAAAAGACAAACAAAAATTAATCACAGTTGAAATGAATTTTATGAGAAAAACTGTAAAGTATACTCTATTTTATCACAAAAGAAATCATTAAAGAATTAAACCAGGAATCTGTAATAGAAAAAAAAAATTAAAAAACACAAACATAAATGGATGGAATATGTTGAAAGAATGAAAACAGAAAGATTACCAAAACAAGCCTTAAATTACAAACGATTAGGAAAAAGAAAACCAGGACTTCCTCTTAAAAGATTCAATGATGACTTCTAAGGCCAGAACAGCCAACTTTAGGCCTAAATCCTTGATAGGCATGATGATGATTACCCACAACTATGAACTAATAGCATCCTCTCATCAAATTTACTGACAGTGATTCAAAATCTTCCAGATTTTCAGGCCAAGTAAATGCATCAAAATACTGAGACATCTTTAACAATTTCTCATTTTCACCAAAACTTTAACAAATAAATGTTAAATTCCTCTTTGTTTGAAATATCTGCAGAAGTATCCAGAAGATATACTCTACTGGAATCTTTAATTTCCCTAACTAGTTCTTGTTTAATAACATCATCAATAACTGACACAAATTCTTTACATTTCATATCATTTTGGTATTGTTCTATGACTTGGACTGGACCTGTGCCTACAAGCTGTTTAACAAAGCTATCAAGTTTTTGAAGTAGGCTGTATAAATGCACTTATGGTATTCAATCATATTAGAATTCATTTCGCTTTGCCACACAACTAAAGGTGTGTTTTGTAGCCAAGTGTATGTCACAGCATTCTTCATGAGAAATGGATGCCCTCACAAAACCTGAATGTCTCCACTCTGAAAGATCCACAAAAGCTTTGTTGTAATGTAATGTTTGTCATATGGTATGTCGTGTTTGTGGATAGCTCCTGAACAGATAAGTGATATTTTGAGTAAAAATTGATGAATTTGCATAGTATTTACATAGTATTGTTTATTACTTTTAGCACTTTAGCGAGTCTGGGTGATTTTTGTGTGCATTTTGAGTATTTTAATAGTAAATTGATAGACTATTATCTGTGCACATGGCTCCCATAAAGAGGAATACAAAGATGGCGTCCAGGTCACCATATTTGTCTAAAAATCTTAACTTAAAGGATTCAGTGTACCGTTTGCGAAATGTATGCATTGAGGAGAGCGGTCGGAATCTGGTTAAACAACGATACTGGAGTGAATGTGTGCAAAAAGTGTAAAGAATGTGAGGATTTAAAGAGTACTTCAGGTCGTGTGAGTGATATCGTTAATGAAAGTGAGAATCTAGATAACAGTGATAATCACGGTATGAATGGTGATATTTGCGAGGTAGTACCTAATAGCTGTGAGAGTGAGAATGAAGGTAAACATACAGAACGATTGAATGAATCATCGGAGAATAAAGATGACACTGATGCAATGAGTGAGATTGCTTGTATCACGTGGAGCGATACATAGGCAAATCGGAAGCTGGAGCGTTGGCAAAAATGTTTACCAAGCGTACCGACTAATAATCCACAAAAGTATGATAGAAAAAATAAGGGTATGATAGTGAGTGTAAACAAAATGAAAGAGCTTGTTGTATGGAGATTCCTTAGTAAGAGGTGTGTTAGTTGAGAGTTTACCAAAATCGTACCAACCCGGTGCGAACGTTAAGAATGTAAGCGAGTCAATTAGAATGCAAAAGCAGCGGGTGAAAGAATTGATAGTGGTGGCAGGTACAAATGATTTGAAAGGAAACAAAAAAGGCTATGAGTGAGGATGTGAAGGAATTGCTTGGGGTACCAAAAGAAAAGAGTGAGAGAGTTAGGTTAGCGAGTCTGTTGCCGCGCTAGAAGGACGGCCATAATTGCAAATAACTTTATGCGTTGCATGAATTATGTTTGATGAGTGGTGTGGAATTTGTGGATGTGTGGAATGAGTTCGATGGGCGAAAGGATTAATATAAACTGGATGGTTTACATTTGAATGGATTTGGTGTACGGAGACTTGAAAAGGTGTCAAATGTAGTGGAAGTGAATGTGCAGAATCAGGGAAACTAGAGTTATTAAGGGGGGGGGGGGAGTAGATATGCAGATTTTAAGGAGACACTTGAGTATGTGAATGTGTGCAATATGTCCAAGCGAGTAGGAAAGACCATGAATCAGAATGGGATAGTTAGTATAAGGCATCAAAATAGGGATGGGACAAATCGGCTTCTGCAATTCATGTATACAAATGCCAGAAGTATTAGGAACATGAAGGAAGAATTTTTGGCCTTGGTTGGCACTTCTAGACCACAGGTTATTGGCTTGGCGTTAGTGAAACATGGCTGACAGAAGATGCCACAGCTAGTGGGATTGAATGTGAGGGGTATGGTGTGTTCAGGAGTGACAGGGAGAATAAATTGGGGGGGGGGGGGTTGTGTTATTGATGATAGCTGATGAGCTACAGCCAAGGAGAATAGAAGTGGAACTGCAGGATAGAGAAAAGAGCACATTTGAGGCTATTTGGTGCGAGATTGAAACTAGCAGAACTAAATATAGTTGGGTGCTGCTATAGACCAGGTGATGGAATAGATGGTGGAGATAGTATGCATAAGCAAATAGAAGAAATGAGTAGAAGGAGGGTAATCATTATGGGAGATGTCAACTATGGTAACATTGATTGGAAGGAGGAGAGGACACATGGGAGGAAGGAATTGGATTTTATGCGGTTATTAAGGGATAACTATCTGCGACAGCATGTAATGGAAAATACTAGGGGTCAGAAAGTGCTTGACCTGGTAATTGCATCTGAGAATTTGGCTGTAACAAATATGACCACATTGCCACCAATTGGTGAGAGTGATCATAGGGGTCTTGACTTGGGAGGTGGCTAAAGGTTTGGAATTTACAATTAAGACAGGGTACATGTGGAATTATAAGGCTGGTAAGTATGACAAGCTTAGGAGATTGATTGGTTCAGTGCCATGGCATGTACAACTGCAAGGGCTAGAGGTTGATAGTGCATGGGAGGCAGTTAAGAAGTGTTTGCATGAAGCAATGGCTGACTGTATACCTAGAGTCCGAATAATAAATCAAGTAGGGGTTAAATGGATGAATAACAACATTAAGCCTGAGCTGCAAAAAAAAAGAAAACTGTGGAGGGAATTTAAGGAGAAAGGTGACCGACAGGCACATGAACGGTATAAAGCACAGGCCAGAAGGGTAACGAGTGTGGTAAGAAAAGCAAAAAAGGATTATGAAAGAACATTGACTACGCAGGCTAAAGAAAATAATCCTAAACAGTTTTTTTGATATGTTGCAAGTAAAAGAAAAAATGTATATGGCAGAATGATTTTAAAGAATGCCGATGGTAGGGAGGTAACTGAATCAGTTGATATAGTTGAATTACTGAGCGAGCACTTTGCAAGAATATATATTCCAGGTAGTGACATTGCAGAAATGAATCAACCAATAATTATATGGGAATTGTGGTGAATGAAGTGGAGGTGACTAGTCTATTGCAAAACCTCAATGTCAATATATCTGTGGGATTGGATGGTATACCAGCTCGTGTCGTATGTGAAGCGGCTAAAGAATTGTCAGTACCCTTGACCATTTTCTTTAATTTGAGTCTCAGATCTGGGTTAGTCCCGAGGGGGTGGAAAGAGGGGAAAATAGTTCCACTGCATAAAGGAGATCCCGAGACTGCTGTTGTAAATTACCGACCGATTAGCATATCAGGAATCGCTGTCAAGGTCTTCGTGAAATTAGTCAAGAGAAGAATACAGAATTGGATAGATGAAAATGGGATACTGTATGGGGGACAACATGGTTTTGTGAAGGGTAGATCATGCCTCAGTAACTTGCTCATGTTTTATAACACAGTGACGGCTGAACTGGATAAGGGTCCAGTGATTCTACTGGACCTTGCCAAGGCCTTTGACAGGATACCACATGGAACTCTAATCAGTAAACTGGAGCAGATGGTGATGGATATAGAGTTGGTAAGATGGATAGGAGGGTGGTTGATGGAGAGATACCAGAGAGTGGTTTATTCAGGAGTGGAGTCCAAAAGATGGCTTGTGACTAGTGGTGTGCCGAAGGGTTCTGTTCTTGTACCACTACTTTTCAATTTGTTCATTACCGATATAGGAAAGGATTTGAGAGGAAGTGTTCACTTGTTTGTTGATGATGCAAAGTTGGGTAGAGTAATAGTGAGTGCACATGTCAAAAATTTTGCAGGATGATTTGGAGGACTGGGCTAGGGAAAATGGATGCCAATTTAATGTGGCAAAATGTAAGGTTATGCATTTTGGACTGAAAAGATTAGCAGCAGTATATTACATTGGTGGAACCATACTCCAGGAGATTGATGAGGCCAGGGATTTGGGAGTGTTGGTGGATAGGGAGTTGAAGTTTAGGGGGGCACATTGCAAAAGTGGCCAAATCAGCTCATCAAATCACTTGGTTGTTGAAAAATACTTTAACAAGCAGAGACAAAAAAGTTATTATTACTCTATATCGAGCCTTGATAAGAACCCCCTTCTAGACTACTGTGTCCAGATATGGGTGCTAGGGTTTCTTCTTGCTGGAGAGGAGGCAGAGAGGATCCAGAGACAAGTGACCAAGATGATAGCAGGTCTATGGAATGAAACTTATGAGAACAGGTTGAAGATTTGTGGGTTGCAAAAATTGGTTGATAGGCGGAAAAGGGGTGATATGATTGAGACATTCAAATTACTGAAGGGTTTTTATAGGATTAATCCAGAAGATATTTTTGAGAATAGGACTGGTGGTGGGAGGACTAGGGGCCATACATGGAAGCTGGGCAAGAACATGGTTAACAGGGGTGTTAGAGCTAGGTTTTTTACTTTTAGAGTGGAATAAGCTGCCAGAGTCTGTTGTAGGTGCTATGACTGTGAATGAGTTCAAGGCGGGGTATGATAGATACTATGCGAATGTCGAGTAGTTGTTCTTGACATGATGTTAGGGCTTCCCTCGATGAGTCTGTCGACTCCTTGGAGTTGCCCGAAATAATAATAATAATCTGGAGTTACTGGTTGGCAGCCTCAGGATATTTTTATGTACATTACAAAATGCAGTCTTCAGAGCACAACGACTTGTCTTTGAAAGCTAGTCTTCTCTGTAATGTTTTCAACACTGACGCCTTTCATTCATCTTCAGTTTTGTGCCATTTTACAAACATTGTAGTTTGTGTTTCCTTTTGTTCACTGTTCATAATGGGCAAATTCATATAACTTATCCATAAAAAAATATTTCAATAGGAAAGAGAAATAATAAAATTCAGGAACACAACAAGAACGTAGTTATCACTCACTGTGGAACGAGACTCACTTTTCACGATATATTTGAACAGCATGAGTGGTCTCCAACACATCTGTGCAAGATGATTGTATTTTTTTTAAATAGCATATTAATAAGGCTTTATTATGAAATATTCAAGTACATAATTATACTAAGCAGATTCGTGTTGTGAATTATTAACCCTTTAACATACAAAAGATGTCTGTGACACACATCTTTTGTTTATTGCACCAAAATTGATTTTGACGTATCGCAGACATTACAAAGTTCGCATAAATTTCAAATGAATTTCATACAAAAACGTCTTTTGTTTATTGCACCAAAATTGATTTTGATGTATCGCAGACATTATGAAGTTCACATAAGTTTTATCTGTTCCAACTTTAAAAATAATTTGTGTGTCAAAGGGTTAAAATAAACTTATAGTTGCACACTTCTTAAAGGGTTAAAGAGGGTGTAGGAAGAATAAAAATATAATGAATTCATCTTATTTTGTATTATAGTTGGCAGTGAAACAAATGAAAATTGATTTTGTTCAATTATTGTTTTATTAATTTTTGTTTAATGGTATATCTGATTTTTGTAAGAAGAAAGTATGATTTGCTAGTCATACAATCATCATAAATGTTCTTGGAGAATTCTTGATTATTTCAAAATTAAACGAGTTAATGGCTGATAAGTTTAAGTTCAGAACAGATTGTGATAGATAAATAATGCCACCTGTTGTCATAGATTGGAATTACTTTACTTTTCAAAAGGCTGCAAAGCATATCTCTGAAAATATCTTAAAGCAAAGAAACTTTTTTTTTTGGGGGGGGGGGGAGAACAAGTAATCTATGAAGGTTATGGCAATCATCCAATAATAAAATAACTTCGCAATGAATAGATGATTTCTTTTCTTAAGATGAAAAAATGTGGAAATTATGCAAAGAACAATGTAATATATTTTAACTGAACTTAACAGCAATGAACATTCACTTCCACTTGTCACTAATAACTTGCTAATAGTAAATGGATTTCTGAAGCCATGCTAACAATCCCATTTTTTAAGTCTTCTTTCACCTAAAGCAACTTTACTTTAAAATAAAGATGCACTGCCGATTTTCCAGCAACCGATAGTCCTCATTTAGTGTGGACAAAATACGAGAGTGCACTTGAAATTACTGTGATCACCATACTATAGTCCACTGGGCTGCCACAAGTGCCACTGCATCTAGCGCACACTCACCAAATTACTTATATCTATACTTGATCTCTTAATTTTGACTGATTTTATAGTATTTTGCTTACCTTTAACCCTAGCTAGAGATCCTAAACAAGGGCCAATTCAAAATGATGTCAATTGTAGGCACAAGTCCATATCCACTGGCACATATCATTTATACAAATATATTTCATTCAACCACTTTAATTTACAGGTAATTTAGTCTATATTTAAGTTTCTAGCAATCAGGTATGGGAGTGGTGTAATTAGTGGATCAGAGGTGCTCGTGAAGGATTACATGATCTCACTTGGACCAGAAAAACAGATAATCGAGAAAGTTCTGGAACCAAGGGTGCTGGAAATCAATGGTGTACATCGATATATCTTTCTATATGTACAAAACAAATAATAACTGCCATGCTTGGTTTACGTTACATTAAAAGCCATATTAAAACAGAAGGATTTACAAATCTTTCCATACACCTCAGCATCATTAATTACTGGATTACTGCTATGTACCATCAAAGGAGTACAAGAATACTATGATAACACATAAGTTGACATTGCTAGCTTCCTTTCAGATTTCTTCCAAATTAATTTGTTTAAGTCTCTAATATTCATATATATTTTGGTTTGCTGAGGCACTAATAACCACATCACTCCTGCCAATCCATCAAATGCCTGTGATTACATAAACAAATTCATGCCACACAATCTACTGTCTCTACTAGTAGCATGTGCACCTGAAAAGAGTAAAAAAAAAAGCAATGCATAAAAGTAGCTAAATCAGAAGTCTAGGAAGGAATGACACAAAGATAGAAAATAAATATTAGGATTAAGGCTAAATGTAGAAAGCTATACTATTGGTTATAAAGTATGTTATACTTGACAAGAAATCCTTTAACCAACAAGCAAAACAGTTTGCATGTGACAGCTTCACAACTAGTCTATATAGAGTCTTGACATCACATCACTTGCCTCAGTATTCCATAATATAAAAACATTATGGAGAAGAGCCACTACCAGAGTCGTTCCTACCTTTATTCAGATCTCATCAGTGGCAGCTAAACCTAAGATACCAAGGTTAAAGCAATACAGAAGCCATATTTTCCATATAAAAGTAGAAAAGAGGAACAAATAGAAGAATTTAAAACAGTAGAACTAGATTAATAATAATAATTAGATGGCTTCTTTCTTTCATCAACAATCGAATTCCTGACATGTACCCTCAAGGGATGTACAGGATATGATAGTACTACATGAAAAACTAACATCACCACTAACCTCCTATCTACAATATTCTTCCAAATCAAACTCAAACTGTTACATGTCAAGACTGACTCCAACATTATCAGATCTTATATTTCTGTCTTCTAAGGCACTTTTTACTGTATCCACCTATATCTTGGTCTTCTACGAGGTCTTTTTCCGGTCAACTTGGCAGAGAACACTTGTTTTGCTACTCTTTCATCTCCCATTGTTTAAGTGACTACACCACCTGAGATTAGCTCTGCTAACACATTCCTGGATGCTAATAATGTCATTCTTTCCTAATATTCTCATTTTTAATATGATATTGCCATTGATAGCATCTGTTCATGCCCCTAATCTTTCTCAGAACTCTCATATCTGTGGTCTAGTCTTTGGTCAAGTGTGTTGTACTTGACCAAAGCTCCTCTAAAATCCATAAGTTAAAATTGGTTTGAACACTGTCTTGTATACAGACAATTTATTGTTTTGACTAATTTCTCTATTATTCCATATAAATTTATTCAGTTGACTTCCTACCCTCAAGGGATGTACAGGATATGATACCAGCTTGGTTGATTCTGATGTCTCTTTCCATATTTAATTTACCATCTTCACTAAAAATCGTGCCTAAGTAGCTGAAATGTTTTACTTCTTCTATTGGGTCTCCATTCACAGCACAGTTGATATTTTCGATGCTTCTCCTATTTTCATCGTCTTTGTCTTGTTATTGCTGACCTTCATACCATATCTATTACAACAATTATTCAATTTAGTCAGGTAATCTCGCAGACTTGTACTAGATTTATGTAAAAGTATAACATCAGCATAAAATAGAGCTGAGATTAACATCTCCAATTCTGATATCAGGATTAATATGACTTTCCTTCATAATGTGATCCATATAGATAGATAATAAATAATAGAGGGGATAGGGTACATCCTTGTTTGATACCATATTTTATATGTTAAAGATGCCAAGCAGGTCAAGTTTGCACCCCTGCATGTATTGCAAGTCTAGGCAACTTGTGGTAAGGGTGAAATAAGCTCTGATTTTACATCAAACCATCTTCCTCTACTTCCTTCATTTCTAACTACTGACTTACAACTCAAATTGGCAAAACAAGTGTTCTCTGCCAGGTTGGCAGCAAAACGACCCAGAGGAAGACCAAGATATAGGTGGACTGATACGGTACAAAGTGCTTTAGACGATAGAAATATAAGATCTGATAATGTTGGAGTCTTGACAAGTAACAGACTGATTTGGAGGAAAATTGTAGATAGGAAATTAATAATGATGTAATTTTTTTCATGTAGTACTATCATATCCTGTACACCCCTTGAGGGTACATGGCAGGAATTTGATGATGATGATGACTTACAACTCAAATAAAGACTAAGCATGCTTGATATAATGTCCCATTAACACCATATAACTGTAGCATTTGAATAGCTTTCCTCTTGACACCTTGTCATATGCCTTTTGCAGGTCTACAAAACTTTAATACAAATCTTTGTTATATTCCCACGATTTCTCGACTACTTGAGAAATGGTTTAGAAGAATTGTGGAAGGGAAGCTTGGTGAAGAGCATGCTGGATTCAGGCCAAATAGTCTGTCAGGATCAGATTTTCACTTTACATCAAATACTTGCATAAATCTTACCAGGAACACTCAGTAGGGAAATACCTCTGTAATTCTCATACTCAGTTTTATTTCCCCTTTTCTATATGGCTGCTATGAGAGCTCTACTCCAATCAACTGGAAATTGTCCCTCTGTCCAGCACTTCTGAACTAGCAGTGCAGTCACTGTAAGACTTTTATACTACCATACTTGAGCATTTCTGGTCAAATATCATCTACTCCTGCTGCCTTTCCACATTTTACGCTTTTGATACCTTTTTCTACTTCAAGTATACATATGTATTCATGACTGTTGAGAATTTTTTACTACTATGCTGTCACTGATGGTTTCATTTAGAAATTTTTTGAAGTAATTACTCCATACATCAAGGATATCTTTTTCACCAGTTGTCATGTCATCTTTATCATCTCTAATTCCTTTTACAGCACTTTTTCCTCCATTTCTGAGCTTTTTCAACAACCTCCAGAATATTTTGGCACCTTCAACATTTTTTCCCCTATGTTCTTATCAAAGCCTTCCCACGGGTTTTATTTAGTTTTACAATGCCAAGCTCTCTTACATTTGTCTCTGTATTCTCTAAGAGCACAAGCTGACTTATTTGTCAGCAATATGCTAGCAAATAACTTTCAATATACTTTCTTTTCCTTCACTGCCTCTTTAACTTCCTGTGTCCACAATGGTGTTCGGATTTTTCTATCCCTGCAGACAACCTCACCACATGCCTCTCTGGCTGAATCAATCGGTGTTTTCTTGAGGGCTTGCCACTGAACCTCCAAGGTTTGCTTCCTGTTCTCAAACTCTTTCATTTTTTCTTGAATAGTGTGTGTATTTTAGTCTACCGTTCATATCTGAGAACTGCTCAACTCTTATTCACTTTAAAATTTTCTAACATGTTCTTCTTTTCAATATGAAATTCAATTTTATCCTGCTTAAGACTAAATGGTGATCACTTCCAATTTCAAATCCTCTGTACACTCGGGTGTCCTGCACCAGGGAGAAAACCTCACTGTCAACAATAACATAATCAATGGGGCTTTTCTTATTCCTTGCTTCTTCTCTCCATGTGAATTTGAGCACATTTTTATGTTGAAACATTGTGTTAGTAATAACCAGTCCATGTCCGGAGCAGAAATCCAACAGGTATATGCCATTATTATTAGCTTTGCTATTTTCTCCAAATTTTCCCAAAATATTTTTGTATGTCTGACAATCATATCCTACTCTGCTGTTTAGAACTCCAACAAGGACCAACTTTTCCTTTTTCATTGTATCAGTTGCTTTCTCTAAAGCCTCAAAAAAAAATTCATCCACCTCTACCTTAGTAGAATCTTCTGTATGCCATAGGCACAAATAAGCCTTATTTGTTGCTATTCAAGAAGATTAGTCTTGTATTTAGTGTTGAATACTACAGCTACTCCTTTTCCTTGATTGTAATTGCCTGAATATAGCATTTTGTATTTATTGCTTAGCAAGATATCACACCAGTTTGTCTTTTTTGTTTCAGTCATCTCTATTAATATCGATCTGGTACTTATCCAATTCCTCAGTTATCTCCATTTCTTTACCATTCAAGCTTCTTATGTTGATAGTGTTGTGTCCTGAATAAGCTAAGAAATGTTTTAACATAAAATATTCAGGTCACAACTTTAATTTAATTCAGGCAGAGAATGTGGAATGTTGGCAATAGAATGAAAAGATAACTTTGTGAATGCAAATCAATTTAAGAACAAGGAGTTGTATAAAATGCTTGTAAAATATAATATGTTATACGTGTGGGCCAGATGTAGAATCAATGTAAACTTTTAAGTCTGTTTATGAACCCCGTTTCTAGTAATTAAAGTAACTAAGCCTGTGAACCAGAGTTCAAGGTCACTTTTAACTGTCCTGTGTTATGCATGCAAAAGGAGGGAAGGTAGTTACTGGAAAGAGAAACTAAAGAGCTTTCAAGGAAGACAAAAACAAGTGCACGTGCAACAAAATAGAGGGAGCTAAATAGAATGACGTATATACATGTGACCGCGTTGGCGGGCATCGTGACAGCCGAGAAATAACGAGAGGAGAAGAGATAACAAAAAGGCCTTGCAAACCCCATTTGGGTTTTTTTTGGGGTTCCTGGTTCCTGACCTATCTCGGACATAGATCGAGTTCGTCGTCGGAGAAGTCCCTAGCTGGCCGTGGAAAGCATTGGTTCATCTGTCACAGCGTCTGGAATGGGCCAAGCTATATCCTTGGACTAGGATAGCCGTGTTTGTCGTGCGACAGAGGAACCAAGCAGATGCCGTCCATTTCAGGCGATGTTCCCGTGCCACCTCCCATCTTTTCCGCAGAGATTCCTTTCATGTAGTCCAACCAAAAACAACCTAATAGGAAGCTAAGCCAGAAGGCCTTGATGACCAGACAAGGCGGGAAAAGAGACAAGGCACCAAACCAGAGACGGTAAGGCAGACTTTTATATTGTGATTTCCAGTCATAGAAGAGTGTGATCCCCTAAGAGAATATATAAGATGGACTAAAATTATGGAACTATAAGAATTGTCAATGACTTGGCTCAGGCCCATTTATTTAAGATTTGTTTGCCCTACAAGGCCGAGTGTATCTCTGTATGGATTAATAGTAGTGTGTAAAGTAAGTTAACTAATGACCATGTGTGTGAAGAAGAAATTACAAGTGCCTAAGAATTAATGTTGAAATGCTTATATTAGTGGTCTATGCAAGTTTGATTGTGTGATTAGTGTAATTAGTTTGTGCCTATGTCTTTACTTGAGAATACTTCTGATTATGTTTGTATTGTATACTTGTATAATTCATTGAGCTTATTAAATTATTTCTTTCAAGTACCTACCTGACCTGTTTTGTCGTATGAATTCAAACAGCCACTCATAAAATAATAATGAACTTAGCGGGATAAAACCTAGTGCATGAATGACTAAAGCGAGCCACGACTGTAAGAAAGAGATATGCGAATGGAAGTATAAAATTCATGTCAGTTTAATTGTCATGTATCATTCTGAGAGAGCCATCCTGGGTAAGAGTCCCATCTATCCTAGGTATTAGCTGGCGCAGTAAAAATATAAATTTTGTTAATGCTTATCGGGTGAACTCTATCGGAATGTTGTGTGATTAAACTGTAGGGAGGCCAATAAGACTGCTTAGAATAAGAGGGAAGAAAATTTGCTAAGGGATAAGCGTTTATTTGCGTATATAAGAAATTTAAGATTACAGTATAAGGATAATATAAAGTGCAACAAAATACAAGGATGTAGAAAGAACGTATAACAATAGTACCGATCCTGAACTCTGGTGATGTTGAGTTTGGGTGCGTTTCAGGATTTGTTTCAGTAGCTGACTTTTTGCTGTTCACCCTAGTTCCCTGGCAAAAACAACAGGGGGGGGCTTGTTTAACCGGGCGATGCCCCAGCCAGCATGAAATTTTAACATGTTGTACCATCATTTTATATTGTGGTTTGAGTCAATAAGAATACAATTTGGTTGGCCAAATCCCAAACTGCCAGCCCATCCTCGTCCGTTCAGTTTCCAGGTAGATGCCTAACAGGGTACACCATAAGAAGGTGCTCTGGTCGGTTCTCTGCATTCCTTTAAAGGCTATGTGGAGGTCTCCTCTCAATTATACAGCTTTGACCCAAAGGTGATATTCCCATCAGTTTGAAGGGGAAACTTCTGACCAGTGGTTCTTACAAATAGCAATGAAACTAGGAATTTAACTTATGATATAGTTTACAAATTGGAAAAAAGTTACCACAGAAGAATGGAAAGATATATGCTTGATGCAACACAGAATACGATCCTATTTGTTAAAATCAAGAACAAGTGTGCAGGACATTGGTTACATTATTTGGTAATATTTGATAACCATTATTGGTTATATTATAGTTGCATTACATTTGATCCAGGATTAAAACAAGAATAGAATTTGTTGTCAAGTATAAAGGTGTCAAAAACATTCTGAATGCTAATAAAAAATAAGAAATTAACAAATTGGAGATTGCAAAAAGAGCATTCCAAAAGGAATCAGAAATAAATGTAGCATGAAAATTAAAGATAATACAGATGTCTGGAGTAATTACTTTTAAAGATTTTTAAATTAAATAACTGCTACAGCAGATTTGGTATGAAAGTCAGCAATCAAAAGACTGTGTGTAAACAAGCAGAATACAAAGCATCAGCTGCATCCTGAAATAGAGAACTTACTGAACTACTTCAGCTAGTTAAGCAGATTGCTTTTTTTTTTAGTGAAGATGGCAAATCAAATGTGAAAATAGACAACAGAATTAGCCAATCTCATTCAATATGCAATTGAATAAATGCATATGGAAACAGAAATTAGTCAAAATATTTAAGTAACTAAATACAAGGCAATGTTCAAACTACTTTGAAGTTCTGGATCTCAGAGCTGGGATAGAAATAAAACACTTGATTAAACATTGGAGACCAGAGATAAGAGTTCTAAAATTGAGTCAACAGATAGAATCAATTACAGTATCCTACTAAAAATGAGGATATTAGAAATTAACTTGATATTATCATTCAGGGGTGTGTGAGCTGAGCTAGGTGCAGGTGGCATATTCACTTAAACAGAATGTGAGCAGGAAAAGACCAAGATCTAGACAGATTGATATGGTAAGCTTTAGATGACAAATAAGATCTGATGATAGTGGTCCTGACAAGTAACAGATTAATCTGGAAGAAAAAGATATCAATAGAAAATTAGTAATAATTTCAACTTTTCACATGGTACCCACTCTCAAGGATACATAAAGAATTCAATGAAATATTGTGAAATATTGAAATCAGAATGTTCTCAGCATGAATAAAGTTGGTCTTATTTTTTTAAACAAAAAATAAAGTAAAATTTACATAGTTCTGCTGCTGTGACATTTTCTGAAGTGGCCAAGAAATCTGTTGCAACAGTGCTCTAGCATAGATGCCTTTATTAAGGATGCATAACGTATTTGAAAAATGTATGCATTTAGAAAAAAAAAAATTTGGTTAAATGCATAACTGACTCAGATTGAGTAAAATAACCAGATTTCTGAAGATTTTGCTAATAGCCTGTATTTCACCTCATTGTACTATCATATCACTCATATTTGTAGATTTAGGGACTCAAAAACACACGTGTTGAACAGATTTTAATTACAAATAAAATAAAACTTGACGTTTCGACCTCTATATCGAGGTCATCATCGGAAGAATACAACTGTATGCAGAACCAAGCTACATGCTCATGCTTTCTATACCAGTAAACTAAATCTACGTAGTTAATAAATCTTTTTTTCTAGCCTGACCTCTAGTGATAGAAAAGAAAAACAAATGAATAAAAAAAAAATAAATAAATAAAAAAAAAATATATATATATATTTTTATTTATTTTTTTTATTTTTTATTATTTTATTATTTATTTATTTATTTTTTTATTCATTTGTTTTTCTTTTCTATCACTAGAGGTCAGGCTAGAAAAAAGATTTATTAACTACGTAGATTTAGTTTACTGGTATAGAAAGCATGAGCATGTAGCTTGGTTCTGCATACAGTTGTATTCTTCCGATGATGACCTCGATATAGAGGTTGAAACGTCCAGTTTTATTTTATTTGTAATTAATAAAATAATCTGTTCAACACTTGTGTTTTTGAGTCCCTAAATCTACAAATATGAGTGCTGATCACCGTGTAACCCTAAAAGAAAGTACTATCATATCAGTATACAATTGGGTTTGCGAAGTCCCAAACTGCCAGTCTATTTATTTTTATTTTTTTAGTATCTAGGTAGATAGATCATAATAGAACAGTCAAGTATTTAGGCTTATTTAAACCTATAGCTGGCTGTCCTTATCTGCTCTCCTAAGGATCCACTCTTTGTCTAAGGCATTTAAAGTTCCTTATTCTTACAAATTATCTGATTAAGGTAAGACTGAAAGATCAGCCAAAATCTACCTAAAAGATAAATACATCTGCTGCCATAATTATGGCCAATCAGATCTGGCTGACATGCCTTGGATACCTTGCACAGAATCAAAAATTTATGCATCATCTCAACAAATATAAACTTAAAAGACTTCTTAGAATCAGCAACAGATTTGAAAACCCAACCTAATCTTAATAAATACGATTGTGTTAAACTTCCCAAGATTTGGGAAACTAATTCTTATGCCTCCTCAGACTTCAGACTTTAAGTGGGAAAATGTCCAACTTTTTTCCACTTATTATTTTGAGTGTTTTTGTGTGCTTTTACAATTTTATGATTGTATCCCAGATGTCTCTGCAACAGATGAAATATAGGATCCATTAAAGGTATGTTTAATTGTTTCTCTGTGCTGTATTCATTCTATTAAACCTAAGATGTCCTACACTCTGCACATCTCTCAGCAGAATAAATAACCTTAATTGAGAGCTCTAGACTGAATGTATCAAGAAATGACAAAACTGTGGGAAAAGTATGCAGTTTAACTCAGTCCTGTGCAAAATAGAAGATGCCATTTCCATAGGATTGTGCAACTTTGTTTTAAATGAAGTTCCAAACAGATTGCTGGTCTTAAAAGAGAACAAAATTCATCAAATGAGCTCTTTTTCCAAATTTAAAAAAAAAAAAAAAAAAAAAAAAAAAAAAAAAAAAAAAAAAAAAAAAAAATGTAATCTTCAGATGGGAAATAATTCCCAGATCTGGCTCTGCTTATGTTTCCAAGGATTTAAAAAAAAAAGAAAAAAAAAAAGGCTATAATTTCATGGTATCAATATTATTAAATGGATCTAATGATCTCATTAAATTAAGGTTTCCTCCCAGATAACTCAGAGTAGATCTCTCTATTATCTGAGAGAAAACCTTAATTTAATGGGATAATTAGATATCCATTTAATAATTTTGACACCATGAAATTATAGCCTTTTTTTAATCCTTAGAAACATAAGCAAAGCCAAATCTGGGAATTATTTCCCACCTGAAGATTACATTACCTTTTTTTTTTTAATTTGGCAAATGAGCTCATTTGATGAATTTTGTTCTCTTTTAAGACAACCAGCAACCTGTTTGAAACTTCATTTAAAACAAAGTTGCACAATCCTATGGAAGTGGCATCTTCTATTTTGCATATTATGACTGAGTTAAACTGCATACTTTTCCCATGGTTTTGCCATTTCTTGACACATTCAATCTAGAGCACTCAATTAAGGTTCTTTATTTTGCTGAGAGATGTGCAGAGTGTAGGGCATTTAACAAAAAAATTAATTCGAATTAAACACTTTATTGTATTGCTATTATTTTATGAAGTTTTTACTTAAATATGTATTTCCTTTTGTTTGCATTTGTATGTCATGAAATGCATTCATGTTATGCAAATAAGTCTTACCTCAGTGTTTAAACTTTGTGAAACAAAGAAACGTGATTTATGTGCCTTCCATTGCAAAATTAAGAATGAAATTTCCCACAGAATTAAAAGAACTGTCACCATTTCAAACACACCACTAAAACCAGCAATGGTAGGGCACAATAGTACACTTGAGGCAGAAGTTACTGCACTGTCTTTCCAAGCATGTGCAGAAGCAAAAAGAACAATAAGCACCACCCATTATCAGATGTTTAGAAGAGGGAAAAAGAGAACACAGAGATTGATGGTGTTTTTCTTTCTTCAATATATGGAGATTCAACAGAAAATAAGAAATGGGAAAGAGATTCCAAATGAGAGATTCATTACTAGTTAGGGAACAAACAAATCTGAAAAGAAAAATGCAATAACGTGACCTAATGAGAGTGGAAAATGAAAGCAATTGACAGTTTGTGTTAATTTTCCTCTTGAATTAGAAAGTGCTTACTGAAAGCAAGAACAAAATTTTAGGTTCCAAGTGGCAGTAGGAGAAAGCAATTTCCAAGCTGATCTTGTTGTGACTTAAAGTATATATTGATGCTTATATTAGTTAAGACTTTATTTTATGTTGTATATATTTGTGTTTGTAATGTAAAGATATTTTTTTAGTTAATGATGTCTGAAGGTTCAATTCTTGAGTTAAATGATTGATAGGGTTAATTAAATGAAGACATAATATATCCTGAGAAATGTGTAAACTAAGTACATAGAAAGTATATTTATGATTACGATATTGTTTTATTTTAAAATTGAGAAATCTAATCGTAATTTAAGAAATTATACAGTTGAATAATGACTAATATACAGCGGTCAACAAGAAAATAACAATGGTATAACAGACAGGTTACATCAATCAAACGTAATTTACATAGCATAAGCAGATGCTGCTGTGAGCTATTTTAAAAACATGTTACACTTCTCATTTTGCCAATTTAAAAACAAATTGTATTTAGCTGATCTTGTTGGAGGTTCAGTGGAGTAATGACAGTACTAAGAAAGGATTAACAACTATTTTAATGCTTCCAATATTTCGTCCATCACCGAGACATCTTCAGGAAGTACAACTAACACTTTGTAACACACACACACACACAAAATGCAACTCAATACTGGATGAAACACATGGATATGACTAAAGTCCTATCTAGGTAGTGGTGCACCCTCTATGGGTATTTGTAGGAGGACTAGGTTGTAAATTGAGACTTCTGACAATTAATGTTTCTTTCCCAAATTTTGTGGTTTCATGCAAAACGTGTGTTTAAATTCAGCTGATTTCTAAGTGCCACTGTAGATTCCATAAACAGTCTTTTTTTTTTTTAAATAATAAATACTGTGATCTCCCAAAAAAAAAAAAATCAGTACAACATCAGAGTTTGCTCTGATGTTGTACTGATTTAAAAAAAAAATAAAAATAAAAAAATTCCAAAGAATTGCTGTTTCTCATTATTACATTGATAAGTTTGAAAGTTGACTTGCAGACATAAGATCCAACATAGACACGCTTGTTTGAAAACTCATTTACTTTTATGGTTGAAAACTACAATCCCAGATTATAGTTTGAAATTATTTTTGAACCATATTTTGGTTCAAAATGTTTCCAACCTAAAAATATGGACTGTGAAAATAAACTACCATCATGTCTGTTGTAAGACAGCATGTGTGTTCCTAAAAATCAGCACATTACAGAATTTTGTGCCATGAAAATAACAGTGCTTGTGAGGAAAAGGATTTGGGCAGAATACGCAAAATCTCAATTCTCATAAGTACTACTATACACACCATACACGTGTGCGTGCGCGCGCACGCACACACACACACACACACACACAAAAATGCACTACCACAGTGTTTTAAACCTCTTTAATTCTTAATAAAGAAAAAATAAAAACTACAGTAAACACTATTTCATTATACCTTGTTCTAATTGCAGCACTCTTAGTTCCTGCTAAACAAATTTGCTTTTCTAGCACTGCCTTTGACAGCATGCAATGTGGATTCCTTTAGGCTAGTTGCTCTCTTCCAATATCAAATGTTCTCTCATTTCTTTCAAAAAGTTATTATTTCAAGCTTATCCCCAATTGGGCTTTCCTTTTTCATTCACTACTTTGATTTTTGTGTCTGGGATAGTGTATTGAATACTTTTATCAAGAAAAGTACACAAACTCAGGAGAACAGTACAACACCCGGGACTTGTGGATATTTGGGTAAGAGATGTGTTTCTTTATTAAGTTTGTTCAGTGAATGTTATTGTTAAAAATGTTAGTGAAAAAAATTTTTTAAAATATTAAAATTCATTCCTAAAGCAATGCCTACATTGTAATAAATCCCCACCCAAAAGAGATATTAGCAACATAAAACAGTGTGAAGTCTGCTTTTCTCAAAATAATCTCCACATCACAAGTTTTTCAGAGCTGTTATAGTAAAACAACTCAGAATGATGACAATTATTTTCTGATCTCTCCTTTCACACGTCATTTTCAACATGGGTATCCTCAAAATCAGGGGTCAGGAATCTTTTTGAACCAAAGAGCCATTCCACCAAAAAAATTAACTGAAACAAAATTTTGGGAGCCGCAACTTCAATTCGATTTTTCCTGGTGACTCAAAGTTGCAGTTAATTCAAACTTAGGTAAATTTGTTTTTAATTCAGTACTTCCAGATATCAAATACCACTTTTATGTTTGCATATAAATTTTTTATATGTTCAATAAATAAAACAACATTAAGTTTGATTAAATTTTTAATCACAAAACATATTTAAGTAAATATAATATTGCAAAAAAGTCAGAATTTGTATTGCAAAAAGAATTAGTCCAAACAAAAATACAATATTATGTATTTTAATAGGTATTTGATTGTTTTAATTTAAAATTCACTAATGAGACTTTTGATTTTGCATCTTCTCAGCCAATTTGCTTAAATCTGGATTGTATGTCATGCACTTTAATAGCAATTCGGCTTTCAAACTTTCACCAGTCAATTTGTTCCTATACTTATTTTTAATGTAATTAACTGAAGAGAAAAATTGTTTGCAATTGTACGTTGAACCGAAAAGAGTCAAAACCCCAAAAGCAAGTCGTCTGGCATTTGAATAATTAGTTGTGAAAGAATTCCAACATTTAAATATAATTTTCTGTGGTGTTACTTCCATAGTTTACTCATTTTCTTCAATTTGTGCTACCATTTTCTGAAGTTTTTGTACCCAGATGCTTTTATTCTGAATTTTCAGAAGCTCCATTTGTAGTTCTGCAATTGATATTCCAGGAAAAGCTTCACTATCTATTAATTTTAAATTGCAATTTAACGGATGTAAATTTCATCATCTCCTGATGTTTTTTAAAATCCTGAAATCTGCTTGTAAATGAGTCTAAAATTACAGTAATCATTTCAGCGAATATTTTGCAATCAACTTTTTTTTTATTTAAATTCAATCTATAATTTTTTAGGATTTTCAAAATATATAAATTTTTCTTCAGTAACATCTTCTTAAAACACTCTTAGATTCTGTTCAAAAGTAAGGACTTCCTCTAGTAATTGTAAGGCTATGTTCCCTTCCCTTGCAACTTCAAATTTAGCTTATTAAAATGTTCTCTCACATCAAGCAAAAAACAAAAATTTTGTATCCATTCGGGATTACTGAGAAGTTCCACATGATTTACGTTATAATTTTTAGTGGTTAAGAAAGCTATTACTTCTTTTAAGCACTAAAAAAAACATTTTAATGCTTTTCCTCTTGATAACTATCGTACAGATGTCAATGTCATCTAAATCTTTATGTTGACTACCTAGTTCCTCTAAAAATGTGTCAAAAGTGTGTGATTCAATGCCTGAAATCAGATGAAATTGATCATTGGCACAACAACATCCATCACTCTTTTTAGTAATAATCTTTTTGGTAATAATAAAGCTTCTTGATGCAAAATGCAATAACTCCATGTGGAATATGAGTGGAGAATAACTTAACCCCTTATTTTTCACAATCATAGAAGGCGTGCCATCGGTCGCAATGCATACTATATTATTAATATTTATATTTTTATTCTGTAAACTTGTTAGAAGGTTTTCTGAAATATCTTGATCTGTAGCATGTCCTTTAAGTGTTAGCAGATCAAGAAGTTCGTCTCTAATACCGGAAGATGCGATATATTTAACATCATGCAGCATTGTGCCATGTCGGAAATATCATTTGATTCATCAACTGCAATAGATATAAAATCGGCAGAATTAATATCCATAATTTGCATATTTGAAACTTCTGTAGAATTTGTTACAATCCGTTCCTTGACAGTTCTAGCCAAAAACAGGTAAATCTTTAATTTTTTTTACGTATCTCGTCCTTATTTTTCATATCCTTAAACAGAATTTCAGAGACATTATACATGCAATTTTTTAGAAATTCACCATCAGCAAAAGGTTTTCCTGCTTTTGCTATTTCAAGGGATAAAAAAAACTTGCTTCAGTAGTATTTGACGAAGATTTCATCCAAGTTAATAAATTTCTTTGCTGAAGCAATGTTTTCTTTTATAATTCTTCAATAGTTTTTTTTTCCCTATCATCATCTTCAAGAAATTTTTTACTTAAGTCTAAATGTTTTCCTCGAAAATGTCGTTCGACATTACTTGATTTGTTATTTTGAAGTCGCAGATGGCAAATTAAATATTGTGGATTTCCATTTACTTCTATAAATGCAAATTTCTCTATCCACATTTTATTGAATCCTCTGTTTTCTTCGATTATTTTTCCTTAACTCATATTAGGAGGGTTATTATCCCAATTTACCTGCAAGTAAAAACACAAATTCAAACATAATAAAAATTAATTTGTGCATAACATTACCCGATACTCAATTAAACACCAGTTTAGTACTGCAATAAATAAGTTAACAGAATAGTTATTTTGACAGTTAAAATCCGTATGTATCTAAAAACCGTGGTGTTTGACAAGACAGCTGATCAATTAGTTCAAATTTTTGCTCTGGCACTAATTACCTTAGTCAGGGTTAACATTTAGCAGTATTTCAAATGTAACGTAGTTGTCAGTTGTTCGTGTCATAAAATTTCATGCGTAACACATGTCACATGCATAGTATCTAGCGCTACGAACAGGCCATATCAAAAAAACAATATTTAGTTGTTTGTATTAATTATGCATCTTTTAGTTCATTATAAAAGAACCGCACTTTGTTCAGCCAAGAGCCGCATGCGGCTCCGAAGCCACCGGTTCCCGACCCCTGCTCAAGATAAATCTTAAATTTAAGAAATAACCAAAGTCCAAGAATACTACAAAATACTACATTTTTAACACTAACATTTTAACAGTAGCAGAGTGGCCAGTCTGTCCAAAGTAGCAAAGATAACAAGAACAGTGTATTCAATAAACACTGGGCAAGGAGAGAGGTGACAATTTTTGATAGGCAGTAAAAAAAATAACTTTTGGGCTGGGATGAAGATGGTATACAAACTATATTTGCAAAGGGACCTTATTATTTGTTCAGATGTTCCTTTAAAGTGGGGTATGCTGATCCTTTTAACATCAGATTGCAATCTGGAAGAGGGATGATAATTATCAAATATAATACTGTATAATGGTCTCACTCTATCCATTCAGTATTAGAGTAAGTTTTATTTTATTTAATTCCAACAGAAAACTAAGAAGAATAAATTTCTAGTTTTCTGGGCTTCAAGAAGATAATGACAACATTTTGAAACTGAATTTTAATTTTAGGGTCATATCAGTGGAAACATCTTTTGTCCTCAGTCATGATTTCATGAAATGAAGAAAGGCACCATTCAAGCAACTATACTGTGAAATATAAATATGTTAGCAGTGCACATAACTATAAGCAATTAATATACATAATTCACTTGAATTCATATATCTCACAATAAAAAAAAAAGTAGGTTGTGTTTGTTTCACTAAAACTAAAGAGCTTTATAACATTTATTATAAAATAAATAAGCATGTACATAAGCATATACATAGCATTTTAAAGAATCATATTACTTAAAAAATTTAATTTGTATACTTTTCACAAGAATGAAGTTTTTTTAATAAAGGTTTAATACAGGTTTGTGTTTTAAAAATTCATAAAACTGTATACAATTCATGTCAAAGTTGCATTTGGTATCAATGCATGCTTGCAGTGTTTCAATTTTTAATTGTTTTTTTCCCACTGGTCCACATATTGTTCACTAATGAAAATACTTGTTCAGTCATCATCATCATCATCAAATTCCTGCCATGTACCCTCAAGGGGTGTACAGGATATGATAGCACTACATGAAAAAAATTACATTATTACTAACTTCCTATCTACAATTTTCCTCCAAATCAGTGTGTTACTTGTCAAGACTCCAACATTATCAGATCTTATATTTCTACCATCTAAGGCACTTTGTACCATATCAATCCACCTATTTCTTGGTCTTCCTCTGAGTCGTTTTCCTGCCAACCTGACAGAGAACACTTGTTTTGCTAATCTTTCCCATTCTGTTTAAGTGACCATACCACCTGAGATTAGCTCTGCAAACGCATTCCTGGATGTTGACAATGTCAAGTTCTTTCCTAATATCCTTGTTTTTAATATGATATTGCCATTGATGCCATCTGTTCATGCCTCTAATCTTTCTCAGGACTCTCATATCTGCGGTCTCTAGTCTTTGGTCAAGTGTTTTACTTCTGACCCAGCTCTCACATCCATACGTTAAAACTGGTTTGAACACTGTCTTGTAATTTAGTGTTCTGACTAATTTCTCTCTTATTCCATATGAATTTATTCAATTGACTTCCAGCCATACCAGATTTGTTGATTCTGTTGTCTATTTCCATATTTAATTTACCATCTACAGTAAAAATTGTGCCTAAGTAGCTGAAATGTTTTACTTGTTCCACAGGTTCCCCGTTCACAACACAATTGACATTTTCAACAATTCTACCTATTTTCATTGTCTTTGTCTTTTTAATGCTGACCTTCATACCATATATATTACAACAGTTATTCAATTTAGTCAGGGAATCTTGCAAACTTGTAGCGGATTTATTTAGAAGTATAACATCGTCCGCATAAAGCAAAGAGCTGACATTAACATCTCCAATTTTGATATCATGTTTAATACCACTTTCCTTCATAATGTGATCCATATAGATAATGAATAACAGGGGGGATAATGTACATCCTTGTCTCACACCAGATTTAACATTAAACCATCTTCCTGTACTTCCTTCAATTCTAACTGCTGACTTACAGATCAAATAAAGACAAAGTATTGCTTGATATAATGCCCCATTGACAGCATAGTTATATGCTGTCAATGGGGCATTATATCAAGCAATTGAATATCTTCTCTCTTGGCACCTTGTCATATGCCTTTTCCAAATCGACAAAACTGAAATACAGATCTTTGTTATGTTACCATTCTTTCTCGACTATTTGTCGTAAAGTGAAGATCTGATCCTGACAGCCTCTATTTAGCCTGAATCTAGCTTGTTCTTCACCAAGCTTTTCTTCCGCAATTCTTCTCAACCGTTTCTCAAGTATACTTGCATAGATCTTGCCAGGAACACTCAGTAGGGAAATACCTCTGTAATTCTCACATTCAGTTTTATTTCCCTTTTTATATATGGGTACTATGCGAGCTCTACTCCAATCATCAGGAATTCGTCCCTCTGTCCAGGATTTCTGAACTATGCAGTGCAGCCACTTTAAGACTCTTATACCACCATACTTCAGCATTTCTAGTCGAATATCATCTACTCCTGCTGCCTTTCCACATTTCAAGCCTTTGATGGCTTTTTCTACTTCAAGTATGGATATGTATTCCTGACTGCATGCCTGGTCAGTGTTTTTTTACCACTGTGCTATCATCACTGCTTGTTTCATTTAGCAGTTTTTCAAAGTAATTACTCCATACTTCGAGGATATCTTTTAATCCCGTTTTCATGTCACCTTTATAATCTCTAACTCCTTTTGCCATCATTTTTTATTTTGGTTTAACCAATAAGAATACAATTTGGTCGGCTAAATCCAAAATTGCCAGCCCATCCTCGTTCGTTCAGTATCAAAGTAGATACCCAACAGGGTGCACCACGAGAAAGTGAGGATTGGACATTAGGTCAGAAGCACTGGTTGGTTCTCAGCATTCCTTTAAAGGCTATGTGGAGGTCTCCTCTCAGTTATACAGCTTTGACCCTTAAGCACTCCGCAGATATGAGAGTCCTGAGAAAGATTAGAGGCGTGAACAGATGGCATCAATGGCAATATCATATTAAAAATTAGGATATTAGGAAAGAACTTGACATTGTCAGCATCCAGGAATGCATTAGCAGAGCTAATCTCAGGTGGTATGGTCATTTAAATAGAATGGGAGAGGAAAGATTAGCAAAACAAGTGTTCTCTGCCAGGTTGGCAGGAAAACGACCCAGAGGAAGACCAAGATATAGGTGAATTGATACTGTACAAAGTGCCTTTGAAGATAGAAATATAAGATCTGATAATGTTGGAGTCTTGACAAGCAATAGACTGATTTGGAGGAAAATTGTAGATAGGAAGTTAGTAATGATGTAAATTTTTCATGTAGTACTGTCATATCCTGTACACCCCTTGAGGGTACATGGCAGGAATTTGATGATGATGATGAACTCCTTTTACAGCACTCTTTCCTCTATTCCTAAGCTTCTTCAACAACCTCTAGAATATTTTGCCACATTCTTGATATTTATTTTCTATATTCTTGCCAAAGTCCTCCCATGACTTTTGTTTAGCTAGTTTTACACAGTGTTTAGCATTCTTGCATTTGTCTCTGTATTCTTTAAGAGTACAAGCTGACTTATTTGCCAAAAACTTTTGATATGCTTTCTTCTTTTCTCTTCACTGCCTCTTTAACTTCCTGTGTCCACCATGGAGTTCTAATTTTTCTATCCTTGCAGACAACTTCACAACATGCCTCTCTGGCTGAATCAATCAGGGCTTTTTTCAAGGCTTGCCACTGAATCTCCAAGGTTTGATTCCTGTTCTCAAACTCTTTCATTTTTTCTTCAATAATTTTTGTGTATTTTAGTCTACAGTTCACATCTGAGAGCTGCTCAACTTTTATTCGCTTTAAAACTTTCTTACATGTTATTCTTTTCAATATGAAATTCAGTTTTATCCTGCTCAAGACTAGATAGTGATCACTTCCAATTTCAAATCCTCTGTACACTCTGGTTTCCTGCACCAGGTAGAAAACATCACTATCAACAATAACATAGTCAATGAGACTTTTCTTATTCCTTGCCTCTTCTCTCCATGTGAATTTGTGCACATATTTATGTTGGAACATAGTGTTAGTAATAACCAGTCCATGTCCTGAGGAAATCCAACAGATATTTGCGATTATTATTAACTTTGCTCTTTTCTCCAAATTTTCACAAAATATTTTTGCATGTCTCACAATCATTTCCTACTCTGCTATTTAGATCCCCAACAAGGACCAACTTTTCCTTTTTCATCGTGTCAATAGCTTTCTCTATACCCTCAAAAAATTCCTCCACTTCTACCTTAGTAGAACGTTCTGTGGGACCATAGGCACAAATAAGTCTCATTGTCCAGTTCCCCATTCTCATATGTGCACACATTACTCTACTTGAGACTGCCTGCCATTCAAGAAGATTAGCCTCGTATTTTGTGTTGAATACTATGGCTACACCTTCTTTTCCTTGATTGTCATTGCCTGAATATAACATTTTATATTTATTGCTCAGAAAGATCTCACCAGTTTTTATCTTTTTTGTTTCAGTCACCCCTATTATGTCGATCTGGTACTTATCTAATTCATCAGCTAGCTCTCCATTTCTTTGCCATTCAGGCTTCTTATATTGATAGTACCGATCTTTAAACTCTGGTGATGTTGAGTTGGGGTGTGTTTTCAGATTTGTTCCAGTAGGCTGACTTTTCGCCCTAGTTTCTTGGAGAAAACAATGGGGGGGGGGGGCCTTGTTTAACCGGGCGACGCCCAAGCCGGGATGAAATTTTGTCATGTTGTACCATCATTTTTTATTTTGGTTTAACCAATAAGAATACAATTTGGTCGGCAGCCCATCCTCGTTTCGTTCAGTATCCAAGTAGATACCCAACAGGGTGCACCACGAGAAGGTGAGGATTGGACATTAGGTCAGAAGCCCTGGTCAGTTCTCTGCATTCCTTTAAAGACTATGTGGAATTTCTCCTCTCAGTTATACAGCTTTGACCCTTAAGCACCCCTGGCATTAAATCCAGTGAGAGACATAAGCAAAATTAAATGATTTTTAAAATGTTTTTAAAAGATAAATCTTTATGTCCATTTATTCCTACCACAGCTTCTACACTACACACACAATTAAGTACAATATGTACACACGCACATCAACGATGCAGCCATATATGCCACACCACTGGTGAGTGCCGGTGAAATGACAGTTTCATGTTTCTATGGGCCGTGTGCTGCACGCCAATATTCAATTTATTTCAATTCACAAAATAAAGAACAAAATGGCCATTTTAGAAAAAAAATAAATCTAAAGGACAAAGGAGTGAAATAAAGGACATATGGTCACCATACTCATAACAATGCTCAGAGAGCAGATTCAAACTACTCAAAAACTTATTAATTAATATACAATGAATATTTCAAAAGGTCAAATTCTAGATGATTAAAGTAGGGTACTCAAAATAAAGGGAATTTCACTACTGAGTGTTCCCTGGTAAGATTATGCAAGCATACTTGAGAAAAGGCTAAGAAAGCGTATGGAAACTTGAACATGCAGAGTCCAAGCCAAACAGAGATCATCATGGTTGCTTTAAAAAATAGTTGAGAAATTGTGGGCATATAATAAGGAACTGCAGGAATATAATAAGGATTTGTATTTAAGTTTTGCAGATCTGGAAAAAAATTAGGTGTTCAGAGAAAAGTCATTCAGAATGCTCTAATTATATGGGATAAATGGAACATTATACAGAACAATGCAGTCTGGGTTGGAAGTCAGAACTGAAGGAAAGTGGTTTGACGTAAAATTAGGTGCAAGACAAATGTGCACTATCTCCACTCTTATTATCTATATACAGCACACTATGAAATCAAGTGACATCTAACTTGATATACCGTATTTGTCGGCATATAAGACGCACTTTTTTTCTTTGAAAATAGGTCTGAAAAACAGGGTGCGTCTTATATGCCGATACTCAGTTTTTTATTACTTTCATTTCTGGAAATTTTCTCTGTTCCGATTTCTTTCTTGCTTCCTTGCAGTGTGCGAGAGCATTCCAGTTACGTAGAGTTCAGCGGACGCTTAGCGCTGTCATCGACAATTACAGCTGTGTTCCTGTTCAATTAAACTTTCCAATTTTGTCGCGGTTGTTGTGAACAGTGATAAATTTCTGCCATTAAATTTTCTCTAAATTTCTTGACAAATTATGGCTGAAAAAGTACGCATTGCTACAATATTGCATACAAGCTAAGTGTGAGTGTGATTGCGTATGCTAAAGAACATGGAAACAGGACTGCAGAGAGACATTTCTACCCCCCCCCCCCCCAACTGAGAAAATGATAAGAACTTGGCAGAATCAGGAAGAGGATCTAAAAAAAAAACAACTCAGTAAACATAGCCTACGAAATGGAACTGCAAAATGGCCAGAACTTGAGGCAGAACTAAATACTTGGATTTTAGACCACAGAAAAGCGGAACTTTCAGTGTCTACAAAAATGATTATTCATCAAGCGAAAGCGATAGCCACTAACAGAGGGATTGCCAACTTCACTGGATCAACATCATGGTGTTCAAAATTCATGAAGATAAACCAGCTATGTATGCGAACTAAAACAAAAAGATCATCATCAAGCACACCAAGGATCTAGGCCTAGTGTGGCCTGTTCCGGCCTTAAAAGCCATCATTGAATCTTTGCCAGCTGAATATGAAGAAAAAATTATTAAATTTCATCGATTCATCATTAATGCATTCTGAAAATTTTGAACTTGTGCAAATAGGAAATATGGACGAGGTTTCGCTAACTTTTGATGTGCCCTCAAACAAAACTGTAGATTCCATGGACACAAAAAGTGTTACTGTTAAAACTTCGGGGCATTAAAAAACTCACTACATGGTTGTTTTATCCTGCTGTGCTGATGGGACAAATTTGCCACCACTATTGATTTTTAAAAGGAAGACGCTACCCAAAGAAAAAACTGCTTAAAAGAGTGTTTGTACATGTTCATGCAAAAGGCTGGATGGATGGAGGAGGAATGAAGTTATGGATAGATAAAATTTGGTCTAGGCACCCTGTAGGACTGTTGAAAAAGCTTGCCCTGTTAGTATGAGATCAGTTTCGTTCTTACAGAACAGAAGATGTTAAAAATAAACTCAAGGAATTGAAAACTCAGCTGTAATTCCAGGAGGTCTAACTAGTCAGCTTCAACCTTTAGATGTCTGTATTAATAAACCATTTAAGGGATTTATGAAGGAGAAGTGGAACACTACATCCAGAAGACTGCTGGATGCAGTCTTCAGATTTTGAGGTCACGCTATCAGGAAGAAAGAAGAGGCCTTGCATTTCACAAGTTTGTGAGTGGATGAAAGCTTCATGGGATGCTGTGAAAACTGAGACAGTGGTTAAATCATTTAAGAAGTGTGCCATTAGTAAAGCACTGGATGGTACAGAGGACAATTTGTTGTATGAGGACTCAGATTCTGATTTAGAACAGGTTTCAAGTGTCTCATCATTTAGCTCTGGAGATGAATTTCTGGGTGTTGATGAAGAAGATTAAAAGGTGGGTACTCTTTCCTAGTTCGATTAGGTATTTTTGAAAGTAGACCTACTTATTACTTTATATTTGAAATACTGTAAATTCATTATAATATTCAGTGGTAAAGATTTTTTTTCCCCTTAAAAAATGTGTACAAAAAAGGGGGTGTGTCTTATAGGCCAGTGCGTCTTATACGCCGGCAAATATGGTAATTAGAAATATCAAATTTAGCTCTCTGCTTTATGCGGATGTGCTCCTAAGCAAGTCCAGTGCAAGTTTCTAGGATTCTTTAACTTAACTGAATATCACCTGTAACAAATTTAGCATGAAAATCAGCAATAAAAGACAAACTATGAAAATGGGCACAGAAAACCGACTACATTCTAAATGAAGAACCTATATAACAAGTAAAACATTTTAGCTATTTAGACAAATTTTACTAACAGTGGCAAATTAATGGAAATAGCTAACCATCTAAAGTTTGCCAAGATACTGATCTCCTAGCAGAAAATAAATCAAATCTTCAGGAAATCACCAAAAAGTTAGCTCATACTCTTAAAAAAATATGGCTTAACCATAAGTGTCCCAAAATCCAAAACAGTGACATATCTGTGCTTCTGACCAAGAAAGAAGTGCTGTAGCAGAAATTGAAAAAAAATTCTACTTGAGGAAACACCCATAGAAGAAGTTGATCGGTTTAAATATCTACGCAATATCTTTAATAAATATTGAAGATAAAGACAGAATATTACAATCAAAATTGAAAAGGCAACAACAGTCCAAAAATTAAAACCACTATGGACAGATAATAAGCTTGCAACTGCAAACAGATGTCTTACTGATTCACTATAAGGAAGTGAAACTTGGACCATCCCAAATCAAGATGAAAAGAAGTTGCTGGATTTGAAATGAGGTGCTATTCACTGTAGATGACTTCTAAAGATACCATATACTGATTGTGTCACAACTTTTGAAGTAAGACAAAGAATCAATTCTTTCGCTGGTCCAAAAGATAACATCACACCTAAAATTCAAAGGAAACAAGTGATTTGGTTTGGTCATGTCAGCAGGAAGGGAAATTCCAGGAACTTGAAAAAGGGCAGACCTAGAATAAACTGAATAGACAATATAGAAAATTGGAAAGGTGCCTTCGCTTACAGAGCTGAGAGCAAAGCATCGATCAAGGACTGAGTGGAAGATTTCTGTGAGAAATATTTCCTGATATCTACTCAATGGTCCTATATGGACTATGGGAATAAGCAATCTGGTATGGTAAGAAGTAAAGTGAACAAATGTATATGGAACAAGAGAGAAATTAGTCAATACACTAAAACTAGCACTTTATCAAGATGGTATTCAGACTAGTTTTAACTTAGATCTGAGAGATGAATTAGAAGTAAGTACTAAAGACCATAGATCAGTTTTAGAATAATTATGAATTTAAAAATGAAGACATTAGGAAGTTGACATAGTATTTAGGAATGTGTAAGCAATACTAATCTCAGGTGGTATGGTAACTTAAGCAGAATAGGAGAGGAACGGTTAGCAAAGCAGCTGTTAAATGTCAAGATGGCGATGGAAGAAATCCAGAAGAAGACAGAAAAATAGGTGACACTAATTTGAAGAAAAATTGTCGATGAGATTAGTCATAATATAAACTTAATAGTCTCAGTGTCTTATATTCTCCTTGAGGGTACATATCAGGAAATTGATGATTATGATACTGGCTTCACAGCTTTTATGTAGAACTTTACTCTTATTAGTGACTCCTTTATCCAGTAGAATGTCATGACTGTTAAGACCAGACTTATCAGAATTACTGAGCGGGATGTAAACTTCTTCTAGATAAATAATTCCTCATGTTTGCTCGTAAGAGACTGCATGAGCACTGATTTCTGTAAATTCCTGAATAGCAAAGAAAATATTTTTCTTTTGAACAGTGAAAGAATCAATTAGTTTGTAGAGAGGCAGAAGGAGATGTGAAGATTAACTTCTCAGAAGTACCTTTACCATATGAAATGGAAAGCCAAGAAACTGTATAAAAGCTGTAAAGGCCACATTCATTTATTTGTGTCTTTTACTTGAATTTTAATAGTTCTCCCATTTAACCATTTATTATCACAAGCTATTATTTATTATTTATTAATTGTATTGCTATTTTATTTTGTCACTATTATTATAGGATACCTGCATTAAAATTTGGATATCACACAGATTACAAAAATGAATTTAATGTGAAATTAATGTTAAACATGTTCCCATTTTGTTTGCTTTTTCAATGTTGTAGACAAGACATTCAGAGATGCAATTTTTATCTTTTGACCACCAAAATCAAGCTTACATATAAATGCAATTATGGTATTTTTCAATGTATAAGACATCCCCCCCCATGTATAAGATGAACTTTTTCAAACCCAAAATTAAGAAATCAATATTTTAAACATCCCACTGTCTAATCATACCCTCAGTGGGAGGTGGTCCAATCTGTCTCTCTGAAGCTTTATTTCCATGTTCTTTTGTGTAATTGATGACTTTTGAAGAATATGACAATCGTTTTTTTTTTATTTTTGGACATTTTTATGGACTAGTGCTCAAAATATCATTAATGCATTAACTTATCCTGCCAATGAGTTGCAGACGTATGAATGCTTTCAGAGTTCTGATTGGTTTATTCAGAATTAGCCGTTAATGATGTCAATCGACAGAGGTAACAAAGGCTAGTGATTGGTGGAAGCCTGTTCACAGAGACAAGGTACTGGTAGTTTCACCATGGGTCTCTCAACCGGTTACCCCTCCCCCCCCATGTATAAGACGACCTCCAATTTTTGGTCTAAAAATTTTAGAAAAAAATTATCGCCTTATAACACGGAAAAATAAGTAGTTAATAAATATTCATATGATTTATCTAATTTTATCGCATGCTGTTATTATAAGAGATGCCAAAGTTCCTACTGTAACTTATGTTTTGGAAGTGAATAAATGAACTTACCTCAGTGCATAAAGCTTATGAAATGAAGAATGTTATATATTTTGCTTGTTTCATTACTAAATTATAACTTTCTGGAGTATGAAAATAACTGTCAGTATTTCAAGCAAATTGATGAAACAAATGACAGCTCACAATAACAGAGTGAAGCAGAAGTTACCAGCATTTCCGAGCAAGTGCTAAAGTGAGAGAACATTAATATGGACATCGCTAAGCAGATGTTTGGAAGAGGAAAAGAGAGCACTGTAGAAGAAGAACTGTGATTATTTGTGTTGCCAGATTGAAAAGAAAGTGGAAGAAAGAAATGGTTCCAAAAATAGTGAACTGATGTCAATTCAGACTCAGGCACAGCAGTGCTATTCACAAGATAAGTATCCCTAGAAAGTAGTCATATTTGGCACACCCATTCTATGGCAACCAGTAGCCATATATTTAGGGGTACAAATAGATAAAGGACTTCACTTATGACTCATACTGATCTTACTTGCTCAAAAGCAAACAGGACAGCTATATCTTTTACTCATCCGACATAGTCACTATGCATAGAATTTAAACTATTCCTATATAAGATGCTGATCAGGCCAGTCCTGACACAGCTCATCTACCTAGAGTTACAGAAGATTCAAATGTCAACTATAGATAATCCAAAAAAAAAAAAAAAGTTTACAAATAGCATTCAAGATACCAAAGTTTATAAGAAATGTACAGCTTCATCGAAAATAACTTTCCTACACAAAAAGGGCTGAAAAATTCTCTGCAAATGCCATCATCCAACCTAACCCATTAATATACAAAGCAGTATGCCAGTGGGCATGACCCTGAAAAACACATTCCCAAACCATACTGAGCAGAAGTTTTCTTAAACCTGTTGCCAGAAGCCCAGAATGATCGAGCCAAAGCTTTAATAATATGCCAAGTCCTTTGTGGTCTTCTACCTAGTGTTAGACTACAACAAACAAATATCTCAGGACAAATGTCCCAAAAAAAAAAACACCAAACATGTAAACTTAAAAAAAAAACTCTTTGCCAACAGCCCACAACAGATAAGCAAAGTGCTCATTAATCACACATAATCCAACAATTTCTTGCAGATCTGACAGCCAGATAAGGGACTACAAGTCCAAATTAATCATGCCAGAGAAGTTATCAATGTGAAATTTGCATACCATATTAAAATCTCATACATAAATGAGTGTCTACTTTATGCTGTAATGTTATACTTATAAATAAGAGTCAAGAAGACTTTTGGTGGATTTAATTAAAGCTGAGAACTATTGTGAAAAATATGGTATGAAAATAAGCAATAATAAAAGCAATTAAAATAGGCAGGAACTTGGAATATATCAGCTGCAATCTCTCAATAATGAACCAAATGAAATAAAACATTTCAGCTATGTAAGCACAATTTTTAGTGAAGGTAGAAACTTAAATATGGAAAAAACATAACAGAATATGCAAAGCCAGTATTAATCTTTAAAAGGGTACCTGTAATATTATTATAAAACAAAATTATGCAATAACCAGTGTAATAAACTTTAATGAAAATACAAATATTTCATACTGAAAATAACAGTACATCAGTGTGTAGAAACAAGTAAATCAAAGAACAGGAATAGAAGTATAAACAACAAATGGTTTACCAATTAAAATCAGTTGTCACGTTCTATAAATTAAAAACTATTTTTGATATTCACATAATATGAGAATCTTCCAAACTTTTTTGAGATAGACAATTTAAACTTTAGATATTTAATCTGCATATATGAAGAAGACAGGCTTCATCTCACAGGATACTCTGTGTTTAGTGTCAATACTATGATGTGCCAGAACAGACTTTTGAAGTTTCACATACATATTTAGTGTAGTATTAATCTTCGCTACTTTTCCCACAGAACAGCCTTTCTGCCCAAAGTATGTCAAATTAATGGAATTAAATGGTAAGTTATAATATCTCTCATGAATATAATTTTGCTCCTCAAATACAACAGATAATTAACTCCTATGTTCTAACACCTAAGGATTCTTCAACAGACTGCAGAGTTTCAATCCCTTATATTTCTGGTATATCTGAACTTATTGGTAGAATTCTGAAGAAGTTTCACTTTACTTTCACATAGTGGGGGCTGGAAAGTTCTAATAAACACCTCGAACAAAAATTAATTTTAAGTCTTCTTATATATCCTAAAGTTTTTTTTTATTTTGGAAAACTTTTTTTTTACTTTGGAAAACTGCTAAATGAAACAAGCAGTGATGACAGCACAGTGGTAAAAAACACTGACCAGGCATGCAGTCAGGAATACATATCCATACTTGAAGAAGAAAAAGCCATCAAAGGCTTGAAATGTGGAAAGGCAGCAGGAGTAGATGATATTCGACCAGAAATGCTGAAATATGGTGGTATAAGAGTCTTACAGCAGCTGCACTGCATAGTTCAGAAAGCCTGGACAGAGGGACGAATTCCCGATGAATGGAGTAGAGCTCTCATAGTACCCATATATTAAAAGGGAAATAAAACTGAATGTGAGAATTACAGAGGTATTTCCCTACTGAGTGTTCCTGGCAAGATCTATGCAAGTATACTTGAGAAAAGATTGAGAAGAATTGTGGAAGAAAAGCTTGGTGAAGAACAAGCTGGAGTCAGGCCAAATAGAGGCTGTCAGGATCAGATCTTCACTTTACGACAAATAGTCGAGAAAGCATGGGAATATAACAGAGATCTGTATTTAAGTTTGGTCGATTTGGAAAAGGCATATGACAAGGTGCAAAGAGAGAAGCTATTCAAAACGCTACAGTTATATTATAACTGTAGTTATAGAATTGAAGGAGGTACAGGAAGATGGTTTAATGTTAAATCTGGTGTGAGACAAGGATGTACATTATCCCCTCTGTTATTCATTATCTATATGGATCACATTATGAAGGAAAGTGGTATTAAACATGATATCAAAATTGGAGATGTTAATGTCAGCTCTTTGCTTTATGCGGATGACGTTATACTTCTAAATAAATCCGCTACTAGTCTGCAAGATTCTCTGACTAAATTGAATAGCTGTTGTAATAGATATGGTATGAAGGTCAGCAATAAAAAGACAAAGACAATGAAAATAGGCAGAATTGTTGAAAATGTCAACTATGTTGTGAATGGAGAACCTGTGGAACAAGTGAAACATTTCAGCTACTTAGGCACGATTTTTAGTGAAGATGGTAAATTAAATATAGAAATAGACAACAGAATCAGCAAAGCTGGTATGGTAGGAAGTCAATTGAATAAATTCATATGGAATAAGAGAGAAATTAGTCAGAACACTAAATTACAAGACAGTGTTCAAACCAGTTTTAACTTATGGATCTGAGAGCTGAGTCAGAAGTAAAACACTTGACCAAAGACTAGAGACCACAGATATGAGAGTCCTGAGAAAGATTATAGGCATGAGCAGATGGCATCAATGGCAATATCATATTAAAAATGAGGATATTAGGAAAGAACTTGACATTGTCAACATCCAGGAATGCGTTCGCAGAGCTAATCTCAGGTGGTATGGTCACTTAAACAGAATGGGCAAAGAAAGATTAGCAAAACAAGTGTTCTCTGCCAGGTTGGCAGGAAAATGACCCAGAGGAAGACCAAGATATAGGTGGATTGATACGGTACCAAGTGCCTTAGACGATAGAAATATAAGATCTGATAATGTTGGAGTCTTGAAAAGTAACAGACTGATTTGGAGGAAAATTACAGATAGGAAGTTAGTAATGATGTAATTTTTTTTTCATGTAGTACTATCATATCCTGTAGACCCCTTGAGGGTACATGGCAGGAATTTGATGATGATCCTAAAAGAAAAATAATAAATTATTACAATTTGATGAAACATGGGGGTTTAAGATATGCCCTTTTCTTATGGTTATATCAGTTGCTTTAATATTTTTGTTCTAGGTGTTTATCAGTACTTTCCAGTCCTCCTCATATTTCCCTATCAACAAAATTTCTCATCTGTTACCATCTATAAAAGACAAACTTGCCTTTATCTTTTATTTGGTGGTTACCAGATCGCTTATCAATATAATTTAACATACTTTGGGCAGACAGGCCATTCTGTGGAAAAAAGAATTAATGCATATAAATAATACGTGTTCACTGGTAGATTACACAATGGTTGGTTGGCAAATTTAGTGCTCCTGTAAAGAAGTTGGTGATTTTTGTCTATTTTTATTGTTTTTCCCTTAGAAAATTAGCGTTTTGTAGTATACTAGTGTAGATTTTAGTGTATTTAGTATTTTATCATATATTTTCATATATTTTTATTAAGATATTTTAATATTTAGCATACATTTAAAATGGTGCCAAAAAGGGCAAGAATGGTAATGCTAAAAAAAGCACTGCAGGCAAGAACAAGAAGGTTAGCAAAGAGGTTATTGTGCACATGGAGGAGGTTAACGAAAATGAATTAACCGCAAAAATAGTGAAGTTGAAGTAGATCATCAGAGAGACAATGCGGGAATTGCAAAAAGTTGAGAGAACATTTAAATGAGCATAGGGAGAAAAAGAAAATGAACAGGAAAATAAGAAACATCAAAGCAAGGGAACAGGTAAGTCAGAAAATAATGGAAATCAGGTAAGTGACGTTAGTAAAAAGGAAGAAGTTATTTAGTATTGTGACTCTATAATTAAACATGCTATATTTGAGCGAGTTATAACATTGAATTTTCCTAACGTAAGTAATTGATAAACAGAAAAGAAAAGTAAACGAAATCATAGTTGTAGTAGGTATGAACAATTTAACTGTCGATAAGTTCAGTATGAGAGAAGAGGTGAGAGTGAAGAGTGAGAAAGTGAAAATCGTTAGTATTTTACCTTGCTATGGATAAAAATGAGTTAAAAAGAAGGGCTATGATGGCAAACGATTCAATGTGTAGGCTATGTAGAAGGAATGGATGCAAGTTTTGGGATGGAGCGAGTTTGAGGGAAGATTGGATTTGTATAAGAGGGATGGCATACACCGGAATGCATTTGGTATCAGGAGCCTAGAAAAACTAATAACTGGTATGAGATCTAACACAGAGTCAGGGAAACTAAATCATAAAGTGAGGAATGGTGTGAATATGAGTGCAAGACGGACAATGGTATATAACTGTGCTAATGACGGGAATGGGCTTTGTCATGTTCACGAGGTGAGAACGATTTCAGGCTTGTGTTCGTCCAGTTCAGACCCATCATATGTGTGCAAAGATGTCTACATGTGTAAGGCATTAGAGAAGAATAGATATCTGCAAGTTGTTCAACCGTGTCAGGCACACTGCAAACAAGAGTATACAAAAGAACATGCAGATAGCGAAATTTGCGTACAGACATAATAATCTATGTCTGTACACGAATGCTAGGAGTATCAGAAACAAAGGGGTAGAGTTTGTTGCCTTAGTCAATATGTCGCGACCGCAGATTGTAGGAATTAGTGAGACCTGGGTATTAGAATCAGACCTACTAACTTGTATCGAGTGTCATGGGTACAGTATTTTTAGGAAGGATAGAGTGGATAGGAGAGGAGGGGGGGGGGGGCGTGCTGCTAATGATATCAGATGACTTAAATCCAGTTAGAGTTGAGACCTGTGATTGGTAATGCTACTAACAATATTTCATGTGGCAGTGAGTTTGAAGCCATCTGGTGTGAGGTGGAATCTAATAAGACAAATTACATAGTGAGGTGTTGTTACAGACCTGGTGGATCGGTTGCTAGTGATGAAGAAATGCATCACCAGATAGAAAAGATGAGTGCAAAAAGAGTAATCATAATGGGAGACTTTAATTATCCAAATATTGAGTGGGTAGCAGTAGAATCTTATGAGAAGAATGAAAATGCATTTATTGAGCTGTCGCGGGACAACTTCCTCAAGCAGCATGTGACAGAAGGAACTCTAGATCAAAGAGTGTTAGATTTGTTTATAGTGTCAGAGGGCATTTCAGTTAAAGACGTAACTATTCTGCCTCTAGTTGGTGACAGTGATCATGCAGTACCCACCTGGAAAGTGACTAAGTTTATAAATGTTCCATCCAGAAAAGGTTATATGCTGAACTACAAAGCAGGAAATTATGACCAACTGAGGCGTATACTGAGTTCTGTGAAATAGGATCGTTGCTGATGGAAAGAATATCGACAGTGCATAGGAAGCATTTAAACAATACTTAAACGATGTGATATCAGAATGTGTCCCGAGAGTTCGAAGAATAAATAGAGTAGGAGTCAAATGGATGTGTAATCTTAATAAGCAAGAGAATTGTAAGAGAAGGATGACGTGGGAGCAATACAATTTGCATAAGGATGACGTTCGTTGTGAATGTTATAAGCAACAGGCTAGAATAGTCACAACTGCTGTACAGAAAGCAAAGTCTGATTATGAAAAGAAACTAGCTCTGCGTGCTAAAGACAACCCACAAGAATTCTATCCATATGCTGCAAGTAAAAGAAAGAATGAATATGAAAGAATAACTCTTCTAAATCCAGATGGTGTGAGGGTTACAGATGCAGAAGAGGTTGGTCAGTTAATAAGTGTTCATTTCGTTAAAAGCTATCAAACCTGGTGAACGCAACATTGAGCTCACTGTTACCGCTTCACTATATGAAGAAACGCAGGTTTCTTCATATAGTGAAAATGGGTGTGAGGCCGATGTATTAGAGCTGTTGCAAAAACCGAATAAGAATACAGCAATAGGGACTGATGGGATGTCGGCACAGGTGCTAAAAGAATGTTCATTTGAACTGGCTGCTCCTTTGACCAGGCTATAAAATTTGAGTCTCAGAACAGGGAAGATTCCACAGGAATGTATGGTAATTCCATTGCACAAGGGTGGTGCAAAGACTGATATATATCCAACAATCGACCAATTAGTATCTCAGGAGTGGTGGTGAATATTTTGGAAAAATTGGTTAGGGCCTGTATTCAGAAATGGGTTGACAGTGAATCTCTACTTTGCAATGAACAACATGGGTTTACTAAGGGAAGGTCATGTTTTAGCAACTTGCTCATATTCTATAACAATGAGACCATTGAACTAGACAAGGGGAATGGATACACCATGATACTTTAGGATTTTGCTAAGGCTTTTGACAGAATACAGCATGGCAGACTGCTGCATAAATTGAAGAAAATGGGTTTGGGTTATATGATATTAGCATGGATAAGAGGATGGCTAACTGACAGGTATCAAAAAGTGGTATATGGGGATCTGAGTCTGCAAGGTTTAAGGTAACAAGTGGCATACCACAAGGATCAGTGCTTGGTCCACTGTTATTCAATCTGTACATTAATGATATTGGGAAGGATTTGACAAGCGAGATACTGTACAGTTATTTGCTGAATTATGCAAAGATAGGTAGGGTAATCAGAAATGCTGCTGATAGTCTTTGCAGAATGAGTTGAATAGGCTGGAATTGTAGGCATGGGAAAATGGGTGTCAGTTCAATGTCAGTAAATGTAAAGTCATTCACTTCGGCATGGTTAGATATCCAATGTCGTATTATATTTTTGGGGATTAGGCTAGAAGAAAGTGATGAGGCTAGAGATCTTGGAGTGTTAATAGATAGGAAGTTGGTTCAGGTGCCATGTGGCAAAGATTGCAAATACAACGCAAAAGATAATTGCAATGTTGAAACGAACATTCACATGTAAAGATAAGGATGTTATTTATAATAATAAAACATGTAAAACCACAGTAATAACTTTTAATTAATAAAGGTACAAATATGTCATACTGAAATTAACGGTACATTTACTTTGTATTCCATTCTTTTAATAAATAATTGTATTCATTAAAAGAATGGAATACAAAGTAAAGAACAGTCGGTGGATCACCAATTAACATAGTTGCCGTGTGCTAGGAGATTAATTACTAAATATTATTAATTCAACAGACCGCAGAGTTCCAATCCCTTACATTACAGGCATCTCAGAACCGATAGGCAGAATTTTGAAATATCATCTGATTCCCATGTATATTCCTCAACAAAATTTCTTATTTATTGCCTTTTACAAAAGATAAACTGTCACCCCTATCTTTGGCAGTTTTTACCAATGCAATGTAAATGCAATGTATCTTATGTTGGACAAACAGGCCATTCTGTGGAAAAAAGAATTAAGGAACATCAATATTATATTGAATACATGAAACCTCATAAGTCTGGTCTAGCACAACACAGCATTGACACTACTCATAATATCCAGGTTCAAATACGAACGCCTTTTTAAAGAAAGTTGTGAAGCTATTTTACATCGGCCGAATCTAAATTGAAATGACTGTCTCACTCTCTCAAAAATCTGGGAGACT
This sequence comes from Typopeltis vanoorti, assembly GCF_054136105.1. Classification (NCBI taxonomy): domain Eukaryota; kingdom Metazoa; phylum Arthropoda; class Arachnida; order Uropygi; family Thelyphonidae; genus Typopeltis; species Typopeltis vanoorti. Next base: position 74,591,760 of record NC_143558.1, on the reverse strand, counting down.
TATTTTATGCAACCATCAAAAAAAATTAATTATTATCATCAAATTCCTGACACATACCCTCAAGGGGTGTACAGGATATGATAGTACTACATGAAAAATTTACACCATTACTAACTTCCTATCTACAATTTTCCCCAAAATCAGTCTATTACTTGCCAAGACTCCAATATCATCATTATCAGATCTTATATTTCTATCGTCTAAGGCACACTGCACCGTATCAATCCACTTATATCTTGGTTTTCCACTGGGTCATTTTCCTGCCAACCTGGCAGAGAACACTTGTTTTGCTAATTTTTCCTCGCCCATTCTGTTTAAGTGACCATACCACCTGAGATTAGCTCTGCGAACGCATTCCTGGATGTTGACAATGTCAAGTTCTTTCCTAATATCCTCATTTTTAATATGATATTGCTATTGATGCCATCTGTTCACGCTTCTAATTTTTCTCAGGACTCTCATATCTGCAGTCTCTAGTCTTTGGACAAGTGTTTTACTTCTGACCCAGCTCTCAGATCTGTTTTTCTCAGATAAATGTTTTCGAAGTTAAAACTAGTTTGAATACTGTCTTGTATACAGCTAATTTAGTGTTCCGACTAATTTCTCTCTTATTCCATATGAATTATTCAATTGACCTCCTACCATACCACCTTTGTTGATTCTGTTGTCTATTTCCATATTTAATTTACCATCTTTACTAAAAATCGTGCCTAAGTAGCTGAAATGTTTTACTTGTTCCACAGGTTCCCCGTTCACAACACAGTTGACATTTTCAACAATTTTCAACTATTTTCATTGTCTTCGTCTTTTTAATGCTGACCTTCATACCATATCTATTACAACAGTTATTCAATTTAGTCAGGGAATCTTGCAAACTTGTAGTGGATTTATTTAGAAGTATAACATCGTCCACATAAAGCAAAGAGCTGACATTAACATCTCCAATTCTGATAGCATGTTTAATACCACTTACTTTCCTTCATAATGTGATCCATATAGATAATGAATAACAGAGGGGATAATGTACATCATTGTCTCATACCAGATTTAACATTAAACCATCTCCCTGTACTTCCTTCAATTCTAACTGCTTACTTACAACTCAAATACAGACTAGGTATTGCTTGATAAAATGCCCCATTGACACCATATAACTGTAGCGTATTGAATAGCTTCTCTCTTGGAACCTTGTCGATTTTCCAAATCGACAAAACAGAAATACCGATCTTTGTTATATTCCCATGCTTTCTTGACTATTTGTCGTAAAGTGAAGATCTGATCCTGACAGCCTCTATTTGGCCCGAATTCAGCTTGTTCTTCACCAAGCTTTTCTTACACAATTCTTCTCAACCGTTTCTCAAGTATGCTTTTTATATATGGGCACTATTAGAGCTCTACTCCAATCATCGGGAATTCGTCCCTCTATCCAGGCTTTCTGAACTATGCAGTGCAGCCACTGCAAGACTTTTATACCACAATACTTCAGCATTTTTGGTCGAATATCATCTACTCCTACTGCCTTTCCACATTTCAAGCCTTTAATGGCTTTTTCTACTTCAAGTATAGATATTACTCCTGACTGTATTTTACCACTGTGCTATCACTGCTTGCTTCATTTAGCAATTTTTCAAAGTAATTACTCTATACTTCAAGGATATCTTTTTCTCCTGTTTTCATGTCACCTTTATCATCTCTAACTCCTTTTACAGCACTCTTTCCTCCATTTCTAAGCTTCTTCCACAATCTCTTCAAAATATTTTACCACCTTCGTGATATTTATTTTCTATGTTCTTACCAAAGTTCTCCCATGTCTTTTGTTTAGCTAGTTTTACACAGTGTTTTACGCTAGTTTTTACGCTTTCTTACATTTGTTTCTGTATTGTCTTCTGAACTATGCAGTGCAGCCACTGTAAGACTTTTATACCTGAGCAATTTTTCGAAGTAATTACTCCATTCCTCAAGGATATTGTTTTCTCCTGTTTTCATGTCGCCTTTATCATTTCTAAATTCCTTTTACAGCACTCCTTCCATTTCCGAGCTTCTTCAACAACCTTCTTGATATTTATTTTCTATGTTCTTACCAAAGTTCTCCCATGTCTTTTGTTTAGCTAGTTTTACACAGTGTTATGCTTTCTTACATTTGTCTCTGTATTCTCTAAGAGCAAAAGCTGACTTATTTGCCAGGAACTTTTGATATGATTTCTTCTTTTCCTTCACTGCCTCTTTAACTTCCTTTGTCCACCATGGAGTCCTGATTTTTCTATCCTTGCAGATAATCTCACCACATGCCTCTCTGGCTGAATCAACCATGGTTTTCTTCAAGGCTTGCCACTGAATCTCCAAGGTTTGGTTCCTGTTCTCAAACTCTTTCATTTTTTCTTCAATAATCTTTGTGTATTTTAGTATAAAGTTCACATCTGAGAGCTGCTCAACTTTTATTCGCTTTAAAACATTCTTATGTGAAAGGATTAATTAATATTATTTAGTAATTAATCTTCTAGCACGGGGCAGCTATGTTAATTGATGATCCACCGACTGTTCTTTACTTTGTATTCTATTCTTTTAACTGTTTATATGACACTGAAGATGTAAATGGTAATTAGCTTACGGAATCAACAACGCATATAAAGGATGGTCCTAAAGTCCTAATGGGCACCATTAGGACTTTAGGAACAATATTAGTTTCTTGCCTTCATCCTCATTTGCTTTTGTTAGTGCCTGCGTGCACATACCATATTTTTATGTTCCTGAAGATGGCAACGTGATGTTGCGAAATATTGAAGTTATTCATTAAAGGTGCCTTTAATTAATATCCTTTATATTCGTTGTTGATTCCGTAAGCTAATTACCAGTTATGTATGACCAATATCAACTTGGGACAGTTCCAATGATAGGGGAATCAGAAGGTAAAGAGATCAGTGGTGCATGGAAGTTGGTTGAGAACTATTTCTTAACAGCAGTGGCAAAGTGTATAACATGAGTGAAAATAATAAATAAAAAATTTCTTAAAATGGATGACCACTCAGATAAAAAAAAAAAAAAAATTGTAGATGAAAAAGAAGCTATGGAAAAAGTATAGAATGAGAGGTGTGAAGAGTAGCATGAGGAATATAAAGTTCAAGCATGAATGGTGACCAGTATAGCAAGGAAGAGAAAATTAGAATATAAGGAAGCAATACAAGGGACAATCCTTAGGAATTTTTTTGTATGTCTCCAGCAAAAGAAGGAATGATTGTGAACAGATGGGTCTTGCTACATAGAAAAGGTGGTTGAATGACCAAGATGAGTCTTATTCCAAAGGGGATAGAGAGGGTTGACAGATTAGAAGTAAGTGAAATGTATGTATTTACAATACTAAATATTCTGGTTGTCATCAAGGCAGTGGAAGTGAATGAGTCTTAAGGGAATGCACTACAAACTAATAGCCCCTTTACTTGGTTGTTTAATGACCTTGCAACTAGGGGAACCACTGGGTAATTCGGTGAAAAAGGGTGGTGGGAGAATGGTCTAATTTGATGCCTCCAGTTTGGATTACTCCTGTGGTTGTTAAAGTATTGAAAAAAATTGGTAAGAGCTCATATACAAACATGGGCACATGAAAATAACATCTGTGAAGGTCAGCATGGATTTGTCAAGGGATGTTCTTGTTTCAGTAATCTCATTAACTTTTATGATCAAGTAAAAAGAGTGGGTGATGAGGGAAATGTATACACAATTTTTTTTTAGATTTTGCAAGGCATTTAATAGGATTCCACATGATGAACTGATATTTAAGCTCTAACATATAGGTTTAGATAATAAGCTAATGAAGCGGATTGGCAACTGGTTGTCTGATAGATATCAAAAGGTTTGTGTATGGAGGTGCAATAATCAGAGTAAAGGAAAAAGTTACCAGTGGGGTGTCCACAGGGCTTTGTGCTAGAACCATTACTTTTCAGCCTTTATGTCAATGATATAGTTATTGGAATTCAGGAAGATATTCAGTTGTTTATGGATGACATGAAGCTGGGAAAGGTTACTGACTGTAGTGACTCTTCAAGGGGGATCAGAACAACTGGAAATGTGAGCAGATGAACGGGGATACCAGTTTAATGTTGCTAAATGCAAGGCGTTGAATTATGGGATATGAAAACGGGATACAACATACTCTATATGTGGATGTATATTGAAAGAAGTTAGAGAAGCACGTCATCATGGGGTTATGGCAGATCGAAATTTGAAATTTAAGGGCAGCTAAAAATAATCGTGGCGATCCCGCCAGAAAACATTTTGCGAACCCTGGGTTTAAACCAATTTTAACTTACTGACTAAAAGGTGAGTGAAAAATAAAACAGATCAAATACTAGAACACCACAGATACAGTCTGAGTAAAATCAGAACATATAGCATAATGGCAGAATCATTAAAAATGAAGATATCAGAAAGGAACTTAATCATTGTTAGTATTCAACGTGCGAGATGTGTGAAAAGAACTAATGTATAGTCATTTAAAAAGAATGGGAGTAGGAAGGAGTAGAAATATTATATTTCAGTTTTGGAAACCTGGCAAATAGTAGACTTGGAAGTGTAGTTGATAAGAAGCAAGTAATAATGTAAACTTAGTTGTGCAGTACTATATTAGCATCTTGTGCATCCTAAATGATACATATCAGGAAATGATGCTGACTGCTGAGAATGTATTTTCCTCTGAAATTAACATGAGAGCAGGAGGGGGAAGGTTTCCAAAATGAAGCAACTTCCTGCTTTTCAGGTAGCTGATTATTTACATTCTAGACAAGTAAGAAATTGCTACTGAGCTATAGGTGTGGAAACTGTTTTTTTTTTTTTCATATTCAATGAAAATCTACAGAAAGATCCCACCCATAGATCCCAAGAATCGATACTATTTTAAACTCATTATTTATTACAAGCAGTAAAAGCTAAAAGCCTTCACAACAGCAAACAATTTCTTAGAAATATCACAATCAGTATACAAAATTAACATTTCAAAATTAAATGAATTTCATTTTTATAATTTCATACTCTGTTTTTATTCGTCTCCCACTGTTTGGATTCTGTGCTTTATGTATGTATGATTTGCCAATTCTTCATAGTCAATCATCAATGCACAATTTCCCATCACTTCCTTAGTTTTCTACAAATGGAATGATAGAAAAAAGTATTTTGTCCCTAAATTCGCTATAGAAAACCTTGCACTACATACAAATCATCTCTGGTGTCCACTATTTCAATATAGCAGCATCTACTATACTTTATGCAGTTCATTAAGACTTTTTTTTATTATTATTTAAGAGGAACATACTAACCAGAATACTCTATGCATATAACTTAGATAAAGCTAAATAAACTATTATAAGAATGCCTTTCAGAAATAGAGCAATCCAGAGTAAGAATGGTGCTTGCAGAATTTATGAAATAGCTTCAAATTTGTACAGAAATAAATACAAACATGGCAGTTATTTTATTTGAATTTTAACTTTTGCAGTTAAGGGTTTGGTATTTGTACAAAAAAATAAGATTTAAGAATGAAATGAAAATTAATGACAATTTTGTTGGCATATTTAGAATTCTTTTTCTTCTTCCTTTCCGGGATTATAGGCCAAGTGGCCTGTTCGGGACTCAATTCCATCTTTTTAAGACCCTTAAAAAGATGGAATTGGGTGGTAATTTAGAATTTGTTTAGGTATTCTTAATTGTTAATTGGTTTCCCTAAATGACTAATGTTTATTAATCAGTATCTGAGTTGCTAGTTTCAAACTGAAACACCGCTGATATATAAGGTTATCAAAGTAATTATTTACGCACACTGGTCATTTTAAAAGTTCTACTCGTACATGAAGAAACTTGTATATGGCATATACAAGTTTCTTCTTTTCCTTGAAGGATTTACAAAGATTTCTTTAATCAACATAAACTAAATTAGCCAACTAAAATAACAGCTACCATATAATTAATTACTTATATTAACTAATTTCTGAAATTTATGACAAGTACCTGTTTCACTGTTAATGCTCTGTATAATTCTTCTGCTGTGCATTTCATGGATTCAGTCATTGACAGTTTCACTGTTTCTTTACAATCAGTGGCATCTTTTTTTTCTGTCCATGATGTCCCATTACTTACCTGCATGTAAAAAATTTTAATAGAATACAAACAGAAATGAAGACTAATTTTTTTAGTATCATTAGTATCATCCAGTTTTTTTTTTTTGGTTTTTTTTGTAAAAGAAAAAAAGCATTTTTTTATTGGTGAAAGTTAAAATAAATGTAATAATGTCATTTATAATCTGCATATTTCATTCTTTCATGAAAGTATGCAATACAATGACTATGACAAACCTAAAATTGTAAATGAATAGCTTAATTTGCACTACTTTCTTGACAATTTCTTTATTCATATATTTAGCCATAATTTATGAGTATAATATGGTTAAGGATCGAATCAAATGCTCTATATTTTATAGTAAAACAAAAGCTGCATGTTTCATCATAAAACCAAATGTCAGAAAAGTATGAGGGTGGTCTGAAAAGTTCTCGGCCTTGACCATAGATGGCAACAATATCGGGAAGATTTTTTTTTTTCCTAAGTTGGTACATCTGTCATAAGCATTCATGTGAAATTGCAAGTCATTCTATCAAGTGGTTTGTTTTATATAGATGTCTGAAGCAAAAGTTGTCTGTATCCCTTGAAATGGATAAAATTGAGTATCGTGCAGTTATAAAATTCTTTGTAAAAGAAGGTTTTACAAAGAAATTGCCAAAAGAAATTCATTCGGAATTCATAAAGTTTATGGGCACTCTTCTCCTTCGTTTTCAACAATTAAGAAATGGGCTCCCAAGTTTAAACGTGGCCATACCAGCCTTGAGGATGATCCACATAAAGGACATCCAAAGAGTGTAACAATCCCATAAATCATTGATCAAGTGCATGCTATTTGGATGACCGGAGAGTCAAAGTGTATGAAATTGCTGAGACTATAGGCATTTCAACGAGTAAGATATATTTTGCATGAAGAATTGCAAATGAAAAAGTTTTGCACAAGATGGGTGCCACGCTTGCTCATAGCAGATCAAAAACACGCTCACATGAAAATCTCTGAACAGTGCTTGGGGCATTTTAACAAGAATAAAACTGATTTTGTGTGTCGATTTATTACTATTGATGGATTCACCGTTACACACCAGAATGCAAACAGCAGTCAAAACAGTGGACAGAAGCCGGTTGTTCAGTGCCAAAGAAGACAGTCGGTTCTATCAGCAAGAAAGGTCATGGCATCGGTGTTTTGAGATGCTAAGCATTATGTTTATTAATTATCTTGAAAACGGTAAAACAATAACCGGGGAATATTATTCCGATCTTTTAACCAGACTAGAAGAAAAAATTCATGAGAAAAGACCCAGTTTGCAGAAGAAAAAATCATCTTTCATCAGGACAATGTGCCTGCCCACAGTGTAGTTTTGGCAATGGGGAAAATTAAGGGATCTGCACTATGAATTGTTGGAACATCCACCCTATTCCTCAGATTTTGCTCCCTCTGATTTCTATCTCTTCCCAAAACTAAAACTCTTCTCGCTGGTCTGCGTTTTTCTTTGAATCAAGAGGTGATTGCAGCTGTGGAGAGGTATTTTGTAATCTTACTGAGAACCACTACAGGGACGGGATAATGGCACTGGAGCATCACTGGAATAAATGTATTAGTCTTAAGGGAAATTATGTTGAAAAATAAAAATAATTTTGAAATTATGAATTCATTTTTTCATTGTTAGGCCAAGAACTTTTCAGACCACCCTTGTACATGGTTTTGAACAGCTTATCTCTTGGCCACCTTATATGCCTTTTCCTGATCTACAAAACTTATATACCAATCTTTTTATAGTCCTGTGATTTTCCCTTTTGTTTTAAAGAACATCTACTTCGGCTGCTTTTCCACATTGCAGGTTTTGATGACTATCTGCATCAAGTAATGTATGTAGTCCCGGTTGCATTTCTGTTTTCTACAGCTGTTCTTTCAATGCTTGTTTCATTTGGCATTCTAAGAAAGAATGTCAAACAAAACAAGTAATGCATTCAACATTCTTTCAAATTAACCCAAACAATTTTTATATCACTTTTTTCATCTAATTCTTTTTCTTTCCAAAATTCTACATTTTTTCAATAGCCTCGAAAGTATTTTGCCTTTGTGATATTTTTCTTCTATATTCTTATTAGAGGCTTATCCATGGTGTAAAACATGGGAATGCAGAAATCTACTAAACAAAAGTCCAGAAGAGACCAGCAATTTTTAAATTGTTTTGTTAAAAATTAAATTGCTTTCTTACCTTTCTCTACAGTGTCAAGGCATCTACTGACTTGTTGGACACTGAATATGCTTTCTTCTTTTCTTTAGTGCCTATAACTTTATGAGTATTCCATGAAGTTTATTTTTAAATCCTATCAACAATTTTCCTCCAAAAGAATCTGCTATTTGTCACGATTTTAGTTTTGTTAGCTCTTATATTTCCATCTTCTATGGCACTTCTAAATGCATTCATCCAACTAGATCTTGGTCCTCTTCTGGTTCTTCTTCCTCTATCAATAAAATCATTAGCAGTAATGTGGAGAACTGAGAATGACAGTTATTCCCACTGAGAATTTTTCTTATGTGGTTACCACCCACAAAAGGTTATTATTCAAACTTATAGTACATTTGTACCATGGGTGGGCTAAGGATTTTTTTCCATTTTTGTCAATTTATATATATATAATATTCATCGAAGCTTGATTTGCTTCTTTAGTCTTAAGAAAAGGCTGGTTATATTCCACTAATTCGAGCCCTACCCAAGGGCCTATGAGTTGTGGAAATACTTTCTGAAAATGAAAGCTGTGCTGAACAAAGCGGCCTTTTGCAGCTGCCCAATTTTTAATACATCTAACTTGAGTGCTTCTAGACATTTTTTCAATGTTTTAGGGATGGTGCCTAAAGCACCTATTATTATTTGAACAACTTTAGTTTTATTTTGCCAGATTCGTGCAACTTCGATTTGCAAATCGCGATATTTCGTAATTTTTTCATTTTTTTCAATAAACTTAACACCCTTGTTTTTACATTCCAAGCTTTTGTCAGTCTGGATTTTGAAATCCCAGAGTATTTTAGCTTTTTCATTCTCAACCACTTTCTGGTGAACTTTATGCTTCCAATAGTCTTTAGATACTTCAAACCCATACTTTTTTTTTTACATAAATGCCAGTGGATTATCTTAGCTACGTTATCATGCCTTTTACAGTACTCAATTTGTGCGATTTTGCTGCATCCACTTATGTGGTCTACCGTTTCTTCCTTTTCTTTGCACAATCTACATTTACTGTCTTCTTGAATTTTTTGTATTTTTGCCTTCATAACATTGGTTTTAATGGCCTGTTCTTGTGCTGCAAAAATTACCGATTCTGTTTCTTTCTTTAGTGCTCCATTTCTCAACCATTGCCAGGTCAAGTTGCTGTCAGCGCTGTCCTCTATGCTGTGAAGGTATTTTCCATGCAATGCCTTATTTTTCCATCTTTCAGTTCTCACTTTTACTTGGTTGGTTATGTATTCCAATTTTGTCTCCATGGGTTTAAATAAACCCTCTTTCCTTACCTCAATTAGAAATTTTTCCATTGTTTGCTGCAGATAATCATTTAAATTTAATTTTTCTTCTTCAATAACTTGCTTCACTTGTAATAATCCTCTACCTCCTTTTTTGCGTGATAGATATAGCCTATCAATGTCACTGTGAGGATTGAGGGCATGGTGCATTGTCATTAATTTTCGAATTTTTCGATCTAAATCTTCCATCTCTAGCTGGGTCCATTCAACAATGCCTGCTGAATATCTCAGAACAGGTAATTGCTTTTATCAAATTTCCAGCATTAAGCATTGACTAAAGGAGTTTTCTTAATCGTCTTATGTATTCTGCTCTAGTTCTTTCTTTGATCTCATTGTGCAGAATTTGTGATGCTTCTAAAATTCCCAAATATTTGTAGCTGTCTTCGAATTTTATTGCTTTGATTATTTCACCATTGAGCTACTCGATTTCATTCATATCTTCAAACTTTCCTCTTGTTATTCCAGCAATTGCACATTTGTCTAAGCCAAAATCCATTGATATATCTTGACTGAATATGTGCACAGTGTTTAGCAACGATCTGAGTTCATTCTCTGATTTTGAATACAACTTCAGATCGTCCAGGTATAAAAGGTGAGATATCTTTGCACTCTTTTGTGTGGTTTGATAACCATGAGCAGTTTTATTTAAAATTCTAGTTAAGGAGATCAATGACAATATAAACAATATAGGAGATAATGAGTTTCCTTGACTCATTATCTCCTCTATAGATGCCCCTCCAATTTCTTCTCCATTTATAACCAGTGTTGTTTTCCAGTTTTTCATGCTGGATTGCAAAAATTTTTGCATGTTTTCACTAATACCGAATAGTTCTGTGCATTTTAAAATCCAACTATGAGGCACCGAATCAAACGCTTTTTTATAATCTATCCAAGCCATATGAAGGTTGGTTTTTCTATGTTTGCAATTTTTAAGACTCATTTTATCAATCAGCAATTGGTCTTTTGTGCCTCTTGAATTTTTGCTGTTACCTTTTTGTTCAATTGGGAGAAGAGAATTTGCTTTAAGATAGCTCTATATTTTATCAGCTAGTATGCCTGTGAGTAGCTTAAAAGTTGTTGGCAGGCAGGTTATTGGTCGGCAGTTTTCTGGGTTCGGACCTTTTTCTTTATCCTTTATGATCAAAAACGTTTTCCCTGCTGTGAGCCACTCTTCTTTGCTTTTTCCTTCTAAAACATTATAAAATTGGTTAGCAAGTCTTTCATGTAAGTCTGTTAGATATTTCAACCAGTAGCCATGTAATTCATCTTTCCCGGGTGTTGACAAATTTTTTTATTTTTTTAGCTTGCACCATTTCAGTTGTTATTTTCAGTTGGTCCATTTTTTGTTCTCGAGATTCGTTCGTAATTTGTTCAATCCATTTTGCCTTGTTATTGTGCTTCTTAGGGTTGTCCCATAGATTTTTCCAAAACTTTAGTGTATTTTCTTTGTCTCTGGTATTTATATTTATATTTTCTTTAAGGTTATCATTCCTGCAGCAATCAATTTTCTTGTAAAACTGGTGCTGATTTGTGCGAAACATCGAATTTTGCTTGTACTGTTCAATGCGTGAACTGTATCTTCTTATTTTAGCTGCAACTATTTTTTGCTTCACTTCCTCTAATACTTCATCAATAGGTCGTGTTCCAGTATTGTATCTCTTTATGAGGTTATTTCGGATTTTTGTGTTTTTCAGCTTCTTTTCCTTAAGGTTTTTCAAATTGCTCACATCTGCTCTGAGTAAGAATTTTATTCTCCAGTCAGTGCTTCCATTTTGGTTCCTGAGCCTTACTGCTTTCGGGTTCACTAATCTTATATCCTAATTCAGATGTTACAACGTAGGCTATTGAGTACATAAGTTGATTCGTTTGCCCAATAGTTCCAGTAGGAATATCCCTTGCAGCTTTATTGGCCTCTTGTAGGAGTTCCTTCAGTTTTTGTTCTATATCTAGCTCATTTCTTTGTTTTATTAAAATGGCATTAACATGACTGAAACCAGCTTCAACCATATACGCGCCAGCCGGGCGGGAACCACCGACATCCGTTTATTGGTAAATACGTCATTTTGGCCTACTTGATTGGCCTCCATAACTATTTTCATGACCTTGCTCCATCTTATAGGTCCTATTCATGTCACTGTTCCCACAATTCACTATTAATTGCGTTGTCATTCAGCATGGAGGTAATCTAAGTTAACCGAATTAAATATTACCCATACAATGATGTCTTATATTTTTCTATCGACCCCTAACAATGTTATATCGACCCCTGGGGGTCGATATTGACCACTTTGGCGACTACTGCTCTAGATGCTCCTTCACACAGGATTAAATGGAAGAGAACAACTGTGCTGCAAAGAAGTTGCTACAGTCTGAGAGATTATTTTTAGAACCAGGAGCAGCCATGAAACACTAACCTCAATGGTTACATGAATTTGCCTTAAGATCTAAGATGGTCATTCTGAAAAAACATTTAGCTTTCCTTCTGAATTAATTTTATTTTTTATACAGCCCCTAGAGGGCAACTTGATAGGCCATCCTGAATAAATCATATTTAGATTAGCCTCAACCTGTTTCAGTATATATCTCAGTTTGCACACAGTTATGTTGACATGGTTATTTCTTGTTTTCCTGTGGCTTCATAATTTTTTTCATTAATTACTTCACATTTATGGCAAATTCTCTAATATTCTCTAATAACTGTTGAGATTAGAAATTAATTATAGGTCATCATTATAATTTTAAGTGCAGCATATTTACCTTATTCAACCACAAAACTATCATTAACAAGGAAGCTGAAATTTAAGGCAGCATCTAAAAGATTTAAAACACCAATGCATATAGAATTTCTGACAAAAGCTGAATGCCATTTGTATTTCATTTGAACACTAGTGAATTAACCAATTGCAGTTTAATTGCCACAGCAAACTTGTAATGAACTACAAGAAGAGTTATAGTTGATAATTTGTTACAGTGAAATTACTTTTGCATGATATTATACCTACAAGATTTTGGGAGTTTGTTATAATAGTTTGCTATAGCAAGTTAACTGTCAACTGCCTTCTATTTATAAAGAAACTCTTGCTATAGCAAAAAATAGCATAGACAGTTTGCTATAATGACCTTACATATGGAACTGTCTTGTAGTTCTCTATGGTTTGTTATAGTGAGCAAGTTCATTACAACATATGCTATAGTGAGGGCTAACTGCTCTTATAAATGAAACTGTTCTCCCATTCCATCTTCCCTTTCTTGTTATGCTCAAGGATCTGTTCACAACCAAGTGACACCAATGCATATAAAATTTTGGCTTCTTGAAAAAATTGATTACTGCTAATAAGCATTTGTAAACTGCAGGTATTCTTCTAGCTGATTTGGAAGATGAAAAACCCATTTCCATAAAAAAAAAAAAACCTTGCCACCTCCACAAGAGAATAAACTCATCTTTGCTTGAAAATCTGGTTCTTTGCACTCTAGATGAGATTAGAAGCTTCAAACTATTCAATTCTCAAAATCACCTCACTGAATCTTAATAATAAAATAAAATTTTATTATTAAGATTCAGTGATGAGTTTCATGCACTGCTCATACCAAAAATTAATTTAATTTTTCCGTCTCACATCAGAATGCTTTGCAATGATTTGCAAATTATCCAGAATACTGGAAGTAAAAAAACTAATATTTTGTAAATAATACCAAAATTATGTTTATTCATCCTACCACCAATGTGAATATGCATCAAAATGGATGTCAAGTGTAATACTGAAATACCACTAAAATAACATACATAAAAAGTCTCATATGATTGACAATTTCATCCACCATGGCAGGATGAGTTGTTAATACAACTAAAATTCCAATCAATTTAGTTGCATCAAGAAAGAATAGTATCCTAAAGACTATCTCTTGAATTTAGTCTGAAGCACTGAATTACCCATGGCTAACATAGTTAAAACTCAGCTGTTGACCCATTAAACCAACACCATAGTACATGCTTAAATAAGTTAAAAAGATTTACTTACCAAATTCTTATATGAAGAATCATTCCGAATGGTTTTTTCTACAGCTGATGGTTTATTCACTGGAAGGATCATACCCTGTGAAAATTCTAAATAAAATATTTATTAATATTGAAATTTTATTAAAGAACTGAAGTTATAAATTCTAATTTCACTTGAAATACTTTTTTTACATTAAACAAAATTGAAGGTAGTCTAAAATCATTATGTCTCCAATGGTCAGGTTTCCTTTCAAAGCAAGAGAAATGCCACCACTTGTAAAAATGTCAAAAGGTAAAATATCCAAAACACAAAATCAGTTTTTTGGACAGGTGTCTGATTTTTTGTAAGCTTTGGATATTCTACCTTCTGACACTTCTTCACAGTGGTGGCATGTCTCTAATGTTACCAAACCTATAATAACATTAATACCATGGGTGGGCTAAGAATGTTTTTTCCATTTTTTTAAATTTTTTTTTTTTTTTTTAATCACATTCAAAACACTGCTCTGGAGACCAAACATGAAACTTCAAGCCACTTCAGGCCTCCAATGAGCAGGATAGCAGTCTCACACCAGATAATGAAATTTTACTCCCTTGAAAAGACAATCACAAAAACCCAACCCTCAAAAGAGTATATTTCTGTGCTCTATAGGATCTAATCATATCTCTGTGCTCTATACTCACAACTTTTAGCTGCAAGGGTGGACCAAAAAAAGGTAAAGAAATAACAAGCAGACTATTTCATGTGAGTTCAGACTGAACTAAGGCCTAACATCAGGGAAACATGGATTCATTATCTCTAATACAGAAGATATGATTATGAAAACCACAGAAAAATTAAAAAAAAAAAAACTGGAAGATCTAGTGATAGTTGCTAGATCTTCCAGTTTTTCAAAATGAGCAGCTATTATGGGCATTCACATAGATAATGAATGAACAAGGATGGGCTGCCAATTTGGAATTTTGTGGATTGTATTAATGGTAACTTCAAAAACAACAATATAATGGTACATGATCAAATGTCATGTCTCCTGGGGTTTGTCACCCAGCTACACAAATCTAATGTTTGTCAAGGAAAACTGGCACATAAGGAAAAGTCAGTTTCTTCTGAAAAATCTTGAACACCAACAGATTCAACATAAAAAGAATCAACAAAAAAGACATGCATAGAATTACAGAAATATGTCAACATAAATGGTGTGACTGAGATCATGCTGAGATACTTGACAACTTCTAACTGCTGATTTACAACTTATAGCCTACATATTGCTCTGTAAAATGTTCCATTTACTCCTTTGTAATTCTTAAATTGCTTTATTTCCCTTTTCATACATTGAATACTAAGAGGTTTACTCCAATCATCTGGAATTTGGTCTTTGACCATGCCTTCTGAAATATGTAGCACAGCCACTGTAAAAAAATTTTTTATCACCATACTTGAACATTTCTGGTTGAATTTCATTACTTCCCAACCAATATCTTGCCGAACTATGCACAGGTAATTGAAGAGGAGCTGAAATGGCAGATTGTCTTCAATTCCCTTGCTTAACGTGGGATTTGATTAATGCAGCAAAATTAATTGCAACAATCCCTTTATACATGCACTAAGAGTTATAATTAACGTGCTTAAATTTACCATGCAAAAGCATGCAAACCTCGAGGAGCATTTCCTGGCCAAGAGAAAGAAAGTCACAAGCATGATGATGTGATTCTTCCCAATAAGCATTAATTGGGAGTGTATTACAAACTCCAATTGTTCTGCTGTATTTACAAATCACGTTCTTCATAAATTTTTTCATCCAAAAAAGAATTTCATCCAAATTCTCTTAATGATCTGTGCGAGAATGTGAAAGTTTCATTTTTTTTCCTGCCAAATACAACTTTATTGCTACAACCCATGGACATGAGTTGTAGCAATGGACGTCATTGCAACTTTCAAAGCCTATTTTCTTAAAAAGACATTCTCAAAGGCAGTAGACAACAATGGGATAAAATGTGATTACGCTCCAAGAATTTCGGAAAAATTTTAACATTAAACATGCAATTGAAAACATTCATGACTTGTGGGAGGGAGCAAGTGTCTTCTAGCTGCATGAGAGCTGTTTGGAAAAACCTTTTGCCAGAATGCACTAATGACTTAGGTGGTTTTCAAAATCCTGTGAACAATGTGGTTGAAGAAATCATTGCAATTGGTGAAGACCTTGATTTTGATGGTGTTGATGCAGAAGATGTTCAAGAATTATTGGATTAAAATTCAAAAGATTTCAGTGACATCGATCATCTTGAAATTAAACAACATGCATATGAAGACAATGAACAAATGGAATGCAAGGTTCCAAAGGACATAATCAAAAATCTGGATGGAATATTTCGCAGTTTAGAATCGCTTAAGCAGCAAGTAATGGATATGGGTCTAGATGTTAATCGAAGAACTTGTTTGCCAAGGTCTAGAGAGTCATTTTGCTTGTTATCGTAAAATTTATGCAGATAAAAAAAAACTAAACTGTTCAAACGACTGTTGATAACTCTTTTTGATAAAAAATTGTAGTAACTAATGTAGGTACAAGCATTTATTAAACATTTACTTTGCATTCATTATTTATCTTTCCTAAAAGAATACCATATAAAACGAATTATTAATAAGTAATCGATCATGGACAAATTGTAATTTTTACCATTGATTATTATATTTGATTAACGCAATTTTGATATATGGTAACATCGAGGGGTTAATTAATCGCATTAATCAAGGGATACCTGTATTAAATAAGTTTCTAATTTATTTAGTGGCCAATATGTGTATACTTAATACTTACTGCATGCAGTTTATAAACACATTGTGTCAAGTTCTAGATTAGGAAATTCCAAGCATTTTTATATGCTTAAATCCATGCAGATATGAAAATCCATCACCAACTGCATAAGTTCAAGTGACTGTACTGTCTAGACCAGTGCTTTCCAAACTTTTCATGTTGGTGACACACTTTGTAGACAAACATAATTTCGCAGCACAGTAATTCAGTCTGATGTGCCTCTCATGGGGTCATGTGGCCAGATCAGATGTAGTTTAAGTATATGCTTTTACAATTATATTTTGTAGAACTTTTAGAAGGTTTATTTAAAAATCTCTTCCTGTTCATCCGATACCGGGTTAATAAAAATTCACTATTTATAGTAAGTGATTAATCACTTACTCCTTTTAAAACTGATCCCATCATTACTATAACAAGCAACTCCTTTTGATATTTGATAAGATCAAATATCATATAACTCCTTTAAAGGTTGCGTGATAGAGTTAGACTATACTCGTCTTGAGAGCATGACACAGTCTATTAGCAAACCAGAGGTTAAACTTGTTTCACGACACAACCTATCTCATGAAAACCTTTCATTTTTATTAAAAATATATAATACAGTATGATCGAATAAAATACACATCAAGTGAGCTGAAATGATTCTCTCTTCTTAATTTTTCAATGTATTTAATATAGGGAAAACAGAACAGATTTCACAGCTCGCTTGTTGAGCTTTTTCGATCATACTGTATTTTTATATATAATAAAATATACAAAATAAAAATATATAATATATTTATATTTATTTCCAAGATTAATTTCATTGTTATAAGAAATAGAAAGAAAACAAAGAAATATATAATAATAGAATTTTAATGAGATATATGAGCTTCATGGGATGAACACAGCTTTTCAATATTTAGTGAAATAGTAAATAAAGACACTCGCATTTCTTCATCAAGCATTCTTAAGCTTCCATGTTTCAATGTCTTCAAGTTTGCCATTGTTGAAAAGGATACTTCACACATGTATATAGTGAAAAACTGCAAAAGAATTTTTAATGCTTTTTTACCTGTATTGGGATGCATTTTTGAAACACGAATCCAAAAGTTGTCTAAATCACCCTCTTCATACATCATTAACAGACTTCGATCATTTTTTATTTCAGCTAATTCTTCTTCTTCAATTAGTGACAAGTTAATTGTTGCAGTTGAAAAAAATGGATTTCTGATCCAATCATAGTCTTGTATTTTCTCTCCAAGAATTGTTAAATGGTCAACAATTACAAGCTGATATCACATTTTAGTTCACAGACTGCAGTTTTGGAAAACATTTCAAAATTTCCTTCTTTCACTTTCCTTTTCCAAATTTCTATCCTCTCATAGCACAAATTTTATCCACCGCTGTTAAGATATTTTCTCCTTTTCCTTACATACTGATGTTTATTTTATTCAAGTGTTCAAATATGTCAGCAAGATATGCCAATTTTGTGCACCATAATTTGTTTTGAATTAGATTGCAGAATTCATTTTGTTGATTTTCCTCAAAACGTTTGAGCATCATTTCCCTCAATTCATATACATGACAAAGCACTCAACCTCTTGACAGTCAACAAACTTCTGAGTGCAGTAAAAGTTTTTTTAAATTTTGCCCCCATATCTTCACAAATTTTAGCAAATAATCTTGATTTAAGAGTCTACTTTTAATGTAATTGACCATTTGAACAACTCTGTCCATAGCCTTTTTTTAATTCATTACCAGTGGTTTGCGCGACTAGTGCTTCGCAATGTAAAAAGCAATGAGTAATTATAATATTTTCATTCTCTTTCTTTGCTAAAGCTGTGAAACCTTTTGTTGAACCAACCATTGAAGGAGTGCCATCTGTGCATATTCCTACACAATTTAATCATAGCAAATTATTTTCCTTCATGAAGCAATCTACTGTTTTAAATATATCTTCACCTCTAGTTTTCATTGGAAGTTCTAGACAACACAAGAATTGCTCAATAATTCTGTTAGTATGAATGAAATGTATAAAAATGAGTAATTGCGTTAACCCACTGAGATCTCCTGATTCATCTAACTGCAATATAAAAATCATTATCGTCTTGAAAAATATCTTTTATTTGCAGCTTAATGTCAGCAGACATGTCTTGAATACGTCTTCTAATCGTGTAATCTGCCAAAGGGATTTTATTAACTTCTATCTCAAATTCGGGCCCAAACATTATTCGAACAATAGCACAGCAAGATTCCTTTATAGTGGTTTCGGAAATAGTGTGTGGCTCCTTGCTTTTGGCAATTAATTAAGCAACCAAGTAACTTGCCTTTTGAGCTTTCTCTGATGTCTTCATTCTCTTGGTGAACGATGTAGGCGGCTTCTTTATAGATTTTGAAAGTTCAATAAAGTATTCTACTGGCTTTTCTGACAAATGACTGTGTTTTGAGTTAAAATGGTGCTTTAATTTATTTGGTACCATACTTTCATTTGCAAGTATCACCCCACAAACTAAACACTGGGGACAAGGATGGTTTTTCATTACCAGAAAATGTGAACCCCAATTTCATATAATCTTTATTATATAAATGAGGCGTGGAAAATTTTCCTTTACACTTCTTCCATATTAATGCAGACTGTTCAACAGTTGATTCTTGCATAGTTTCCTCTACAGTTAATAGATTTTGTTCATCGCAAATGTCACCTTCAGCTTTTCTTTTATTAATTAGAAACCTGTCCATTTTATGGGTAAGTGCCAGCTCTTCATTTATTCACGTTGCAGTTAGAATAAACATCAATAATAACATTTGTATGAATAAGTGGGGTGCTTTATTTTTATTGGTCAAACGATAATAAAGCCGAGCGACTACTACGTGATTAAACCACAGGGATGAATTCGGCTGCATTTATTCTCCATTATTTATCGAAGTATATTGATATGAAATATTCTTAAAGGTTAAAAATAATTAAAAGATAGTTTGTATTATAATTTTGAAAGTGAAATTTAAATTCTAGAACGTAAAACATCTTGCAATTACATTCTATTTAAAGTAAAGTATTTTTGGGACTCCTTAGTGCAGCTCTGCACAATTTAGCTTCTGTTTACATTTACTGTCACTCATACTTGAATGAACTATAGAAAACCCCAACAAAAACGAAACTGATGGTGATGGTTGCATGCAAGTCAGTATAGACAGAGGGGGGTTCCGAGCAGTTGACCAAATATCTTCTTTAACAGCGCTAACTAAAAGTCGTACCGGTACTTTGCGAAATGGATTCCGCTGTGGAAATTTTCAGCAATTATTGTGTTTAACGCTTTATGTTCACGCGACACACCTTCACACTGCAGCCGACACACTAACGTGTCGCGACACACAGTTTGGAAAGCTCTGGTCTACACAGTAGATACTCTGAACAAATAGGACTCTGCAACTTGATATCAGTGTCAGTTCACTCACACAGTACAGGTGAAAAATAATGAATTAGAGTATTAATTTGGAATAGGTTATTTGGAGTAGAGACAGAAATTACATAAAGTAAGTGACAAGTACAATTTTTCATATAATTGGTTTTTACAGTACGTTCAAAAATTGACTGTAAATTATAAATTCTGAAAACAAAAAATTTGTGCACAGTTACCAGGCATATACACTCCCTTTTTGATGGGTATATGTGCACACAGCTTAAAGGGTACATTGCTCACCAAACAAGCAAATATCTCACTTACAATGTTAATCTGGCTGTACTCTATCATAGTCATCAAATATATCATAGTGAAATATTTATTCCTGGATCTATAACTGCTTATCTATAGCTGTAACCTTTAACATGCCATTTTGGTGCCAAAGAAACTATAAACCATCTAACCAACCTGGATCAGGTCGATTTAGAAGCTTTTGCTAATGCTATAGTAAATTTTAACCCTGTATAACTACTTATGTATTAGTTTATCAGTCTGCGAAGACATCTTGTAAGTGATACAACACCATTTATTCAATATTAATACCATTTTTCACTATATTTACAATTCCGACACTATCTTGAATTACTTTTATGGAAGGAAAGAAAAAAGAAAAAAAAAACTTCTTTGCCATTATAAGTAAACATTAAAAACTCAGTCTCAAACTCCCAAAATAAAATCCTTAGGTTTGCACATAACTACACTGGTGAATTTCAGAATCTGACTGGTTCTGAAACATTGCTGGATGGAGAAGAACAATATCATATGACACAGAAGCAACTTGGGGAAAATAATATAAAAACATTCAAGTTAGAATCAACATAATGGAATAGTTTGAGAGAATAAATACTTCTTTCTTAACTTTCGAAGTTTTAATATCCACTATTAACAATCAAATTACCACTATTCAATGTGCATATTTTAAGTTGCCTTGTTGCCCTTGTGGTGTGACCGAGTATTCCAAGAAAATGACTTGCATATCGTATCCTCTCATTGGTCATATTTCTTTACAACAAAATCAGTGATAATCAACAGAACTGATATTTGTAATGACCACCATATGATGTAATGAGTGGTGAGATGTGATGAGTAAGGTAAACAAACTATTTATGACAAAACATAATTAGCAATACATAAACAAAACTGACAATTAAATCAAAAACTTTTTTTTTGTCCATTCATTAAACATCAGATGCTGTATGGTCACTGTTGC
The DNA here is from genome assembly GCF_054136105.1 of Typopeltis vanoorti. Taxonomy (NCBI): domain Eukaryota; kingdom Metazoa; phylum Arthropoda; class Arachnida; order Uropygi; family Thelyphonidae; genus Typopeltis; species Typopeltis vanoorti. Next base: position 74,570,675 of record NC_143558.1, on the reverse strand, counting down.
ACAGTGATGTGCCACATCTGTCCTTGCCAAGTGGTTCTGTTGTATGATTTTCTGGCAGTTTCAACTCTGAAGATCAGTCAGGCACTATCTGTTCATCTCATTGAGGATCTATCCCTTTCTCATTTTCCAGGAATTTTAACTTCTATTACTGTTTTTTGAGAAGTCCTCCCCTACTATCCTTTCATTGTCTCCAAAGTATTTCAACTTTCTTCTGTCAATAACCCTAAAGAGCCTTTAAGTTCTACCAATCCTTTCTAGCACCCATGCGTTCGTCTGCCTTTACGTATATAATATCCTCAACAGCATTCTATTACACTCATCTCAAAAGTTGCTATTCTTTTCCTATCAAACTTCTTTTTCCAAGTCTCACATACACAAGTCACTGTTGGAAAAACAGCTTCATCTAGAATCCTCAACTTTGTTCCTGTGGAGAGAAAGACTTGTCTAAAATCTGGAAGGGCAAATCTAACTGTTGTTTTAGCCATTCCTAATCTTCTTCTGATGTCTTATGAACAGCAATTCTTCACTTTAATAATGGATTCCAGGTACTCAAAACTTGCTGACTTCTTAAATTCTTTCTCCATTAAGGTTTCTCAGGAGCTCCCCTGCCTGCATTTCCTTTGAGAACCATAATCTTTGTCTTGCTAGGATTGCGCTGAAATCCTCTGTTCTAACTGATCTCATTAACTTTGTCAAGAACGTATCCCAGTTCTTCCTTGTCATTACAAAGGAGTACTGTATCATCAGTGTACCTCATATTACTACTCAATCTACCACTTATACCAATTCCTGCTTTAAGCTCATCCACTGCTACATGCATGATATGACCAGAATAGATACTAAAAAGGTGAGGAGAAAGCAGGTATCCTTGCCAAACATTTAATCCAATGCCTGTTCTTATCACGGATTCTTTCTCAGTGTACAAAATTAGCTATCAACCTGATAACGTGTTGAGGAAAAAATCCATTATTTTCATTACTTCCCACAGGATTATGAGGTCAGTATATTTAATTATCTCTGGTTTGCCTGTTCTAAGAAAAAGAAAGAACACTTTCTTATGAAAAGAAGTAGACATGCTTAGCATTTTGCATTTTTAATTGCAGCAGGATCTAGACATGGCACAATTAAATAAGAATCCTAAATTCTCCAATTGTGCTCATTTATGTTCTCTGAAATGTGACACTACACAGTTGAAGAAATTTACTTTCTTTTCACACAGTTAGTGAACTCAAAATAAACCTATCTGTCAGCTGAAGGGAGGATATGCTTCAACCTATAGTACATTAGTACCATAGATGTGGGAAAGATGTCAGATAAAAAAGATACTCGTTACTGCCACATAATTTTTGTCCTTTTAGCAATCTTTTCAAAGTACCCCTTGTGAACAGAAGACCAATGAATATTCAAATCCAAATTTGCATTTGCCTATAAAAGTAACTCACAAATGTGCTTGCCCAGTTTGAGATGCTCTCAGTCATCACTTCAAGATTTCTCAACAGTGCTAATTTCTTTAAACTGATTAGATTACAGCTTGATATGATTAATCATATAAATTAGACATTTGCCAAAGTTATGCTTGTGCAAATCATCGATTGGAATTCTACACATTATAACATACACTTTTTTTTTTCTTTGTTAAACTATCACCTTGACACCTACTGATTAGAATAGCATGGCCATGTATGCATATGCACAAGATAATGGTGAGCTATCTTAGCTTAGTTAATAAAAATTTGGTTTTAAAAATATTTGCATTTAAAATGCAAGTCCTTTGTGGAAATTTAGTATATGATTGGATATGGAAACTTGACCAATAAACTAGGTTTTGTTTGGTTGTGGATAACCACAAAGAAGATGAAACATAACAGTTTCGCCATTAAAACTTGTGACTTCTGAATAAAATATACATAAAAAATAAATGCAATAAAGTCAAACAAACCATACATGCAGGTCATTACACTTATCTTCTTTGCACCACATACCACACAAACCAGGTACAGTGGAACTTCGGTTGTCGAACAACTCTGATCTCAAACAAATCGGTTCCCGAACATATTTTCTGAACAAAAAACGCAACGGTTTCCGAACAGAATCTCGGTTCCCGAACAGACAAACCAGCAACCACGTGTTCCACAAGCTGAGATGTAAGGCGAGAGCATCAGTTATGTGGTAGCCTCCACTCAGTGCAAACACCTGCTCAAATTTGCAGTGGGTTTTCTTGATTTTCTTTGCGTTTTGTTATTTTTTCATAAATTACAACTCCTCCGTATAGTTAAAGTGAAGTTAAATTTTTGTCCATATTTTATCTATTTACTGTGTTTATTCTTTTTGTGTAAGATTTTATGCATTTTCATTGATTTTGTATACGATTTTATGCATGAAGTACTGTTATAAAGGTTTAAATAAGCAATCATCTGGGATTCGGGTACGGATCAATACATTTTACATTAATTCTTATGGGAAAATGGTTTCAGTTTTCAAACAAATTGGTTCTCGAACAGCTTTTAGGAATGAATTATGTTCGACAACCAAGGTTCCACTGTATTATACATATATTCAAAAAAAGCAGTCTATACTTTATCATAAGAGATGGGAGGAAAAACTTAATGAATTACAAACTCAAACAATTTGTTGGCAATAGATATTCAAGTGACTCATACACAAATTGCTATTCTCTAATTTTGATCCACAGCAAAATCCTGACATTCGCTATAGGACCTCAAGTTTCCATCAGATACATTGAAACTTTCTATCCAGTAGTCCCCTTAAAGATAAAAATATCTAGGTGGCTTTCAAGCCTATTTTGATTATATAATGTTTACTTTATTTTTCTAAAGACCACAACCCCTTCAATAAAAAGGTCCCAAGGTATATAATATTGCTTTGTCTTGTGGCCTTTCTTACATAAGCCAGACATTAAGAAGTTTCAAAATAAGACATAACACGTTGAAGACGTTGGGCCTGGCATTTAATTTCACATGCACACGACACTGAGTGGAATAAGAGCTCCATGCCTTGCACTGAAGACAGCTTTACTACTCACAACATAAAAGAATTTACTACAGTCAATCTTTTCACATCTTTTAAACTTAATAGAAATCAAGGATTAATTCTGTATGATATTTTGAAATCACTTATCAGTTCTTTCCATATACCCGACTTCAATATTTCAGCGAACCATCTGCACACAGTGCTGAACAATGGCCAACTCTTAACACCTCCCAAGTGGTTTTTGTCAGTTTATACTGTAACAGTTCCTACATAACTTATTTTAATAATGTTATAGTTTATGTATGCCTTTATTGTATTTATTTTTTGCAATTTTTACCCAGAAAAAGCGAGAAATTTTATGAGTAAAAGTATTAGTTTTCATTATTTTTGTAGTAATCCACAACCAAACTCAGTTTGTTTCTAGTAGTATCTGATCTTAAATATGACAATGAAAGCATATATCATATGTAAATAAATGACATTTTCATTTTACATTCGCCTTACACCAATAGTTTTTATAACTAGTCAAATGTTTGTTTCAGTCACCAACTGAAGCTAAGAAATAAATTATTTGAAACTGATTACTTGAAATTATTGATTAAAAATGTACAAACAATGGAAGAAAAAATACCTTTTTTTAAGGATTTCACATAAACAGAAAATTGTTCCTTTATCTTTTCAGATCCTTTGGTTCTCAACATTTCTTTCATTTTATCTGCTTCAGGTCCTTCAGTATTCAATGTAACTATTACCTACAATGAAAACTCTGTTATTGTTTACTAGTTTACATTTTGTTTGACAAGAAATTCTGTATAAACTTGTTAGATCAATAGGCATCTGTATTCAAAAATATTTCACAAACTCAAACTGTACAAATCAATTTAAAATGCAATGACTAGAATTTATTTCACCTAATCCCAAAAACTGAATATGAAAATAAAAGAAAATAAGAATTTAGATATTACATTAAGTTGCCTCTCATTCCTTATCCTTTATCTTGCTGGAAAGGAAAATCACTGTACTTAAAAAAAAACCTGTGGATATGAGAAAAAAAAAAAAAAAGATGGCAAAAATTAAAAAAATCTTCTAATGCCTGTTTATTCATCTGAAGGGAAAAGGCAGCAACCAATCTCCATCTTTCAAAAGTCCAATGCATTCATACTGAAGCTAGATAAAAGTCAATTTCTCTTTCAAAAACTTAAGAAAGGGGTAAAAATCTTACTTGTCTGCAATGATAAAAGTAACTCTGGAATTAGATGAAAAAAAAGCTGTGAAAGTTCTGTTAGTCAGCAACTAGAATCAAACCTCTCTTCTGTATATCTAGTGTCATGGTATGCTACCAACAATTCCACAGAGAACTTTAGGTATCAACATCATTAAAGAAAGAAATATTAGAAAACTTGATATTAATATATACAGAGATAATTTAAGATGGTATGGTCAATTAAATGGAACAGGAAAATAAAAAAATTACCAAAACAAATGTCTGAAGCAAAAATGACTGGGAAAAGCCTGAAAAAAATCAAGATATATATGAGCTGAAGCAGTTAGTACCTTAAAAGATTATGTGCAAGAAATTTTACAATCAGTTAGCTAGCAGACTGATTTGGAAGCAAGTTGATATAAAACTAATTTTGGTGTATCTCTTCATTTGTTTTAAACTGATCCCAGCACAAGAATCCCATGCAATTAATTCATTTACTATTAAGTCTGGAAAATTACTTTTTTTTCCCTTTCTTAATGAACAGTGATATTTAACTGAGCAAGGTTTAATCCGATGTTCTATTCAATCTTTATATTCCCAGTGATTTTTATCAACATGCATCATCAAAGTTTGCTTTCCTAATGATATATATTTGCAAAGTCAACAATCAAACTTCATAAACATGTAGCTTGTCTGTTTCATAAGTTCCTGTTTATCTAATACATTAGGAAGTGATCATTAGGGTATTTCTTAAAATTAAAAGATTTAAAATTTACTGAATTTTAAAAGGAAACTGCTCATTGTTTTTGCAATAATAAAAGATTTGAAATAATTTCGAGTATATTTAGAGATCATGGTTAGTTTTTAATAATCACTCCTAATAAAATTAAGTTCTCATTGAAAGCAATCATCTTGTTGGCAATGTCATTAAGTGCTGCTGTGGCTTTTCATCCATTACATTACTCTGGAACATGGGAATAGTCTAAGACTGGCCATGATTTTTTAAACCTTTTAAACAGAAATATTTCTGGCCCAGTGGAAAAATAATTGAGAGCACCAGTATAAATTCAAGAATTAAGTCAAGAATATGGGCCAGCAAGGTAACAATTGGTCTTTGTCCATATTTCATTTGAAATGAATGCAGGCGGGATGCTTAAGGGTCAAAGCTGTATAACTGAGAGGAGAAATTCCACATAGCCTTTAAAGGAATGCAGAGAACTGACCAGGGCTTCTGACCTAATGTCCAATCCTCACCTTCTCGTGGTGCACGCTGTTGGGTATCTACCTGGATACTGAACGAACGAGGATGGGCTGGCAATTTGGGATTTAGCCGAACAAATTTTATTCTTATTGGCTTAAACCAATATACAAAATGATGGTACAACATGACAAAATTTCATGCAGGCTGGGGCGTCGCCTGGTTAAACAAGGCCCCCGTTGTTTTCGCCAGGGAACCAGGGCAAACAGCGAAAAGTCAGCTACTGGAACAAATCCTAAAACACATCCCAACTCACTATTACCAGAATTGAAGATCGGTACTATCAACATAAGAAGCCTGAATGGCAAAGAAATGGAGCTAGCTGAGGAATTATATAAGTACCAGATTGACATAATAGGGGTGACTGAAACAAAAAAGACAAAAACTGGTGAGATATTTCTGAGCAATAAATGCAAAATGTTATATTCAGACAATGACAATCAAGGAAAAGAAGGAGTAGCCATAGTATTCAACACAAAATACGAGGCTAATCTTCTTGAATGGCAGGCAGTCTCAAGTAGAGTGATGTGGGAAAATATCAGAATGGGGAATTGGACAATGCGACTTATTTGTGCCTATGGTCCCACAGAAAGTTCTACTAAGGTAGAAGTGGAGGAATTTTTTGATGTTTTAGAAAAAGCAACTGACACAATGAAAAAGGAAAAGTTGGTCCTTGTTGGGGATCTAAATAACAGAATAGGAAATGATTATAAGACATACAAAAATATTTTGGGAAAATTTGGAGAAAAGAGCAAAGCTAATAATAATGGCAAATACCTGTTGGATTTCTGTTCAGAATATGGACTAATTATTACTAACACCATGTTCCAACATAAAAATATGCACAAATTCACATGGAGAGAAGAGGCAAGGAATAAGAAAAGTCTCATTGACTATGTTATTGGTGATAATGATGTCTTCTCCATGGTGCAGGACACCAGAATGTACACAGAATTTGAAATCGGAAGTGATTACTATTTAGTCTTGAGCGGGATAAAATTGAATTTCATACTGAAAAGAATGACATGTAAGTTTTCAAGTGAATAAAAGATGAGCAGCTCTCAGATGCAAACTGAAGACTAAAATACACAAAGATTATAATTTTTGTGTATTTTATTATTATAATATTCAATAATTATTGAAGAAAAAATGAAAGAGTTTGAGAACAGGAACCAAACCTTGGAGATTCAGTTGCAAGCCTTGAAGAAAACCCTGATTGATTCAGCCAGAGAGGCATGTGGTGAGGTTGTCTGCAAGGATAGAAAAATCAGAACTCCTGGTGGACACAGGAAGTTAAAGAGGCAGTGAAGGAAAAGAAGAAAGCATATCAAAAGTTCCTAGGAAATAAATCAGCTTGTGCTCTTAGAGAATACAGACACAAATGCAACAATGCTAAACACTGTGTAAAACTAGCTAAAAAAAGTCATAGGAGGACTTTGGCAAAAACATAGAAAATAAATATCAAGAAGGTGGCAAAATATTCGGGAGGTTTTGAAGCAGCTTAGAAATGGAGGAAAGAGTGCTGTAAAAGGAGTTAGAGATGATAAAGTTGACATGAAAATGGGAGAAAAAGATATCCTTGAAGTATGGAGTAATTACTTCCAAAAATTGCTAAATGAAACACTCAACAGGCATACAGTCAGGAATACATATCCATACTTGAAGTAGAAAAAGCCATCAAAAGGCTTGAAATGTGGAAAGGCAGCAGGAGTAGATTATATTCAACCAGAAATGCTGAAATATAGTGGTATAAGTCTTGCAGTGGCTGCACTGCATAGTTCAGAAAGCCTGGACAGAGGGACGAATTCCTGATGATTGGAGTAGAGCTCTAATAGTACTCATATATAAAAAGGGAAATAAAACTAAATGTAAGAATTACAAGAGGTATTTCATTACTGAGTGTTCCTGGTAAGATATATGCAAGTATACTTGAGAAACGATTCAGAAAGATTGTGGAAGAGGAGAAGGTTAAGAACAAGCTGGATTCAGACCAAATAGAGGCTGTCAGGATCAGATCTTCACTTTACGACAAATAGTCGAGAAAGCATATGAATATAACAAAGATCTGAATTTAAGTTTTGTTGATCTGGAAAAGGCATATGACAAGGTGCCAAGAGAGAGAGAAGATATTCAATACGCTACAATTATATAGTGTCAATAGGGCATTATATCAAGCAATACCTAGTTTCTAAGTATTTGAGTTGTAAGTCAGCAGTTAGAATTGAAAGAAGTACAGGAAGATGGTTTAATGTTATATCTGGTGTGAGACAAGAATGTACATTATTCCCTCTGTTATTCATTATCTATATGGATCATATTATGAAGGAAAGTGGTATTAAACATGATATCAAAATTGGAGATGTTAATATCAGCTCTTTGCTTTATGCAAATGATGTTATACTTCTAAATAAATCCACTACAAGTCTGCAAGATTCTTTGACTAAATTGAATAACTGTTGTAATAGATATGGTATGAAGGTCAGCATTAGAAAGACAAAGACAATGAAAATAGGCAGAATCATTGAAAATATCAACTGCATTGTTAATGGAGAACCTATAGAACAAGTAAAACATTTCAGCTACTTAGGCACAATTTTTAGTGAAGATGGTAAATTAAATATGGAAATAGACAACAGAATCAACAAAGCCAATTTGGTAAGAAGTCAATTGAATAAATTCATATGAAATAAGTGATTTCATATGAATCAGAACACTGAATTAGCTGTATACAAGACAGTATTCAAACCAGTTTTAACTTATGGATCTGAGAGCTGGGTCAGAAGTAAAACACTTCACCAAAGACTAGAGACTGCAGATATAAGAGTCCTGAGAAAGATTAGAGGTGTGAACAGATGGCATCAATGGCAATATCATATTAAAAACAAGGATATTAGGAAAGAACTTTACATTGTCGGCATCCAGGAATGCGTTAGCAGAGCTAATCTCATGTGGTCACTTAAACAGAATGGGTGAGGAAAGATTAGCAAAACAAGTGTTCTCTTCCAGGTTGGCAGGAAAATGACCCAGAGGAAGACCAAGATATAGGTGGATTGATATGGTACAAAGTGCCTTAGACGATAGAAATATAAGATCTGATAATGTTATGTCTTGACAAGTAACAGACTGATTTGGAGGAAAATTGTAGATAGGAAGTTAGTAACGATGTAAATTTTTCATGTAGTACTATCATATCCTGTACACCACTTGAGAGTACATGTCAGGAATTTGATGATGATGATAATGATGGATGCAGGCTCCATTTATCGACCCGGTGTTGGGGAAGGTATTGTTGAAACAACCATTTAACCTTATCACAGATATCCCATTCAACTGCTGCATCAAAAATTGTTATCTCTTCATCTCATCTAGCTGTTAATTTTGAAATATCAAGCAGTTGATCAACTCCTTCATATGAAATGAGACTGAAGGCAGTTAACGATTTCTTTCCCCCGAAATATCTTCCAGAAATTTTACTATCCCAGAATTTAAAGCAAAGAATATCTACTTTAAGGCCTTTGACAAATTTTATTTCTATTCTTTTATAAACTGTTGGCAAATGGAGAAGGGATTAACTACTCCACAGGATAGTTAGATCTAGATTCTTAATTGGTACTAATCCTGACATGACATCGCTGTTTTCCAATCACAATGTGTGGCAATGTCAAGGCTGGCTGCCAAACTATTATCAACAATAATTTTTCTTCTATGTTTTAGCCATGATTCTGGAGTCGATGGCTTGACTTGTTCATTGCAAGTATTGTTTCCCTTACTTTCAGATGACAAAGATGTCAAAGTAGCCTGGTGAAAGCAGTTAACATTCATATTCTCTTTCCTTTCCAAAGATTTTAAGACTCTTTCCACCCTTTCTCATTAACAACTCTGAATTCTTCACCTTGCTCTTTCCAAGATTTTCTTATTTTCTAAATATGCCTTCAACATTGTTCACGACCTGCTTTTTCAACTTTGTAGATATTCTTGCCTTATCTCAGATCACTAAAACGTAATGAGCTGTGGAATTGGCTACCTCCTTAATATTTAACTGCTTATTTGTAAGCAGTTAAATATTAAGTTAAATAATGAAAAAATGATGCCATGACTTATTTTGTGGAAGAGAAGTTAGAGTAAAGCAAAGCAGCCAATATCTGTCCAGCTATGTTTCCATCATCTACTGGGTCGCAATGCTGCTTGCTGATATACTTGCAACTTTTTATAACAACTGAAGACTTTAATCAATGCCCTCTTATGATTAAACAAATACGCATAGAGAAAAGTAGCTTGATAATTCAAGAATAGGCTTGTAAAAACATGTCTGGGTTGCAAATATGCACATTATAGTTATGCTATTTCAATAGACAAATTTTGACATACTGTCATGATTCCTAAACATTCAATAAATTTGTTAAAATGTTTACTGAATTCTTGAACTTACTTCTGCACAGACAGCATAGCCTGGTTCTGTTAGTGGTGCTGTGCACAGCCAACATTTGCATGTTTATCAGTAGAGAGAAAGAAAGATATGAGAATGGTGTAACTGTAATAGATCTTCTCAAGGTTGGAATACTGCCACCTGTTATTTTCAACATGCTAAAAATGCTCAGGATCAGTAGAATGTTTGTGTTTTGGACTATCGACTGTTCTAATGACATAGAAGACGTTTCTGACAACCAAAGAACAGGTCAACCACACTGCATTAGGATGCAACAGCTTGTGAGGGCTGTAAAGGCATGCCTCTGCCATTATCCTGTGAGAATGCAGAAAGTAATATAGGAAGAGATGAATGTTTTATAGAGAATGATGCCACAAGTACTAACTGATGACCTGGGGAGACACTTCTACTGGAAATGTCTCCAGGTTCTTCTGCTTTCTACTGGACACTTCCTACTACAACTTATGCAGTAGAGGGTGATAAAATCAAAAGGCACCTCTCTGGCAGTACGTGAACAACAGACACAGAGATATCTTCTTCATATGTGAGAAGATTTCATTAATTGAAGAGTCATTTAAATGCCAAATAATTGGGTAAATGCTCCGGATGGTTACCCAACACATGCCACAGTACCCATTATTCAGACAGCTCAATCACCCTGTGTCAGTGATGGTTTGGTGAGGGGGGGGGTTATGTGTCAGTGGGATATCAAAGTCATTTCTGTGAGAAAGTGGTCCAAGCCTCCAAAGTTTATCAAGACACTGTGGTGGAACCTGTGGTATGCAGCCAATGAACACCTTGTTTCACGATAGGTAGTGGAACAAGACTCAGCCCCCTGCCCACAAAGTGAGGACCACATACACAACAGTAGTGGAGACGAATGTGCCCAACTAGTGATATGTCAGTATATCTCCAGTGATATGTCACTGGAGACATACATCTGATTGGCCGTGTGAAAGTTCCAGTTAATCCATTGGGACTTCAAATTGTGATTGGAGCTTGAGGGAGTAGCCCACAAGAAATGACACTCAAGTATTGCCAGTCTGAAGGTGGATTTAGAGTGAATAATGGCAGTGTTTCTGTTTAATGTTGTGTGTACGTGTGAAGGCAAAACAGGGGACATTTCTAATATTTAGTGCTTCTATATGCACATTATAGATGTAGTTTGTATGTGATGAAAGCTATAAATGATTTACTGATAGATTAAAGGTTTATGCACTGTTCAAGTTGTAACAGTATTTATCGCTAGCTAGGTACATTAATGTATGAAATGATTTCTGGGAAAATATCCAATTGCTTGCTAAAGATTCTAAACCTGGTAAGAGAACAGTTAATTAGACTGACAAACAATAATGGTTGCCAGATAAGTGCAAAGTGTAAGGGGATGAAAGTATAAGCCATGTATTCATTGCCTAATGAGGCAAAGGATTTGAGGGTGATGATGAAAAATGAAGATGGTGCTTTGGAGGGCATACATCAAATGAGAAAAATAACTCAATAACTAATAAGTACATTTACAAAAGTTATTTTTCTTTTTATAGGGTTTTGATATGGTGATCTGTATTATGTACTGATTTAAATGCACAGTTTTTTTTTTTAAGTGTAAGCAAACAAAGTTTGCATGTGAAATATCTTCATAACACTACTTGTATATAGAGGCTGCTGACTTCACATCAATTGCCTCAGTATCCCATAATGCAAAGCACACTTCTATAAGGAAGAGTATATTGCTATGCATTTTAGGAAGGGGCACTATCGAGATCACTTTCAACATTAAGTGATGGGAAGGATCAGTGATCCAGATGGTGAATATATTGTGACTAAGCACAGGATTTGGTTGATACACAGAAAAATAATAGATATGAGTTGGAAGTTTTTATGAGACAGGTTCAGAGGTGTTTCATTAAACTGGTCAAAGCCCCTAAATCAGGGGGACCTCAACCAATCTTGGATGGATGGAAATTTTTCAACATATAAGAGAAGAGAAAACAGTGTGTCAAATTCCTAGAGGTCATGTGAGAGTGCAGTAGGCAAGGACATAGAGAACTATATTTTTTTTTGCTCTGAGAGTGGTGAATGTGAGCAAAATCTTTTAGCATAGGCAGCCATGAGTATGCTGTCAGCAAACAAGTTTAGAGAGATATGTTGAGCAATACATTCATAATAGTTAATGTGAGCCTTCAGGCAAGTGTTTGGACTCCATAAAGATGCCATTATACTAAGAAACTGGTTGATTTATTAGTTGCTATTGTTATGTACACTCTCTGTCCAAAAAGAAACCGAACTTTTCAAAAATAGAAGAAACTAGTGGTGCCACCTGTTGTATCTTTTTGTTATCAAAAGCGGCAATCTTCATTAGCGTTGTGTCAACTGTTTATGACATTTGTTTCATTAGAAGCAGAGTTATAGTGCCAAGAGTGACAGTGTGTTTTGAGGAACAGTTGGGAAATGAGTTTCAAACAGATAGTTGCGATTGACTTTTGTGTTACACTTGGTAAAAGTTTTACCGAAACACATCAAATGCTCCAAAAAGCATACAGTGATAAATGCTTATCCCGTACTCAAGTTTACAAGTGGTTTAAGCATTTCAAAGTGGTCGTGAGACGCTTGAGGATGATGAAAAGCTGGGCCGTCCAAAAACTGGACTGAGAGAAGTTAACATCCAAAAAGTGCGTGATTTCATCAAAGAAAACCCAAAATCGCCCATGAGATTGATTGAAGATGAATTGGGATTCCAAAATCAACTGTGCCCAACATTTTGACCGAGAGTTTGGGCCTTCGTAAATTGAATTCGCGATTTGTTCCAAACAAGTTGACCAATGACCAAAAAATGCATCGAATTGAACACTGCAAGGCTCATTAAAACCGCTCGTAAGGACTCAAACTTCCTTAAAACAATCGTTACTGGTGACGAAACATGTTTTGAGTATGAGCCCGAAACAAAGTGCCAGAGTGCTGAGTGGAGACCACCAGAAGAGGGTCATCTGAAAAAAAGTCCCTGGAGAAGTTAAAAGTAAAGATTTGTTTCCACGATTCCAAGGGCATTATCCACAAAGAATTTGTTCTGCCTGGCCAAATGGTCAATGGTGAGTTTTATCTCAAAGTTTCGAAGCGATTGATAGCGAGAATTCGTCGCATACAGCATGAATATCGTGATGCAGGCAGCTGGTCACTTTTGAACAATAATGCACCATCTCATTATTCAAATATTGTGAGACAGTTTTTGAGCAAAAACCAAGTTTGTGTGTTGGATCAGTTGCCATATTCACCTGATTTAGCACCCTGTGACTTCTTTCTCTTCCCCCGATTTCATTTGCCGATGAAAGGAAAATGATACTACACCATTGAAAACGTTCAAGCGGCAGTAACCATGACTCTCAACAGTATCCCAAAAACCGATATAAAAAACTCATTTAATGAATTAATTGACCATGCCAAACGCTGAATCAAAGCTGAGGGAGAGTATATTGATTGAAATAAATTATTTCAATAATTATAATTGGTCTGTGTCTTATTTTCTATCAAAAGTTTGGTTTCTTTTTGGACAGAGGGGGTATAAGCAGATTATGCACTTGTACATAATTATTAATAAACCAAGCAAATTATCTTACTAAACTTGTAATCAAAATTCATTTCAATAATATTAATTTTGTATAACTAAAACTTTTTTAAACAAATATACAGATTTTTTCAATAATTTAGCCTTCAATTTGTTTTGATATGCATATATACATAGAAGGAATAATAAAATCACCCATCATATAACCAAAGAGGTAGAAAAACTTACATCTACATCTTCGATATCATTCTCTTCACTAAGATTAGGAATTTCAAGACTGCCCTTCACTTCCTTATCGCTGTTCTTCAAAAAACCTTCCGAAAGAAATTTCATCTTCAATATATTTAAAGAAATTCATTGCAAACACTATTTTTTCCTTTATAACATTAAGTGAACAACAAAAAAGCATTTTGTAAATTATACTTGCCAAGAAAATATATTATTTATTCCTTTACCCAACTTTACATAAAGTTTGCATGTGAAGTATCTGTGAAGATATTTAACGCGCATAGAGGCTGCTGACTACACATCAATTGCCTCAGTATTCCATAATGCAAAAGCACTTTATCATAAGGAAGTGTACACTGTTTGGAAAGAAATAACAGACACCAGAATGTGAGGAACAAAAAGCCACGGCATCCACCTTAATAACATGTAGGAGCTCCTTTTGCTGTGATGATGCAGCAATCCTTTGGGACATACTTTCCACAAGAATATGATAGTGATCAATGGGAATTTTGGATCATTCTTCCTGTAGGTATGTAATGAGGTCCTGGACTGTTGTGGGGGTGGATGTCCCTTGACCTTACCTGATGTTCCAGTTCATCCCACAGATGTTCAATAGAGTTGAGATAAGTACTCTGTGAAGGCCAGTCAAGTGTGGTGATGTTCATGTCCACAAACTACAGTTACAGCAGCAGCCTTATGATACGGTGCATTGCCCTGTTTCTGTCAGGAAATGGTTAGTTCTGTAGAAATGCCACAAAGTAAGATGGATTGCATTGTCCAGAATGTTCAGATATTGGAGTTCAATGTTCGTGGCAACAGAGGTCTGAGACCAAACCAGGAAAAACACAACCATACCACCGCACTGCCGCCTCCAAATTTCACGGTTGGGATTTATGCACTCTGGAAAGAGATGTTCACCAGGAATTTGCCACACTCGTCCATCTGCTCAGTAGAGGATGTAAGTAATGTAGGTAACATTTTTTTCAGGTAATGTGACTTGCATATTGCAGTCCTACCAATGAAACCAATGCTGTGAGCTTCAGTTCTGAATGTTTTTGTGCAGATTGTGTGTCAGCCGATGAATGGCAGTTTTTACACATTATTCTTCGTAGGATCCTACAGTTGGTGAGTGTGGTGGATCATCCAATGTGGGTAATACTTAACACTTGCAGTTGACTCCCTAAGCTTCCATCTCAGTATGTTATCAGTGAATGTTGATCTGAGATGGCCCAATTTGACAACAGCTTGCCAAACAGATAGGCCTGCAACATGGCATCCTATCACAATGACTCTTTCAAACTCAGTCAGTTCCCTTCTTGCAGCCATTTCACCTGGACACAATTGCACTGACTTGGGAGCATCATATTCCTCCAATTTATACCAGCTACAAACATGACTCATTAAATGGCACAATGCACCTTGCCCATGGGGGTGTCCATTGACTCCTTTCCAAGCAGTGTATACTGCTATTGGGATGTATCACTACTAAGATCAGTTTTGACCTTTGAGACAAGGTGTATCAACTTATTAAAATACTTGGGATTAGATAGTTATAAAAGATTTTTCTCACTTGGTGCAAAGTAAATTATACTTTCCAAGAAATTCTATTCTTATTTAACAAACACTTGTTTTGCTCATCTTTCCTCTCCCATTCTGTTTAAGTGAATGAACTATCTACTAATACATTCCTGAATACTAACAATGGCAAGTTCTTTCCTAATATCCTCATTTTAATATGAGACTATCATTGATGCCATCTGTTTTCTCCTTTAATCTTTCTCATAACTCTCATATCTGTAGTCTCCAGTTTTTGATGAAGTGTTTTATTTTTAATCCAGCTCTCAGATCCATAAGTTAAAATTCGTTTGAACACTGTCTTGTATATAGCAAATTTAGTGTTTTGACAATTTCTTTCTTCCATAAAAATTTATTCAGCTGACTTCCTACCATACCAGCTTTACTAATTCTGTTGTCTATTTCCATATTTTCAGTCATCGTCATTAAAAACTGTGCATAAATAACTAGTGTTTTACTTAGTAATAATATTTTTGGTTTACAGATCAAGTGTTGATCAATTTTATTAACTGAACCAACTAGTTTCACCAAACTTTAACTGCTGGTGTCTTCAGGGCACTTACATATAGGTTGAAACAATCTCACAATTATGTGTAACTATAAAACTGACAAAAATAACTGTAAAAAACTGACTAGAATAAATACAAATAAAATAGTATCGAACGTGCATGAAACACATATCGGGTGTACAAGATTAGCTAGCTGTTGTTGAGGAACTTTCTATAGTTTGTATTAAAGTTCATTTCTTTTGTTTTTAAAGATTTGATTAGGGTTTTCCATATCTCTGGGAGTATTAGGTCTTGATTTTTGTTAAGGTTGATAGAATGGGCGACTGTGGCTGCTTCTTTGAAAATTCTTGAATGGTAATCTTCCTCTAAGTAAGGGGAACAACTTTTGTCCCACTCAATGACATGGTTAGTTGTGGAGAAATGAGATGATAGGCCAGAAATGTCCTGTCTGTTGTTTTTGATATAGCCAATGTGCTCTTTTTGCCAGATTTCAAGGCTTCTTGAAGTCTGTCCGATGCAACTAGAGCCACACGAGCATGGAATATTATAAACTCCAGCATATTTATAGAAAGGGTGGTTGTCTTTTGGAGATCTTAGTAATTTATGAATAGATTCTATTGGTTTAAATGTTACTCTTATTTTGTGTTGTTTGAGGAGGCTGGCGAGCTTGTAGGAAATGCCACTTACAACAAACGGAATTGCAATAGTTTTTATATATTGAATATCTTCTTGTTCTTTTTTGATGGTTCAGAGAAAAGGACTTTATTGACTAGTCTTCTTGGATAGCCGTTCAAGTACAGAATATTCGTGAACTACTAAGATCTCCAAAAGACAACCACCCTTTCTATAAATATGCTGGAGTTTATAATATTCCATGCTCGTGTGGCTCTAGTTACATCGGATAGACTTCGAGAAGCCTTGAAATCAGGCAAAAAGAGCATACTGGCTATGTCAAAAACGACAGACAGGACATTTCTGGCCTATCATCTCATTCTCCACAACTAACCATGTCATCGAGTGGGACAAAAGTTGTTCCCCTTACTTAGGGGAAGATTACCATTCAAGTATTTTCAAAGAAGCAGCCACAGTCACCAGTTCTACTGTCAACCTTAACAGAAATCAAGGCCTAATACTCCCAGAGATATGGAAAACCCTAATCAAATCTTTAAAAACAAAAGAAATGAACTTTAATACAAACTACAGAAAGTTTGTATTATCAGCAACAGCTAGCTAATCTTATACACACGATACGTGTTTCACGCACGTTCGATACTATTTTATTTGTAATTATTCTAGTCAGTTTTTTACAATTATCCTCGTCAGTTTTATAGTTACACATAATTATGAGATTGTTTCAACCTATATGTAAGTGCCCTGAAGATGCAAACAGTTAAAGTTTGGCAAAACTAGTTGGTTCAGTTAATAAAATTGATCAATACTTGATCTGTAAACCAAAAATATTATTACTAATTCTCAGGATCAAGAAAATAAACCTTCATTATATTATAGTGTTTTACTTGTTCACATTCGGAATAGTTCATATTTTCAAATGTTTCTATTTTCATACCAGCCCTGTTACAACAGTAATTCAATTTAGTCAAGGGAATCTTGCAGACTTTTACTGGATTTATTCAAAGCATAACATCTGGATAAAGTAAAGAGGAAAGATTTTGATAGATTTAATACCACTTTTCATAATGTGATTAACATAGATAATGAATGACAGTAGAGATAATATGCATCTTTGTAGCAGACCTGACTTAACATCAAGCAATCTTCCTGTACCTCTTTCAATTCTAGCTGCTGACTTACAGCTTAAATAGAGGCTATTTATATAATGCTTGATAATAATGTCCCATTTACACCATATAATTGTAGCATTTTGAAAAATTTTCCTCTTGGCACCTTGTCATATGCCTTTTCCAGATCTACGAAACTTAAAAACAAATCTTGTTATATTCAAGAATTCTCAACTATTTGTCTTAAAGAAAAATCTGATCCTGACAACCCCTATTTGGTCTGAATTCAACTTTTTCTCCAAGATTTCCTTCCACAATTTTTCTTAGCCATTTCTAAAGTATACTTGCATGAATCTTACCAGGAACATTCAGAAGGGAAATAAAAACAAACTTAAAAACAAATCTTGTTATATTCAAGAATTCTCACCTATTTGTCTTAAAGAAAAATCTGATCCTGATAACCCCTATTTGGTCTGAATCCAACTTTTTCTCCAAGATTTCCTTCCACAATTTTTCTTAGCCATTTCTAAAGTATACTTGCATGAATCTTACCAGGAACATTCAGAAGGGAAATAAAAACAAACTTAAAAACAAATCTTGTTATATTCAAGAATTCTCAACTATTTGTCTTAAAGAAAAATCTGATCCTGATAACCCCTATTTGGTCTGAATCCAACTTGTTCTCCAAGATTTCCTTTCACAATTTTTCTTAGCCATTTCTAAAGTATACTTGCATGGATCTTACCAGGAACATTCAGAAGGGAAATAACTCCAATTCTCATATTCAGTTTAATTTCCTTTTTTTTTTATTATTATTAACAGATGGGTAATATATTACAGATCTACTCCCATCAACTGAAATGCAACCCTCTAACCAGGCCTTCTGAATTATACAGTGCCACCACTGTAAACTTTAATACCTCTATATTTAAGAATTTCTGATCCAATTTCATCCACTCCAGCTGTCTTTCAGGTTTCTGATAGCTTTTTCTTCTTCAAGATTGGATATGTATTCCTGACTGCATTTTTGTTGGGAGTTTTCTCCACCATGCTAACACTGCTTGTTTCATTTAGCAGTCTTTCAAAAATAATTACTCCAGACATCTATATCTTTATTTTTAGTTGTCACTATTATCATCTCCGATTTCTTTTACAGTACTCTTTCCTCTATTACAAGTTTTTTCAATAGCCTCCAGAATATTTTTCCCACTTTTCTAATGTTTATTTTCTATGACTTATTTTGCTAGTTTTACACAGTGCTTTGTCTCCATATTTTTCTTTGAATTCTCCAAGAGCACAAACTAACTTACTTGCCAGAAACTTTCAATAAGCTTTCTTCTTTTCCTTGATTGTCTCTTTAACTTTGAGTCCACCATGGAGTTTTGATTTTTCTATCCTTACAGACCATTTCACCATGTGCCTCTCTGGTTGAATCAATCAATGTTTTCTTCTGGGTTTGCCATTTGCCACTGAGTCTCCAAGGTTTGGTTTTAGTATTCAACCTCTCTCTTTTTTTTCCCCCTTGAATAATGGTGTATTTGTGTCTGCAATTCACCTCTGAAAACTGCTTAACCTTTATTCATTTAAAAAAAAAAAAAAATTCTTGCACACTCTTCTCAATATGAAATTTAATTTTATCCTGCTCAAAATAATGATCACTTCCTATTTCAAATCCTGTATATAATCTTGTATCATGAAACAGTGGGAAAACAGTACTATCAACAATACCAGTCAATAAGACTTTCTTATCTCTTGCTTGTTCTTCTCCATGTGAATTTGTGCACATTTTTATATTGGAACGGGGTGTTAACTAGTCCATGTCCTGAACAGAAATTCAGCAGGTACTTACCATTATGATTAGATTTGCTCTTTTCTCTAAATTTTCCCAAAACATTTCTATGTCTGGTAATCGTTTCCTACTCTGCTGTTTAGATCTCCAACAAGGACCAACTTTTCCTTTTTTCATTGTGTACATTTTCAATTGCTTCTCTCTAATGCTTCAAAAAATTGCTCCATTTCTTCCTCAGTAGATCCTTCTGTTGGGTCGTAGGCACAAATCCCTTTTCTCTGACTGTTATTGCCTGAATATAATATTTTGTATTTGTTGCTTAGAAAGACCTCACCTGTTTTTGTCTTTTTTGTTTCAGCCATGCCCATTATGTCGATCTGGTACTTATACAATTATTCTGCCAGTGGTTCCCTTTCTTTTCCAATGATGCTTCTTATGTTGATAGTACCAATCTTGAATTCTGCTTCTGTTCAGCTGGTATGTGTTCCAGTAGTTGACTTTGTACTGTTCACCCAAGTTCCCTGATGAAAACTATGGGGGTATTAAATATAAAATTAATAATGGAAAAACTCATGTAAAAATATTATTTAATAGTATAATTTTCGTCTGTGTGTCACAGGCATCTTCAGTACATTTTAAGCTCAAATTAAACAATAACTGACAATTCCAAAAAGTGCCACCTAAGCGCAGCTAGTGTAAGATAACTAAAAAGGTCAATAAATTTCCTAACAAAAAAAAAAAAAAAAAAAAAAGAAAAAAATATATATATATACAATAAAAAGTTAGGAAAGATTAGATGAATTATAAAGTACTATCTCCCATAAAGGGGATAGATGTAAACCATCAGATCTGTTTAAGCTGGGCGAGTGAAGTAAAGTTTCACATGCTTTTTTTTTTTTTTTTTTTTTTTATAAAGCCATTCCACGAGGAACAGACTTTTGTGAAGGACTTTTGTCTTTTTCCAATGAACTCTATGTCTAGTGATGATGGCATGTTCTGCAAGTCCAGACTGTTCAGGTTCAAGGTATTGAATATAAGACTGGTGTTCTTCTAGCCGAATAGAGGCAGATCTTCCTGTTTGTCTGAAATAAGATGATCCACAAGAGCAAGGAATTTGGTAAACACCTGGATAATTAAGATGTGGAAGGAGGAACTATTAAAACACTGGTTCATCGTGCCCACTCTTTTTGTTCTTTAGACGATCTATTACAGAAAGAACTGCAATATATTACTTCTTCCTTTCTATCTAACAGACAGAAGAATTCCTTCATCAAAAGAACTTTGAGTAGTTTTAATATGTCTTCCTCTTCAAATACAGAAGAAAAAATGTGCATTCCTATCTGTTATGTACAAGGCATTAGTGAACATATAGCAAAAGTTTTAAAACCACTGAATATTTTTGTTGCCTTTCAATCATTCAGAAAAATCTCTACCTTTCTCACTTCTCCTAAGGACAAGCTTCCACATCTTAATTATCCAGGTGTTTACCAGATTCCTTGCTCTTGACCAACTATAGACCAATGAGTTTGAAACAGCTGTCGGTCAGTGAAACCTCATCAAAATGGACCAATAGGAGGTGAATATATGGGCGCTTTAGCGTTCATGCCCCCTATTAGGTTTGGCTAGGGCAACTCATAGTATGGTGGCAGGCGTATTCCCATAAGCTCTTTGGTCAAATTCTACACAAAACTTCTATAGTTTCTGTAGTCGGCTTTGAAATGATGTTGGATTTAACATCCACTTAATTTGTATAATTTTGCATCACCGATTTGAAGCGTTCGGCTCTTTATTTTTAGGAAATACTTTATGCACCGACTGAGAGTTCACTTACAGAAAATACACCTCTCCAACACTTCAAGTTTCTTAGTACTGAGAGTTTTTGCTCTCTTAGGTTTCTGCCTGATCCCTGACGAAAACCAATGAGTTTGAAACAGCTGTCAGGTCAGTGAAACCTCATCAAAATGAACCAATAGGAGGCGAATATATGGGCTCTTTAGCATTCATTTCACCTATTAGGCTTGGCTAGGGCAACTCCTAGTATGGCGGTGGGCATATTCCCGTAAGCTCTCTGGTCAAAATTTTACACAAAACTTCTATAGTTTCTGTAGCTGGCTTTGAAATTACGTTGGATTTAATATCCACTTAATTTGTATAATTTGCATTGCTGATTTGAAGCCTTTGGCTCTTTATTTTTAGTAATCCGAGTACTATTAAAGAAAATCGAAATAAACGCACTTTAGATAACGTTATTAAAAACTTAAATTAGCTCCAAAAAAAAATCACAACATCCCAATTTCATATACTCGTAATTACTGAATTATTGGTGAGGCGCACAGGTCTCAGATCTGCACAGTGCAAGAATTACTATGCAAGACAAGTAAACTACTATTATGAGATGCAATAGAAAAGTAATACCAGAATGGTAAGGAAAAGACATGGAGTTTGGATGGCATTTTTCTAGAGGTTTCATTACTCTGGAGTGAAACCATACAATTAGGCAATCAAACTCTAACCATATACGGTTAGAGTTTGATTGCCTAATTAAATAAGTACCAACCGTAAAGGCTTAAATTAATGTTATTGAAGTTCACTTCAACTTACACTTGCAGCAATGATTTCAGAGATTTATCTGGATGTTCTGTAAAAAGATTACTTTTATGTAATAAAAGAGAAATTATGGATTGTTTCTTTCTACCCTGTAGATTAAGTAGCATGTCAATTCTCTATAAAATAAAAATAATTAGTGGCTTTGACAGTATTTATACATTTTCATTTAAAAGTGAGAATATTAACTTGCCGAAGAAAGTGCTGAACAAAGAGTTGATGCAGCATGATATCAGAGCCCTTTCCTTGAACTGACATTCAAAATTATTCTGCTTATTTAACAGCTAGCATATGTTCTCTGCTAATTCCTGCAATGACAGAGGTAATTCAAATTAAATCAATCGCACTGAAAATTTGGATGATAATTTCTCAGGAGAATAAAAGTATTTCTTTTTAGCTGTTCTCATGAATTTGGCAAGGCCTGAATTATGCAATGTAGTATTCAAAAACTTATATTTCCATATTTGAGCATTTCTGGTAGAATATCATTATTGCACCACTTCTATACATTTCAAAATTTCTGATGGCCTTTTCTATTTAAAGTATTGATATGTTCTCCTGATTACATTCCACTAATCTGTCACTTCTTGCTTCATTTAGCATTCTTTCAAAGTAATTACTCCAGACTCAAGAATATCTATTTTCAGTTTTTAAAATCATCTTTATCATCATCGATTCCTTTCACAATGCTCTTCCCTTCATTTTGAAGCTTCTTCCCTCCCTGAGATACTTTGCTTGAATATACATGACAAGTATATTCTAACATAAGTCTCTCTATTAATTTTTGTTTAGCAACTTTCACACATAGCTTAGCTTGCCTGCATTTTTCTGTTTTTTCTCAGAGCATCTGCTTACTTGCATGCAAGTTTTGATATACTTCCTTCTCTTCTTCAACTGCCTCTAATTTCTTGTGTCAACCTGAGTTCTGATTTTCTAACCTTGCAAATAATATCGCTAACATACCTCTTTAACTGAATTACTCAAATTTTTTTCAGAGTATGACACTGAAAACTGCAAGGTTTGTTTCTTGTTTGCATGAATTTTTTTCGTGAATAATATTTATAAAACTGATTCTAAAGTTAACTTCCTAAAGCTGCTGAACTAATTAAAAAAAACCTGCAAATATTTTTCTTTGATATTTATTTTTACTTTGCTTAGAATCAAGTGATGATCACTTGCAATTTCAAATTACCTCTGTACAGCTGTATTCTGATATTCCCACTTAAACAATGTAAAGATATTGCTATCAATAACAGTTAAGACTTTCTTCTCTCCATGTTATTTTGTGCACATCTTTTTGCTGAAACATGGTGTTGGTGATGACTACTCTATGTCCTGAACAGAAATCCTGCCGCCACTAATTATTGGCCTTGCCATTTCTTCAGAATTTTCCAGGACATTTCCACATGCCTAGGATTATTCTTACACTGTTTAGATGTCTAACAAGGACCAACTTTATTTATCAGCTGCTAATGATTCAAAAAATTTCTCCACTTCTGTACAACCTTCTGTGGAAACATAGGCATAGAGTTTGAATATCTAATTCCCCATTTGAAATGTGCCCACATACCTCTACTTCAAACTGCAATGAATTTGTCTGTACTGAATGTACTGAAAGATACAAGGGGGAAAAAAACAAAAAAATAGTTTTCATTTTCAAAAGGCTGTCTACTTAGAAAGAAAAAAAATTAACAGAATGGGATCAATTTTGCTTAATAGCCACGCATCAAGAGTACTTGTGTACTTGAAATACCCGATTAAATGACAGCTGAAATCTTTCATGCCCAATAAATTTTCAAATCCTGTATTATTAGAAGTTTGATTCACTGGTGAGCCATCCCAAATCTAGCAATATTGTCTGTGATAAAGATAGCGTAGTGATTAATGTGTCTGGCTGCCAGCTAACAGACAGTGAACGTTTTGTTTTGTCAAAAGGTCATAATTTCGCCATTGCTCCGAATAAGGTACCCATAATAGTTTTTTTCTATAGCATAGACAGAGGTATTCAATCCTTACCCCAAAAAACAACTAACAGGAGAAGATTCGAATGTGCAAAAATTCTTTTTAATGCCAAGCCTCCTCAGCCAAACTTATCGTACGCTGAACAAAAAGCACTGAAATTGTTGAAGAATAACAAGAGCCTAATTATTAGGAATGCTGACAAAGGGAAGGCTGTAGTCATTCAAATCAGAAGAGAATATGAGAGAAAAATGTCAGTGTTACTCCACGACTATTCGACTTATAGGCCCCTCACTTCGGATCCTACTACTAGTCAAATAAAAATACTTAATGCTTTTATAGATAATATATAAAAGATATATATTTTTCCAGAAGCCTGGAAAAGTTACTTCTTGGTATGAGACTTAATGCAGAGTCAGGGAAACTAGAACATTAAGGGAGGAATGGGAAAAATGTGTGTGAAAGTTCAGCTATGGTATACAAACGTGATAAAGATATAAATGCCTTTGAACATGGTTATGTATGTGGCGTAGGAGTGGGAAAATATGCTTTGGGTTCGGACCTTTTAAGTATGTCTGGGGAGGGAAAAGAGAAAATTCTAGAAGAAGACCAAATACATTGCATATCTAATTATAAGAATAGGCTAGGTTGTAATTTATTATGTCTATACACAAATGCCAGGAGCATTAGAAACAAAAGGGATTAAGTTTGTTGCTTTATTGAATACGATGTGGCCTAAGATTGTTGGCATTAGTGAAACCTGGCTATCAGAATCAGATATGGTAAGTGGGATCGAGTGTAACAGATATACTATTTTTAGGAATGACAGAAGAGGAGGAGGAGGAGTGCTACTAATGAGATCAGATGACTTAAGTCCAGTTAGGGTAGAAATACAAAAAAACAATGATGGTATCAATGTCCCATGTAGCGTCGAGTCTATTTGGTGTGAAGTGGAGGTTAACAGAATGAAATATATGGTGGGGTGTTGCTACAGACCTGACAGCTCAGTTGTAGGGGATGAAGAAATGCATCACCAATTTAGCCTTATGGGTACCAAGCGAATGATCATTATGGGTGACTTTAATTTTCCAAACATTGATTGGGTAGAAGAGAAATCTCATGTTCAGAAAGAACAGGAATTTATTGAATTGTTGTAGGATAACTTTCTCAAGCAGCATGTGAAAGAAGGAACTCAAGGTCAAAGAGTGTTGGATTTGCTCATAGCGTCAGAAGGGATCTCTGTCAAGGATATAGCTATTTTACCACCAATTGGTGACAGTGATTATGCTGTTCTTTCTTGGGAAGTATCTACTTGTATTGAAACTCCGATTAAATCAGGCTACATGCTGAATTACAAAGTTGGAAATTATGATCAACTTAGAAGAATATTATCTTTGGTCCCATGGTATCAGTTACTGAATGGAAAAAATGTCAGTAATGCATGGGAATCTTTGAAGAAGTGCCTGAATAAGGCGGTATCTGAATGTATCCCTAGTGTTCGAAGAGTAAATAGGTTGGGTGTGAAATGGATGTGCAGGCTTATTAAGCTAGAAATCTACAAGAAGAAGATTATGTGGAAAGAGTATTGTGAGAATAAGAGTGAGAGGAGTTATGAAATATATAAAACTCAGGCCAGAAAATTAACGAGTATCGTGAGAAAAGCTAAAACGGAATATGAAAAGAAATTGGCCATGCAAGCTAAAGGCAATCCAAAAGAATTTTATCATTATGCCGTAAACAAAAGAAAGAATGAATGTGGAAGAATAACTTTATTGAATGCAGATGGTACAAGAGTGTCGGAAGCTAAGGAGATTGTTCAGTTAATGAGTGCTCACTTTGCAAAAGATATATCAACCAGGTGTATGTAGTATGGTGCACAGTGCTACTGCTACGTTGAATGAAGAGATAGAGGTTCATGAAAATGAGGTTGAAGAGCTTTTGCATAACCTGGATAAGAATTTGTCAATAGGGACATCTGCCTGTTTGTTAAAGGAATGTTCAGCTGAATTGGCTAGACCTTTCACACATTTGTATAACTTGAGTCTCAGCTCAGGAATGATACCACAGGAATGGAAGGAATGTAATATAGTTCCATTGCACAAGGGTGGTGCAAAAACTGATGTGTCTAACTACCGACCTATTAGTATTTCTGGTGTGGTAGTGAAGATTTTAGAGAAGTTAGTAAGAACTTGCATACAGAAATGGGTAGACAATCATTCGATACTCTGCAGGGAACAGCATGGGTTTACTAAAGGAAGGTCATGTTTTAGCAATTTGCTCATATTTTATAACAATGTTACAGCCAAGTTGGATAAAAGAAATGGATACACTATGATAATGTTGGATTTTTCTAAGGCATTTGATAGGATACCACACGATAGGCTGTTGCATAAACTGGAGAATATGGGATTGGAACATAATCTATTGACTTGGATCAGGGGATGGTTAACTGACAGATATCAAAAAGTGGTATACAGTGGATGTGAATCTACCAGATTTAAGGTAACCAGTGATGTACCTCAGGGTTCAGTCCTTGGGCCATTATCATTCAATCTATACATTAATGACTTCAAGCAAGAGCTATCATCAGATTTGCAATTGTTTGCTGATGATGCGAAGATAGGCAGGGCAATCAGGGATGCTACCGATATTCAGCAATTACAAAATGATTTGAATAGACTGGAAATCTGGGCAAACAAAAATGACTCTCAGTTTAATGTTAGTGTGTAAAATTATGCACTTTGGCATGATTAGAGATCCAGCAGCATATTATATTAGTGGGATTATGCTACAAGAAACTGAAGAGGCAAGGGATCTTGGTGTATTGGTGGATAAGAATTTAAAGTTCAAAGGTCACATAGCAAAAGTTGCAAATACAACTCAGAGGATAATTTCTATGCTGAAGCGAACCTTGACATGTAAGGATAAAGAAGTAATTTTGCCTCTTTATAAGGCTTTGATAAGACCACACTTGGATTACTGTGCGCAGATTTGGTCTCCAGGATTTCAAGAGGATAAAGAAGCTGTGGAAAGGGTGCAAAGAAGAGTTACAAAGATTATATCGGGATTATAGGATTTAGATTATGAGGACAGATTGCGAGTATGTGGATTACAGACTCTGGTTAACAGGAAAAAGATGGGTTATATGATAGAGGTCTATAAACTTTTGAATGGATGTTATAGCATTTCAAACGAAGAAATTTTTCATTATATGGAAGGCAGGGAGAGAACATGGGGGCATCCATGGAAGTTAAGGTTGTTCTCAGTCAAGAGAGGGGTAAGAGCTAGGTTTTTCTCTCAGAAAACAGTGAGTGAGTGGAATAATTTGCCTTTAGAGGGTGGTGAGTGCATCTAGTGTAAATGAATTTAAGGGAAGGTATGATAGCTGGGTTGGATAATTTACAGCCTCCCTCGATGAGTCCTTGACTCCCTGGAGGTCTCAGATAATAATATCTGATATGGGATGAAGAGTTAAAAAAAAAAAAAAAAAATTCCTTCAGGTGCCCACCTAGATTATATGGTCTTCCAAAAGTACATAAACCAGGAATTCCATTAAGACCTGTTATAGACT
Source organism: Typopeltis vanoorti (assembly GCF_054136105.1). Classification (NCBI taxonomy): domain Eukaryota; kingdom Metazoa; phylum Arthropoda; class Arachnida; order Uropygi; family Thelyphonidae; genus Typopeltis; species Typopeltis vanoorti. Next base: position 74,543,263 of record NC_143558.1, on the reverse strand, counting down.
GTATATAGGTTGTCTCACAAAAAATTTCAAAATTTCTATCAAATTTACTCACTTCTTCAACTAGAAGAACTGCTACGTATATAAAAAATTCTTTGGATTTCAGAAATAAAATTTCCGATCTTCATCTAGATGATTCGAAGATTATGATTAGTCTAGATGTTGTTTCTCTATTTACGAATATTCTGTTAGCGGAGTATGACTTGTTATACCAACAAATCGAAGGAACAGCAATGGGTAATCCAATATCTCCTACTATTGCCAACTACTTCATGGAGCACTTTGAACAATGTATCTTTGACAACATTTCACCCAGACCTAACCTTTGGTTCAGATATGTGGACGACATTTTTGCCATATGGAAGGGCACTTTGGAAGAATTACAAGTTTCTCTCAAAAATAAATGCACTTCATCCAAGGATCCAGTTCACCCTTGAAGTAAATAAGCAGTTAGCCTTTCTAGACCTCTTAATTCTTGGCCAACCAGATTGTAACCTACAATTCACAGTCTATAGAAAGGAGATTCATATAGGCCAGTACATCCATGCTGAATCACATCACCATTCCAGTCAAAAGGCTGGTACTATAAAAACACTGGTTCATAGAGCCCACTCCTTTTGTTCTTCAGAAGAACTATTACAAAAAGAATTGCAATATATTAATTCCACCTTCATATCCAATGGTTATAAGAATTCCTTCATAAAAATAGCTTTAAGTAGTCGTGCTTCAGCATCCTCTTCAAATACAGAAGAAACAACACATATACTTATCCCCTATGTGCAAGGCGTTAGCAAACGCAGCTGAAGTGTTAAAAACCACTAAATATTTGGGCTAAAGACTGTCTTTAGCCCAAACAGCCCTCCATCAGGGTTCAACCTACCTTGAAAAATATGGACCTCCCTAAATAGAGTTCACACCAACCATGGTAGCTGTGGAGCTTCCTTATTTACTTGGGGAATAAGACCAAACACATCTTGTGACTGTGGTGATGATAACCAAACTATACAACATATCACATTTGACTGTCCTCACAGAGCCTTCATGGGACCAGTAACTGACTTTATAACAGTTTCTACTGATGCTGTTGACTGGTTGTCAAACTTAGACATTCAATTTTAATTTTAAGCTTATTTGAATATTTTTATATGTATATATGACTACAGTGTCACTTCACACTATTGTATTATTTGATGCATTTTGTTGTCTTCTACCACATACACAAAAAATATCAATGTTTTTTGTGTGTGTAGTAGCATATGCATGTATTCTTCTTAGCTAAACATTAAATAAATAATAACAGGAGTTTGATGGCAGATCTTCATTTTAAAATGTTCAAAATGCATGCTTTGGATAGGTGCCAGATGGATATGAAAGTATTGAGATAATAGGTTCAATTTTGGATTATAGTGCATGTAAAACTGGGGGGGGGGGGATAGAGGCTTGAATATCTCAGATTTCTGAATAATCTAAACATCAGGAGAAGGGAGATTAGCATTTCTGCTAAATATGCTCACTCTAGTTGCCAGAGATCTGTTTATGAAAACTAGCTACATCAGGGAGGATGTGTAGGTTAAACTGACAAGCCATGTGCAATGTATCGCCAGCATGTTAGCAGCCAGATACTTAATAAATATCAAACTTAAGGACGCTACATACTCTTTAACAATATCTTTTTAAATAAAAACTTACCTATCCATTTCATCTTAATCACCCACTCATAAAAAAATATCAATTTCGATTTTCTGTTGTTTACAACTGCTTCACCCTCACAACTAGTAACTTCTATTACTTCCAATGATCCTGGAAAGGGAGGAAAAAAAACTTGAGCAAAAATTCACATATTAAGACTGTATCAAAATAATTCAATATGTTGAGTAGTGTATGAAAATTGATCAATAAATTTGTAGATTATATATTGTAATATAAATACAGTATGATTATTGTACTTTTACATGATTACTATAATGAAGTTACATAATAACTTTCACAAAGTAAGGAAAAAGACATAACTAAATGTCCATGCAAGATACAAGAGGTTTATTATTATTATTTTGGTCACTTATTTTGTGATAATTAACAGTTATGGTATTTTTGAAATCTTTCAAAAGGTAAACATTATGAAGAATAATCAGGCCTGGCTTGATTTTTAGGATATTAACCCTGATATTAAAAATAGGCTTTCAGTCATGAATGGACTACATAGGACAAGTGAGGAATGATTTTTTTTTTTTAATCTATACATTCTACTCTTAACTACATTTTTAATATGATAAGAAAATTAATTGAGCTACTTATTTTATTGTGGTAATTTACACTACTTTTTTTTTTATTCTCTTACCAATGCTGCACACTTTAAGGAATGCAAGACAGAACCAGAAAGGCCAAATTTTTGTTACATTCACCATAAATATGTACTCAGAAAAATCATCCCAATACAAGAATTGGAACATTGTTCACAGAGCTATTCAGCCCTCACTATGTTGCACCTTTTTTTTCTGCACACACACACACACACATATAACATAGTCATTTCTGACTTATGACCATTTCAGCATATCATCACAAAATGGAATCCCATTGTAGCTGGCAAGTGACTAAAAATGAGATACTTCATCAAGAATAAATTTACACTCAAATAATATAATCTTTCGAAAATTATATATCTGAGTCACTATCAATCAATATGAAGTCAAAAAAGACAAAATTTAGTTTGGAAAATCAGCAATCCACAAAACATCTGATATATCTAGTAAGGATGCATTGAATATTTGCTTATGATTCAGTATTGGTTTGCTGAAACAGAAAATTTCTTGTTGCATGCATCATAACAAGCAACACATCACAAAAAAGCTTCCCCTTACCCTGCACAACAGCATACCAAAACTCACTGCGTTTCTATAGGTACTTCAATTATCAGAACAGCAAGATCAGATAATTAAATGTTTTGATAACTGAAGTACAATTACATGGTACTCTACCAGATGTTGGTTGATGTGCACATGTCAGTTAATTCAAGGGTTGTTGTTTTGAAGATTGAAGAAACAGCAGATTACTATATTTCATATTATGAAGTCTTAAAATATTGAAAAAGTACAGTTTCAACCATGAATAAAATTTAAAAAAAGCAATATTTCAAATAATTTATAAGATTCGAAATTTGCAAAATGTAAAATATTCAACAAATACTGGGCATTACTGCAACATCAATGATTAATCACGTAAAACAAGCATAGCGATAAATGTGCAAAACAAAACAGCAAAACTATACCATTTTTCTATACAATATTACATTTGATAAATAATTGCATTTATAGTAGTATCCTTTACATGTGATATACAATATACACACAATTTATGCATTCACATAATGATTTGAGAAAACAGTACCAATATTGTGTTCCATGGTTAAGTTGCAAGCGTTTCAATATTAAATTTAAATCATGTGCAGAAAAACAGTAGCAAATTTTAATCATACACCTGCTGCATGCTTGAACTTAAGGTATTGTTTTAAAATAGGTACATATGCTGTTCATGTTTGTAGAAATTAAAAGAAAAAAAATCATTCTTACATGGAATCAAATTTAATCAAAAATTTTTGCCTAAGTATTAAAAAGACATCCTCAGTAAGTTAAGTGCAACTACAGCATAAGCCAGACAGCAGATTGTGAGTAAAAAAAAAAATTATATATGATTAAAAAAAATTAATGACTAGAAGCTGAGAGATACTAAAATAGAAAAAACAAAATACTATTTATTATGCGAGTGCACAACTACTTTTGTTTTTCTTAGAAAACTTCACCAGGTGCATAATGTGAAAAGAGATATACAAAATATACATCATAAGAGGCAGCTATAAATCAATTTGCAAATGTACTGCTGACATGTGAAGCTGTTCTGGATGCCATAGTTGTTGGGCATGTTCACGCAGGCATGATCTGGTGTATGCCAAAATTGGATAGCTGAAGAGGGACAATCTGATAGGTTATAGCTATGATTAGTATTTAAGATGGACCAGATTACAGATAATTTCTGTTGATTCCAAAATTCTCTCCAGTTCATCATTCCACCTAAAAAATGTTTTCCGATTTGTTTTGGATCATTCAATGAATAACATACTCTTCCTTGTTAGTACAAGCAGAATTAGGAACATAATCTGATAGTGTGCTGGCTCTAGTTCTGCCATATGTGATGTCACTCACATGTTCTTCCATATGCAATTGAATGGATTTTGCTGATGAAAATAGAACATATTGCAGTTATACTTTAGGCTGTTGTGTTTTGGTATAAGTAAGTGAGTAAGGAACAGAGTTTGGAAAGAGAAGTAAAACAAGTGTGGATTTTCAATTTCTTGAGAATTTTAGCTAACTTTGGTGAAATGAAGTTGATATACGTTTATATATACAGTAGAGATATAAAGCCTTTTACATCAGTATCATCTTCAGTACTGTGAGCAGGTGGTTTAAAAAGCAGCTTACAAACAGTCTGTTTAGGATAGCTGTTTTTCTGAAAGGTAAAAAGAAACTGTAGTTCTTTAGTGATCTGTTCTTCATGGAGTAGGGAAAGAGCAAGCACATTAACCCAAAGTAGAAATAATGCCAAGATTTTTGGGCTGATAATGATGTGATTGCACAAGAAGGTATCTGTTGGTATGTGTGGGTTTTCTATAAATAGAGATCTTCAGTTTTTCTGACACACGAGCTTTACAAACAGGATGTAAATATATATGAAGATAATAATCAAGAATTTAAAAATTGATACAATAATACTGTGGTATCTTGCTAAACCGAACTAATAAAAACTGTGCTCATTTGAATTAGCGAATTTTCCCCAAAGAGACAACAGTAACTAGCGTTTAAGACAAATATAATCAGATTCTAATGGTACATCAATTTAATTTTGTAAATACATTAACTGATAGAAAAAGAGCTACTGTAATGTAAAACAAAAAATAATACAGTACACAAGCTGATTTTAGTAAAAAATTTAGTTTGTATGTACTGTATTGTTGAGAATTCTGATTTAATAAAATTGCATAGTTCAGTACGTAACTTAATTTGCGTAAAAATATCACTTTCTTGTACACAACACAAAAAAAAGTTTCACAAAATAACACAAAAAAAAGTTTTTATTTCTTTGTAAAAAAGTCACTGATTTTCTTTTGCTTCTTGGAAGCTAAACTTTTTTCGAATGCTTCTTCTCGGAGCTGCGTTAGCAATAAAATTTTGTGGAATGGCGTATCATTCTGCTTAGCCCATTCTATACACACATTAAAACTGTCAACTGCTTCTTCATGTTTTACTTTTTTTTTCTTCAAATTCTTTATTGTCATCATCGTCTATTAATTCATTCTGTAGAGTCATATTTATAATTTAAGCATCTGATTTGATTTCGAATTCACTTTCGGTTCTACCTGTAATCCATTCCATAACATCTGTTTGTGAAATTTCAACATCTGGATTTATATTTTAAACCAAATTATGCATGTTTTCAATTTCCTCTTTTTGTGTATATTTGTGATTCATGCTGACAATACAGTATGTACTGTATAAAATAGCAAATTTCGTACAGTATAAAAGAGCAAATTTTGATGTATTGTGAACATACAATACATCAAAATAGGCCTCCAGTATAATCGACAGAATGAAAAAATACTGTACTGTAATAATAAAATAATAGTACACAAAATAATAATACGTAACAAATAAAACTTTTTTTTCTTTCAAACCGCAGTTCGGATTACAGGAGGGTTTGGACTAATGAGGTGCAGATTAGCGAGATGCCACTGTATTTCCCATAAAGAGAATAACCAAAGACCATCACAGCTGTTTAAATTTGGACAGTGAAGAAACGCCTTGCAGCTGTTTGTATAACTGGTGGTCTTTGGTTATACAAAGACTAAACATAGGGTTTTAGTTAAGCGCTTAGTTTTCTTCCAAAGAACCCTATGTTTAGTTGAGATGTTCTGCTAGACCAGACTGCTCCACTTTATGATACTGGATGTATGACTTATATTCCTCATGAGAGATGTCTGAAAATCTACCAGACTGCCCACAGTAAAACAAACCACAAGAACAAGGGATCTGGCAGACACCTGTAAAGGAAATAAGAAATTTTCCTGATAGGACAAAAGAACATGACAATGTTCCTTAGAGCTTTAGCAAGTACGTTCAGAAATAACTTTAATATACAGAAGTGGAATCAGATATCTCAGTAGATCTAGAGAATAGTAGCCTCATTTCTTCATAACTTATTAAAACCATTTTACAAAAATGGCCGATTTGATATAATTCAATTCTTGCTGAAGAAGGTCTTTAGCAGAACATTATGAGCACAATGTAATTAAGGTCATAAAGGTTACATTTTGAATGTGATGGCGATAAGTAGCGATCTGTGAAAAACTAAAAATTGTAAACTACCATCCGACACTATTAGTGTCAGTTAGTAGTTTGATATTATTGTATATGTAAGGATACAATGAAGTAACAAATTGCTTTCATGACTAAATGCTCCAAATCACTTTTCTTCTCTGCTAATTATAGTCAAAGAATAAAGTATTACTTCAAATCAATTAGGATTCCATACAATCAATAATTAGAAATAAAGTGAGGCTTGTTTCATATACAAATTATTTAACAATATCAGCAATACATATTTCAATGGTGTACAGTTAAGTTCCAGGATTTCAACATTTTTAGCATAAGTAATTCCAGGTTTCTGAATTCCACTAATTTATAAAAATGCTGTATCTAGTCAAAATTTTCTTATTCACAATGAGCTTCTGTCTCTCAAATTCTTTATCAAAAATTCATACTAAAAAAAAAATTAAAAAAAAAAAAAAAAAAAAAAACCGCCCTTGCATTGCATTATATTTCATCCTCCTTTAACAAGAGGTTACATCCAAACTCAAGAGGTTACATGATACTAAGACAGCTCAATACTACAATAATGCTCAATTCTATTATTATAGACACAACATTTTATATATTTCTATAATAATATTATAGAGTCAGTACGGTTAGCCTAGTGGCTGTGCACTTCACAACTATATGCCTGGGGAAGGAGTGTCCTAGGTTCGATTCCCATTGGTGACGTGAGGAGCTGAAGGATCTTCCTCAGCCATAGCCAAGTTAGCTGGTCTTGGGCGTGGATAGTAGGGTTTTCCCCCCAGTTTATCCTGGAGTTTTTTTATCCCGCAAAGCAACAAACCAGCCTTGAAAGCTCAACACTACAGACATAGAATACGCCAGGGTGCAGGGCTGACCACCTTATCCTGTGAATGGCTTGAGGTCTGATGATTAATAAACCCTCGACACCGCAGGGTAAAAGAGGGAAAGGAAGATAAGACGAGATGAGATAGAATATTTCTATACTCACCAAAAACAGTGACCCCACTTAAGTGGGAAAAGCTGCAGAATAAGATATAGAATGTTTCTATAATAGTAATGTAGAATATAGAAACATAGACGCAAGTTTATATACATACATACATACATACATACATACATACATACATCAGACCCCATACAAGACCCTGATACCTATGACAAGTGGTTAGAAGAGAGGAATTTGCTGATGTGTTTTATGAAAATGAAGGTTGTACTCATTGGGAAGACTTATTATTAATGGCATCAAGGCTGCTGAGGATGTTTCTGATGTCCTTCTAGCAAAATTTCGGAGGATGCATACTGTGGATAGTTTGTGGAATGATGTGAGGAGTTCTGGCTTGGGAAAAAACTGATGCAAAGAGGTCTGCCTTATCTCTGAGAGATGTTACCATTGTATCATGAGGAGGGGAGAGAGATGGAAACATGAAAAGACAGAAGCTGCATTCCACAACCTTGGCAAATGACCAGAAGGTACAACTGCTATCAGGATAAGAAACAAACTTGGTGCATTTGGCAATTACAAAGTCTGCTTTGAATTTTTTTTTTTTTAATAATTTTTTTAAAATTGTTATGAGCTGGAGTTTCGACTGGAGCCATTGGGTATATGATGAATTTTTGGTTTGGACTACTTTGGCAAAAGTTGTTGAAGAGCAAGGGTTTGGATAAAGGTTGAGCATTTTTGGTGGAGTGGTGAATAAAAGGACTCATCTCAGTGAGAATAATTTCTGTTATTAGATCAGAGCAAATGCAAGGATCAGAAAATCTGAAGCAATAATCAAACCATGGAAATAGGTCATCCTAACTGGTACTGTTGTAGTGCCACAGGATACAAGGCTGTGAATGACTCGGAGACAGCTAATCTGTAACAAAGGAGATATTGACAAGGTTATGGTAAGGTTTGCCAAGAGGAAATCTAACATCTACACTGTATTTGGAAGGAGAGCTGGTTAAGAAAGGGTCCAAGCTATTGGGAGAATGAAGAGGATTATCTGAAATTCTGACGAGTTGGACAATTTGTGTTAAATCAGTGCTGACAGCAAACAGTTCAGCTTCTCCATCAGTTTCAACTATGAAGCTGGAGAAGGGAAGCCATTCAGAATTGTGGATATTGAAATTGCAAAGGATATTCCTGTTAGTGGGGGTAGTTAGAATGCAACAGACTTTCAGAGAGATAGTCAAAATGGCTAGTGAAGTCAGTTTGAATAATGGCAGAGGCAACAAAATGTAATGAAATGAAATAAGGAGTTCTTGAGCCAGACCACATCATATAAAGGGAATTTCAGGTCTGATAATACCACATGCCAGGTTTTTGGCATGTGATAGTACACCTGATAAAGGCACAGGATTTGCTCTCCTTGCAAAAGATAAGATGTAATTTGTAGAGGATGCCAGTTGATTAATGATAAACAGTATATTGATTTGGATGACGGTAGGTGGTGGTGCACATAAATATTCCCTTTTGTTAGTGAAGTCAACCTGGAAGTTTTTGTTGTTAGAAATTCTGAGGTTTTGTTACGTATTTTGAAGTGTATTTTTGTTTTTTTTGCAATGATTTTGATGTTTTAGAGATTTAATTTTTTTGTTTGTTTTTTTGAACCACAACGACTCAGATTTTTTGTAATGCTGATTATGGTCGTGAGTAAAAAATGAATAGGAAATTTACAGAGGGGCATGCAGAAGGGGGGGGGGAGAGCATGTGAATGACTCAGAGGTCATCACTCCCTGATAATGTTGATAACTATCAACATTATCAGGTTGTTGATAACTATCAACTGCACCACTTATGTTATTCCCCACCTTACTCTATACATCCAACCATTTAGTTACAGTCAACTTGGAGGGTACGATAACAAGTTCAGTAATCTAAACATTTATCTTACTCTGTGACTTCTCTGGAAAACACCATTTAATAGTACTCCAATTATCCGAACTCTGTGTTCGGATAATTGAAGGGTCAAATCTTGGAGAAATTAGTTAGGGACCGTATACAACATTGGGCAGATGAGGGTAATGTTATTGTGAGAGTCAACATGGATTTGTGGGGGGTGCTCTTGTTTTAGTAATATGCTAGCCTTTTATAATAAAGTTACAAGAGCAGTAGATGAGGGAAAGGCATATACTGTCATTTTCTTGGATTTAGCGAAGGCATTTGACAAGGTGCCACATAAGCTGATATTTAAGTTGCAGCAGATGGGTTTGGATGTCAAGTTGGTCAACTGGATTCGGGATTGGCTGTCTGATAGGTATCAGAGTTGTGTATGGTGGGGAAGTTTCAAGGAGGCAGAGGGTTACAAGTTGGGTCCCACAGGGACCAGTACTGGGACCTACATTGTTCAACCTTTACATCAATGTCAGTGGATTGCAGGGGTGGAGGGGATGTTCAGTTGTTTGCGGATGATGTGAGGCTGGGAAGGGTTATCAGTAATAGTGCAGATGTGGTAGTCATGCAAGAGGATTTGAATAAGCTAGACAGATGGGTAACTGAATGGGGAGTGTCGATTTAATGCAGCAAAATGTAAGGTCTTGAGGTTTGGGAACACATCAATGGGACACTGCATACTCTATTGGAGGAGACATACTGGAGGAAGTAAGGGAGACAAGAGATCTGGGGTTGATGATTGATAGAAACCTGAAATTCAAGGGACATATTGCAAAGGTGGTGAAGATAACAGAGGATTGCTGCAATAATGAGAAAGACGCTGACCTGCAGAGTTATCATAAAAGAGTTATCATTCCGTTGTATAAGACCCTGATCAGACCGCACTTAGACTATTGTTCTCAGATTTGGACCCCAGGATTTGAAGGGGATAAATTAACTGTGGAAAGGGTACAGAGGTGGATAACAAAGACAGTTTCAGGACTGTACAATGTTAGTTATGAGGATTGTCTGAGGGAATGTGAACTGCAGAGTTTGGTGGATAGAAGAAGGAGAGATGATATGATTGAGACTTTTAAACTGTTGAGAGGTGGTTACAGGGCTGACACTGGGGGAGTTCTTTCGCTTGGTTGAACAGGAGGAAGGAGTGATGACAAGGGCCATCCCTGGAAGTTACAAAAGAAAACTGTGAGAAAGAGGATGAGGAGTGGTTTCTTTGCATGGAGGGTGGTTGAACCATGGAATGCATTGCCTGATAAAGTGGTGAGAGCAATAACGGTCAATGAGTTTAAGGAGTGGTATGATAGACTTTGTGTTTCCTAAGAGGGACCTCCCACGTTGAGTCTTGATAGACTGGTGTTTCCTAGGAAGGACCTTCTACAATGAGTCTTTTGACTCCTCCTTGGAGGCCTAAATAATAATAATAATAATAATAATAATAAAATAACTGAATTTTTTTTTTTTTAGTGGTCGATTAGAATGTTTCAGATTTGTACCTATAATGGTGCAGTGACCTCAAAATTAGAATGTTATGTTTTTCCATAGAATGAAACTCTAGAGCAAAGTTGGTCGATTGGCAGAGCCTCTGCTACTAATGGCTCACGCAAAAATTAAGGAAGTTTGAGCACAGTTAGTAGTTGGAAGGGGTTCAATCGTTCGATGCTGTTGGCACACTCTCCCTCAATGAGTTTTTGGACTCCATGGAGGTGTCGCATAATAATAAGACACACACACACACACACACACACACACACACACAATAGAATAGATTCTATATGTTAATTATCTAACTCTCTAAAGAGATCTGACATTTATATTCTCTAACTATAGTATTATACATATACCACAGTAAAAATAAATTTATTATGTAAATATTTCATCTTAGACAAAAACTAGCAAGAACTTTCTGAACAATAAATACAAAATGTTATATTCAGAAAATGACAATCAAAGAAAAGAAGGAGTAGCCATAGTATTCAACATAAAATACAAGGCTAATCTTCTTGAATGGCAGGCGGTCTCAAGCAGAGTGATGTGGGAAAATATCAGAATGGGGAATTGGACAACGAGACTTATTTGTGCCTATGGTCCCACAGGAGGTTCTACTAAGGTAGAAGTGGAGGAATTTTTTGATGCTTTAGAAAAAGCAACTGACACAATGAAAAAGGAAAAGTCGGTTCTTGTTGGGGATCTAAATAGCAGAATGGGAAATGATTGTCAGACATACAAAAATATTTTGGAAAAATTTGGAGAAAAGAGCAAAGTCAATAATAATGGCAAATACCTGTTGGATTTCTGCTCAGGACATGGACTGGTTATTACTAACACCATGTTCCAACATAAAAATGTGCACAAATTCACATGGAGAGAAGAGGCAAGGAATAAGAAAACTCTCACTGACTATGTTATTGTTCATAGTGATGTTTTCTCCCTAGTGCAGGACACCAGTGTACAGGGGATTTGAAATTGGAAGCGATGACTATTTAGTCTTGAGCAGGATAAAATTGAATTTCATATTGAAAAGAATAACATGTAAGAAAGTTTTAAAGCGAATACAAATTGACCAGCTCTCAGATGTGAACTGTGGACTAAAATACACAAAGATTATTGAAGAAAAAATGAAAGAGTTTCAGAACAGGAACCAAACCTTGGAGATTCAGTTGCAAGCCTTGAAGAAAACCCTGATTGGTTCAGCCAGAGAGGCATGTGGTGAGGTTGTCTACAAGGATAGAAAAATCAGAACATGGTGGACACAGGAAGTTAAAGAGGCAGGGAAGGAAAAGAAGAAAGCATATCAAAAGTTCCTGGCAAATAAGTCACCTTGTGCTCTTAGAGAATACAGAGACAAATGTAAGAATGCTAAACACTGTGTAAAACTAGCTAAATAAAAGTCATCAGAGGACTTTGGCAAGAACATAGAAAATAAATATCAAGGTGGCAAAATATTCTGGAGGTTGTTGAAGTTAGAGATGATAAAGGTTACATGAAAACAGGAGAAAAAGATATCCTTGAAGTATGGAGTAATTACTTCAAAAAATTGGTAAATGAAACAAGCAGTGATAGCACAGTGGTAAAAAACACTCAACAGGCATACAGTCAGGAATACATCCATACTTGAAGTAGAAAAAGCCATCAAAAGCTTGAAATGTGGAAAGGTAGCAGGAATAGATGATATTCGACCAGAAATGCTGAAGTATGGTGGTATAAAAGTCTTACAGTGGCTGCATTGCATAGTTCAGAAAGCCTGGACAGAGGGACGAATTCCGGATGATTGGAGTATAGCTCTAATACTACCCATATATAAAAAGGGAAATACAACTGAATGTGAGAATTACAGAGGCATTTCCCTATTCAGTGTTCCTGGAAAGAACTATGCAAGCGTACTTGAGAAACGGCCGAGAAGAATTGTGGAAGAAAAGCTTAATGAAGAACAAGCAGGATTCAGGCCAAATAGAGGCTGTCAGGATCAGATCATCACTTTACTACAAATCGTTGAGAAAGCATGGGAATATAACAAAGATCTGTATTTAAGTTTTGTCGATCTGGAAAAGGCATATGACAAGGTGCAAAGAGAGAAGCTATTCAATACGCTACAGTTATATGGTGTCAATGGGGCATTATATCAAGCAATACTTAGTCTGTATTTGAGTTGTAAGTCAGCAGTTAGAATTGAAGGAAGCACAGGAAGATGGTTTCATGTTAAATCTGGTGTGAAACAAGGATGCACATTATCCCCTCTGTTATTCATCATCTATTTGGATCACATTATGAAGGAAACTGGTATTAAACATGATATCAAAATTGGAGATGTTTGCAAGATTCCCTGACTAAATTGAATAACTGTTGTAATATATATGGTATGAAGGTCAGCATTAAAAAGACAAAGACAATGAAAATAGGTAGAATTGTTGAAAATGTCAATTGTGTTGTGAACGGGGAACCTGTGGAACAAGTAAAACATTTCAGCTACTTAGGCACAATTTTTACTGTAGATGGTAAATTAAATATGGAAATAGACAACAGAATCAACAAAGCTGGTATGGTAGGAAGTCAACTGAATAAATTCATATGGAATAAGAGAGAAATTAGTCAGAACACTAAATTAGCTGTATACAAGACAGTATTCAAACCAGTTTTGACTTATGGATCTGAGAGCTGGGTCAGAAGTAAAACACTTGACCAAAGACTAGAGACTGCAGATATGATAGTCCTGAGAAAGATTAGAGGTGTGAACAGATGGCATCAATGGCAATATCATATTAAAAATGAGGATATTAGGAAACAACTTGACATTGTCAGCATCCAAGAATGCATTAGCAGAGCTAATGTCAAGTGGTATGGTCACTTAAACAGAATGGGCGAGGAAAGATTAGCAAAACCAGTGTTCTCTGCCAGGTTGGCAGGAAAACAACCCAGAGGAAGACCAAGATATAGGTGGATTGATACGGTACAATGTGTCTTAGACGATAGAAATATAAGATCTGATAATGATATTATTGTAATCTTGACAAGTAACAGACTGATTTGGAGGAAAATTGTACATAGGAAGTTAGTAATGATGTAAATTTTTCATGTAGTACTATCATATCCTGTACGTGATGATGATGATAATTCATCTTACATATCATAAGACATCAATATGAAAAACAATAAAGAACTGAATAAAGAACCAGATAAAGAACCAGTGTTTGCAGATAAAAACTATTGGGCTAAAAATAATTAAAATTAGTTAAATAAAATAAGAGATTACAAATTTATTTAATACAATTGAGGATAATAAATTTTCCACACACTTTTGGAATAGTAAGACTGTGTTTATGATTGAAGTTAGGGTTGATGAAGTAGGGCTTCTGCACTTTCTTTTTATAAACGTTCTTCATCTTTAAATATGGATCTATGTGGGAGCTTGATGTTTTGCCATTGGATCTTTTCAATTTCATGTTGTGCAAGGTCAGATTTGTGTTTGATAAGCTCAGATGTGGTCTTGATGTGCAGAGGTACATTTATTTATAGATCTTCCTGTTTGTCCATAGTAAGACAAGTTGCACAAACATGGTAAATGATAGGTAGCATCCGTGGCGAGTGTCTTTTGGAGAAGGTAGCTTTATTATTTTTTTTTCATAGTTTTTGATACACCTTCAGAGATGCTTTAATACAGGGTGTTCGGGATAAATTTGACATATTTATAATTAATTATATTTTTCCGTAAGTTACATGTATTAACACACACTTCTCTTCATTTAAAAGTTTGGACCCTTCTTCATTCATATACAAGATGTCAGAAAGGATGGATAGCTGGAACCCACCTGAATCATGGAAGAGAATAACTTGTATCATGATGATTCGTGCCTGCCATCAAAATAAGGATATTACGACTGCTGCCCAATGCTCCCTGAATACAGTAAAAACAATCAGGCATGAACTAGAGACTTGCAATGGTGACTACGAGGATGTAGCAAGAAGAAAGATCCCTAGCAGACGATCTGATTGCGTTCGTACAGCAGAATTCCTCGCAAATCTGCAGGAACAGGTGTTGAAGAACCCTGGCATTGGAATTCGGGCTTTGTTCGTGGAGTTGCTAACTGTAGTCAAGCCCTGGATAACAAGGGTAGCCAATGGTAGGCCGTATGTATGGCAGCAGGATTCGGCCCCTTGCCACACCTCTGGGAAAAGTCAAAAATGGTTGTCTGAAAATTTCTACGACTTCACCAGTCCAAATGTTTGGCCTCCAAACTCCCCAGACCTTAACCCCATGGATTATTTTGTATGGGGCGCAGTTGAAAAAGACACCAATCGCACTTCCAGTAATACAAAAGCCCAGTTAATGGATAAAATTAAAACAGTTTTTGCGGCCCTTCCCAGGGAGACTGTAGCATCAGCTTGTTCGAGGTTCTGAAGCAGAATTGAAGCTGTGATCGATGCTAATGGTGGTTATTTTGAGTAAATCTTGTTGATAGTATTGTAATTAACTCTGCCTGTAATGTTTTTTTGTCAATTCATTAAATTTAATAGATACAAAGAAGATTTTCTTTTTCCTTACGAAACTGTCAAATTTATCCCGAACACCCTGTATATGGTTTAGGAGTTTTGTGGGTTTCTTGTCTGGGTTGCTGTAGCTAGTAGTTAATTATTTTTTGGGTTATTCTTCGATTATAGTCATTTAGTAAGAGATTAATAAATTTAGTTTAATCCTTTATCCAAGTGTAAGCAAACAAAGTTTGCACCTGAAGTATCTTCAGGACTGAGGCATCTCGTGGTAAAGATGAACCAAGCTCTCATCACTCCTTGTCTTAGTATCTCCCATAATGCAAAGCACATCTCCTTGCAGACATGTATAATGCTATGCATTAAGGGAAAGGCCACTACCCAGACCAGTTTCAACTTTTATTGAAGTCTCGTCAGTGGGAGCCAGACCCAGAGGTGGTGATACCAAGGTGGAAGCAATGGAGAAGTCATATTTACCTATACGTTACGTAAATACATAAATCACAGGTCACATATTTAGTAAGGCTGCCTCTTTGACAATTCTTGTTTTAGAGATTGTTCAGAAGAACAAATCTATAAACCCATCAATCAAATTCATAACTTGCTACCTTCTCCAAAAGAAACTCTCACCACTTATTCTACCTGGCATGTACTAAGTATCATATTCATGCAACTCCTCTTACTATGGACAAACAGGAAGATGTGTAAATAAACTTATCTCTGAACATCAAGACCACATCCAGCTTATCAAACTTCACAAATCTGCCTAGCATGACATGAAAACACTAGCCATAGGATACAATGGGGGCTGGCGTGGTTGACTGAGTATTTAGCATACCCAACCAACTCCCCAACCAACAGGTCACCGGCTTGAATCCCATTGCAGGCATGGATATTTGCAATTGTCTTACCTTCTGTACTTACTGCTATAAGTTTTGATATGGTACTGTCCTTGCACCATTAAAACCATAAATCATCATCATCATCCAATGGGAAATACCAAGCTGCTGCATAGATCCATATATATAAACATGAACATTTATACAAAGAAAGTGCTGAAGCCCTACTTCATCGACCTATCCTCAATTGTATTAATAAATTTGTAATCTCTTATATTTTAACTAATTTTAATATTTTCAGCCCAATAGTTTTTATCAATGAACATGCAACTGTATACATAGAGGGATTCCAATTTAATGAATATCCTCTGTTTATTCAATTTCTTATTGTTATTCGCTGTTTGTACTGATGATATCTTACAATATTACACACACAGTAGACACCACTTATTATGATCACTTTGGGACAGTCTCTTTTCAATAACAATAACCAGCTGATAACATTAAGCAAAGGATATAAAAAATTGCATAATTTATTTCAATTTATTGTTACGAACATTATTTAATTTATTGTTATAAACAACTTTAATAAGCAACATAACATTTATTTTAAAAGCTTATTTAGTGTTGTCTGTCATATCTTTGAATATAGTATTTCATGAATAAATTGCTCATACTCAATGCCTTTTGCACTGAGTATTCGAAGTTTGTCGCTCTATGTTGGACACAGCAATGAAGTATTCGCAGAGCTTCTTGCATCTGGACATTGGTTGGAAGAAACTCTAAAATTTGTTCTTCTATGCTTGTATTAGGTTCACTTTCTTCTATTAATTTAAAGTTCTCATTGAAAGCAGCTTGACATATTTCCGACACTGTCAGCGTTGTTATCAATATCCAACCAATTTTCATCTTCTTTTGACATACCATCTGGGGGTTTTATCAAAAATTTCATTTGTAAGGTATTCAAAATTCTTTGGAAGGAGTTTCAGAGTTTGTCTTAAAAAATTCACCTTGTTAGAAAGTTTTCAATAGTCTTCTCTGAGACTTGCTTCCATGACATTGCTACCAAATACAATGCATCAGATTGGTTTTTTATATAATCAAGTTCAGCTATAATTCTCACACAAACTTCCATGAGATAATAAGCTTTAAAAGCTCGTAATGATGCCTTGGTCGCATGGTTGAATTAACGATGTGGTGTTCTAAGGCAAGAAAATTACTTTAATGTTCTTTAACGATAAATTGTGTGTTGCGTGTACAGTGAAACTGTCTACTAACAAGAATTTTCCACTTTAAATGAAGATCCTACTTAACCAATTGTTGAAAATTGTCATTAGTCTTCCAAACATTCATTAGAGCAGTGGTCAACAGGCAAACTTTTGACACCTTTAAAATACCGAGTATTTTTACTTTTTCCAATCACTAGGAGCTCTCATTTCTCACCTTTCATATTAGCACAACAAAAAATGTCACTTGCTCTTTTGAAGATTTAAATCCTTTAGTACTTTCATTTTTAAACAAATAAATATGCTCAGGAGAATATTCAACAATAATTTTTGGCCACTTGCTCAATTCACGCATCAGCTGATAAAAAATCGGCACTTTTTTCTTCACAATATTCTCTTGCTTTTTCCACCTGTTAAACCATCCATCAGTTGCAGTAAAATTTTCTTTGCCCAATATTTTTGCAAGTTCTTCTACTTTTTGAAGCATCAAAGGCCCATTATTCGAAGCATTCTTTTTATAAACATTACTAAACCAAATTCTTAATGCTGATTCAACTTGAGTATCCTTACCAGAGCAAGCTCTCTACCAATCCATGTTCTCATTAGTAAGAGCTGAAGTTTCAATGTTTGATCTGTTTAAGATCTTACATAAGAGTGGTTGTGATTTTTAAATTACAGCGACACTATGCCGACTCATTTTGGACAACTTATTATAGCACTCCAAAATTCTTTGCTTTTCTTGAAAAGATAAATCTTTACGTTTTTTACTTGCTATTGCCATAATGCTAAGGGCTGTTTTAATGAGCCTTAGTCAAATTCACTTACTGAAAGGAGTACGAAAACAAACTCAAAAAATCACAGTTAGACTGAATTTATACTCCCCCCCTGCATTTGCCTAGCAGATATAAGATTTATGGAAGAATAAGATTGAAGGAAGATTAACAAAAAAATTTGACAAACATTTTAACAAATGTTTGTCAAATTTTTTCTCCTGATTAACCCTTATTTCTTAGAATTCTGAGATGCAAAAGGCTAAACATTCAAGGATTTTAATAACAATAACTGGAACTTTGATTATAATAGACGGATTACTTTAAATTCATTTTAAATGGTGTCTTTTGGGACCAACTCATTTTGATAACAATAGCCATAACAATTAATTGATAATATTATCTGTGATCACAATAAGTGGATTCTACTGTATATATAAGATGAAATATTTATATAATAAATTTATTTTTTACTGTGGTATATGTGTGATTCTATAGTTATGGATACTCCACAGGTCTCATTATTATTAACAAACGCATAGCTAAAGTATAAAAACCACTAAATATTTGTGTTGCCTTTCGACCAATTAGAAAAATCTCTACATTCCTCACGTCTCCAAAGGTCAAGCTCCCACATCTCAGCTATCCAGCTGTCTACCAGATTCCTTGCTCTTGTGGGTTATCATATTTCAGACAAACAGGAAGATCAGTCTCTATTCAGCTAGAAGAACACCAGTCTTATATTCAATACCTTGAACCTGAACAGTCTGGACTTGCAGAGCATGCCATCAACACTAGACATTCACAAAATTCAGTTCCTCATGGAACGGCTTTACAAAGAAACATGTGAAACGTTACTTCACTCCCCATTAACCTAAACAGATCCGATAGTCTATGTCTTTCCCCCTTATGGAAGATAGGAAAGATTTGCTGATTTATAGAATACTAACTTTTGTAATTGTACACACACACACACACACACACATATATATATATATATATATATATATAGAGAGAGAGAGAGAGAGAGAGAGATTTTATTTCATTTAAATTTTATTTTTTTTTGTTGTTGTTTAAATAAATTTAGGAAATTTAACCTTAGCTGCTGAGGTAGTGCTTTGTGAATTTATCAGTTATTGTTTAATTAGCCTTTGTGCTTGTACTGATGATGCCCGTGATACTCAGGCAAAAATTCTACTAATAAAAAATATTTCACGCAAGTTAATTCTGTTATTATAATAGTAAGTAATATGTCTACTCACCGTATTTCCTTACTGAAACTAGGAAATTACGCAGGAACAATGAAAAAATCAACGGCATCCCAATGTAGTCGAAGAATTTATAGTAAAAGTAAAACATTTCAGCTATTTAAGGCACAAATTTTAGTAGCAATGGTAAATTAAGTATGAACGATATCAGAATTAGCAAAGTTGGTATGACAGGAAGTCAACTGAATAAATATATATAGAACTTTATATAGAATAAAAGCAATGCTAGACAACCCATTAAGCAAAATAAGCATGTGCTTAGGGCTCCAAGAAAAAGGAGAGAATCATCACAGATTTTTTTCCCTAACTATCATGCCTTTAACTCTCAACTCTTTCACTGCTGCACTCAACTTAAGGACAATTACAAAAAATCTGACTAATCTGCATGTTCAACTTTAATTTGAACTGTTAAAAAAAAATTTCTTTGGTATGGTGAGTGACTAAAGTTTAAGTGTCAGACACAGACATAGAATTCAGATATCAGATGTTATTTTACCTTATAATCTTTGAGAGAGAAATTAAAAATAGTTTAACAAATTTTTGTATCTGCATATTTTCCCTTATAACTATTTTTATTAAGAAATGAATAAAAGAGTATTGAAAATATGCATTTTTTTCTGATGTCCTAGTTATAAGTAAATAATTTGCTAAGTTTCCACATAGACAAATCAACTTCTTTTATAAAGAACACGACACTTCATAGAAACCACCCAAGACATCAAAATAGAACCTACTGATCTCATGTTGGAGGTTTAATGGAATATTATCAGCACTAAGAAAGAATTAAAAACAATTTAATACTTCCAATATTTCGTCGTCACAGAGACATCTTCAGGGATTACAAAAAAATTTTTTGTAACAACACACACACACAAATATAAAACAATCTAGGTGGTGTGCCCTCTATGGGCATTTGCAGGTGGCCAAGGATGTAAAGAGGGATCTCTCATAATTAATGTTTCCCAAATTTTGAGAAGTTTAATGCAACCGTATTTGTTTAAATTCGGTTGATTTCCGAGTGCAGATGCAGATTCAAAGAATAATCTTTCTTTTTTTTGAATTTACTATGGTGGAGCACGGAGGTTTTTTTCCAGGAGATCCTGTGGGTTGTATCCAAAACATGGTCTGCAAGGCCAGATTGACCATAATCGTGATGGCAGATGTATGACTTGTGTTCTTCTAACCAGATTGTTGCTGATCTGCCTGTCTGTCCGAAGTAAGCCAGTTTACAGGCACAAGGTACTCTATATACTCCAGGCACTGAGAAAGAGGAGGGAGCTGGTCTTTGGTGGAACAGATAAGGGTAGCAAGTTTACGATGGGGCTTAAAAGCTGTATGGAGGTTGTATTTTTTTAATGATCTGGCTATTTTTTCTGATGTAAGGATGGTGATGGCATTTCTGAAGAGATGGTTGGGGAAATGGGGAAGGACTTGATTATTTTATTAATTCTGTAGTCACTGTAGCCATTGGAAAGGAGGGTGTTACATATATGTTTGAGTTCAGTTGAAAGGTCAGTTTCACTGGAACAAAGATTGTGGGCTCCATTGGTAAGAGTTTTAATAATGCCATATTGCTGAGAGAGGTGATGGTGGGAGAGTTTGTGAATGTATCTGCTTGTATGAGTAGGTTTTCTATATACAGAGAAAGAAAGGTTACTATTACCAAATGTTTAACAGATAATAAAAAAGATGAGATAGATGCAATGAGTGAGATCGCACGACTGAGTGGAGCGATGCATAGGACAAAGCAGCAGATGGAGCATATGCACAAACGTCTACCGAGTGTACCAGCCAATAAAAAAAAGTATGATAGGAAAAATAAGAGTATGATTGTGAACGTAAACAAAATGAAGGAGCGAATGCTGTATGGAGATTTGTAAGTAGTGGGGGTGACAGTAGAGAATTTGACAAAATCGTACCAACATGGTGCGACCATTAAGGACATAAGTGAGTCTATTAGGGAGCAAAGGAAAAAGGTGAAAGATATGATAGTGATGGCAGGTACGAATGATTTGAAAGGAGATAAAATGGAAATGATAGAGGCCCTCAAGGAATGGTTTGAGGTAGCAAAAGAGAGGGGTGAGAGAGTTAGGATGATTAGTCTTTTGTCGTGGTATGACAGGGAAGAGTTTAGAAGGAGGGCCATAATTTCAAATGACTTTATGCTTGGGTTGTGCAGGATGAGTGGTGTGGAGTATGTGGACGTGTGGAGTGAGTTCGATTGGTGAAAGGATCTATATAAGATGGATGGTTTGCATTTGAATGGATTCGGTGTAAGGAGACTTGAAAGAGTGTTGCTGAATGAAGTGGATGTGCAGAATCAGGGAAACTAGATTTATTGAGGGGGGGGAGAATTAGATATGCAGGCCTTAGGGAGCAGTTGAGTGTATCAATGAGTATAATATGCCCAAGCGAATAAGAAGGACAACAAATCAGAATGGGATAGTTAGTATAAGGCATCAAGGTAGGGATGGGACTAATGGGGGTCTGCAATTCATGTATACTAATGCTGGAAGTATTAGGAACAAGAAGGAAGATTTTTGGCCTTGGTTGGCACTTCTAGACCACAAGTTATTGGCATTAGTGAAACATGGCTGACTGAAGATGATATAGCTAGTAGGATTGAATGTGAGGGGTATAGTGTGTTCAGGAATGACAGGGAGAATAAAATGGGGGCAAAAGTATTATTGATGATAGCTGATGAACTGCAGCCAAGCAGAATAGAAGTTGAATTGCAGGATAGAGAAAAGAGCACATTTGAGACCATTTGGTGTGAGACTGAGGCTAGCAGAACAAAATATACAATTGGGTGCTACTATAGACCAGGTGATGGAAAAGATGGTGGAGATAGTATGCATAAGCAAATAGAAGAAATGAGTGGAAGGAGGGAAATTATTATGGGAGATTTCAACTATGGTACCATTGATTGGAAGGAGGAGAGGACACATGGGAGGAAGGAATTGGATTTTATGTGGTTATTAAGGGATAACTACCTGCGACAGCATGTAATGGAAAATACTAGGGGTCAGAAAATGCTTGACCTAGTAATTGCATCCGAGGATTTGACTGAAACGAATATGACCACATTGCCATCAATTGGTGAGAGTGATCATAGGGTCTTGGGAGGTGGCTAAAGGTTTGGAATTTACAATTAAGACAGGGTACATGTGGAATTATTGGGCTGGTAAGTATGACAAGCTTAGGAGTTTGATTGGTTCAGTGCCATGGCATGTAAAACTGCAAGGGCTGGATGTTGATAGTGCATGGGAGGCGGTTAAGAAGTGTGAGCAGGAGGCAATGGCTGACTATATACCTAGAGTCCGAATAATGAATCAAGTAGGGGTTAAATGGAATGAACAACGCAGCTCAAGATGATAAGCTTGAGCTGCAAAAAAAGAAAACTGTGGAGGGAATTTAAGGAGAAAGGTGACCTGCAGGCACATGAACTGGGTATAAAGCTCAGTCCAGAAGGGTAACAAGTGTGGTAAGAAAAGCAAACACGGATTATGAAAAAACATTAGCCACGCAGGCTAAAGAGAATCTCAAACAGTTTTTTCGATATGTTGCAAGTAAAAGAAAAAATGTATACGGCAGATTGATTTTAAAGAATGCCGATGGTAGGGAGGTAACCAAATCAGTTGATATAGTAGAATTACTGAGTGAGCACTTTGCAAGCGTATATCATCCTGGTGGTGACATTGCAGAAATGGAAGAACCAACAGCTTATAAGGGAATTGTGGTGAATGAAGTGGAGGTGAATAGACTATTACAAAACCTCAATGTCAATTTTCATCTGCGGGATTGGATGGTATGCCAGCTCGTGTGGTACGAGAAGCGGCTAAAGAATTGTCAGTGCCTTTTGACCATTTTGTTTAATTTGAGTCTCGGGTCTGGGTTAGTCCCAAGGGGGGGGGGGGAAGGAAAATAGTTCCACTGCATTAAGGAGGTTCCAAGACTGCTGTTGAAAATTACCGAACGATCAGCATATCAGGAATTGTTGTCAAGGTCTTAAAAGAAAATAGTCAAGAGGAAAATACAAGATTGGATAGATGAAAATGGGATACTGTATGGGGGACAGCATGGTTTTGTGAAGGGTAGTTCATGCCTCAGTAACTTGGTCACATTCTATAACACAGAGACGGCTGAATTGGATAAGGGTAATGGGTTTACAGTTATTCTACTGGACCTTGCTAAAGCCTTTGATAGGAGAGCACATGGAATTCTAATCAGTAAATTGCAGCATATGAGAATGGATATGGGGTTGGTGAGATGGATAGGTGGGTGGTTGATGGAGAGATATCAGAGAGCGGTTTATTCAGGAGTAGAGTCCAAAAGACAGTCTGTAACTAGTGGTGTGCCGCAGGGTTCTGTTCTTGGACCACTACTGTTTAATTTGTTCATTAACGATATAGGAAAGGATCTGAGAGGAACTGTGCATCTGTTTGCAGATGAAACAAAGTTAGGTAGGGCAATAGTGAATGCTCACAATGTCAAAATTTTGCAGGATGATTTGGATAGTTTGGAGGACTAGGCTAAGGAGAATGGATGTCAATTTAATGTGGAAAAATGTAAGGTTTTGCATTTTGGGGTGAAAAGATTAGCAGCAGTATATCACAATGGTGGAACTATACTCCAGGAGATTGACAAGGCCAGGGATTTGGGAGTGTAGGTGGATAGGGAGTTGAAGTTTAGGAGGCACATCGCAAAAGTGGCAAAATCAGCTCATCAACTCACTTGGTTGCTGAAAAACACTTTAACGAGCAGAGACAAACAGGTTATTGTTCCTCTATATCGAGCATTGATAAGACCTCATCTAGACTAATGTGCCCAGATATGGGCGGCAGGGTTTCTTCTCGATGGGGAGGAGGAGGAGGTTGAGAGGATCCAGAGACGAGCGACCAAGATAATAGCAGGACTATAGAATGAACCTTATGAGAACAGATTGAAGATTTGTGTGCTGTAGAAATTGGTTGATAGGCAGAAAATGGGCAATATGATTGAGACATTCAAATTACTGAAGGGTTTCTATAAGATTAATTCAGAAGATATTTTTGAGAATAGGACTGGTGGTGGGAGGACTGGGGGCCATACATGGAAGCTGGGCAAGAGTGTTAGAGTTAGGTTTTTTACTTGGAGAGTGGTGAATGAGTGAAATAAGCTGCCAGAGTCTGTTATGGGTGCCATGACTGTGAATGAGTTCAAGGTGAAGTACGATAGATACTGTGTGAATGTTGAATAGTTGTTCTTAACATGATGTTGGGCCTCCCTCGATGAGTCTAAGGACTCCTTGGAGCTGCCTGTAATAATAATAATAATAATAATAATTAGGAAGGCGTGTTACTAAGGTGTCTAGGAAGGGTAATCAATTGTTATTTTCCTTTTCCATCGTAAACTGGATTCTTGGATGTAGACTATTGAGGAAGGAATCTAATGTGCCTGGGCCATGAGGCCAAATAGAGAACACATCATCTACATATCTTAGCCAGAAAGAAGGTTTTAGAGAGGAAGATTCTATGGCTTGTTTTTCAAAATTTTCCATGTAAAAATTGGCAAGAGGGGATGAGAGGGTGTGTGTGTGGGGGGGGGGGGGGGGAACCCATGGCAGTTCCCTCTATCTGTTTGTAGATTTTGTTCTTCCAAGAAAAATAACCAGAGTAGAAGGCAATGGAAAAGAGCTCTAAGATATTAGAAGGAAAAACGTTTTTTAAGAGTGTTAAGGTGTCAAACAGGGGAATATTGGTAAACAATGAGATGAGGTCGAAGCTAACCAATATGTCTGTATTATTTAAAGTAAGAATTTCAATTAAGTTTTTAAAGTGGGTAGAGTTATTTACATGAGATGTGGTAAGACCAGTGAGGAAGGGGGGGTCAAAGAGTTAGCGAGCTGCTTTGACAATTTGTAGCAAGGAGCATTGGAAGCATCTCTACTATAGGTCTTAGGGGAGAATTAGGTTTGCGGATTTTCAGTAAACTGTATATGGGGGGGGGGGGGGGGGGAACGAGAACCGAATGGTTTGAGTTTTTTTTTGTAATCAGGAGGCCAAGAGGACATATTTTTAAGTAGGTTTTTTAATTTTTTAACTTCAGTTTTTGTGGGATCATGTTCAAGTAGTATGTAGGTAGCGCGATCATGGAGAATAATATTCTATCATAAATTTAGTTTAATCCTTTATCCAAGTGTGAGCAAACAAAGCTAGCACCTGAAAATATCTTCAGGACTGGGGTAAAGTAGTACAACATGGGCAAATCGCAGCAAAGGTGGAGCAAGCCAACATTACTCTTATCTCAGTATCTCACATAATGCAAAACACATCTCCTTACGGATATGTATAATGTTATGCATTAAGGGAAGGGCCACTACCCAGACTAGTTTCGACCTTTACTGAGGTCTCTTCAGTGGGAGCCAGGCCCAGAGGTGGAGATACCAGGCAGAAGCAATGGCAGGTCATCTTTACCTATAGGAGTTGCCAAACGGTGTGCCTCCTTTTTATTAAAATTACTCTGGATTTAGAGAAAGATGTTGAAAGTTTATTTTTCACTTGGTTAGACTATAATAAATTTAGTTTAATCCTTTATCCAAGTGTAAGCAAACAAAGTTTGCGTCTGAAAATATCTTCAGGACTGGGGTAAGGTAGTACAACACTGGGCAACTCGCAGAAAAGGTGGAGCAAGCCAACATCCCTTAAAGTGGCCCTTCCCTTAATGCATAACATTATACATATCCGTAAGGAGATGTGTTTTGCATTATGGGAGATACTGAGATAGGAGTGATATTGGCTTGCTCCACCTTTGCTGCAAGTTGCCCGGTGTTGTACTACCTTACTCCAGTCCTGAAGATATTTTCAGGTGCAAACTTTGTTTGCTCACACTTGGATAAAGGATTAAACTAAATTTATTATAATCTAACCAAGTGAAAAATAAACTTTCAACATCTTTCTCTAAATCCAGAGTGATTTTAATAAAAAGGTGGCACACCGTTTGGCAACTCCTATAGGTAAAGATGACCTGCCATTGCTTCTGCCTGGTATCTCCACCTCTGGGCCTGGCTTCCACTGAAGAGACCACAATAAAGGTCGAAACTGGTGCAGGTGAGACTTGGGTTCTGAGAGGCTCAGCTTCGGAACAGGTTTTTGCCTGTCTCTGAGTGGGGCCACCGCTGAGATTATGGCTCTGCTTGGTGGTGGGGTGAGCCTGCCACTGGGTAGAGCCAATGCTGAGAAGTTCTCGGTGACGGGGTGAGCCTGTCATTGAGTGGAACAACACGGAGTTCGGCGATCTCTCGAGATAGTCTTATTTTTAGAGCCCGTTTTACTTATTCATAAGGTCGAAACTAGTCTGGATAGTGGTCCTTCCCTTAATGCATAACATTATGCATATCCATAAGAGATGTGTTTTGCATTATGGGAGATACTGAGATAGGAGTGATGTTGGCTTGCTCCACATTTGCTGTGAGTTGCCCGGTGTTGTACTACCTTACCCCAGTCCTGAAGATATTTTCAGGCGCACACTTTTTTGCTCACACTTGGATAAAGGATTAAACTAAATTTATTATAGTCTAACCAAGTGAAAAATAAACTTTCAACGAGAATAATATTCATTTTCCGATTATATTCTGAGGCGTTAAGAATGACTGTGCCATTACCCTTATCAGCTCTAGTGATGACAATACTTTTTTCTTTCCGTAATTTTCTGAGAACAGAGAGTTGTCTGGAAGATAAATTAATTTTTGGAAGTGAAGACTGCGAAAGGATGTTAGCTACATCAAGTCTGATGTCATCGGATGTTTCTGGAGCTAAGTGACAAATTCCGCATTCAATGTTGTACATAATATCCAATACCGGAACTTCTTTAGGTGCGACGGCAAAATTATGTCCGAGGCTTAGGTCAGTAATGGCATCCTTGCTGAGTCTTTTGGACGATAGGTTGACTACTGTATGAAGCGGTTGAACTTGAGGTAGTGGTTTAGTTTAATGTTTAATACACAAGTTATTAAACTTTTTGATCTGCTTATTTTTAATTTTTTGGAATTCTTTCTGAGAGGAAGCTTCTGATATGCCAAAGAGAATGGATCAAAGTTCAGGATTGAGTATAGCAGAGAGCTCTGACTGTAACGAGCCAATGGCGGCGTTCGTCGTAGCAAGGCTGGCGCGAGTTGTGGTAATCTGCTCTTGTAATAGTGCCAGACTAGCACGTTTGTATATCCGGAGGGCGTTATTTGACTTAAATTTGGTTTTAAGTCTAACACAGTTAGGAATAACTCTCGAGTCCCGACATCTTTTTAAAAAGGCCAGCCGATACAACCCATAGGATCTCCTGGAAAAAAACCTCCATGCTCCACCATAGTAAATTCAAAAAAGAAAGATTATTCTTTGAATCTGCATCTGCACTCAGGAATCAACCGAATTTAAACAAATACGGTTGTATTAAACTTCCCAAAATTTGGGAAACATTAATTATCAGAGATCCCTCTTTACGTTCCTAGGCCACCTGCAAATGCCCATAGAGGGCGCACCACCTAGATAGGACTTTAGTTTCACTCACTACTGTTTTATATTTGTGTGTGTGTGTTGTTACAAAAAGTTTTTTTGTAATCCCTGAAGATGTCTCTGTGACGGAGATGAAATATTGGAAGTATTAAAATTGTTCTTAATCCTTTCTCAGTGCTGATAATATTCCATTAAACTTCCAACATGAATTCTTCACAGCACTTAAGCCTCAACACACGAACCTACTGATCTGCTTGCAAGCCGTGACATTGTTAATCTGTTCACCAACATAAGAACAGAAACCCTGCACTTACTACAAGACCTATTTCCACTGGGCACAGATCTCTTCAAACATCGCACAAATAGCACTTTCTTCAAATTCCAAGAATATTTTGAACAGAAAGATGGATCAGCAATGGGCTCTTCCCTTTCTCCCTTGTTAGCAAATCTTTTTATGGGGTGGTTTGAAGAAAAAATCATTCGGTACTAAGGAACTGCGGAGATATGTCGATGATGCATTCGTTTTGATTTTAGGCCCATTTTGACCCAGTTAGAAGAATTTCAAGTACCTTAATAATATCCATCCTCTGATTAAATTTACTGTTGAAGGTCTTTACCATTTTTAGATACACTTGTAGAAGTATCCCGTGGAACACTATTTCTCACTGTAGAGGAAATCAACAAAAACACCAAACAATATTTGCTCACCACATCCTATCACCATTCAGTGCAAAAAAAGCATTATTAGTTTCCTACATGACAGGGATTACAAAATCTCCACTAATATAGATAAGAGAACTCAACAGCTTGACTATCTAAGCATCATCCTACCAGAGGACAGTACAAATGAATATTAGTCAACAAAATGTACATCAACCGTCTAGACAATCAGATGAAAATGAAAAACAAGACTTCAGTGGAACAGCGATTCTCCCTGACTGGTACAAAGTCATAGACAAAATAAGTTAGCTTTCTACACATACTGTCCACTGAATTAGAAATAACTTAAAGAAATAAGTGGTTTCCATATAGGCATGTGACTACCAACACAGATCCTCTCAATTTCCTCAGCATAGTCCGATGAGATATAAGTCAAGAACAGCCTTCATAAATACTTCGTGTACATAGGAGGTTCTGTTTGTCGGTACAAGCCTTCTCAGACAATGGTGATCTCATTCCTGGAAGATCGTCTTAGAATCACAGTTACTCCTGTTAGACAAGCTATGTGGGTTGTTTTTCCACTGATTAAATTAAACACCTGGGATATCTCACCTTTTGAGAAACCAGTTCCACTCGCCAGATGGGCACTCACAATAAGCCCTTTATAGAACTCCAAAAGATCTTTTGCTTCCCCATTGTGATTATCACTATCGATGATTACTGACCAGCATTCTTAAATAGTTGCCTAGAACACTTGGCCAAGTATTTTGCATATATGCTGTGAAGTGATATTTACATATATCTGCATAAAGGTTTCCATTTCAGTGGCCAGTATGTGTATCTCCTTAACAAGATATCTAACTTCATGTATTATGACAACAAATCAAAAATGCTCCACATAGATTATAATTTTTTCTCAGGGGGCATTCCAGGAATCAACTGAAATGATCAAATATCCTCAACACTACAACTTAAAACAAGGGATAATTCTACATCAAATCTGGTCTTCTCTAATTTAACATGACAAACATGCCGCTGTCAGTAGTTTGCAGCAGATCACAAAACAGCAAACACCATAACAAAGCATATGTGCTATTTCATTGTTATTCCTGTTTTTAAATATTTCATTATGTTAATTACCTTTTTAACTTTATTCAAGCATTTCAAGACATGAAACAAATTTTTACAAAACTAATAGAGTGATCAATAAAAATTAATCTATCCATCTGTTTCTTTCATGCAGAAGAATACTGGTAAAAAACATTTCTAAGAATGCAACACTGCTCTAACATACTGGTAAGAGTTTTGCATAGCTTTCTCTTGGCAACTTACATGACTCTTCCAAATCTAAAAAATGTAAATGTAAATCCTGATTATATTCCCATTATTTCTCAACTGTTAGTCTTAAAAAAAAAAAAAAAAACAATCTAGTAGAGACATCCTCATCTGAAATTGATGAAGCTTTTTGGAATATCAAACAATTGAATAAGTTATCTAGAGTGCCTAATAAGCAGCTTCCTATATAATTTCCATGTTTTATTTCCAATTACCTTAAAGTATAATTATTAGAAAACACTCCCTCTAGAAACCCATTCACACTCATTCGCCACTCTTCCTTTTAACAACTTGGTTAATATGTGGAAAAGAGAGGGATATGAACCATCTTTTACAACCCACAAACTACCATTCATAGAAAACATTCCACAAACCACTCAATCTTTGTCACTTTGCCTCTGGACCCTCTCCATTACTTCCTCATCCCCAAAAATCCTGGAATGCCCATTCAGCATTCCTTTTTATAAGGTTTTAAAAACCTTATAAAAAGGAATGCTGACTTCTTATCCCTGTTTGTTAGTATTCATTAACCAAGTAATATTATGAGCTACTTTAGCAATAGGCCATCTGAACTTACTCCTACCATCCACAAATCCCTAGCTTCAGTGTCCTGGAATACAGTTCCATCATTCCAATACATAGCTTGTAAATCTTTTCATCCCAAAATGCATAAATTTACACCTTTTCCACATGAAACTGGAACCCATGAATTTTTGCCCATACTATCAACTTATTTAAATCATTGTACAAACTCTACATCCAATTTTGCATCAGCAAATAATATTTACTGAATATACTGAATATTTATTATTATTACATGACACCTCCAGAAAGTCCAAGGACTCATTGTGGGAGGGCACTCTATTTGCTAAATGCATCTCACCCTCTCCGCTACTACTTAATTCTCCTACTACAGAACTACCACCATCAATGCCATCTACCACCCATCATCACCAACAGCATTTTTTTTTGTCTGTAAATGGCGTGTTCTGAAGGCTGATTTGTCTGTACCCGGGATGAAAAACCCAAGTTTCCAAGAGAAAAAACTAGCTACTTCCATATGAGATTGGCTAACTCACCTTCTACTGAAAAAAATCCATATAAGGATTCCCCTCGTCACAATGAGAATAGAGCCCAGGTCTTTTCCAATCAAAGGGTGCAATGTTCTGATATTCTTCCAATTGTGCTACGGAGGCATCACATTTTGCTTTAGATCATTTATTCACCAATTAAACAATAGTGGTACAAGGAGTTTTGCTACACATTGCTGGTCACCTGTCACCTGCTTTCTTCTGGATTCTGCTCCTTTCCATCACTCTGGTAGCTATTTAACCACCTACTTATCAGTATCATATTTCATATCCACTTCTATTTTATCTAATTATTAAGTTACATGTGGTATCCTGTCTGATGCTTTCAGAAAAATCAGCAGTATATCATTGCATAGTGATGACATTTATCCAACTCAGCTATCATCCTATAATATCATTCTTATTCACCCATTTCCGAATTCTGCCACTGCCAAACTTTTTTTTGTTGATGTAGAGTTTCTCAATAGCAGAATTTTTATTTATTTATTTATTTTTCTTTTCCCACCACTTCCAAGGTAACAATTTGTCTATAATTTTCTACAAAAGTCTTGGAGTTCCTTTATTCAACAGAAATGTTTTGCTCTATATCATATATTTGGCTGCATGTCACAGCCAAATCAGAGGCAATGCCAATTTTGCTACGCATTCTAATAATACTTGATGATATTCCATCTAATCAAAT
Source organism: Typopeltis vanoorti (assembly GCF_054136105.1). Classification (NCBI taxonomy): domain Eukaryota; kingdom Metazoa; phylum Arthropoda; class Arachnida; order Uropygi; family Thelyphonidae; genus Typopeltis; species Typopeltis vanoorti. The sequence goes on along the minus strand of NC_143558.1, from coordinate 74,511,663 downwards.
GGCCATAGCTGCATTCAGATTCTGCAATATCCTGCAAAGTAGTCATTCAGGAACTTAACTTTTGTTTGCTTCTGTCACCTCACTACCATCGGCACTTAAATTTATCTTTCCATAGTTCTTCCTTTTATTTGCACACAGCAAATAAACTCTTTGGAATGTCCTTTCACATGATTTTGCCTTTCTTACCATACTGGTCATCTTCCTTGTTTGAGCCTTTTACTCTCATGAACTTGCTGATCACTTCTCTTCTCTGAAATCTCAGACCAGATTGCTTCAAATGAACTGTCATCAACATGCCTGTGTTCCTAATACTTTTCTTAGGCTATTCTCCCCCCCCCCCACACACACACACCTATATCCTATTTTCTTTATCCTTCCTGAAAATACTATACCCTTCACATTCTATTTCTACAACTACATTATGTCCAGCCAGCCAAGTCTCACTAATGCTTATAACTTTTGGCAAGGTTGCACCTATCAAAGCCAAAAACTACTCCCGCTTATTCCTGATATTTTTGGAATTAGTATACAAAAAGTGTAGCATCCCCTTAGATCCCCCTGCTACAACTACTTTTACACCTTGACTGACCAACCTATTTGATTTTGCCACTTGATAAAGCATATGATTGCCCTTGATGGAGATCTGAACATTAGAGCAGCAAATGAATACCAGACAGAAATGTGTTGGAAAAATGTGGAGATCACAAGAGTATTAGATAATAATAAATTTAAGTACCTGCTGGATTTCTGTTCAGAACATAGCCTATTCATCACCAACACCATGTTCCAACATAAAGATGTCCACAAATTTGCATGGAGCGAAGACAAGAAATAAGGTTCAGGACAAGAGTATACAGAGGATCTGAAATAGAAATGATCACCATTTAGTTTTGAGTAGTATCATGGTGAAGAAACTGATCATATTGAAAAGTATATGTAAGAAAGTTTAATAAAATAAATAAAACTACCAGCTTTCAGATGAACTGAAGACTCAACATACAAATATTATTTGAGGAAAAGTGAGTTTGAAAACAAATCAAAATTTGAATTCAATGGCAGACTGACTGAAACTGTTAATCAGCCAGAAGGCTGATGAAATCTGCAAATAGAGAAAAATCAGAACTCAAGGGAGGGAAAGAAAAAAAAAGAGGCATATAAAAAAAAATTTCTATCAAGTAAATCAGCATGTGACTAAAGAATATAGAGAAAAATAACCAGTGCATAAAAATTTTTATGCACTGGTTAGCTAAACATTGGGAAAGCAGCAAAATGTTCTGGAAGCTACTGAAAAGCTTAAAAATGGAGAAAAGTAGTGCAAAAGAAATCAGAAATAAGGGTGACATGAAAATAAACTTAAGATAGACATCCTAGTGTGTGCAGTAATTACTTTAAAAGACAGATTATCGTTAAATGAGACAAGTCACAAAGGGAATAAAAGAATATTCAAGAAATAATGTAATCAAGACTGAAATAGAAAATCCATAAAAAAATCTCAAATGTGAAAAGGCAACTAGAGTAATGATATGCTCAAGAAACCCAAAAATGCTCAAATATGGAAGTATAAAACATATATAGAGGCCAAATATAAATTTCTCAGGATCAGATTTGAGACTAAGAAAATTGAGAAATCATGAGAATACAACAAGGATCTGCATTTGAGTTTGGTAAATCTGGAATAGGCATATGACTAAATTTCAAAAGAAAAGCTGTTTAAAACGCTACAACTATATTATGTAAATAAGACACCATATTGAGCAATACAGTCTATATCTGAATTGGAAGTCAGCAGTTAGAATGTATAGGAAGATTTTTTTTATGTTAAATCAAGGATAAGACAACATATATTATCTCTGCAGTTATTCATAATTTATATCATTCTTAATCACATAATGAAGGAATCAATCACGTATTAAATCTGATATCAGAATTGGAGAAGTTAACCCCAGTTCTTTACTTTATGTAAATGTTATATAGGTAGTTCTCACTTTATGAATTTTTGGGATCAGAATTTTTTATTTTAAATTGTGCGTGGCGAAGGCGATTAGGTATGGGGAATTACTGCATAATTCTCCGTAATGATCAGTTAGAACAAATCCGAGTCACTCACGAGCCGTGGTGACGCGAGTTTGTTATTCATAGTTTTCTTCAATTACACGTGATTTTTTATTTTGTTTTCTTTTTAATTATAACCCTTTCACTTTTCCAAACAATGTCAAAAAGAAGCAACAAAACCAGAAAATGAGCAAAAGAAACAAAGAATACCAATTTCATTAGAGAAAAAAACAAAACAAAAATATTACCAGTCATCAATCGAGTAGCACTGTTAAAACTCTTTATGCCAGACGCAGAGCACTTGGCATAAAGTTTCCAAAAAAACTATGAAAGGAATATGGCATAAATTTTGTCCTCAGTTTAATGATAATTTCTAAGGCTTTGAAGACCCAACAAAGATTGTGAATTCTGAAACCCAAACGATCTTAGATATGGCTAACCAGTTGCAAATGAAAATTTCGGAAGGGATGTTTATGAGCTGCTTCAATCTCACACTATAGAACTCTCACCCAATGATCTCCTTGAATTAGAGGAACAAGAAAGAAACGAAGAAGAAAAGGACAAAGAAGATAACTAATATGAAGCTCCAACTCAGTTATTCACCTTAAAAGGCCTAGAAAAAGCATTTAAACTTCTCGAAAAAAAGCTCATGCAATCTTTGGATTATGATTCAGACTCTGAACGAGTTAGTAAATTTTCCCACGAAATGAATAATGCTTGCTATCGAGCTATTTTAAATGAAAATAAGCAAAAGTCAATGAAGCAGATGACACTGGAGACCTTATTTGAAAAAAAAAAAAGTATGCACCGAAGCTTCCTGATCTACAAGGGTAGTCTGAAAAGTTCTCGACCTAACAATGAAAAAACGAATTTCAAAATAATTTTTATTTTTCAACATAATTTCCCTTAAGACTAATAACATTTATTCCAGCGATGCTTGAGCGACATTATCCCATCCCTGTAGTGGTTCTCAGTAAGATCTGCAAAATACCCATCTATAGCTGCAATCACTTCTTGATTCGAAGAAAAACGCTGACCAGCTAGCAAGAGTTTTAGTTTTGGGAAGAGAAGATAGAAGTCAGAGGGAGCCAAATCTGGAGGCCAATTCATAGCGCAGATCAGATCCCTTAATTTTCCCATTGCCAAAACACCTTTGTGGGCAGGTGCATTGTCCTGATGAAAGATGATTTTTTATTCTGTTTTACCCTTTTCACGAAAACTAATAAACAAAATGCCCTTGGCACCCCAAAACACCGATGTCATGACCTTTCCTGCTGATGGAACCAACTTTGTCTTCTTTGGCACTGAACAACCGGCTTCTGTCCACTGTCTTGACTGTCGTTCGGAATCTGGTGTATAACGGTGAATCCAAGTCTCATCCGTAGTAATAAATCGACACACAAAATTAGTTTCATTTTTGTTAAAGCGCTCCAAGCACTGTTCAGAGATTTTCATGCAAGCACATTTTCAATCTGCTGTAAGGCAAGCATGGCACTCATCTTGCCCAAAGCTTTTTCATTTGCAATTCTTCATGCAAAATATATCCCACACGTTCTTTTGAAATACCTATGGTATCAGCAATTTCACACATTTTGACTTGCCAGTCATCCAATACCATATCATGCACTTGATCAATGATTTCTGGTGATGTTACACTTTTTGGACGTCCTTCACGTAGATCATCTTCAATACTGGTACAGATACGTTTAAACTCGGCAGCCCATTTCTTAATTGTCAAAAACAAAGGAGAAGAGTCCCCATAAACTTATATGAACTTCGAATGAATTTCTTTTGGTGTTAAACCTTCTTTTACAAAGAATTTTATCCATTTCCATAACACTTTTGCTTCAGACAGCTGTATAAAACAAACTACTTGATAGAATGACTTGCAATTTCACATGGATGCTTATGACAGATGTATCAATGTAGAAAAAAAAATTTTGCCATCTATGGTTGAGGCAGAGAACTTTTCAGACCACTCTTGTATCTCCTACTCCATCGACGTCTGCCGATTCACCCGTGATATAGAAATGAGCTAACTTTTTTTTTTCAAAGAATCTTTTTAAATTTAAAATTTTTCCGATGTTATTTTTCAAATATATAAGTCTTTGGTCAGTAAAGTCTTTTCTTATCATTTAATATTCATTTTATATTTTATATATTCCTTCTTATGAACGAACACTCGCACTTATAGCATTATTTCTAATGTAAATAAACTCCCACTGTACAAATTCCCGATTTACGAACATCGCCAGGAACCAATTAATTAGCAAAAGTTGGAACTACCTGTACTCTTAAATCCAGCACAAGTTTACAGGATCCCTACTGAGTAACTACTCTAACAAATTTTCTATATAAAAAAAAAGCATTAATAAAAAGACCAAATATAAAAATAGGCAGAACACTGAAAACATTAACTGCAACATGAATGGAGAAATTGTAGAACACGTAAAACAATTTCAAATATTTAGGCACATTGTTTAATGAAAATATGATATTGAAATATTGAAAAAAAATCAAGTCAAATGAAATGCTGAAAGCATGCAGGCAATTGAATAAGTGCATATGAAATAAGAAAAAAAAAAAAAAAAAAATTAGTCATGTCACTACATTAGTTATATACAAGACTATTCAAACTAATTTTGAATAGTACCCCAGACCAGCACCAAGGTTGTCTGCAGATAACTTGGTGCTGAATGTCACACCTGAATTGTGCAGCACAGTCTCAATTCTCCTATTCTAATGGCCACATAGTCTCAACCAGCTGTCTCAATTCAGTTCTAATAGCTTCATCACCACAGCAATCATAGTGTAACAGCACAAAAGCAACTCCAGTTAGTGCTGCCTTTCGACCTGTCTGAATATCACACCTGAATTGTGCAACATATGAAGCAGCAACCACAGTCTCAAAAGCTGTCAATTCTTCTGTTATAATGGCCTAATCACCAGAGCGATAATACTATAACAGTATAAAAGTAACTCTGGTTAGTGCTCTTTGTGTTAATCATTGGAGATTTAATGGAGTATTGACAGCACTAAGAAAGGATTAAAAACTAATTTTAATGCTTCCAATATTTCATCTCAGCCACTAAGACATTCAGAGAGTACAAAACCCACACAAAGACAACACAACACATCACTCAACAAAACACGTTGGTGACTAAAGTCCTATCTAGCAAGATTTTAATTGCTTAAATAAACATCATTTCGACTTACCATATTGTCTTGCTATGCGTGCTATTTCTTCACCATGAATAATTAGTACCTGTGTGTTAAGACTAAAATTAGTGCTGCTTTTCAACGCACAACATGCAAAAAGTATCATTGCAGTGGCTAGACAGGATTCTGACTTAGACGTTGAATCATCATCCCACATTAAGGACTTAAAGACATTCAAGTCCCGATGCACCTCACCACTTCATATGTTTTGAAGCGATGAAGTCTGGCACCTTGCTAATGCCAAGTCAGGGCTACTGTGGATTTAGCCAGTTGAATGCTCACTTTTATGTGATATGAGGTACCATTACTGCTTCAGATCCCAGTCCTCACAGCTAATCCTTGTCCTGTCACTAATCACTGTAATGTTATTGCCCTTTGGTTGGAAAAACCTGGTTTTGAATTTAGTTGAGGATGTGAAGAACCTTTGTAGAGCTTTTCAACTAAAAGTGAGTTGGCTGGTCACAGTTTTTTTCATAGAAAATTATTATATCCCTCACAGCCAATAGGAATATATTGATTATAGTCAATAGCAATATACGTGCCCATATAAGCCTCTGTCATCAAATTCCTAATTTGTACCTTGTAGGGGAGGCATTCATGGGATAACGTGATAGTAACCATATAGCACTTTCATGTAGTACTAAGTATTATATGATTACTATCTTTCAAGAAAAAGATAGTAATCATATAATACTCAGTCATTGTTATATTATAATCATATAATATAATAATTATCTGATATTGCATTTGTCTGCTAAAATACTTGTAACCGCATCAGTCCACCTAGATCATAGGTCCTTGTAGAGGATAACCTGGCAGATATTTCATGCCAGAAAAATCTGGCATGAAACACCTGCTTTGCTAATCTTTCTTTTACCATTCTGTTTAAGTGGATATATCTGAGATTATCTCCGTTTACAGGTTTTTGAATGCTATCACTTTTAAACTCCTTCTTGAAATCTTCATTTTTAATGATTCTGACATTGCCATCTTCTCGGTACTGCGGTAATTTTTCTGAGAATTCACTATATGGTTTCTTTGATCAACTCTTAGTTCTAACCCAGGTCTCATATTTCCTTTGTATCTCATATGTTTCTTATTTCCTGCAGGAAATAAGAGACATGTGAGATTTCCTACCCAACAGGAGCACTCCAGACACTGCAGGACCATATTGAACTATACCTACATCTCCCAAGTGAACAGCCTCTAGTCAATAGAATAATGTAAGTAAGGTACATCAGCAAGATGGATCCATAACAGGATTAGCTCTGAGGACTGGGCTTGGGTCTGAAGCAAGTATGGTACTGCGCCAGAACTGGATGAAGTTGCCATTGAGAGGTGTTGCCAGCATGTGATCCTGCCCATTGTTGTAAATGTTTAAGTGAAAGAATATCATTCAAGATCATGGGTAGGAGTAAACATGACTATCACTGAGAATTATGCTATTTATGGAGATGTTGGATGGAGCCCTGAGTAGTCTACTTGTCAAATAAGCCAGTCAGTTTATAAAAACTCCTGTCTGAAGGACAGGTTTGGCATGCATCCTTTTGGATAATCCCATAGAGGATGCTGAATGCTATTTGTAGAATTTAGAAACTTGTCGTCCCACCTGGTGCACCTATATTCAGGATGTAGGTAAATGGCTTTCTAGCAGTGACATTGTTAGTCACAGGGAGAAGATGTACACCATAACTATCCTGCCCCAGCACAGCAGTTATTGGAACCCTTCTTGTCTAACTCTCTAACAATGGTAGACTCGTTAGGTCAGGTTGGTGGCCTTAATGGGACACAACCCTAGTGATTCTACTAATGCCAAATTGCAGTAGTCTCCTCTGGACTAGAGAATAGAGTTCAAAGCATGCTCAACAGGTGTTAGGATAGGCAGGTAGTTAACTTAGCATGTAAGTGAGGACAATGTGGTCCTTGCCCCACTTGAGAACAGCAAGAAGATCAGTGTTTAAATCACTGGTTACATAAGATTTGCAACTTCAAACATTTAAGAAATATAACATTTGTCAAATGAAGAGGAATGAATAGTGTTATTAGCAAATTACAGATTGAACTGGTGATTAATGAAAGGGATAAGTGTGGGCAAAACAACAGAACTCTTTAAATACTTCAGCACTAACTATAAAGGGCAAAAGACAGACACCAAGAAATTATATATACCTGGTTTCATCCTTTATCCAAGTGTAAGCAAACTAGTTTGTGCCTGAACTATAGTAGTGACCCTTCCCATAATGCATAGCATTATACATGTCTGCAAGGAGATGTGCTTTGCATTATGGGATACTAAGGCAAGTGATGCAAAGTCTTAGTTTCTTTATATAATGTTTATGAGTTGTCCCAGTCCTGAAAATAGTTCAGGTGCAAACTTGTTTGCTTACACTTGGATAAAGGATTAAACCAAGTATATATAATTTCTTGGTATCTTTAATTTATAGTATAACCAAGTGGAAAAACTTCCAACAAAAGACAGACAATGTGGACATTTGCTAAGTACACCCAAATCAAATCTGGTTGCTTGGTTGGCTAAGTGGCTAACATTTGATTTTTTTGCAGTTTAATTCAAAGAAAATAATAAGGTATATTATTTAGCTGCTAATAATACTTCATTGGTTTATACCTGGCATCTTCAGAACAAGGCATTACAGTACATAAGCAGCAACAAATAGTTAATAGCGTGACGTTTCCACTAACTGTTAGTATTCACTGAAAGAAAGGACAAGAATCCAAGTTGGATGGAGAGCCTTTGTTCACAAGATCATAAGAGTCAAAAATGACTGAATAGAACATAACAATACAAAATAGGCTTAATGAATAGGGGAATGGTTCACAAGTATCACAGTAATGTATTGCGGTGCCAAGTCTAAAAGAAAAAGTGATAAGTAGATTATTAACAGGATTGCTTGGGCCATCGGTTAACTTTCATATGCATGACATTGGCAATAAAGTAATATACAATTACAGTAAAACCCCTTATTCACACTTCCAGGGGACTGATGGAAAAAAAGTATAAATAGCAGGAAATGTAAAAAACATTAAAAAAAAAAGGCTAAAAGATGACTTACTGCTGGTATGTGACTCTACATACTAGATTACAAAATTTAATAACTGAAAATAAATGAATTTACAATTACTTCCATTTATCTATATAAAAAAATCTTTAATTGTTGATTGTTTTTGCTTTTTCTGCACTCTTATAAGTTCCACTTGCCTCTCCACAGTGTATAAGGCATTAAATGCACCATCATCTCCTGATGCACTTGTAATATACCTCCTCAAAACAGAAATAGCTTCCATTGCTTCTTTACTAGTAGGGACGGTAGGTTCTTGATCAGTCTTCTTCAACCACTTCTTCACCAAGGTGGAAAGGATGTCCTACACTTGGTACCATTGATGTGATCACATCAACAGTCTTGAAATGAGGAAGACTCATCCATGACATACTAGTTGTTGGGCTCTGACATATCTTCTTCCTCCTGTAGTTGTTCCTCCTCTTCCACAAACATAACTCCTGCCTTCCAGAAACAGTTGGATATGGTTTCAGGAGTAACATGCAACCGTGCTTTGGCCACATAATGCATGGCATCAAGGATTGATATGGTCATTTGTTTTGGGTCTATACCATTATCATGCATAAACACAGCTTTTTCAACAAGTGTTTTCCTATATTTCCATTTAAATGCATAGATGATGCCCAGATCTAATGGCTGAAGCTCACTTGTACAATTAGGAGGAAAGAACGCTAATCTAATGTTTCTGAGCTGCAGATCTTCAGGGTGTGCGGGACATTTGTCTAGCAGTAGTAGTATTTTGCAGTAATATGCCCCCATTTTAGCATCCAGAGCATGCATGGTGGATGTGAAGATGCTGCTGGTCATCCATGCTGTGCTAGCATCATACTTAGTGGGTAGATTTTTCACATTCTTAAAACACCTTGGCTTTTTAAATTTATCAATTACCAGTGGAGGTAATTTTTCTGATCCATCAGCATTGACCATGAGCAAAAACAGTTACCCTCTGCTTGCTGAGTTTTCCACCGTGACACTTTTCTCCTTTAAAACACAATGTTTTACTTGGCAGAATGTTATAAAACAGCTCAGTTTCATCAACGTTGAACATATTTTTCAGTTTGTAGTCTTGAATAATACTCTTTAGTTCATGTTTCCACTGGTTAACAGTTTTCCCTGCAACACTATTACTTTCTCCACACACTTGATTATATACAATATTGTGACGAGTCTTTCAACGATCATTCCATCCATTTGATGCAGTAAAACCATTTATTCCCAACCTCGCAGCAAATTCAAGGGCTTTCGCTTGGAGTATAGTACCATCGACTGGAATACCGACGCTCTCGTAGAAACAAACCACTTCACCACAAGTTTATCCAATTCATCGTATGTCGATGTCCGGATATATTTTCATTTTTTTGACATAGCACCAGATTGCTTTGCATTGAGTTCAGTGCTTGACCTGTTTTTTATTGTCGTGTTCAAAGTGTACACGGAGAGTCCAAGATCTTTTGTTAATTGCACATGTGTTCCGATTGCCAAATCTACACGTCACAGAATTGCCATCTTTTCTTCTACCGAAATACATTTTCTGTCTTTTTTCTCCATGTTACTAACATGGATCATCCAACACCGCAACTTGAAAGCAACTATCACACGCTAAATTACTTAGCAGAAATTCTGCACATAATTTAGGTATTATTACGTAGCAGAAATATACCACGTGCTTCTGAATTGCAACTACGAACATCAACACTGCAAGCTAGTGAAACGATATTTCACAAACTGTGGTTTATTCACTGATATCTAATATTCACGAGTAACAACTGTTTCTTGGTAGAAGTGCGAATGTGATTTCACAATTTGTGTATGATCCTTGTTCACAATTTCAATACAGCACTGTGAATGTGAAATCATATCACAACACGTTACGGGTGCCACGAGCTACTGACAGTTTAAAATTACTAATATGAAAACTTCACGGTATCAATTCATATTGTGATTGAAAAATCACTACATCACTGCTGCAAGCGTGCCAGTCACTGCGATGGAGGAAATGAAACCACAGCCGAAAGCAACGCTATCTGGGAACAGAAATGCACAGATTTCTGCAGAAATCGATTCGAAAATCAGTGTTGCCACTCAAGAAAAACCGCAAATCATGGGAAATAACGTCCACATCAAGTGTTAATTGTGGGAAAACAATATATCATAAGAATAGGCCTTAAGATGGGACCAACGGAAAATGATGTAAATGGCAGGAAAACGTAATATGCGGGAACGTAAAAACGGAGTTTTACTGTATTTGCTAATGATGTAAAATCAGGGCAATAAGGGACATTTATAATACAAAATCCTTACAGGCTGACATGGACAAACTGATTCTATGGGCAAATAACAAGTCATTTTGGTGTTGCTAAGTGCAAAATTATGCATTGTGGAATAAGGACATTGCAGGCAAAGTATTATTAATGGTAATTTGCTACAAGTCAATGAATTCAGCTAGAGGCTGATAATTTTTGCTCCATGTAATAATACAGCATGCACAGAAATCTGTGTACTCTACTAAATGAAATTAGCAATAGTTATGTAATGCATACTATGGTGTATAGCTTGTTAAAGTTTAATACCTTGTGAACATCTTAAAATCTTTCTTGCATTTATGTAAAATAGGTTACAAATTATGCTCAGTTGTATAAAGTCATTTATACAACTGAGCATAATTTGTAACCTTTTTTTCTTTGATCTGTAATTTTCCATAAATTACAGATCAAAGAAAAAAATCATAACTCAAAACTGTACAATGAATTTTTATGCAATTCAGTGAAAAGCAGTATGATATGAGATATGAAAGAAACACCCACAAAAACTATAAATAAATAGTGAAATTCAGTTACAAATGGTACATGAAGACAGCCAAAAACAAGAAATCAGAATGAGATTATCATAGAGTCTCAATAAGCAATATCTCACCTCTCACAGCAATACAGCACTCATAACAATGCTTCATCCTGTTTATAATGGTGTCCAGAAGCTCAGTTAGTAATAATTGCTCCTGCAAAGCTCTCTCCTTAATCACTCCAGGTTTTGGGGGAAGGGGGGGGGGAAGAGACGAGAGCAGCAACACATCTACCTAGAGCATCCCAGACCAGACATGCTACACAGGATTAAGGAGACCTGGCTGGCTAGTCCATACGTAATGCTAGTCTCTTCTTATTCTTAAAGATATTGTTCCATGAGCTTTGTTCGATGATCTTGTAGGATAAATGTCTCTCCCTACACACCCATAGACATAGGGAGACAAGACCTCATACCTGTATGTTGCAGCATTCATGGCTCTGGAGGGAAGAACATGGGGTCATCCATTCACTGAACAAGATCTCTCCAAACTGCCACATTACCTCCACCATAAGTGTCCCTTTCAAAGGTATTAGAGAGATGATGATGTGCCCCAGTTCTCTCCAGATCAGAGCATACCTGGTATTACTTTGCAGAGCAAATTGGAACTTGTCTGTATATATTTACCAACCTCCCATTGGTCTTGGCCCAGTTGATGTGGATAGGAGAATGCAGACTACTAGTCGGCCTACATATAGACCTCCTTTGTGAAGCCTTTTATACACAGCAAAAGCAGATGCCAATGTTCCTGTAGCAGACACAAGGTCAGATCATAGCTAATTTTGGGTAGAACTCCTGTTTTGGCAAGCAGATAATCAGAGAAGCCAGTCATTTACTGCAATTACAACCCGTGGCTGCAACTGCAGTAAACATCTCCAGGATGCTGTTTGTGATTGTTGGAATTGGTTCCACAGGCTGTGAACCATGGGACAACTCTCATGCAGCAATCTGGCTACTTCCACCTGACTTTGTCCAGCCTCTAGTCTTACAATGGCTTGCATTTGAATTCATTGGGTAATTGATGTCTTTTAGCAATTCCAAAAATTTTGCTATCACAAAATGTCTTGTTCTCAGCAGACAAAATGGAAAACCATTCTAAACTGCCAGCTTTTATGCCATGGCTCATTTACATATACTGCTGACAGCACCACACATTTGTATATGCAGCTTTATAAAAATCTTAATGTTACCACATCTGAACTATTCTATGCATTTGGTTACCTGGGTTTCAGGGAGAATTCAGAATGATCAAAATGGTGACTGATTTGTGGAGTGATCCCTACATGGAGAGACTGAAGGTTTGTGGCTTATAAAGTTTAGCCAATAGGAAGAAAAGAGGGAGGACAACAAACACTAAGTTATTAAAGGAAGTTTCAGAAAGTAGATACTAAAGAAATATTAATGTGACTAGGTGGGAAAGAGCAACAGGTTATTCCTGGAAGTTGTGCAAGTGTGATTAGTAAAAATGGAAGATAAGATTTTTTGCTTACAAAGTGGTGAACATGTGGAATGGGATGCCAAAGGTGGTCAATCATCTTATCTCTTTAAACTCATTCACTAAGGCCACCTCTGTGAATAACAGTCAGGATAAGGACTCTCATGCCTTCATAAAGAAGTACCTATGTAATAATTTCTTCACTTTTTTCTTGGATTTTATTTTTAATAGGAATTAGTGTCTTAAAGAGAAAATTCCATTTAACAAACTACCCAAAGAAACCTAATTGTCTTTACTAGCCCATAAATTAAACTAGTATACGAGGTGTGACTATTACATAATGAGACAAGGCGTGCTGTGAATCTCATACTTGTAGCAGTGGGATGCGCTTGCACCGTGAGTGACCTTGAAGGTTCTAGAAGCAGTTGAGATAAGCACTGCTCACTGTTGCTTATAGTTAGTCTGTAGGCAGTTATAAAAGAAACACGTGCGAAGTTGCTTTGCAAGAATAATGTCTGACATTAAACTCAAGCAGCACAGTAATCTCAAATTCCTTGTGAAATTGAAGAAATTGCCGACCGAGTTTGAAACTGTTGCAGGACGTGTACGGTGATAATGTAATGTCATGTGCATGAATGTTTGAATGGCACAAATGCTTTGCTAAGGTCGAGAAAATGTTAAAGATGATGAACGACTGGGTCGCCCTGTCACAGCAGCAAATGAACAAAATGTTGCAAAAATTAATGAAATTGTCTGCAACGATCGCTGATTAAGCATTCGGATGATAGCAGACATGGTTTACATTGATAAGGAGACTGTATGACAAATTTTGCATGAGAACATAAACAAAGTCTGTGCCAAAATGGTTCCCAAAAATTTGTATCAGGAGCAAAAAGACACCTGGAAACAAATTTGCACTGACATCATGGAATGGCTGACAGTGGAGCCGGACTTGTAGGAGAAGATCACATGTGATGAAACGTGGATTTTCCAGTACGATCCAGAAACAAAGAAACAATTGATGCACTTAGTCAAAACTAAGGCAATGCTGATTGTTTTTTTTTTTTTTGTTTGTTTGTTTGTTTTTGTATCAATGGCATGGTAATGGTTGAATGGGTACCAGAGGGTCAGACAGTTAACCAACATTATCTTGAGGTTCTGGCCAAGCTGAGAGAACGAGTGAGGAAGAAGAGACCCGATCTGTGGAAGTACAACGCTTGGATTCTCCATCAGGATGACGTTCCAGCCCACAGTGCTGTCTGTAAAGCAGTATCTGGCTGATAAGAAGATTCCCGTGTTGGACCATGCACCTTTTACCTTTTCCAAAGCTGAAATCTGCATTGAAGGGCACCCATTTTCAGTCAGTGGATGAAGTAAAGGAGAAAATGGCAGTGCTACTGAAGCAGATGACACCTGATAACTTGCAGCACTGCTTCCAACAATGGAAAATTCGTATGCAATGGTGTATAGATAGAGGAGGGGAGTATGTTGAAGAGGATAACAATTAAGTTGTACAATTGTAATAATAAATCACACTTTTGCAACTAATCTCGTTATTTAATGGCCACACCTTGTATAAAACCACTTATCACAAACTATTGTGCCAAGTTAAAACAATATGATATAAATTATATCACCAAGTTATAACAATAAATTGTAATAAATAAAATGCAATATTACCATGTATATTAAAAAAATGTGGTAATGAATTGGTAATATCTCAAACCTAGTTATTTCATGTGAGCCTTAATACCAGTCTGATCAATGTTAGAGACTAGGACAGTTTCATTGCAAAGATAGTACAAAGTAGTCATCATAAATGAGTTTGTGTTTCTGAAACAGTAAGACAAACACTTCTACAATGGGTCTGTGCTTCTGAACTAGTAAACAGATGCAATTTCATATCAATTTTGTTTATCATCATATTACACACCAAATATATTTAGATATTTTCAGTAATGAAATTAATTTGCCACATCATCTGAAACAATATGTTGTTGAAATTCAGAATGTGGGACAGTGCTGTGTGCCTGCATGCAAATGTCTAAAATCAATGGTACGGGGGTTGTTTGAAAAGTTTGGTAAAAAAATAAGTTACACATTTTTTTGGAAAAAAAATGTGTAACTTATTTTTTTATATTTTAGGTCTACACATTTGGTCCAGTGAGTTTCCAATCTTCAAATAAAGGTGTTTTATCACTGCACAAAACTCTTTTTTCTCCATTTTTATGAAAAATGTAAACAGAGGCATTTTAAATGTTTGCCAAATGAGAACTATGCATCGCAGATGGCTAAAATTTTGCTAGTAGACAACACGTGCGAACATTGGTATGAATGAGCGAATTGTGTCGCCGTCTAATGGAAATTTACCAAACTTTTCAAACAACCCTCTTATTATCAGAAATACAGAATATTCACTGTAATTATAATTAAGTCAAGCTAAGATTGGTTTTTCAAAAAACATTTCAGATTTTAAATAAGTTATTCTATCTAATAAAAATAGATAACATTTAGATATTTAATACTGACAAGTTTTATAAATCAAAAAAGAGATAACCAGATTACTTACCAATATCATTTTCTATCTTGTAATTTGTCAAGAGTTTTGAGATTTGATCTTTAGACCATTGTGAAGCATTTTTCTCTGTCCTACAAATTAAGAGAAAGTTAAATTATATAAAATCTAGTCATCTAGAAGCATTCATCAATTTCTAGAAATAATACAGTAAAGTCTGAAAAAGACTTGAAATATGTACTTTACTTAAAGGCAAGCCATTTATTACCCCTATTTCTCTTCAGTTTGTGCTTTTACATGTTATGATGACAAGAAAGATTTAGTTAAGCGGGAAAAAATTCAGTGTCATGTCATCTACTGGAGAAGCAACAAATTATCATACATTTTCTTATCTCTCTCTCTTTCCCTCAAGTCCTGATATTTTTGTAATCTACATTTATATCCTCTCCAAGGTTAATTTATCCTCTTCAAATACTACTGACCAGATCTGATCACAACCCACATATGGTCTGATCAGAGCTTCATACATTGAGATAAGAATGGCAATTCCAATGTCCTCAGCAATTACACAATCCTCTGTGTTATGAGTATTTAGGCTCAGGGGCTGGTTAACAGTTGCACTTAAATATAATAATAACAGCACAGAAAAATAATTAAACAACAGGTTTAATCTTTCTTTTAAGGTTACACGGTGATCAGCATTCATATTAATTAAATTAGGGAAACAAAACACACGTGTTAAAAAGATTATTTTACTGATTACAAATAAAATAATAACTTTACGTTTCGACCCCTGTATTGAGGTCATCTTCAGAAGGATAAGAACAAGCTACATGCTGTTGCACACTACACAAGTAAATTACATCTACGTTGTTAACTAATCGTTTTTCTTAGCCTGCCCTCTAGTGGAAAAATAAAATAAATAAATAAAAAAACTACAATAAACTCTGCTAAAGTCCTCATGTACTAGGCTTCTTCTGGAATTATACAGTAATATTACGATTATCTTCTGGATTTTTCCAGGTTGCTATTGAATGTTCAAGGGGAAAAAAAAAAAAAAAAAAAAAAACACACTTCACTGGGTCTTGTATTGACATTTTTCTTTGTGGTTGCTATGAAGGTTGTAGATGGGTCCTCCACATTCTTGGGATTGTTAGACCATCAAGTTTGAGCATTTCACATGCTTCCTTGAATTTATGCTCAAACCAGGTTTTGGTGCGGTGTAGGGACTTGGTACCTTTCCAGTCAATTCTGTGGTATGTTTGGAGTGCATGGTCAGAAAGGCCGGTTTTTCCAAAATGGAGGTATTTTATGTGACGTTTGTGTTCATCCTTTCTGATTGGGATGGTGCGTCCTGTTTCCCCTATGTACGGTATGTTACAAGTGCAATCTATTTTGTAAACCCCCCGGGTGGGCTAAGTGTGGCAGGGGATCCTTGGAAGAATTGAGTAGGTGCCTTAATTTTGTCGGGGGTTTGAAGGTGGTTTTGATGTTGTATTTGTGTAGTGTTCTGTCTATTTTTTCTGAAATGCCTCTAACATATGGTATAGCAATAGCATTCTTGAAATCTTTTTTTTGTTATTAGTGGTATCTTTGTGGAGGATCTTGTGAATGGTTTTTATACTGTATCCATTTTTTATAAAGGTATGTTTGATGGTCTCATATTCATGGTTAAGAGCTTGTTCAGTTGAACAAATGGTTTCAGCTCTGTGTTTAAGGGTGCTTATAACCCCTAGTTTTTGTGTTGGGTGGTGATAGGAAGTTTTGTGTATGTATTGGCCTGTGTGTGTAGGTTTGCAGTAAACTGAGAAGGAGAGACAGCCTGAAGGAAGACGTGTGACAAGTGTGTCTAGGAACGGAAGAGAGTTGTTTTTTTTTTTCTATTTCAATGGTGAATTGGATGCGTTCGTGTTGTTTGTTCAGGTGGCTAAGGAATGTATCTAGTGCTTGGCGGCCGTGGGGCCAAATGGCGAAAATATCGTCGACGTATCTGAGCCAAATTTTGGGCTTTAGGCACGCTGATTCTAGAGCTCGTTGCTCAAAATCTTCCATATAAAAGTTCGCTATTGGGGGGGAGAGTGGAGAGCCCATGGCGGTACCTTCTTTTTGAAGGTAAAAATTATTTTGCCACACGAAATATCCGGAGCGGAGTACGTTGGCAAAGAGGGCCATGATGTCGTGTGGAAATACGTTCTGTAAGAGTAGGATAGTATCATTGATTGGGACATTGGTGAAAAGGGAAGTTATGTCAAAGCTGACTAATAGATCTTGGTCGTTGAGTGTAATATTTTTAATTTTGTTTATGAATTGTTGTGTATTTTTTTTATGTAGGAAGGGGAATGACCAACCAATTCCTTGAGTGTGGCAGCTAATTTTTTGGCTAAGCAGCAATTCGGACTGTCAATTCCTTCCACAATCGGACGTAATGGCGTGTTTGTTTTGTGTACTTTTGGTAGGCCATAAATTCTGGGTGAGCGGGTATACTGCGGTATGAATTTTTTGATTGTTTCTTCCGGCCACGTGTTGACTGATTTAAGTAGTTCAGTAGTTTTCTTTTTGTTACGTTGCGTGAGGTTGTAACTTACCATTTGGTAGGTGTTGTGGTCCGATACCAAATGGTTCATTTTTTCAATGTAGGTTGTCCGATTTAAAACAACAGTGGCGTTCCCTTTATCGGCTTTAGTGATGATAATGTCACGGTTATTTTTAAGGGATTTGAGGGCCAGTTTATCCGCTTTGTTTAGGTTGCTGCTTAATTTTTTGGTTGAATTTAGTAAACAGGCAATTTCCATCCGTATTTTGTCAGCTACATTGGCGGGAAGGGATCTTAAACCTCTCTCGATATGATATATTATATCTAGTTTATTTACTGACCTCGAAGAAATGGCGTAATTTAAACCTTTCTCCAGTAGCAAGAGTTCACCTTGTGTGAAGTTGTAATCCGATTGGTTGATAACCAGACAGCGGTCCAATCGTGGTTCGCTGTTCCTAACTGTGTTGTTGGGTGATTGGCTGCTCCTTCCGTTATGGCGTCGGAATTGTCTTGTGCTTTCTTGTAGTTTTAATGCTTGAAACTTTGTTATTAAGTGCTCTTTGTTTTTGAGTAGTAGGTGCTTGGCTGTCTGTGATCCGATCCTGTCTAGAATATTCCAAATTTCCCGATTAACGTAACTGGATAGTTCAGATTTCAGTTGTAACACTTTGGCTTGGGTTGATGCAAGGTTCTTTCGTGTCTCGTTGTGTCACAGACGACTCGGCTAAGCACCTACTACTCAAAAACAAAGAGCACTTAATAACAAAGTTTCAAGCATTAAAACTACAAGAAAGCACAAGACAATTCCGATGCCATAACGGAAGGAGCAGCCAATCACCCAACAACACAGTTAGGAACAGCGAACCACCATTGGACGGCTGTCTGGTTATCAACCAATCGGATTACAACCTCACACAAGGTGAACTCTCGCTACTGGAGAAAGGTTTAAATTACGCCACTGCTCCGAGATCAGTAAATAAACTAGACATAATATATCATATCGAGAGAGGTTTAAGATCCCTCCCCGCCAATGTAGCTGACAAAATACGGATGGAAACTGCCTGTTTACTAAATTCAACCAAAAAATTAAGCAGCAACCTAAACAAAGCGGATAAACTGGCCCTCAAATCCCTTAAAAATAACCGTGACATTATCATCACTAAAGCCGATAAAGGGAACGCCACTGTTGTTTTAAATCGGACAACCTACATTGAAAAAATGAACCATTTGGTATCGGACCACAACATCTACCAAATGGTAAATTACAACCCCACGCAACGTAACAAAAAGAAAACTACTGAACTACTTAAATCAGTCAACACGTGGCCGGAAGAAACAATCAAAAAATTAATACTGCAGTATACCCGCGCACCCAGAATTTATGGCCTACCAAAAGTACACAAAACAAACACGCCATTACGTCCGATTGTGGAAGGAATTGACAGTCCGAATTACTACTTAGCCAAAAAATTAGCTGCCACACTCAAGGAATTGGTTGGTCATTCCCCTTCCTACATAAAAAATACACAACAATTCATAAACAAAATTAAAAATATTACACTCAACGACCAAGATCTATTAGTCAGCTTTGACATAACTTCCCTTTTCACCAATGTCCCAATCAATGGTACTATCCTACTCTTACAGAACATATTTCCACACGACATCATGGCCCTCTTTGCCAACGTACTCCGCTCCGGATATTTCGTGTGGCAAAATAATTTTTACCTTCAAAAAGAAGGTACCGCCATGGGCGCTCCACTCTCCCCCCCCAATAGCGAACTTTTATATGGAAGATTTTGAGCAACGAGCTCTAGAATCGGCGTGCCTAAAGCCCAAAATTTGGCTCAGATACGTCGACGATATTTTCGCCATTTGGTCCCACGGCCGCCAAGCACTAGATACATTTCTTAGCCACCTGAACAAACAACACAAATGCATCCAATTCACCATTGAAATAGAAAAAAACAACTCTCTTCCGTTCCTAGACACACATCTTCCTTCAGGCTGTCTCTCCTTCTCAGTTTACCGCAAACCTACACACACAGGCCAATACATAAACAAAACTTCCTATCACCACCCAACACAAAAACTAGGGGTTATAAGCACCCTTAAACACAGAGCTCAAACCATTTGTTCAACTGAACAAGCTCTTAACCATGAATATGAGACCATCAAACATACCTTTATAAAAAATGGATACAGTATAAAAACCATTCACAAGATCCTCCATAAAGATACCACTAAAAAAAAAAAAGATTTCAAGAATGCTATTGCTATACCATATGTTAGAGGCATTTCAGAAAAAATAGACAGAACACTACACAAATACAACATCAAAACCACCTTCAAACCCCCGACAAAATTAAGGCACCTACTCAATTCTTCCAAGGATCCCATGCCACACTTAGCCCACCCGGGGGGTTCACAAAATAGATTGCACTTGCAACATACCGTACATAGGGGAAACAGGACGCACCATCCCAATCAGAAAGGATGAACACAAACGTCACATAAAATACCTCCATTTTGGAAAAACCGGCCTTTCTGACCATGCATTCCAAACATACCACAGAATTGACTGGAAAGGTACCAAGTCCCTACACCGCACCAAAACCTAGTTTGAGCGTAAATTCAAGGAAGCATGTGAAATGCTCAAACATGATCCGAATCTGAATAAAAATGATGGTCTAACAATCCCAAGAATGTGGAGGACCCATCTACAACCTTCATAGCAACCACAAAGAAAAATCTTAATACAAGAGATTTTTCCTCCCTACCATTCTAGACCCAGTGAAGTGCGTTTCCCCCCCCCCTTGAACATTCAATAGCAACCTGGACAAATCCAGAAGATAATCGTAATATTACTGTATAATTCCAGAAGAAGCCTAGTACATGAGGACTTTAGCAGAGTTTATTGTAGTTTTTTTTTATTTTTTTATTTATTTATTTTTTTTTTTCCCACTAGAGGGCAAGCTAAGAAAAAAGATTAGTTAACAACGTAGATGTAATTTACTTGTGTAGTGTGCAACAGCATGTAGCTTGTTCTTATACTTCTGAATGTAACCTTCTAAAGATGACCTCAATACAGAGGTCGAAACGTAAAGTTATTATTTTATTTGTAATCAGTAAAATAATCTTTTTAACACGTGTTTTGTTTCCCTAATTTAATTAATATGAACAGGTTTAATCGTTTAAAAATATGATTCATTGAGCTCAGTCACAGACATCTTCAAGGATGTAATGTTAAAATTTTAATAATACGCACAAAAACAGTAAGTGGAAAAAATGAGATTGTAATAAATTAAGACCAAAGTCCTATGAGGGATGCCCTCTATGGGTGCTGTTGGCTAGTCTTAGGATGATGGGCAAGAGGCCTAAGCATTAGTTTCCCAAATCTTGGAAATTTAATACAACCATATTTATTAAGATTAGGCTGTTTTTTTAAGTTTGCTACAGATTTTAAAAAGTCTTTCAAGTTTGTATATACTACAATGGAGCATGGTAATTTTCTTCCATCTATTCTGTGCAAGGTATTCAAGGCATGTTCTGCTAGAACTGACTGACCATAGTTGTCATGGAAGATGTATTTTTTGCATTCTAGACGGATGATAGCAGATCTCCTAGTCTAGCCATAATATAAGTTTCAAGAACAATGAACCTTATACACACCTGGAATAGAGAGGAAAAGGATCCTTAAGAGATTGGAAAAATGAGAGGCCAGCTTCAAATTGGGTTTGAAAGCAGTGCAGAGATTATATTTCTTTAAAGCTCTGGCTTTTTTTTTTTTTTTTTGAAGTGCCTAGGATATCGTCATCATTAGTGTTCTGTCTCTTGACAGGTCCAATGGTATAACTCAGCAGATTCTCTTCCCCCAATTTCTTTTGTCTCTTCCTTCCTCCTTCATTTCCTGATATCTTCTTGTTCCCATTATATCATCAAGCATCATTAGTCGTCTTCTTCCTCTTGGTCACTTTCCTTCTATTTTCCCTTCTATCATTCTTTTCAGTAGGCCATCTCCTCTTAATACATGTCCTATCCAGTTATGCTTTCTTCTTATGGTCTTTAGTAAATTCCTTTCTTCTTCAACTCTTTGTAATACTTCTTCATTGGTGATTTTTTCAGTCCACTTTATAAGGAATAGTAATGGCATTACTAATCTTTCTGTTGAGAGAGATGAAGAGGAGGTGGCAAGGACAGATAATTTGTAGATTTCTTTGGCATTATAACCATTGAACAGGAAGGTTTGGCAAATAAAGGTAAGCTCTGCTGTAAGGGAAGCTTGAAGTGGAACAGAAGTTGGAGACTCTGCTGACAAGGGTTTTGATGATCCTATATTGTTGAGAAAAGAGATGGTGAGAAAGTTTATGTATGTATCTACCTGTGTGGGTAGGTTTTCTGTAAATTGAGAAAGAAAGAAAGGGTAGCATTATCTAGAAAAGGCAAGCTGCTTTTTTTTCTTTTCTCTTTTTAAATAATGAACTGGATTCTGGGATGTTGATTGCTGAGGTGGAGAAGGAAAGAGTAACGTGTGAGCCATATTGACAAATAGATAACATATCAATATATCTTAACCAAATTGAAGGTTCGAGAATAACATTATTAAGAGCATGTTTTTCAAAATGCTCTGCACAGAAATCGGTCAGAGGGGACAAGAAGGGAGAGCCCATGAAAGTACCTTCTATCTGTTTATATAAGGTGCCCTTCCAGGAGATGTAACCAGTATGGATAGCAAAATTAAAAAGATCAATAATATCAAGGGGAAAAGCATTCTTCAGTAAATTTAGAGTGTCAGAAATGGGAATATTTGTGAATAAGGAGGAGTTATCAAAGCTTAGCATGATTTCATTATTTTTTTAAACTAAATTGTGGATTAAAGATTTGAAATGTGTGAATTTTTTTTTTTTTATATAAGAAATATGGCCAGTAAGTGAAATTCAAGATTTTGCTAACTGTTTGGCTAATTTAATATTTTTAGAAGCCTTTTAAACTTTTTTTTCTCTAAAGACTTAGTAGGATCATAATCCAGTGGTTTATAAGTGGTACAGTCTCTGAGTAGAACATTCATTTTTCTATTATCACTGGAATTGAGGATCAGTAGCATCACCTATTTCAGCTCTAGTAATAATTATTATTATTAAGGGCGACTCCAAAAAATATCCTCTGAATTAATCTTATAGAAACCGTTCAGCAATTTGAATGTTTTCATCATATCTCCCCATTTCCACCTCTCAACGAATTTCTGCAACCCACAAATCTTCAACCAATTTTCATAAGGTTCATTCCATAGACCTGCTATCATCTTGGTCACTCGTCTCTGGATCCTCTCAACCTCCTCCCCATCAAGAAGAAACCTAGGTGACCAGATCTGGGCACAGTATTCGAGATGGGGGGGGGGGAGCCTTATCAAGGCTCGATACAGAGGAACAATAACTTGTTTGTCTCTGCTCATCAAAGTATTCTTCAGCATCTAAGTGATTTGATGAGCTGACTGATTTAGCCACTTTTGCAATGTGCCCCCTAAACTTCAACTCCTTACCCACCAACACTCCCAAGTTCCTGGCCTCATCAATCTCCTGGAGTTCGTGTGTAGAGGCTTAATGAAATCTGCTGGAGTACAGTTACATCAATGTGATATACTGCTGCTAATCTTTTCACCCCAAAATGCATAACCTTACATTTTGCCACATTAAATTGACATCCATTTTCCTAAGCCCAGATCTCCAATCTATCCAAATCATCTTGCAAAATTTTGACATCTTCTGCATTCACTATTGCCCTACCCAACTTTGCTTCATCAGCGAACAAATGAACAGTTCCTCTTAATTCCTTTCCTATATCGTTAATGAACAAATTAAACAGCAGTGGTCCAAGAACAGAACCCCGCGGCACACCACTAGTCACAGGCCGTCTTTGGGACTCTAATCCTAAGTAAACTACTCTCTGGTATCTCTCCATCAACAACCCACCTATCCATCTCACCAACCCCATATTCATTTCCCATATGTTGCAGTTTACGGATTAGAATTCCAAGTGGTATCCTGTCAAAGGCCTTAGCCAGGTGCAGAAGTATAACTGTAAACCCTTTACCCTTATCCAGTTCAGCCGTCACTGTGTTATAAAACGTGAGCAAGTTACTGAGGCATGATCTACCTTCACAAAACCATGCTGTCCCCATACAGTATCTCATTTTCATCACTCCATTCCTCTATTTTTCCCTTGACTACTTTCTCCAAGACCTTGACAACGACTCCTGATATGCTGATCAGTTGGTAATTTGCAACAGTAGTCTTGGATCCTCCTTTATGCAGTGGAACTATTTTTCCCTCTTTCCACCCCTTCGGGACTAAACCAGACCCGAGATTCAGATTAAACAATATGGTCAAGGGCACTGACAATTCTTTAGCCATTTCACGTACGACCAGTGCCGGTATACCATCCATTCCCACAGATGTATTCACATTAAGGTTCTGTAATAGACTATTCACCTCCACTTCATTCATCACAATTCTCATAAACTAATGGTTCCTTCATTTCTTCAATGTCACCATCTGGATGATATACTCTTGCAAAGTGCTTACTCAGTAATTCCACTATATCGACTGATTCAGTGACCTCCCTACCATCGGCATTCCTTAAAATCATTCTGCCATGTACAGTTTTTCTTTTACTTGCAGCATATTGAAAGAACGGTTTGGGATTCTCTTTAGCTTGCATGGCTAATTTTCTTTCATAATCCACTTTTGTTTTCTTACCACACTCGTTACCCTTCTGGCCTGCGCTTTATACCGGTCATGTGCCTGCAGGTCACCTTTCTCCTTAAATTCCTTCCACAGTTGTTTCTTTTTTTGCAACTCAAGTTTAATGGTGTTATTCATCCATTTAACCCCTAAGTGATTTACTATTCGGACTCTAGGTATACAATCAGCCATAACCTACTGCAAATGCTCCTTGACCTCTTCCCATGCCCTATCGACATCCAGCCCTTGCAGTTTTACATGCCATGGCACTAAACCAAGCAATCTCCTAAGCTTGTCATACTTGCCAGCATGGTAATTCCACATGTACCCTGTCTTAATCAGAAATTTCACACATTTAGCCACCTGTCAAGACCCTATGATCACTCTCACCAATAGGTGGCAACATGGTCATATTCATTACAGTCAAATTCTCAGATGCTATTACTAGGTCAAGCACTCTCGAACCCCTATTATTTTCCATTACATGCTGTCTCAGATAGTTATCCCTTAATAACTGAATAAAATCCAGTTCCTTCTTCACATGTGTCCTCTCCTCCTTCCAATCAATGTTACCATAGTTGAAATCCTCCATAATAATTGCCCTCCTTCCACTCATTTCATCAATTTGTCTACTAGACTATCTCCACCATCTATTCCATCACCTGGTCTATAGCAGCACCCAACTGTACATTTTGTTCCGTTAGTCTGAATCTCACACCAAATAGCCTCAAATGAACTCTTTTCACTATCCTGCAATACAACTTCTATTCTCTTTGGTTGCAGTTCATCAGCTATCATCAATAACACTCCTCTCCCCCATTTTATTCTCTCTGTCCCTCCTGAACACACTATACCCTACACATTCTATTCCACTAACTATATCATCTTCTGTCAGCTATGTTTCACTAATGCCAATAACCTGTGGCCAGTAAGAGCCAACCAAGGCCAAAATTTCTTCCTTTTTGTTCCTAATACTCCTGGCATTAGTATACATGAAATGCAGTGGTCCATTTTTCCCACCCCTAACTATTCCATTCTGATTTCCTGTCCTTCGTATTAGCTCGGGCTCATATACATTCTCACACTCAACTGCCTCACTGATGTCTGTACATCCACTTCCTCCCCTCCTTAATAGTTCTAGTTTCCCTGCTTTTGCACATCCACTCTCATTTCACTCAGCACCACTTTTTCCAGTCTTCGCACACCAAATCCATTCAAATGTAAGCCATCCATCTTGTACAAATCCTTTCACTCATCAAACTCACGCCACACGTCCACAAACTCCACACCACACCATCTGCATAACCTGCGCATAAAGTCATTTGCGATTATGGCCCTCCTCCCTACCTCCTCTCTGTCATACCACCCCAACAGACTCACTATCCTAACTCTATCACTCTTTTCTTTCGCTACCTCTAATAATTCCTGTAAGTCCTCTCTCATATCAAATTTATCTCCTTTCAAATCATTCATTCCCACTACAACTATCATTTCTTTCACCCTCTGCTTTTGCACACCCGATTATGTTGTCTTTGTGGACTTTTCATAACACGTGGCGCTGGCTGTTGGAGAGATTTCATTTTGGTGGTGACATTTGTGATAAACTGTTTGCAATGTCAAGCCAAATGTTGGCAACATTAGGAGGTACATTACAAACCATGCTCTATATGTCACATGATTTCTAAAGTAGGAACTTGCTGAGCCACTACTGTGGAGTTGCGACCAAGGCTAAGCACACTAATGGCTATTTTGTGATTAAAAATTTGCTAAGTTGTCATTAAACCTGTTGTCAAAAAGACACTAATGAGGTCTTTTTGACAACAGGTTTAATGACAACTTGTAGTGAAAGACTTTGCAGCTGAGAAAAACTACAAAGATTATTAAATGTTCATCTTTTATCTTCTGAAATTGTTTATGGGCAGAATTCTCAGAAATCCTCCATAGTTCGAGGTTGAGAATAGAGGAGAGTTCAACATGAAGAGAGCTGATAGCTATATTAACAGCAGATAATTTAGCACAAGTAACAGTAATTTGGAAGTTTCTCCATTTGGTTATACTATAAATTAAAGATGCCAAGAAATTATATTTGGTTTAATCTTTTATCCAAGTGTAAGCAAAGTTTGCCCTGAATAATTTCAGGACTGGGCAACTCATATATAGAGGCTAATGACTTACTGAGGACTCATCAGTGGGAGCCAGATCCGGAAGTGATACAAAAGATTGAAGTAATGCAGAAATCATATTTCCATATACGAGTAGCCAAAAGGTGTCAAACTTTGTTACTAAAATACCCTGGATTACAGATAGACGTTGGAAGTTTTTCCACTTGGTTCTATAGACTTCTGCATTACTTCAACCTTGGCATCACTTCTGGGTAGTAACCCTTTCCATAATGCATTGCATCGTACATGTCTGTAAAGATATGTGCTTTGCATTATGGGATACAAGACAAGTGATGTGAAGTCATTAGCTTTTGTATATGAGTTGCCCAGTCCAGAAATTACTTCAAGTGCAAACTTTGCTTACATTTAGATAAAGGATTAGACCAAGAATATAATTTCTTGGCATCTTTAATTTATAGCAATGATTTGTTCACGAAGAAAAGCAAAGCTCGCACATCTGTAGATGCAGAGAGCAAAATTTTGCTTTAAACTTAATGCACGTAGATATAATTCCATTGTCCCTGCGCCTTCCTTAAAAGGTGTTCCCAAGATAAACATTCCCAATTAAGTTCCCAAGATAAACGTAGCTTGGCCTTATCGAACTGTTTACCTTTGCATGCTATATCATCTCCAAGAAGAATTAGTAAACAAGCATTTAGGCCAGGGGGATCAGCAAAGTGGTCGATGTGGCTATCCAAGGGATCGATATATGTCTAGGGGTCAAAAGGGGATCAATAAATACCTAAAACTATTTTGAGTAACACCTAGTAAACATGCAATGCCAACTGGCTGATCAGCTGAGCCAACTAGGGAGAAGGCCATGCTCTCCGTGCTGAAGGCATCTACAGACACAATCAGGGCTGGTGCACATTTATTGCATATAGCTATCAGAGTGGTTCAGTGATCTGATAACTTTGAATTTACTATGTAATTTTTTTAAAGTTATAGTGCCCATAATGGCAGCCCCAATAATAAGAAGTGCCGACAGTATTCGCAAGAGTATTTAAAATTTGGATTTATACGATCATTTGTGTTGCCTATGTGCCGATTATGTGAATAGACTTTCAGTAATGATGCCATGAAGCCTGCAAAGATGAAAGACCATGTCGAAAGAGTTCACTCTGATAAGAAAAACAAAATATCTTAATTTTTTTAAAGGCACTGAAAGAAAAGATCATAAAACAATCAAATTTAAAGACATTTTTAAAAGCACTACTAAAGTGGAGATTATGAAGGAGGACTGAAGGCATCATACAGTATCTCTCTTAATATAGCAAAGAAAGGAAAACCGCATACCATTGGTGAGGAGCTCATCATACCAGCCATTAAAGATGTGATTGAAACTGTTATGAAGAAAGACTCTCAACCTATTTTAAAATGTAATCCTTTAAGTGCTAGGACAGTGAGCCAGCGCATTGATAAGATGGCCAATGATGTGGAGAAAACTCCGAGGTCAGAGCTTCAACACTGAAAGTTTTCCATCCAACTCGATGGGTCAATGTTTGGTAGTTCAAATATTCTCATGGCCCATGTGAGGTATAATAGTCAAATCATAAAGTGCATTGTTGACAAGTTTTTGTTTGCCAACTACCTTAAAGCTGATGCAAAAGGTGAGAGTTTTGCGATGCCTAGAGGATTATTTGAAGAAACGTATTGTTTCCCCCCTCAAAAAAAAAAAAATATATATATATATACAGGGTGTTCGGGATAAATTTGACAGTTTCGTAAGGAAAAAGAAAATCTTCTTTGTATCTATTAAATTTAATGAATTGACAAAAAAACATTACAGGCAGAGTTAATTACAATACTATCAACAAGATTTACTCAAAATAACCACCATTAGCATCGATCACAGCTTCAATTCTGCTTCGGAACCTCGAACAAGCTGATGCTACAGTCTCCCTGGGAAGGGCCGCAAAAACTGTTTTAATTTTATCCATTAACTGGGCTTTTGTATTACTGGAAGTGCGATTGGTGTCTTTTTCAACTGCGCCCCATACAAAATAATCCATGGGGTTAAGGTCTGGGGAGTTTGGAGGCCAAACATTTGGACTGGTGAAGTCGTAGAAATTTTCAGACAACCATTTTTGACTTTTCCCAGAGGTGTGGCAAGGGGCCGAATCCTGCTGCCATACATACGGCCTACCATTGGCTACCCTTGTTATCCAGGGCTTGACTACAGTTAGCAACTCCACGAACAAAGCCCGAATTCCAATGCCAGGGTTCTTCAACACCTGTTCCTGCAGATTTGCGAGGAATTCTGCTGTACGAACGCAATCAGATCGTCTGCTAGGGATCTTTCTTCTTGCTACATCCTCGTAGTCACCATTGCAAGTCTCTAGTTCATGCCTGATTGTTTTTACTGTATTCAGGGAGCATTGGGCAGCAGTCGTAATATCCTTATTTTGATGGCGGGCACGAATCATCATGATACAAGTTATTCTCTTCCATGATTCAGGTGGGTTCCAGCTATCCATCCTTTCTGACATCTTGTATATGAATGAAGAAGGGTCCAAACTTTTAAATGAAGAGAAGTGTGTGTTAATACATGTAACTTACGGAAAAATATAATTAATTATAAATATGTCAAATTTATCCCGAACACCCTGTGTATATATATATATATATATATATATATATATATATATATATATTACTGTAGCAGCTACCAATGGTGCACCAGCAATGGCTGGCCATTAGAGGATTTGCATTCTTACTCAAGAAAAAAGGTTCCTGACGTGTTGACTGTGTATTACACAGAAATCATCTTGTAGCCAAGAATCTAAATGGCAAACTGCATGCTGCCTTGAAAATGTATCAGGTCAGTGAATAAAATTAAAGCACATCCTCTGAAGTCGCGACTGTTTGCAATGTTGTTTGAAAAAAAATGATGAAACCTTTAACCAACTTCTTTTGCACACAGATATAAGGTGGTTGTCAAGAGGCAATTCCTTGCAAAGACTTGTTGACTTTTATGACTCCACTGTCAAGTTTCTTACAGATATGGACCAATCATTATGTGACGAGTTAAAAAAAAGTGTAAAAATCATCGTTTCTATTTGGCAGACCTATATTCAAAATTTAACAAAATACAGAAATGTCTGCAAGGTAAAGATGCTACAAGACTTACAAGCTAAAATAGGCCTATTTAAATCTTCATTGGCACATAAAGAGGTATTTTTCAAACTTACACCCTGTGACCTAGAGATATACATAAAATCACCTAGAAAAATTAAAGGAAGGTTTTAAAGTATATTTCGAGGACTTCGAGAAAATGCAGACACTGAATTTGACTTACAGGATAAGCTCGTTGATAATGTGTGTGGATCTTGAAGCTAAATCCTTATTTAAAAACAAAAGCCTCAGTGACTATTGGAGCAATGTAAATAATAATAATAATAAATATCCCAAGCTTAGTGCAGCAGTTGAACCTTTTTACTTGCATTCCCAAGTTCATACATGGTTGAAGCAGGTTTTAGCAATGCAAATTCACTTTTAATGAAGGCGAGGAACAGAATGAACCTGGAAGAGTGTGGTGACTTAAAGCTAAAACTCACCAATATTCAGCCAAATATTGATACAATGGCTACTATTCATCAAACACACTCTTCTCATTAACCATTCCAAGTAAATCAATAAAATGTAAGTAAAATTTTAATGGTCTTTATAAAATTCTTTAAATATTTCTTATCGAGAAGCAGTAATGAAGTAATTCATTTATTTAACATGATAGGGGGTCGATGAGGGTTCAAGGATTCCATGAAGAGGTCAGTGGTCTAAAATGTTTGCTGACCCCCGATTTAAGCTTAGGTGCTGATTAGCATTCATGTTACACTTCTCTGGGTTACCTTCACCACCTTTGTGATAAGTCTTCAAATTTCAATCAATCATCAAGTTCCCTTGCTAGTCAAGTTCCACTTACACAAAATGCAACTTTCCATCAACTGATCTAAATTTCAAGACTTTACATTTAGTAGCCTCAAACTGGTTAAATAAATCCCCATTTATTTAACCACCTGTGCAGCTTATTCAATTCCCCCTGAAGTGACATTATCACTAATAGCCTTTCCAAGCTTCACATCTGCAAACAACACTTTTCCTTATATAGCCCTTCCCCGACCCCATGTGTATTCCCTGTTTGATTTCATTAGTCATCCACTTTACACCAAAGCATGTTCTTTTTCACTCAAAGTATGCAACTTGTCATTCTTCATCATCACGAACCATGGGCTCACTGCCCGTTGGTGTCCGATGCCTCCTTCACTATCTTCTTCCACCTTTCTTTGTCCAGTGCACAGTGTCAGTTTCTGTACATCCATTCCACACCAGTACTTTATGTCATCTATCCATTCTCTGTATGATCTACCTCTTCTGTTTACACCATCCATAATACTAAACATGAATGTCTTTATCTTCTGGTCTTCACTCATTCTGCAGATGTGTCCAAATAATTGCAGCTTCTGTTTTATAATCTTCTGCATTAGATTCTCCTTTGGTTGTATCTTCTGATAGAGCTCTTCATTTGTGATTTTATGTACCCATCCTATTCTTAGAATCTTCCTGTAACAAGTTCTTTTAAATACCAAAATTATTTTTCTTGATTCCTTATTTTGCTGCTGATAAACTTGCCATTGCTGCTGATAAATTTCTTTACTATCAAATGTGCTGGTGATCTTGCCCAATTCTTCCTTCCATGGAATTGGCCCCAAGTTAATTTATTATAATCACTGCCTTAATCAAATTATTTTCTTCCTGATACTCCTACATATGTATTCATCCTCCAAGTCAAATTACAAGATAACTCTTGCCACCCAGGGACAAGGATGAGTTTTCTACTACAATCATGTCCTCTAATACCAGGACTAAATCCAAAATTCAAATTTTATGTTTTCATGTTCCCTCTATTGCACATTGTTAAGACTACTAACATCTATCATAATGAGCATTCATTTTGTACTTGCCAACTATGGATGAGATTAATATGAGAAGCATGGCTACAGTTGTTTAATACAGACTGATTGAATGACATAAACTAATGTTTATGCCTTTCAATCTGAAAATGCAAATAAAAATTTGGTATTTTAATAATCCTGATGTTTTCTGCATAATTTGACAACTTAAACAGCTGAAATGTTCAGAGAGCAATATCTGATAGGAAAATCAGAAAGAAAAATGAATAATTCCAATAGAAAGAAAATGTCTTTACACTGGAATTATACTTTCATTCCATATTTAGTGTCTTTCACCAAGTAGTATTACTCTTCCAGATGCCACACTGGTTAAAAAAAAAAAAGCAGGATCATTTCATTACATCTCGCTTCAGTAGTATTACTACCTGCCATAAAATTACTGAATTCAAAGGAGGAGGAGAAGGGATAAACATCTTAGGCAGGCCAATGAAAGATCCAAGGGGAGACCAGATAAAAGAGTAAAGTTCCTAAAGAGGACTAGTTACTGGGACTCAAAGATGGATTGACACATAAATTTTTCTTTTTGTAGATACACTACAAAACTAAGTCACATGCATATATATATATATATATATATAATTGAAATTAAAATATCTGATATTACTGTTAGGTGCTTTTAAACTATAGCAAATTGACAAAAACATCAGTCTGGTCTCATATTAGTAAAGAATCAATGAATGGAACAGTCTGTAAGAAATTTATCAAATCCAATTCACATGCAACTGAATTTCAGTGCTTATTTGCAAGTCTAATTATTTGACAATGAGAGCTAGGTTGACTACTGGTGGGTCAAATTAATAAGCCTCTGTTCCCTGCTTACAGGAAGTAGATGAAAGATTTTTTGCTTGACTTGAAGTTCCTGAATACAGGAAATTTTATAAATTGCATGAATAAAATAGTGTAACCCACATAAGATTGCAAGACCAAACTCATATCACTGTCATGCATGAGCAAGAGGGTAAGAAAAAAGGAGAAATCTTTTCACAGTATTTGAACGCTTAAGCTGTATTTTGAGGGGGAAGACAGAGTGTGGGAGGCTGTTTAAAAGAGCAGAAGTGGAAGGAATGAAAGAGGAAGCAGAGAAGTTGGTTCAGCAAGTTTCAAGCTGAACTATAAATGGAAGTTAGTTACCAAATGATAGTGGCCAATTCCGCAGAGCATCATCTGTCAAAGTACCTGCAGAATAAACATAATGCAGAAAATGAACATCAATGGCAGAGGAATTGAAGTGGATCTGTGAGTGGGAGAAAGATCACTCACTAACATCTTAGAAGATTTTGATGCACCGCTCCAAATGAGAGCAACACTGTATGGCTGGGAATGTTTACCATTTGTATAGAGTTAGCAGCTATAAAGGTGTGAAAGTGTATTGAGCAGAAAAGTACAATTTTCTTGGCAACTGTAGAAGCTATGGTTGTGATGCATTTGTGCTTGGAAAGGTTAGTAGTGCAGGTCAATCCAAGAAGGGAAATCTGGTCACGTTTGGATATCAGGGCATCACTGAAAGTTAGGGGAAGCAATGAGTGCACTTTCTTATGAGAGATCAGACAGAACTGAGTATTAGTGATACTGAAGTCAACAAGGTTTTCCTTGCCCAATTGAAATACAGCTAGGAGATCAGTTTGGGACACTGATCATGGTGGATCTTGAGTTCTCACAAATGGTCACAAGGTTTGTCAAATGAAATTGAGGAATGGAAGTGTACTGTCATCTGTAAAGCTACGATAAGATTTGCAGTTTCAGAGAGAAGGTCATTTATATATAGAAGGAAGCGTGGCGAAAGTAGAAAACCCTGGGTACACCTGTGTTGGTGGGGAAATCTGAGGAGAGGAATAAATCCACCATGACTTACAGTGAGCAACAAGTGAGAAAGTTGGCAAACCAACTGCAGAATGTGAGAAGCAGACCAAAGAATGCCGCTTTAAATAAGTCCATGTGCCACACCCAATCAAATGCATTTGAAATGTCAAGAGCAACAATGTAGTTTCTTCAAATTTTTCCACGGCTAGGGTTCAAAAGTGGGTGGTGATGGCTAGAAGATCAGTTGTGGTTTGAGAATGTAGAATCCATATAATCGATCACTGATTAGTTGGTAAGTCTCCTGGTGATGCAGAAGTTGGCTGTTGACCTTCTTCATAGTTTTAGAGAGAATAGAAGTGAGAGCAACTGGATGGTAGTTGGTTGGTTGATTTATCACCATTCTTGGAACAGACTGGATGAGGACCTGTTTCCGTGCTGTAGGGGTAGAAGCAAGTTGAATGAGATACACTGAAGAGGCAATAAAGGATAGGTGTTAGATTGAGGCACAAGTTTTTAACATAATAGGTGGGATACCATCAGGACCTAATGCTGTGTTTGTGTTCATGTTATTAAAGATTCTTTAGATTTCTTTCTGGTAGAAAGTTATGGGTGACATGGAGTGAGTAGCTCTTGGTAAAGTGGGGGAGGGGGACTTTTGTACTGGTCATCAATAGAGAAATTG
The DNA here is from genome assembly GCF_054136105.1 of Typopeltis vanoorti. Taxonomy (NCBI): domain Eukaryota; kingdom Metazoa; phylum Arthropoda; class Arachnida; order Uropygi; family Thelyphonidae; genus Typopeltis; species Typopeltis vanoorti. Next base: position 74,477,640 of record NC_143558.1, on the reverse strand, counting down.
GAAGAGAAGAGTGATAACAGTAAGGCTGGCCTTGTCTTTGAGTGAGGTAGCTATGGTACTATCTATAGTTCAACCACAGATGAAAGAACCCTCGACACTTTGGTACATGGCAGAAGGTGAATCCATTTCAATAATAGGGTATCAATCCATTTCATGGGATGACATCGGAAAATTAGCTTTTCTTTTATGAACATTCTAGTTTTTAAAGTGGTAACTATTTTACTTGTATAACAGTTAGAAAATTTTACGTATAAAGCACATAATTTCGTGTGTTGGTGATGAATTTGTATATACCTTATTTCTCCCCTTCAACATGAATTGACTTCTTGGCACTCTGCCCACAGTTGAAAGAACTATGGTTCTTTCAACTGTGGGCAGACTATAGATGTGAGAGTGATGGAAACATAGGTGGACAAAAGCTGAACCATGGCTTTGGTAAGAGAATACAGTTATCTGGAAGAGTGACGGCTGTGACAAATTTCAGCCTATTCATTAGATGGTTTAAGAATCAAAATTATGAATTGTAGTCACTGCATGCTACAATTACTTTAGGAAATCAATTTAAACTTCATTATTACTGCAACATCATTTTAAAAAAATAATAAATAATAATTCCATCTTCAAAAACATGGAAGTGTCTTTCCTGGAGTACATAAAATCTGATTCTTTTTATCTTCAAAGTTGCACAAGAAATGATGACCACAATATGGAATTCAGTGATGGATGATCTAATATGAAATTAGACTGATTCACAATGCTTCCCATCTATCTGACTGACAGTGCTATCCATCTACAAATGAAACCATGTTTCTATTTTATTTGTGTGGGGTTCCCCCATTCCTCGACTGCCCCTTAGGACTGGTTGAGCCCTTCTAATGAGGGATAAAGTACTATATCCTATGACTAGTCTGTGTCTTTGTGGGCTGGTTTGCCTCCTTACAGGATGAAAACCCCCAGATACACTGGGGGGGGGGACCCTGCTGTCCATACTTAAGACCAGCTAACTTAGCTATGGCTGAGAAAGATCCTTAAACTCCTCACGTCGTCAACAGGAATCGAACCTAGGACACTCCTTCCCCAGGCATATGGTTGTGAAGTGCATAGCCACTAGGCTAATCGGCATGCTTCTATAATAAACATAGAAACAAACAAGTATATAAAAAGCAAGCAAAATGAGAAAATAAATAAAATTGCTTCTATACATACTTGCAGGCCTTGTGATGATGATTATGGACAAAACATTGTAGAGATAAATTCTTTCCAACATTCTAGATCAGTTTTCTGATGCGATCAATGAAAAGGTAATTATTTTAACATAGCTAACTAGCAAACAGCTAGGGACTGATAGGCAAATCACATGGTATAGAGCCCTCAACTTTTGAATAGCCCTCTACTTTAATAGTAACTGCTACAGAAAATTTCCATGGGTTGTAATCACTCAATGTCATGAAATAATTTAGTCAAATCACCTCATTCTTGTTTCACAGTTATATATTTATGTAAACTTCAACATGAATGATTACTTGAGAACATTGCTTTCTCTGAAAATATATAAAGAAAGAAAACAAATTGAAACAAACATTACCCTAGAAAACTAGGTCTTATACAGAATACTCATAATACACACTTGTCAAAATTACTACAATACAAGTGTTTTTTATGTGGAAAAATTACATGAACTTCATGTTTCTAAAATACTATTTTCTAACAATGATGATAATACAATAATAGTGATAGCGATGATTATAAGAAATTTTCTTATGATTCTTTAGGAGTAATGGTCCTAGTACAGAGCCCTGGGGCAAGATTCCGCTCCACTATACACCACTCTCCAATGTCACCCCTATTCATGCAACCAACCTCATATCTATTTCCATAGTATTCTGTCAAATGGCTTTGTAAAGTCCAGCAGTATCATAATGTATCCATTTTCTTTATCCTATTCCGTGTCACCTTATTATAAAATGCGAATAAATTACGGAGGCAGGGGCCTCCCTTTTACAGAGCCATGCTGCCTCCTATATAGTATCATACTTCTATCCATCCATTCCTGAATTTTACTTTTAACCAACTTTTCCAATACTTGAACCACCACTCCACAGATACTAATTGGTCTGTAATTTGCTACTTCTGTCTTGGAGCCACATCATGTAATGGAACTATTTTACCCACTTTTGACTCCCTTGGAACCTTGCCAGAGCTGAGACAGATTGAACAACTTTGTCAGAGACACTGCCAGTTCAGTTACACATTTCCTAGCACATGAGTGATATACCATCCAAGCCCACCACTATATTCACATTAATAGTTTAACATATTTAACATATTGAGGTAGATGAACCTCCAGTTCATCTACCTCAATTCTCACATCAGTAACTGCAAAGTCACCACCCGGATGACATACCCTTGCAAAGTGATCACTCTGTAAATTTCTTCTGCTTCTATCATTTTCCACCATCAACATGAAATAAAGTTATCATTCCATAATCATTCTTTCTCTTACTTGTTCTGTAGTGGAAAAATAAAACTCATTTGGATTAAACCTGCTTAGCTAATTTTTTCTCAAAATTTGATTTAGCCTTCCTTATCATACTTGTTACCCTTCTTGGTTGTGCTTTATATTGCTCCTGAGCATACTGTTCACCTTTTATATTTCTTCTATAATTTTTTTTTAGCTGTTTTATATTGCTGTTCATCCACTTAATACCCACTCTGTTTATCCTCCTGATTCTAGGTATACAGTCTGATACTTCCTTGCTCAAACAATCCCCGACCGCTTCTCGTGCACTAATGACATTCATTCCATGTAGCTTCTTATGCCAGGCAATGTTCAAAGTTTCCCCCTAAGTTTATCACAATTGCCAGCTTTGTAATTCAGCATAAACCCTTTCTTGACTGAAAATTCCCATACTGAGCAACCTCCCAGGACATGACTGCACAGTCACTTTCCCTGATCAGAGTAGAGTTGCTACTGTAGTTAGATCTTTTGATGCTATTACCAGATCCAACACTCTCCAACCCCTGGCTCCCTTCACCACCTGCTATTTCAATTATCCCTTAGTAACTGTATAAATTCCATTTACTTCGCCATATGCCCTTTCCTCTTTCCAATCTATATCACCATAGTTGCAGTTCTCCCATAACTGCTTGGTCTGCATTCATCGTAATGATCTGCTGATGCATGTCATCCACATCTTCTGGACACCCAGGGCTATAGCAGCAACCAACAATATATTTTGTCCTATTAGCATCTATCTCACATCAAAGAGCCTCAAATGAACCATTTCCCACAGAACTAAAATCCTCCTTAACATGTAAGCAGGTTAACATGAATGTCAACCTGCTCTGAATGTTAATCCACTCTCTATATGAAAAATATGCTCTCATGTACTTCATAAAAACAGATGGATAACAACCATCTCATGAAATACATTCAGGATATGTGTACCAAACACTGGACAAAATTATGTGGAAAAAAAAAAAAAAAGTACATGAAAATATGAAGCACAGGATTTTGAAAAAATATGATTTTGAAAAATATGAACACAACTCTTCAGTGATTTTGATGTTAACCAACATGCTCTATGCACACCCATTGATTTTTCAGTGGATTTAGGGTGAAGAGCACATAATGCAAATAAATTATCTTCAGTTTAAAATACCCTTATAACATGTTCCTCAGATGTTGAAATTGGATTCCAAGTAGCGAAGAGAGAACAAAGAGTTGTTTCTGCAAGCAAAGCAATATGGTCAATAACAACATGTAAGGTCTATATTTTTATTATATAGGCATCTCCATGGAGTTCGAAGACTCACTGCAGGAAACCTAATCAACCCCAACAATCTATCATACCTCTCCTTGAACCCATTAACAGACAAAGCATTCACAACTGACTCTAGCAAACCATTCCACTCATTCACAACTATCCAAGCAGAAATACCAAATCCTCACACCCCTACTAACCACACCTTTATTCAACTTCGAGGAAAGATGCCTTGTTCTGGTCCCTCTAGCCAAGCGCTGAAATTTCCCGTGCATCTATCCTATAAAATCCTTTAAGCAACTTAAATGTTTCTATCATATCCCCCTCTTTTTCTTAAATCAACCAACTTCTGCAATCCACACACCTTTGATCTGTCATCAGAGGGAATATTCCACAGGCCACTCACCTCTGAATCCTCTCCGCCGCCTCCTCATTCCTAAGAAACCTAGAGACCAATCAAGCACAGTAATCCAGATGTGGACATATCAAAGCCTTATAAAGAAGAATAAAAACTTCCTTATTCTTTCTTGTTGATGTGTTCTTCAATACCAAAGTAATCTTATGAGCTATCTTAGCAATATAAATTAAAGATACCAAGAAATTATATACTTGGTTTAATCCTTTATCAAGTGTAAGCAAACAAATTTGTGCTGAAATATATATAATCAGGACTAGGGCAATTCGCATAAAGAAGCTAATGATGACTTCACATCACTTGACTTAATATCCCATAATACAAAGCACTTCTAATTACCAGTATGTATAATGCTATGCATTATGGGAACGGTCACTACCTAGGCTGGTTTTGACGTTTATTGAGCTCGTCAGTGGGAGCCAGACCCAGAGGTGATACTAAGGTTGAGGTAATACAGAAGTCATATTTTCATATACTTAGCAATATGTTCACTAAACTTGAAGCTAGAAATTTGGGGGGTTGAGTTCATCTATTTCCTAAAGTACAGTGCCATCAATATGGTACACAGCTTGTAATTTATTTATCCCAAATTGCATAACTTTACATTTCTTGACATTAAACTGACACCCATTAACTTTTGCCTATAATGACAGCCTATCTAAATTGTCCTGCAAGCTCTCCACATCTCACCTTGATTAACTATTATTCTATCTAATTGCACATCATCAGCAAACAATTGAATATTTCCTATGTCATTTATGTACAAATTAAACAGCGATGGTCCCAGTACTGAACCTTCTAGCACACCACTAGTCACCTGTTTTTGCCTTGATTCTGTCCCTCCATATACCACTTTTTGATATCGGTCCAGAAGCCACCCTCTTATCCACTTACAAGGAGTCATATCCATCCCCATTTGTTCTAATTTGTGTAACAGCGTTCCACGTGGTATTCAGTCAAAAGTCTTTGAAAAATTCAAATCATCGTGTAGCTATTTCCTTTATCCAACTCAGTGGATTTAGGGTGAAGAGCACATAATGCAAATAAATTATCTTCAGTTTCTATTATAAAAAAGTCAAAAAATTGATAAGGCCTGACCGATTCTTCACAAAGACATGTTCACCCTCATACAGTAACATATTTTATCCACCCAGTTTTGAATTCAATTTTTCTAGTACTTTTACAACCACACCTGTGGTGTGGTGTGGTGCAAGGCAGACAAACGAAAGAGTGCTTCTTCGGTACTGGATGTTATGTGAATTGTGTTGGTTAAGAAAGAACTTGGTTTACTCTTAGACTTTGGATTGCTTGGAGATATTCATGTAAATAGGTTCACTTACACATTACGATGGCTATATAACGTTATTTAAGAGCTTTTATTTTATTTTATTTTTTCATTTTTAAGGTTAAATAAAATAAACAAATGCTAATTTTTGGTCTCTGCAAGATAAGCACTATGTCAAAATTATGCTTTTATATTAGGCCGGCCTGGTTGGCCGAGTGGTTAGCGTATTCGCTCTCCAGCCAAAAGGCTGCGGGTTCGAATCCTGCCATGGGCTTGGATGTTTGTGATTGTATGTGAAAACACTAGTGATAGTGGTTCGTTGTAGAATGTGGGTGGAGGAGATAGAGAGTGATAGAGTAGATGCCCTCCCTCGATGAGTCTTTGGCCTCCCGGGAGGTATCAAGTAATAATAATAATGATATATAATGTCAATGGCTGATTTGACTCAACAGGGGAATAATAATATATAAGTTCAAAAATATATAAGTGTCAATAAACTCAACTGGCAATTCTACTTAGTACGGCATATATTATCGAACAGTAAACCTGAAAGTCAGTATAAAACAACTATTTAAAAATATACATTTACCAATGCCAATTATTAACATTTGTTGCATCCGGCCGCTCTTCAACTATCCATCGTGGATCACCCAATCCCCATTTTGCCATTTTTAACTGCCTGGTATTTTGTTACTACTTTGCAAAAGTACTATAAAAAAGTAGTGATTACATATATATCTTCAAATACAACAAAATATCCAAAAGTCCAGCGTCTGGCTGACACGTCCGGTTTAACAACGCACAATCACATACGGCAGCTCCTGGAAACTTCGAGAAAAAGTACTCTTCTTAAATATACAGTTATACGTGTGCTGCACATAATCAACCAAACCACTCCACAGAGTGCGTCTTGTCAAACTTTTATGTTACATTGGAAAATATCATATCAGTTATTTCAGATTTAGATGCATAATTATTATTTTAAGTGGATCTTATATCTATGATATTATTTATTAATGCTTAACTGAGTACAAATTAAAGGTGCCAAGAAATTATATTCTTGGTTTAATCCTTCATCCAAGCGTAAAAAGTTTGCTTATACTTCGATAAAGTTTGATTACGCTCAGGGTGACCACCCAACAAAAAAAAGTTTGTACCAACTTATGCAGGAAAAAGGTACTAAATCTGAAAAAAAAAAAAAAGTACTAGATTTTTATGCAACATTTTATGTAAATAATGTAGCATTAAATTTTCAGTTATTTAATATGCTATTTACATATATACAGGAGTTACAACTCACAAGAAAAACACTGGAAGTATTTATTCATTATTTTTAACACTTTTGGCTAAATGAATTAACTCTTCAGAAATAGTAAAGTCTGTAGCTGATGAATGTTTCAATTTTTCTTTTGTCAAAAGGAGTCCATTCATCAAGGGAGTTTATAGTTGATTTCTTATTTTATTTTTATTTATTGTCACTGCTGAAAATATTCTTTCAGTTTTTGCGGATGATGAGGGAGGCACAGTACAGCTTTTACTAATGTTGTTAAATTAGGAAACATTTTTTCTCCTACCGCATTTTTCATTTCAAAAACTTAATTCCAAAAAAACATGAATTCTTGACCTTTTTCCAATGCTTCTACAGTCTTCAATAGTTGCCATTCTCAATCGAGGTCTTCATAACTATTTTCTTCAATAACATTAGAAAAATTTACAGCAAGTGGCATTATACTGTAAAAACAGTCTGATTTGCACATTTCAGGATTCAGCATCTCTGAACTTTTTAATACAGGATCTTTAAAATTTATTCGTTTGAAAACTTAGCTACAGAACTTAACATAGAAGGACAAACCTTTCACCTTGAAGTGTCTTATGTCTCTTTCTGGAACTTCACTCTTATCTAAACTCATTAGAAGGGCTTCCACTCTTTCCCCCTAGATATACATTTTTTATGTCTAAAAATTGACCATTGTCAGCTGGATTTATCTTTTCAATTGATGTATTTGTAACATATTGAGATTTCATGAAATATTTCATGATCATTTTCATTTTATCTCCTACTGATGAAATTAGAAGATGAAGACAATATCCAGTGACTTAGTAATCTAAATTTAGATTTACTACTGTTGGTAGGATGAATGCTAAGAAGCGAAAATATGCCATGATTAAGGGATTTTGTAGTGTTAAAACTGATTTGGCTTGTTCAATTCCATCTTCTACTGCGCTCAAGATAAAGTATGAAACTAAAGCATTCCATTGTCCTACTATTCTTTGCACAACATCATGCATTGAGAGCCAACGAGTTTTACTCAACGTCAGCGAATTATGTGGTTTTAAGTTTGATAGCACATGAATTTCTTTCAATTCTGTTAATCTTTTCGGTTTCTTTTGTAAGAATTGTAAATATCTGCACATAGTTCTAATGAATTTGGTAGTTTCTTATATACTTCAGCTGCACATAAATTAAAGCTATGACATATGCATCTGGTGACATATAAATGTTCATTTAATGATTTAAGGCGAGAATGTTGAATGCCAGAATGTTGTCCCATCATAACTGAAGCATTATCAGCAGCAAAGCCTAATAAGTTTGCAAGAAGCATCTTCAGCTTGTTTAATAATTCTATTAGAGCTTCAAACAAAGCTGAACTTGTTTCGTCACTAACATCAATGATATTTAAAAACGAATCCTCTGCTGATTTTGTGGAATCATCATAGTAACGAAACACAACGGCTAGAGATTTATTTGTTGTAATGTCAGTTGACTCATCAATTATTAAAGAAAAATAAGTATTTTGAAGTTTTTTTGAGATTTCATTGAGTGAATCTACAGCCAAAACATTTTTTATAAGACAGTTAGATTTAGTGCGTTAGCATATAAAAATTCAGTATCAGGGGCAACTGTTTTCAATAGAGTTGGAAGAGTATCCATAAGCCTCAAAAGCAAATTGTGTTCTGTAACATATGCGCATAATTAATTCTGCCTGTTTAATTTGTTTTCCTGACTGGTATTTAGAACTGGATTTAAACAACGACATTATGTCGTTGTTTAAATCCAGGATAGGGGTAATGGGTTTACAGTGATACTACTGGACCTTGCCAAGGCCTTTGATAGGATACCACATGGAACCCTAATCAGTAAACTGGAGCAGATGGGGATAGATATAGGGTTGGTGAGATGGATAAGAGGGTGGTTGAAGGAGAGATATCAAAGAGTGGTTTATTCAGGAGTGGAGTCTAAAAGACGTCTTGTGACTAGTGGAGTGCCACAGGGCTCTGTTCTTGGACCACTGCTTTTCAATTTGTTCATCAATGATATTGGAAAGAATCTGAGAGGAAGTGTTCACTTGTTTCCTGATGATGCAAAGTTGGGTAGAGCAATTGTGAGTGCACAAGATGTCAAAATTTTACAGGATGATTTGGATAGTTTGGAGGACTGGGCTAGGAAAAATGGATGTGAATTTAATGTGGCAAAGTGTAAGGTTATGCACTTTGGGGTGAAAAGAATAGCAGCAGTATATCGCATTGGTGGAATCATACTCCAGGAGATTGATGAGGCGAGGGATTTGGGAGTTTTGGTGGATAGGGAGTTGAAGTTTAGGGGGCACATTGCAAAAGTAACTAAAACAGCTCACCAAATCACTTGGCTTCTGAAAAATACTTTAACATGCAGAGACGAACAAGTTGTTGTTCCTCTGTATCGAGCCTTGATAAGACCCCATCTGGACTTCTGTGCCCAGCTATGGGCACCAGGGTTTCTTCGTGATGGGGAGGAAGTGGAGAGGGTCCAGAGACGAGTGACCAAGATGATAGCAGGTCTGTGGAATGAACCTTATGAGAATAGGTTGAAGATTTGTGGGTTGCAGAAATTGGAAAATAGGCGAAGGAGGGGTGATATGATTGAGACATTCAAATTACTGAAGGGTTTTTATAAGATTGATCAAGAAGATATTTTTTAAAATATGACTGGTGGTGGGAGGACTAGGGGCCATGCATGGAAGCTGGGCAAGAGCGTGGTTGACAAGGGTGTTAGAGCTAGGTTCTTTACTTGGAGAGTGGTAAATGAGTGGAATAAGCTTCCAGAGTCTGTTGTGGGTGCTACGACCGTGAATGAGTTCAAGGCAAGGTATGATAGTGTCGTGACGTGTTCTCTTGACGTTCGAATCCGCCATCTTGCTAAAAGTCACTTTCATCAAATAAGGAAAATTAATTGCAAATTAATCACTGATCTAAGGGTAGAGAAATTTCTATTATACTGCGCCACTCTATCCTTAGATAAGTCTATATGAATTAGTAGGATCAATTCAAAATTAGTTAGCAGTCTTTTCACTCATTCAGGCAAATGGTATTTATTTTCATTCCTTCTGGGATTCCCGCTAGATCCGAATTTTTGTGAACGGTGCAGTAAAAAGAAATTCAGGCAAACACAATATTTAAATTAACAAACAAAACATTTAATATATGGTTATATAACAATTACATAAATTCCACTTCTAAATATGACAAACCAGTCAAGTTAGCATATCAAGTCAAGTCATTCATATTAATTCAATCTTTCAAACTTTCTCAAACAAATTCACAGTTTCAGAATCACAAAGTTTCTTTACTCAAATTATTACAATAGAATTTCTTATTTATTCAGTTTCCATGTATCTCTCAGCTACACTCTACGATTAACTCATAACAGGCACTAACCACGGTAGATATCACTTCAATGTCTATATTTTCAACTCTCAACCTCGATGGTAAGCTACAGTTAATGTTAGAAACAGCGCAACGGAACTAATACTTAAATCTGCATACCCTGAAATAAACTAATATGACTGTCCTTACCAGAAATAATCTTCAGTACTTCCAATATTTTGTGAGCACACTTTCAAATTGTATTTATCACACTTGCGAAACACTAAATAACTAAAACATTACTAATCGCGCTTCAAAAATCCAGATAACAACTATAAGGTACATTAATTATTCTTATTTATCATTCATCAACTAGTTTAACTCCGTACAATTCCCTTTCATGGTAGTACAGAAATAAGTCGTAATTGTAGACTGACTGGATTTATTCAGTATTCTTCTTTGAATGTCCAGTTCTCTAATTATCCGATTACGGCAATAATTTCTTTTTATTACTACGGCTGGTTTTGCTTTCAGCCAACTATAAGATTCACTTATATAAAAAAATATCTACTCAACTCCTATCCTTAGGAATCTTTTAATTACTTCTACTTCTTTAGTTTACTTCCTTGCTACCTTATAGTTCCAAAGTTCCGTTCCGAATCCCTACTTACTACTACGTATATATTTTCTCTTCTCCTCTACAAACGCTCCCTTCACACGCGCTCGTTTATTTCCACGCGTCTCTATGACAACCGATAGACGTAAACATTCTCGCGAATATTACATTAGGTTATATAACTATAACTACATTCAGTTATTACATAACGTTAACTTTCATGAAAGGAATAAATAGAATATTTGCATTCCAATAAATGCGTAGTTAAATTACAAATATAAGTTCTTACAATATTGACAAAATAATAAATAAAACAGCTTAATAATATTTAATACAGAATCTATTTACCATTAAAACATTTCTTTGATTAAGCAATTAAATATTTGACATAATTAAGGTAGTTATATGATATCAATTATAATTTATGTTATTTACATCAAATAATATTTACAAATATAGTTCTTGTGACGGAAAGTCATGTTGGATTCTGAATCAAACAACATTTATTCTATTTTCTACATAATTAGAATCCAACAATAGATACTGTGTGAATGTTGAATAGTTGTTCTTGACATGATGTTAGGGCCTCCCTCGATGAGTCTGTCGACTCCGTGGAGTTTCCCGGAACAATAATAATAATAATAATTATTATTATTATATCTAGTGTGCTTCTTATAGATTCTACATTCCGCTTGTGTTTTGGAGTGTTTGCATAACGAATCATTAGACATTTGCTACCATTAATGCTTTTATCACAAAATTTACAATAAGCAGTTTGTCCTTTACTTTAACCTGAACTGATCCATGATTTAAGAATGGGATCCTCAAACCAGCCTTCTTTGATTTTTTGCGAATAGACGTCATTTCTGACAAAAGCTCCGCTATACTTTTTTACAAGAGAAACATAGCATCACGGGGTAATTTAAATGTTCAATGTTGCACGGTGATCAGCATTCGTTTTAAAAATTTTATGGAATTTACAACCGTGTTAAAAAAAAAAAAAAATTTTATTATCCCGACGTTTCGATCTTCACATCAAGATCATTATCTGGAGCGTACATAAATATACAGGACAAGCTGAGTTATATCATTAACTGTAAGCTAGAGGAAACAATGATTTGATCACATGTTATTCTACTGGCGTGACCTCTGGTGAAAAACCGGTGTAGGGACAGCAATATCACTCCTAATTGCATCAGGCTAAAGAGAAAATTCACCTCAAAGGCACAACGAATATACCACCACATGGAGAAAGCACTACTCAGAGAGCAGATCCAAGCTACCAGAAAGAACCTAGCCGCTACACAAAAACCAGCTACTAAAAGAAAAAACGGAACTATCTAGCTACTTAATCGCAGATATCTGGATAATCCTAGAAAAGATTACGGACAACACAGCAAACCACATCCTCCAAAAGAAGAAAGAAAACCTAATTTCCAAATTCCAAAGACTAAAAGAACGACAAAACCAGCTGCCATATTCAAAGTTTGCCACAGTGAACAACAAAAACCAACCAGAAGCAAGAAACAACAGGAGCCACCAATCACCCACAGGTATCAATAACATAGTGAACCTATCTAACCACGCTCTAAACAAAGACGAAATCTCTATACTTAACAAAGGTTTAAATTTTTCTATAGCACCGAAATCGATAAACAAACTTGAAGTTATTTGTAATATGGAAAGAGGCATAAGATTCATACTTAATAACATAGCAGACAAAATATGTATAGAAACCGCCAACATTTTAAACAATAACAAGCAACATAACTAAACAAATTAACAGCGATAAAATCACTTAAAACAAATCCGAACATAGTAATAACCAGAGCCGATAAAGGATATGCCACTGTCATTTTAAACCGTACCACTTATGTAGAAAAAATGAATCTGCTGGTCTCTGACAAACACATACAAATTAGTTAACTACAACCCAACCCAACAGACCAACAAACAAAACAGAGAAACTACTCAAGTCAATTACCACATATCCCGAAGATACGGTCAAAAAAATATTTCCTCACTACGCGCGCTCTTCAAGAATTTACGGGCTACCGAAAATTAACAAAGAAAACACCCCACTAAGACCTATCGTTGAAGGAATTGATAGCCCGACGTATCACTTAGCAAAAAAATTACCGGCAACACTCAAGGAGTTGGTAGGTCATTCCCCCTCCTATATCAAAACACACAACACTTCATAAACATCATCAAAGACATTACATTAGAAAAAGATGATTTATTAGTCAGTTTTGATGTCTCTGCCCTCTTCACGAATGTCCCAATCAATGACACAATCCTTCTCCTACAGAACAAATTCCCCCAGATATCACGGCGCTCTTTACGCACGTATTACGGTCGGGTTATTTTGTATGGCAAAACGTCTTCTACTTACAAAAAGAAGGCACAGCCATGGGTTCGCTATTATGCTACCCTATTGCTAACTTTTACATGGAATATTTTGAGTAACTTGCCCTAGATTCCTCCCCTCTAAAACCCAAAGTCTGGTTTAGATACGTTGACGATGTTTTCGCGATCTGGTCCCATGGCCGCCAGACATTAGACACATCCCTTAGCCACCTAAACAAACAACACAAACGTATACAGTTCACAATTGAAATTGAAAAACACAAAACACTTCCTTTTATAGATACACTTGTCACACGTTTTCCCTCTGGCCAGGGACGCATTTACCATTAGACGCATGAGGCGCAAGATGGGGGCCTCATTTTAAAACCTCATTCTTCACAAAGAACAATAAAAAAACAGCGTACTTATAGTTGCAAAATAAAATACTTATTCTTAAATATTAAATTCATAATATAATAACTAGAGGCAGCTGAAAATTTTGTGAGGCTTCCTGCTCCCATTTAAAACACATTGTTCTTTCTTTAGAATATAAACTAACAGGAACTCTATTCCATAAAAATTGATGTATGTAAGCGTACCATTTCTTTGCTGGACGTATATACACGTCCAGCAAACCTGGATAATATTCTGTCCACCTGCTGAAAGAACATGGATAAGAAGTGCAGTTTGACCTCATGTCCATTAGAAGGTGCGATAATCCTTCACGCTGAAAGGAACACTTAACTACATTACCTGGCGTAAGTAGTAGCTACGTTCTGTGGCCTACAGCAAGAAACGCAGTTATTATTATTATTATTATTATTATTTTAACGGTGTCTCCATGGAGTCAAAAGACTCATCGCGGGAGACCCGACATTGACACACTAACCATTATTTACACAATACCTATCATACCTCTCCTTAAATTCATTCACAGTTGAAGCATTCACAACCAGTTCTGGCAAAGCATTCCACCCATTCACAACCCTCCAAGTAAAAAATCTAGTCCTAACACCCTTGTTAACCACACTCTTACACAATCTCCAGGGATGGCCCCTCGTTCTCTCACATCCTGCATTGGTCTTAAGAATATCATCAGTATCAATCCTGTAAAATCCCTTTAACAATTTAAATACCTCTATCATATCTCCTCTCCTACGTCTATCAGCTAGTTTTTGGAGCCCACAGATCATCAATCTATCCTCATAGGGAACATCCCACAGACCTGCAACAATCTTTGTAACCCGCCTCTGAATCCTCTCTACAACTTCCGCATCACCAAGAAATCCTGGCGACCAGATCTGTGCACAATAGTCCAAATGCGGCCTTATTAATGCCTTATAGAGTGGAATAATAACTTCCCTATCCCTGCTTGTTAGTGTGTTCCTCAACAACCATGTAATTTGATGTGATGTTTTGGCAATCTTAGCAATATGCCCTTTAAACTTAAGTTCTCTGTCCACAATAACTCCCAAGTCTCTTGTCTCATCAACTTCCTGCAGTTCAGTTCCGTTAATATAGTAAACAGCATGCGATGTCATCCTCCCGAAGTGCATCACCTTACACTTAGCCACGTTGACCTGACAGCCATTTACCTCAGTCCATAGCGTCAGCCTATTTAAATAAATAGGCTGACGTTAAATATCCACATCATTTGAATTGATTATCGCTCTTCCCAATTTTGCATCATCAGCAAACAAGTGGATATTTCCATTCAAGGTATTTCCAATATCATTGATGTAAAAATTAAACAATAGAGGACCAAGAACTAAGCCCTGAGGTACACCACTAGTCACTTGCCTTTTCCTGGACTCAGCTCCTCCGTAAACCACTCTTTGATATCTGTCCGCCAGCCATCCTTTAATCCAAATCACCATCTTCGGATCCAAACCCATTTGCTCTAATTTATGTAACAGAGTTCCATGTGGAATCCTGTCAAAAGCCTTTGCAAAGTCAAGCAGTATCACTGAGTAAGGATTTCCTTTATCCAACTCCACTGTTACTTTATTATAGAACGTAAGCAAATTACTTAGGCAAGACCTACCTTTCACAAAACCATGTTGCCCCTTATAAAGTATCATATTGCAGTTGCTTGCAGTTTGCTCGGTAACCGGAATCTAAGCTATATCAGACTAAATACCTATGAGTTATATTCATTTTGCTGCTTCTTTTTATCGTATAATTATAGTTTTAATGCCAGCGTAAAATAAGAAATCCTTTCATACTTTCTTCACTTAATATTGTATTACTTTGGAAGATCAATGTCACTATCAATTTTTTTGCTAATTATTTTAATCGCCAATACATTTTAAAATTCTCCAAGAACTCGATTTAAGATAATTATTTTTATCTAACAATTATTTTATAAATTCATGAAAATCCGAATCTAAAAATGAATACAGCCTCCATCTGTTCCAAATTAAGTTTCCTATTTTATTCATAATCATAGTTCAAAGGTTAGTTATCATACGTAAATCTTGAATCATATCATGTAATGCATAATTTTTATAATGTAATCTGTAGGTTTTTGCATTTCAACTTTCTTGGTTTCGCCCTTAATCACTCCCTACAAATAAAAATAAACGGCAGTTATGAAGTCAACTGTTATGTACATATTTTCGGCTAATTTCGATATTATGCGGCAGTTTTGAAGTAGCGATATTTTCCCTACAGTTTATCTTTTGAAACATGTGTAGGTGCATGTGTCAAAATGAAATTTTATTTCCAAAATTTTCATTTTCATAAGAGAATTAATTCGTCTTTAATGGCCAACTCCCCCCTCCCAAAATTATCACCACACACACACACACACACACACACACACACACACACACACACACACACACACACACACACACACACACACACACACACACACACACACACACACACACACACACACACACACACACACACACACACACACACACACACACACACAAAATACTGCTAGATAAAATGTGCGAACTTTCTTTTTGTTTGAATTCGTTATTTTTTTTAAGTAATTGTACTGTTGCAGTTTTACGCAAAAGACAAAGGCGTAGAATCTCTGATAAAATACCATTGGATATAAATTAAATAGACTCACAATCGGAAATCCCGAGTAATGCAGTTTAACACCATTTGTTGTTCATAAAAAATATATAAAAATATAAGAAAATCGTTCCTAAAATTGAAATGTGCGACCCATATAATCTAAATTTGCAAGGAAAGGAAGCAACTTGTCATATTTATTTCAATAAATGTAATTTAAAAAATATAAATATTTGACATAATATTTCCAATGCAAACAAACATTTTGATTATTTATTTTCGCACATGTGAAATTCGTTTTTATTTGGGCAGAGACGCAATAAGTAAATTGCGCAGCAAAAAAGGGTCAATCCAAGAAATACAGTGCACATAACTACAATAATCCGTTAACGGCAGAGGGGATGGTAATAGCATTTTAACAGATAGAATGCTGATGAAGTTTCATCAGTATTCTGCCTTTTTATTAGGTCAAAGGGATTTTGCGTATATTTGCGAATAGATATATTCAACATAACTTAGCCAGTTTTGTTGTAAAAAGTGTTGCATTTGAAGAAATATTAGTGGCATAATAATAAAATAGCAAAATTCATAATGCTTCAGAATAACTTGATAATACCAAAACAAGATGAGACACATCTGTAGAAATCTATTATTATTAGAGTCCTTTTAAGTATGAACTCTATAAAGATATACTTAATAAATTTATATTTTTGTGCTTTTAAATAAATAAACTAGTTTCATTTTGTCACAGATAGGTTTCGCTGGACTACCTGGACTTTTAGACTATTGTTCTTATCAATATTGTAAAAACTCGAATGTATCTTAAATATTTCAAAGTGCATTACATCGATTTTTTACTTAGGTCAAGTCCCATAAGAATGTTATAAAAAATAACCTTGTTTGTCTCTGTATATTTTGTATTAGATATTTTTGTAAATAGCCCTTTGAAAATTAACTGCATATACTTCTTTAATAAGAATATGCTAGTGTTAAAAGCAAAGGCAATATTTTTCGCCGGAGCTGTATGTAATAGTTCTACATGGCAGCATTAGAAAGGTTTATTAAATTTTGTGTGTATGAGAAAGGCTTACAAACTCTGCACGTAAACACCTTCGAAGTCAGTCAGAAAGGTTCAAACAACTTTCCGACAGTCGGCAAGAAAAGAACAAAGAGCGGGCGAACTTGAAACTTAAGATGAAAGAATCATGCAGAAATCTTCGGGGATTACAAACTTCGTGCGAGGTCTCATAGAAGGCATAATAAAAGGGGAGAGAGACAAGCATATAGGCTTCCCAGATCCAGAAGTCGCTAGAGAGAGTGCTTCCCGGTTCCAGTCTTAAGAGAAGGCTTCGAATTGCCGAAAGGAGATGTTCCCATCGCCGGAGAAAAGCTTCCAGGCCAGAGAGGAATCCCGGTTGACAGTTGGCGGCAATTAGAGTTAGTGGAGGCGGCAGAAAAAGGAGGCAGTCGTCCAGGCATTTTTGGTGAGCCCAAGCAGAGGAGAAAAGGCGAGACAAATTACCCGAAGCACCTTCGCTCGGAAGTTTACCTTTTCGCCGTAGGAGAATAACTTTTTGCCCGAGCTGTATATGAGTTCTGCAGGGCGCAGTTCACAGTCCGCTATTTTCCCGATGAGATATTTCTGAAGCCAGATTTCTTGAAGGAAGCTCAAGATCTGAGATGAGAGAATTGAGCTTCCTTCAAGAAATCTGGCTCCCCTGTATCGCACATTCAGTCAAAGGTCTTGCACAAAAAGTTCTAAGCAGAGCTTTTGTAAGTTATATGCCTTTGTACAATTCCTCTTATGTATTTAAGTTGGACAATTAAGATTTAGATTAATAGTAACAAGAAGTGTCATTAAGAGAATCTATTGGCATATTTGAAGTTGGTATGCAGTTTGCAAAAGTAACTTAATAGAGAGTTAGCTAACCTCTTTTCAAGTGTACTAGAAGTTTAATAAGTGGAAATTGTAAAGAGAGTAAATAAGTTTTTGAGTTAAAGAAAGTTTTTTCGATCATTTTGAAACACGTTCCAGAGACTACAGATGTTTTTTTGTGTGCTGCTGCTATTTGTATTAATTAGTTGGGTAAGAGTAGTTTCTATATCACATATACAGAGCATTTGAATTTCAAGTTTATTATTATTTATAAATTAAATTGATTTTTCAGTTCATTTTTTGTGCATCAAGATTCTAGTAATTTTAGGGTAAAATGTCGAGTAAAAAAGTGGATGTTAGCGAGCATAGCAAGTTATCGTTACTATTTATTGCCTCTACATTTTAACTAAAGCTGGATTTATTATGCTTATTACTGCGACTTAAAAAAATCAAAGCTGGAGTTGAATAAATCTTGTAATAAATAAATGTTGTAATTCCATAAATATGATGATTTTGCTATAATTTTTATTACCGTAAATCCAAAATTTTTATTTTTAGGGAGAATATCTAAACTTTACAGTTCATGAAGTTCCAATTTTTACCTTGATTAGCAAGCTTAATTTGATTGCATTTAAATTCTTTTTTTTTTTAAAAAAAAAAAATTTATCCTTATACTAAATTATTACCATACCTTTTAATATTTTTTCGGTATTCAGAATTTTTGTAGCAACTATGGGTTTGGATCCGAAGATGGTGATTTGGATTAAAGGATGGCTGGCGGACAGATATCAAAGAGTGGTTTACGGAGGAGCTGAGTCCAGGAAAAGGCAAGTGACTAGTGGTGTACCTCAGGGCTCAGTTCTTGGTCCTCTGTTGTTTAATTTGTACATCAATGATATTGGAAATACCTTGAATGGAAATATCCACTTGTTTGCTGATGATGCAAAATTGGGAAGAGCGATAATCAATTCAAATGATGTGGATATTTTACAGGATGACTTAAATAGGCTGACGCTATGGACTGAGGTAAATGGCTGTCAGTTCAACGTGGCTAAGTGTAAGGTGATGCACTTCGGGAGGATGAAATCGCATGCTGTTTACTATATTAACGGAAGTGAACTGCAGGAAGTTGATGAGATAAGAGACTTGGGAGTTATTGTGGACAGAGAACTTAAGTTTAAAGGGCATATTGCTAAGATTGCCAAAACATCACATCAAATTACATGGTTGTTGAGGAACACACTAACAAGCAGGGATAGGGAAGTTATTATTCCACTCTATAAGGCATTAATAAGGCCGCATTTGGACTATTGTGCACAGATCTGGTCGCCAGGATTTCTTGGTGATGCGGAAGTGGTAGAAAGGATTCAGAGGAGGGTTACAAAGATTGTTGCAGGTCTGTGGGATGTTCCCTATGAGGATAGATTGATGATCTGTGGGCTCCAAAAACTAGCTGATAGACGTAGGAGAGGAGATATGATAGAGGTATTTAAATTGTTAAAGGGATTTTACAGGATTGATACTGATGATATTCTTAAGACCAATGCAGGATGTGAGAGAACGAGGGGCCATCCCTGGAGATTGTGTAAGAGTGTGGTTAACAAGGGTGTTAGGACTAGATTTTTTACTTGGAGGGTTGTGAATGGGTGGAATGCTTTGCCAGAACTGGTTGTGAATGCTTCAACTGTGAATGAATTTAAGGAGAGGTATGACAGGTATTGTGTAAATAATGGTTAGTGTGTCAATGTCGGGTCTCCCGCGATGAGTCTTTTGACTCCATGGAGACACCGTTAAAATAATAATAATAATAATAATAATAATAATAACTATGATGCTTGTCAACGAAGCTTGTCAAACAAAATCAACGTTCTCAAAATCAATAATCAACACTGCAATTGAAATCTTTCACAGAAAGATTTTAATTACATCTTTCTTTAAATTAATTATGATTCAATTACATGGAATATTTTTAAAAGTGTAAATAATATATATATTTAGAATTACATTAAAATATTTTAAGCTATTTAGAAAATTTAATATTAAATATAAAGTATCGTAGGAGTTGCATAATTAATTATAATCCATCGATATAAGTTAGTCATTTATTTATATAAATGACTTACAAGGTTGCTAGTTTAATATTACCAAGTTTTTTTAATATTAATATTTATTGTATACATGTAAAATTCGTTTATATTTTTGGGAAGAGACACAATGAATAAATTGTGCACCAAAAAGGGTCAAATATCGTAGAACAGTAAGGGATTTTCCAATAAACGGTAATTAAACTGATAGTTTAGTTACCGTTGTTTGGCTAGTACTTGTAAAGCAGTATACTGTATACAAGTAGTTGTCGCAGTCGGTAAGAATATATTATTCAATTAATTATTATTCTTATTTTACTGTTAGTCGTTTATTTTAACAAACCCAAATACTACTGTTTCTATTTTTGTATTTTTTTAAGCTTTTAACGTAATTGTTTATTTTATTTATATCACCTCAAGGGCTCACTTTAGTGAGTACGGGCATGGCAAACCCGAGGTACCAGACGCTGGACCATGCCTTACTTGTAATATATTGTAATATACATCTGTTATATTATTCTGTAGACTGTCCCTTTCCTTCTTTCTTTGCTTCTTTCTCCTCTCTTTGCTCCTTCCCCCTGATGCTATTAGAGTATTCGAGAGCAAGGGTGGGTAAATCTTTCCTATCTTGCTAAGTCATTTCCTCTTATGTAGCCACCGAAGGAGGCAAGCTAGCGTCAATAGGTGCCGGTCCCAAGGCTGGATAAATGGCGAAGGTTGATGGCAGGAAGGGCATTCAGTCGTAAAACTTAACTGCCAGCTCTACCTATGATATGAGTCAAAGAGAAAATGATATAAGGGCTAAGGCGAACCCCTTAAGCGACGCGCAGCCACATTGCCCTACAGCTGCGAGAAGTGGACGAGGGCTACCGCATCAAGGGCGGGTGCGGTTAAAGAAGTGAGCCCAGCAGGTGGAGAGGATGTTGCGAGTGGGAACACTGAATGTTGGAAGCATGACTGGAAGGGGAAGAGTGGTGGCAGACATGATGAGGAAGTTGAACATTTTATGTGTGCAGGAGACAAGGTGGAAGGGGGGGAAAGGCAAAGGAACTGGGAGATGGATATAAATTGTTCTACTCTGGAGCGAATAACGAGGAAAGAAATGGTGTAGGAATTGTGGTGCGTGGCAGAATGAAGGGCAAAGTACTGGAAGTGGGTAGAAGGAACTACAGGATCATGCGAATGAAATTGGGTCTTGAAGAAGAGTGGGTGGTCATATTATGTGTATATGCCCTGCAAGTTGGCTGTACAGAAGAGGAGAAAGATGAGTTCTGGAACGTGTTAGATGAAAAAATGAGGGGAACTGGAAGAAAACGAGATGGTAATTGTCGGAGGAGACTTGAACGGACACAGGGAGACAGAATAGAGACTGTGAAAGGATGCATGGTGGCCACGGAGTGGGAATGATGAACCAGGAAGGAGAGAGGGTTGTGGACTTTGCAGTAGCGTTTGATCTGGCAATTGTGAACTCGTTTTTCTACAAGAGGGAAGAACATTTGATAACATTTAGGAATGGTAACAACAGTTCACAAATTAACTACATTTTGACTAGAAGAAAACAATATTAAGGTTGTGACAAATTGTAAAGTAATTCCAACAGATCAAGTGGCACAGCAACACCGACTGCTGTGCGCAGACTTTAAAATAAGATCGAAGATAAGAACCTCTGGAAGCTATGGGATGAAGACAATTAAGTGGTTTTGCTTAAAAGAAGAGAGTGTGAGGAATCCTTTTAGGGAGAGGGTGTTAGAGAGGATTTCGGTTGGACCGGAAATTGTACAAGATTGGTGGAAACATGATTCAAAAGTAATCCTGAGCTGTGCAATCGAGGTGCTTGGTGAGACATCTGGAAAGATTAGAGAGCAGAAGGCGGGTTGGTGGTGGAATAATAATGTACAAGTGGCAGTGACAGCTAAGAGGAAGGCAAAGCAGAAGTGGGATGAGTCAAGAGTGGAAGAGGGCAGAGAGGTGTACAGAGAGAGAAAACAAGAAGCCAAGAGAGTTGTGGCACAGGGCTTCTTCAGCATATCTACAGCAGCCAGTAGAAAGTTTTTCTGTGATGGTATGAGGCTTCTTATATTTTGCGATTCTGTGTGCCACCTTGTAAGATGCTAGCAAAGCATTGCTTAGTATAGCCGCCTGCTTATAAAAACTACCTTTTTGTTGATTTAACTCTTTTAACTTTCTGGTAAAGTAGTCACGAGATGTACTAACCATGCTGGGATGATTGATTTCTAAATGGCATTTCAACTTACTTGGTAGCATGCACTCTGGTGCCAAAACTGTCATACACGGTATGACAGTTTTGGCACCAGACTGCGGCCTCCCTTCACCATTGACTTCTGTAGACATAAAACCAAAGTCCAAATAACTGTCATCATATTTTCGATATTTACTGTTCTTCGCACTCTTGCCACTATTTGACCGTGTGCCCTCTTTATTTTCTCTCTCACAACGCTTATTATTGTTTACTAAAAACCGATCCATTTTAGAAATACATACGAGAAGAAATATTTCAAAAACTTCACTTGACTAAATCATAACAATATTCAGTTGACTGTGTTAGTGTTAGGGACCACGAGATGGTGGCACTTGTTGAACCCAATTCTCTTCACTGCATGCCGCTAAACTAATAATAGTTGGGCCAGCTATCTCTGATTGGGTACTAATGGAGATTGAACTGCCCACTCAGTCTCCATACTCCTACTCCCTATACGGGAATAAGAAGACGGTAGCTGATTTATATTATTTAATACAATCTCCGAAAACTAATTCAACACTAAGACCGCACGAAACCGACAATTATTTATATACGAACACAAAGTACCGAAAAAGTTCGAGAAACTACTAAAACAATCGAGAAACTTAATTATTGTAGAGCGCCATCTAGTAACCATTTGTAGAGGCTTCTGCAAACAGATATTACTAAGTGAGTTACTGGTTTGCACCAGGTCCACTAGATGTCGCGTCCTATCACGTTGAATTGAAAATGGAAATAAAATTATGAAAATTTTGTAATCGCGGCGCCCATGTGAGGAAGCCGCGGCTCCCCAGTACACTCTTTTTGAACCACTGCCTTAACCGATTATCCCGTATACACGGGTCACTGCTGAGGTACCATAGATAAAAATCTCATATGGTGGCCATAAATTAACTTTCCCTCTTTGGAGGTATCTGTAGCTAAAACTAATACACGGAATGAAACCATTTTATATTGAGACTTTCGAAGACATGGGGAGATGAATTCCGCGAAAAAACGATTTAGTACCAAAAGACGCCGACAAATTTTGACGCTGGCGAAGCCAAAAGCAGTCAAACATTTGCAGTAAACATAGGTAAAAAGGATTATGCAAATTTTACTGTGCATACGTGACAGCAGCGCCACCAATTCCGCTTAAAAAGGGATTGGGAACGTTCAGGCAGTTATTCGAAGGACTAAGAATTGTGCACAATATGTGTCCTACCTTGCCTCAGCGTGCTTTACTTGTTAAGTTGTTTTTACCTTAAACAGTGCAATGCCAAAGCGACTCTTCGGGAATTTAGAAGGCTTCATAACCTGCATACAGTCTTATATCAGCTGTAGCACTGAAAGCTATGATTAAGAAGTTTTAAGAAACTGGAGCACTAGGAGTTAGACCTAGCAGAGGATGGAAAGCAGTGCAAGAAGAGACAGTAACAAACGTTGCTACTGCGTTGTTCGACGACACAGGGACCAGTACTGGTCCAAGCGCTTGTGCCATAGCTCGCAAACTTGATATGGTTTATGGTGTAGTACTGTCTGGAAAATCTTACGGAAAATGCTTCACTTCTATCTGTATAAGTTGAGTCGTGTGCAAGCACTAACTACCGCAGATTATGATAAGCACATGACCTTCGCGCTAACGTTTCTTTCCCGAATGGGGTCGACAATGACTGGCCTTTTAGAATATTATGGGGTGATGAGGCTCATTTTTATCTGAATGGGTCGGTCAACACTCACAACAGCAGCATTTGGGCATCTGAACATCCCCAAGCGATCCAGCAAGTACCACTGCATTCTCCAAAAGTAACCATGTGGTGTGGCTTCACATCCGATTTCATAATAGGACCATTATTTTTTGAGCATATTACCCATACAGGTCCTGTAACCTGCTCTATTACTGGAGAGATTTATCGACGAATGCTGGAAGAGTTTACCATTCCTGCATTGTAGCAAAGACAATGTTTGGAACTCCATAACTTTTATGCAGGATGGAGCATGGCCATACATTGAACGTTCAGTACAGAGCCTTTTTCGCCAGGATTTCAGTAATTAGAGGGTTATCAGTCAGTTCTTTTCGACGGCAGGGCCACCTTGATCCCTGGATATCACTCCATGTGACTTTTGGCTGTAGGGGTATTAGAATTCCATTAAGTATGTTGGAGGCGTTCCGAACATGCATGTCTTGAAAGAGAACATAAAACGGGCTGTTATGAACATCCAATCCGACTCCTTACGCTCAGTTGTACATCATGTCGCACACGATGCAATTTGTTGTACACAAGAAAGATCAACACATCGAAAATGGTGTGTGTGTGTGTGGTCCAGTGGACCCTGATTCTGATGAATAAAACATTATTTCCCATGAGTCCAATCACTACATTAATTTCTGTGTCTCTTGCAAGTTGTTGTTTTAGTTTTATTATTATTATCATTGTAACGTGCCACATATCCAGCTGGAATGAGTGACGTGGCTGTCGCTTACACCGTCGAAATGTTATTATTCCATTTTATCTACCTTTAATGTAATTACCCGCTTGTTTTCGGCTCTGTCAGTGCCAAAATTTTCCCTGCCGGCGACTTTTGGTACTAAATCTTTTTTTTTGCGGAAATCACCTCCTCATACCTTCAAAAGTCTCAATATAAAATTTGGTCTCATTCCGTTTATTGGTTTTAGCTACAGATGCCTCCAAAGAGGGAAAGTTATTTTATGGCCACCCCATATATGCGCGGCCAAGTTTATAATAACGGTTCAAATATGTGAGACAAACATAATGGACTGCAGAAAAAATCCTTGAAATAAATTCAAGGACTTTTTTTTATTCCGTGTGCTGCTCATTCATTAAATTTAGTACTTAATGATGCAGCTAAGATATCCTGTGAAATTGTAAATTTTTTGTGGGGGTAATACAGGAATTCTATAATACTTTTTCAATATCTGTGAAGCGTTGGGCTATATTAAAAAAACATATTCATGTTTTAAATTTAAAATCACTTTCTGCTACTAGGTGGGGAAAGTAGAGTAGAAGCAATAAAGCCACTTAAAAATAATATCAAGGAAATTTACTAGGCTCTATTTTGATATTACGGAAGATGAAACTGAAGATATCGATTCCAGAGTTCAGGCAGACAACTTAATTTCAAAGATTTATTCGTTTAAATTTATTTGCTCTGTTCATGTTTGGTACGAAATCTTAAGTCTAGTAAATGTTGCAAGCCAAATAACGCAGAATCCGACATTTTATATAGGAAAAATTACAGAAAATCTTGATTATGTTACAAGAATTAAATTAAATATTCGCCGAACAGATCAATATTTCGAAAATATTATTAGAACTGCAAAAGAAGTAGCAAACGATCTTAATATTGATCCTATTTTTCAAGACATTCACAAAATGACATAAACAGAAATGTTTATGTCATTTTGTGAATGTTGTCAGTTTGTGAATGTCGTCTCATCTGTTTATAAACAGATGAGACAACGCATAATCCTAAATAAAATTTTAAAATAAATTTTTTCGTCGCGATTTTAGACACGACAAAAACTTCAGTCACGGAAAGATTCATACTCTTAAAACAACATAGCGAGGACTTTAAAGTTATAAGAGACATTAGCAAATTAAAAGATTGGAGCGATGAAGATTTAACGAAACATTGTAAAGATTTGCACTTAAAACTGAGCGACAATCAAGATTCCCACAATCGCAATATTGATGGTATGACTTAATTTGAGAAATTAAAAACTTTAGCAAATTAAAAGATTGGAGCGATGAAGATTTAACGAAACATTGTAAAGATTTGCACTTAAAACTGAGCGACAATCAAGATTCCCACAATCGCGATATTGATGGTATGACTTTATTTGAGGAATTAAAAACTTTGCAATGTTTTATTTAAAAAGAGTCGGCTCCTCATCCTGAGGAGCCGACTCTTTTTAAAATTAACCGACACGTTTCCGAATACTGCGATTGTAATGCGTATTTATTTAGCATTACCAATATCCGTAGCATCCGGGGAAAAAAGTTTTTAAAAACTGAAACTAATAAAAAATTATTTCTGGTCAACAATGTCTGGAGAGCGTCTAACAGATTTATCAATTATATCAATTGAAAATAATATTATGGATTCATTAGACATTAAAGATATTTGCAGGCGTAGACTTCTGTACTAATTGGTTCAAAAGATATATTTCAGTGATTACACCGCATTTTTTTATTATTCAGTTATATAAAACACTGAAACTTGTCGGGAACTATTATTTCAGTGTTTATATAACTGAATAATAAAAAAAATGTGGTGTAATCACCGAAATATATCTTTTGATTAAAGATATTATTAAAAAATTTTGCCTCTTTGGGAGGCAAAATTTTTAATATTTGGCGGCTAAAGCAAGACGGATAAATGTGTAAAATAAATCTACATTTGTCCTAATTGTTATATAGTTAAAAGCATATCTCCAAATTATTTTTGTATATTCTGTTGCATTTATATATTATTAACGAAATAAACATTTTTAAAAATTTTTATTATTAAAAATTCATTATTAGCGAATTTTAGTGATTACAATGCTCTAATATTGTTAAATAGAATTTATTTTTATGTATGCATATAAATTGTTTGGTACTTTTAAAAAAAAGTAAAGTTTTTCGCAAAAATTTTTCATGAAAACTTATTTTATGGGGGCGCTGAAAAAGTTTTCAGCGTACCTACGGCGCAGCACTGATTGCAAATAATTTGTCGGATATTTATCCAAATATTACTATGACATTTCAAATATTATTGACCAATCCAGTTACGGTCGCATCAGCAGAAAGGTTATTTTCCAAATTAAAATTAATAAAAACCTATTTGCGATCTCCTATGTCTCAAGAACGTTTGTCGTCCCTGGCAATAATATCTATAGAGCATGAAATTGCAAAAAATTTGAATTTTTATAGCGTTATAAATGATTTTATTGATAAGCGCATTAGGTTAAATAAAATTTAATATATTAAGATTTCTTTTAAATTTTATAAGTTGTTATACATATATTACATTCTTTATAGTAAAAACGGATTTTTTTTATATTTTTATATTATTATTATTATTATTATTATTCGTGACACCTCCAAGGAGTCCGAAGACTCATCGCGGGAGGACACCTACAACCGTCTCAACTACTACACCGAACCTCTACTATGAATCATCTCCATCAACGCCATCTACAGCCCACCTCCACCACAACTAGTATTTTTTGCCTGAAAATTGCGTATGTTCTGAATGGCCGATTTGTCTGTATGCGGGATGAAAATCTCGAGTTTCCGGGAGGAAAAAATCCTGCTACCTCCGTATGAGATCGGCTAACTCACCTTCGATTGAAATCGTCCAGATAAAGATTCCTCCCGTCGCGACGAGAATCAAACTTAGGCCTATTCCAATCGAAGGGCGCAAACCGATGTTCTTCCAATTGCGCTACGGAGGCGCTTCTTGTTATTAAATAAATCATTGTTCTGGCATATTTATATGATAATGTGTACTTACATAATAAAATAATATATCATGTACATACAAACACATTTATTTTTCAACTAATATTTTCCCTTTACTGAAATTGATGCTAGAGAGCATACTTGTTTATTTATGGGCATAAATATTTTTCATATTTGATTTAAATAATTAATTAACAAGATATTCTTCCATTAAAAATTTCCATAAATGTTACTAACTTTCAGGGTCCCCGCTTTTCCATTTCGCACAGGACCCCCAAAATGTAGAAACGGGCCTGCCACCAATCGACAGCACCCCTTCATACTAAATGCTATTTACAGGCCACCAAACTTAAACGTGCTAAAATTCTTGCACGAACTCAATTGCTGGCTTTCACGCCAAGAATTATGCTCAACTGAATACTTAATGATAATCGGTGATATAAACATAAATATTGCAAACGAAAACCATAACAGCACTGTACAATACCTAGATACGCAATCTATAACCTGATACCAACCATAGCATCGTACTAGAGAAGAAATAGTAGGAAATGCTATCACTGCTTCTTGCTTAGATCATATAAATTCGGGCACCACCAAATAGTTACATTGCAGCAGTCATAAAGTGTAAAGTTGCAGACCATTACTTCATGGCTCTAAACCTGCACATTAAGACAATATTCATGCAATGCTTCACACATGAAAAGCAACACAAAGTAATAATAGAAAAAGAAATAGTCAACCACGAAATAAGAAAAATCGACTGGAAACACATGGCGTCACCAAATTTAATAGATACTTTATACACAACACTAAACTCTCACTGAATGAAATATATAAGAAAGCTGGAAAGAAACTCAGAATTCGTTCAAAACCAAGCCAAAATCCTTGGATAACGCAAAACATTATCCTACATATCCAAATAACGCATCCTTAAAAACAGAATATAAGATAACAATGAATCGCCTTAAAACGCAAACAAGAAATGCAAAAATAAACTACTACAGAGACAAATTAACCTCCACAGAAATAGCATGAAAGAAACCTGACATCTGATCAACGAGATGCTAGATTACCACCCAATACCACCGCCTCTCATACCATAAAACACGGGTTCATAAAAGACGCTAAATCCATCGAACAACTAGCAAACGACTTTAACCAATACGTTGTAAACTCCATCCAAGAATTACAGAGAAATATCCCTCCAATCTCAAAACGTAATCATCCACTTGGATCACAAGCAAAACAGACATGGTTCCCAACTATAAAAGAAGCAGCACTCCTCTCTGTAATACAAGAAATCAGACCAAACAAACGCTCAAGAATCAATGGTATAAGACCTAAGGATATCAAGCAACACGCAACTAGCCTATACCATATCCCACTAAAATTAATAAATAAATTAATTAAAACTAGACAAATACCATGTATGTTAAAGACAGTCATAATCTCACCCTTAGACAAACATAGCAAAAGAAATTTAATCAATAATTACAGAGCCATAGCAACACTACCAATTATCAATCAAATTAAGGCGCTGATCGTACTAAGGAAACTCACAACATATACAGACAGCTTTCATATTATCCCCATAGCAAAATACGGTTTTCAGAAAAATAAGGGAACATCTCTCTTGGAATATTTACGGAGCAATTAATAACTCCTTAGATAAAAACAAAATTGTTATGGTAGTCTTTATCGATTTGAATAAAGCATTTGATACAATCATCAAACCTTATTAGAAAAGCTAAGATATGTTGGAATAGATGGGTCTCTGCACAGGTGGTTTAGAAACTACCTTCAAAATAGAAAACAGATCACACGTATCGGTCAAACGGCAGTAGAGAGCTACCAGTAACCTGTGGAGTGCCACAGGGAGCTGTTCTCTCCTAAATCTGTTTAACATATATATGCAAGATATTAACCGGTTACCTCTCAAAGGCAAGATCTTTAAATACGCAGACGATGCAGCTATAATATCCACTAATAATAACGCAAGCATAGCCCAAACAAATATACAGCATGACATATATACAGATATACAGCCGAAACAAATATACAGCATGACACAGCATCTGCTCATTGACTGGCTCACCAAAAACTCATACACCTAAGCTCTGACAAGACAAAATTAATTATATTCAGAAATCCACTGACTTAACCAGTTGATTATATATATATATTCTACTAGGTATAGTTCCTGGGAAAATTCCATGCTACTCCTCTTAAACACTACTATTATAATTACGGCTATTATAGCCTGTTATTGTATAGGAGTGTCCCTTATTTTAAATACATTGGCTATTATTACTCAAAAGAGGGAATATATATTTTAGGGCATTATGGGTGAGTATAGAAGGCAATTATAGCAGAATAAACGAGGTGGAAAAATTTTGTATACATACCTTGTTTTGATACTAGGATGGCTTCCAATATCACGATCCTACTGAAGGTTGTTTATAACGAGGGGGAGTAGGAGGAAGGGAGCGTAAGGGGGAGTTTTGACGCGGGAAAAATAAATTTGGAAACCGGGGTTTTGTACTATATATATATATATTATTGTGTTTAAGGGCGCTATTGGGCGGGGGGGAAGGGGATGGGTTTACTTATGGGGAAACCGGGGCAGGAGAGAGCGTTAACGGGGTGCAGACCGTTTCGGTCGACTGACCATCATCGGACCATTTTCGGAATGAGACCTCGTTATAAACAACCTTCAGCAGGATCATGAAATTGGAAGACATCCTAGTATCAAAACAAGGTATGTACAAAACTGGGTAGTGGCCCCTTGCATTTAATACAAAGCATCATACATCTCCTCCAGGAGATGTGCTTTGCATTAAGGATAAATATTAAGATTAGTGATCAGAGCTTATTCTATTTTTTCCATGAGTTGCCTTAGTCTTGCACTACGTGCAGGATCAGCTAGAAATGCAACACTTGCAGGCGCAAACTTGACTTGTTTATCTGTTTGCTTACTTGGGAAAATGGAGTAAAATCAGGTTTAAAATAGCTTGGTATCTTTAACATTTATTATTCCCAAGGTAAAATACTTTCTACATTTATTATTCCCAAGGTAAAATACTTTCTACATTTATATCTCCTCCTGAGATTTTTATTTAATAAGGTTAAAACACCTTATGGTAACTTGTTAGGGTAAAATACTTATAAGCTCTGTATTACTAAAATTTTGATATTTCTAGCCTGGCTCCCACTGATGAGACTTCGATAGGGGTCGGAACTGGTGGGGGCTGGCTTTGAGAGGCTCTGCTTGGTGATAGGTTTTTGCCTGTCTCTGAGTAGGGCCACCGCCGAGATTATGGCTCAGGCTGGTGGTGGGGTGAGCCTGCCACTGGGTAGAGCTAACGCTGAGAAGTTCTTCTCGGTGACGCTGTCACTGAGTGGAACAACGCTGAGTTGGACGATCTATCGGCCACTATGGAGTGGTCTAGGGATCGTCCTAATTTTCAGAGAGGTTTTTACTTAAATAGACCTCAACAAAGGTCGAAACGGGTCTGGGTAGTGGCCCCTTGCCTTTAATACAAAGCATCATACATCTCCTCCAGGAGATGTGTTTTGCATTTAGGGTAAATATTAAGAGTAGTGACTAGAGCTTATTCTACTTTTACCATGAGTTGCCTTGGTCTTGCACTATGTGCAGGATCAGCTAGACTTGCAGGTGCAAACTTGACTTGTTTGTCTGTTTTCTTACTTGGGAAAATGGAGTAAAACCAGGTTTAAAATAGCTTGGTATCTTTAACACACACACACATATACATATATATATAGAGAGAGAGAATATATAGAGCCTGTGTAGCTCAGTAGAAGTGGCGTTTACATTCTACAGCGCTTGACCGCATGGCGAAAGGCGTCAAATCTAGTCACCGACTAGAGGAACTTTTTCTAAGCCTTTTCTCGACCGGTTCCAGAGTTATTCGATCTCTGGCACGGGCTATTGGGTTTGTCACCCCGTAAACTCAAGAAAATCGGCCGTCGAACCACATTATTTTCAGACATTAAAAATATTGTGTTAGGGTTAGGGACCACCAGATGGCAGCACTTACTAGCCCTTCTTCACTGTGCCGATTAATTAGTGATAGCCTTGGGCCAGCTATTTCTGATTGGCTACCAGTAGAGAGTGAGCTGCCCTCTCAATCTCCTAAAGTTAGATAGGGCTAAAAAAACGGCCTCACTTACTCACTCTATGGGAACATAAAGGTGTTAGCTGATTTATATATATATATATATATATATATATATATATATATATACAGGGTGGCCATAAAATAATTTCTTTGGAGGCATCTGTAGCTAAAACCAATAAATGGAATAAGACCAAATTTTATATTGAGACTTTTGAAAGCATGGGGAGATGATTTCTGCGAAAAAAAGATTTAGTATCAAAAGTCACCGATAGGGGAAAAAGGATTATGCAAATTTTACTGTGCGTACTTGCCATTAGCACCACCAATTCCACTTTAAAAGGGATTGGGAACATTCAGGCAGTTATTCGAATTACTGCGTGACCGAATAACGGGCATGCTGTCTTCAGTTCTTTCCGACGGCATGGCCGCCTCGATCCCCGAACATCACTCCATGTGGCTTTTGCCTGTGTGTGTGTGTGGGGGGGGGTATTTGAAATCCGTTGTGTATGTTGGTGGCGTTCCCAACTTGCATGTCTTGAAAGTGAACACAAAACTGGCTGTTATTAACATCCAATCCGACTCCTTACACTCAGCTGTAGAGCATGTCACACACCGGATGCAATTTGTTGTACACAAGAAGGTCAGCACATTGAAAATCGTGTATGTGGTCCAAGGGACCCTGTTTCTGATGAATAAAACATTATTTCCTGTGAATTGAATCACTACATTAATTTCTGTGTCTCTCACAAGTTGTTTTAGTTTAATTATTATCATTGTAACGTGCTACATATCCAGCTGGAATGAGTGACGCGGCTGTAGCTTACACCGTCGAAATGTTATTATTCCATTTTATCTGCCTTTAGTGTAATTTTCAGTTTGTTTTAAGCTCTGCAGCGCCAAAATTTCCGCTATCCGCGACTTTTGATACGAAATATTTTTTTCGCGTAACTCATCTCCCCATGCCTTGAAAAGCCTCGATATAAAATTTGGTCTCATTCCGTTTATTGGTTTTAGCTACAGATGCCTCCAAAGAGGGAAAGTGATTTTATGGCCACCCTGTACATTAAAGCAAAAATTGAAAAAATATATAATTTATTGTTATTGTATAAATACTATAAAAATGTTATCTTATTCAACTGGAAAAAATTTATGAATTTCATTGTAAAGAAAAAGACAGAATAATATGTTTTGTAAGTGGATAATATACAATCATAAGTTTAATAATAAAAAAATATTGAATTTCTGCGATAAAGAGCCAAGAGGATATTTTATATAGCCTCTTGAATATTGAATCTTGAATAGCCTCTTAAATATTTAATTTTTCGAAAAATAATTATTATCATCTTCGATTTAAAAATATCATTGTGAAAAAGTAAAATGAGTGCATTCTGCATTCCTATTGTTAACAGAAAAGAAATTGATTATGTAAATCAAAATAAACTGTAAGTTGAAATTATATATATATATTTTTAAAATAATAATATACTGACTAAAAACACCGAGAAAGGAAGGAAAAACTTTAACACGACTAGTTTCGGCAGAACGCCGATTTCTTCAAGTGTGTAAATAATTATGAAAACTGGAAAAAATAATAAGTTAAATAACATGGACTTCCCACATAAAGAAATTGGAAATCGCAACAGTCAAATTTGAAACTGGTGTCTGCGTGGTACAAACGTCGTAATAGTGTGAGGCAAGAGTGAGTGACCAGTGACTCGAGAGCACCAGAACTGAATCGCTGAGCTGTTGAGAGTCTGGCAGGCTGTAGTTTAAATTATTGTTCATGTGTGATTGGTCCAGGACTATTTCTTTTGATTCAAGGATGCGTCTCAAAAGTTCGTCACCGCATTTATGGATAGTGAACGTAACATTCCAGACTATCTGGTGTCGGGGTTCTTCTAGATTGGAGTTAGCAGAGAAAAGAACATGACTTGAGAGTGTGCTTGCATGGGTTCTCTTATAAGAGATATCACGTTTATGTTCTTCCAGGCATAGTGAGACAGACTTATCGATTTGTTCATAATTACTGTACTCGCAGATGATTTTGTACACTCCAGGAAATTGAAATTGGTTGTGTTTTTGTTTGGGTTGACTCAGGAAAAAACGAAGTTTTGGTAGGATGGTGAAGTAAGTTTTGATGTTAAATTTCTTCATAATTTTTGCCAGTTTTGGTGATAGAGAGCTTATAAACAGAAACTGAATGTGAGTAACAGGATTGGAGAAAAAAACTTCGTTTTTTCCTGAGTCAACCCAAACAAAATGTATCCCATGGTGACACAATCTAATGTATGTACCCTATGATTATTCTTATGAAAAACTATTCAGCATTAGAATTAGAATTGCACTTAAAAAACATATGAGCACTGGTCATTGAAATTACAAATATCACTTGCTATGTTTATGTTAAACAAAAAATATTAACTTACTTTCATTCCAGAATGGGGCATCTGGAACTAGCGAGCTTCTGAAAACAATAGATATTCCAAATTGTTGAATTTTAGCCATATATTCACAGCATAAACACACAAACACAAAGTATGAAAATGCAGTTGACTCTTTTTTTCCCTTATAGGTTACTGTGCATTTCGTTTATTTGCTTTGCTCATTATTATTATTTGACACCTCCAGGGTGTCCAAACACTCATCGAGGGAGAGTGTGCCAAAGCATCGAAAGATTGGTCCCCTTCCAACTACTAACCATGCTCAAACTTATTTAACTGAGCCATTAGAATCAGAGGCTCTACCAATCGACCAACCTTTGCCGGCAAGGCTATGTTTTTTCCCCCCATGCTTCTGGACCTTCTCTACTTACCGACAACATGGGAAAGAAAAGTAAACTCACCACTTGCCTATTCTGTTAATTTCACAATATAAGCGATATTTTGGACTAAGAGTTGGTATTTCAAAAAAAAAAAAAAATCAGCTAACGCCTTTTTATTCCCGTATACGGGAGTAGGCGAGGCCATTTAGCCCTATCTAACTTTTGGAGACTGAGTGGGCAGTTCAATCTCCACTGGTACCCAATCAGAGACAGATGGCCCAAGGCTATCACTAATTAAGTGGTACGCAGTGAAGAGAGACGGCTCAAATGTGCCGCCATCTCGTGGTCTCTAACCCTAACACAATATATTTAATGTCTGAAATAATGTGGGTTCTACGGTCGATTTTCTTGAGTTTACAGGACGAAAAACCCGAGTTTCCGGGAGGAAAAACCTGCTTGCCCGTGCCAGAGATCGACTAACTCGGGAACCGGTCGAAAAAAGGCTTAGAAAAATTTCCTCTAGTCCGCGACTAGACTCGAAACCAAATCTTCCTTCGTGCGGCCAAGCGCGGCGCTGTGCAAACGCCACATCCGCTGAGCTACACAGGCTCCTGAGTTGGTATTTGGACTCGTAAATTTTTAATTTAATTTTTTTTTTCCCAATCTGCTTGGTTATATTTTCTCTATTTTACTTTTAAAATTATTCTAACCAGAATCACTGAGAAAAATAAATAAATTGTGTGTGAATTTATTTTTCCCCACTCTAGATTTTTCATTTGAGTTATCTTAAGCTGTCTCATTTCTGCTTGCAATTTTGTCATGAGTACGTGTGAACTCAATGCAGAGAATTTTGATATGGTTCTATTTTTTAAAATTCTAAATGATTGGTTATTCTTCTCTATTTTACTTTTAAAATTCAGTTTTTCTACATATTCTAACCAGAATAACTGAACAAAATAAATAAATAACATGTGTGTGAATTTATTTTTCCCCAAATGTAGATTTTTCATTTGTGTCATCTTAAAGATGTGTCTCTTTTCCGGTCACAATTTTTTTGTGCCTAGGTAGAGAAATCGTGTGTTTGGGTTGGAACTCTTCATTAGCCTTTTCTTTTATTTCAAATGAATATTAGGTCTGTAGTATACTTCGTTAATTTCTATGTTACCTTTTATTTGACTAAAATATTATTTACAATATTGTATTTCTGAATCTAACATACAGAAATTAAATAAAGTTAAAAAGATTTCTCTATTTTACTTTTAAAATTCAGTTTAACTACATATTCTAACCAGAATAACTGAGCAAAATAAATAAATAAATTGTGTGAATTCACTTTGACTTCAATATATAAATATATTATTTTTTATATGTTTCAAGTAATTAAATCTATATTAAAAAAAAAAAATAAAATATATATAAATATATATATATATGGTCTTACTTAAATTTCCATAACACATCAATGATATCAAGTTGTTCATTTAAATTTACACATTTTATTTGTGTGAAATATTATTTACAAATTGTATTTACTGAACATACCATACAGATAACAAATAAAGTGAAAAATACATTATTTTTTGTTCCTTAATCTTCTTAATGTTAAATATGTGCTGTTGTTCAAAGGGATGATTTCCAATGCTTCTGGAATTGAAATCAGGTGGTTTTGACAATGAGACACACATCTGAAAGTTTATTCATTTGTGATCAAGGAAATTCGTTACAGTAGTAAAATTAAGGGTTACATTTTTATTTTTTTAAAACCAATACATATATTTTTGAACATTCTTATAAGCACAGAATCTTTCGTTAAGTTTCCAAAAACATTTAAAAGTAGACGGAATTTCTTCACATTTAGGGCAACACAGATCATTTAAATCAATAACAGATCTTACTAAAAAACATTAACGATTTTAGTAGATGCCTACTAAAATCGTTAATGTTTTTGATTTTTCTCTTCCTTTGCCGAGCAATATTTGATATTTGCATATTGATTCTATTAACCATTCTCTTAGTTTGTCCAGAGATAGTGAACTAATTTCCTAGGTCAGCTGATGATTATATTTTATTAACCATGAATTCTGTTTTTAACTCTTTCAGGTAATTCTTTCCAACTACAAGGTGATTTTCTCAATGAATATCTTACAATAAATTCATCAGAAATACAAATTTCTTTAGGAAACAAAGTTGAACTCTTATTCAAAAGAAATTGAACATCGATAATACCATTGAGAACCCAAACTTCGTATTTTTCATCCACTGTAGATTTTACATATTCGTTTTTCCTTCATTCTTCTTGCATTACTTCATTTGCCACCACAAATAAATAGTTAATTATTATTATTTCAGTGATGATTAGCTCTGATCTTATATTTTATGTTAACTTTCTTTTACAAAATTCCAAACAATTAGAACTTTACATAAACAAAATTTCAAAGACTTTTGTGCTCACCCATTATTTTTACTTTACTGGACAAAAAACACCACAACACAATACAATAGACGTGGTGGATGAACGATTGCCTTAAGTCCAAAGTCACTCGACTCAATTGTTTTTTCTTATAGTACTGTTTACCATACCCTTCCCTGACCATTCCTTCAAAAATGAAACTTTCGTGCAGATAACACACAGACATGTTTTCTCATGCTGGTCGACAAGCTGCTGATGTGTTTTTATCTTACTTTGTGTGGGGAAAGCCAAAATTTATATTTGTGTTATCTGCAGAGTATAAATCGTTTTTCTATACCAAACGTTTTTAAGAGTTTAAGTCACATTTTGGGTTAAATTATCTGCTGTCTCTCTTTAAAATCACCAAATTGTTACAGTTTGGGTTTCCAAGTATGTGAATGAAATGTTTACAGATAACTCAAAAATGTCAATAGGTAGCATTAGACAATTTTCTAATATAACTAATTACAGGAAATCAGTTTTCCCAATTCCCAGGAATAATTTCACAGTAGATTTTTTTACAATAATTAAACAGAATTGCATTAAGGTATAAAGTTATGGATTTATACATCAAATTCCAAACATAATATCTGAGTAAAAATTTCACTGTGGAAAACACAACAACAGCACACATCTTGGTTCATTTAAGTTTACAAATGCATATTTTATTTTGCTGAAATACTATTTACAAATATATTCACAGAGAAAAATTCAAAAAACGTAATTATCTAAAAATATTTCACAATATTTAGTTGTCACTCGTAACATTTTCCAAAGGGTTCAATAACAAAATGTTCATTATTCACTGTTTCTTGGTTACATTACATCAAAATAGTTGGTCACACAAAAGAGTTTTAAGATCAGATACCATAGTAAGCATGGCTCCATACATTTGATATATTTTTGGTATCATGGTATCATTTTCAGACTGATTGCATCAGTCTGGAAATGATACCATGCCTGTCTAAACTTTCTGTGTATTCTTTTGTCACCAGCTATACAAAAGCAGTTTTTGTATAATGCTCGTAAATGTCCCAAAATAAAGAATCTTTATCGAATTGAATAAAATCTTGTAAGTCTAATTTTATCATTGATGAATTTAGATGATTAGTGATAATTTTGCCCATGACAAGAATTGCTGGTAATTCAGTTTACAAAAATAGTAAATGTTTATCAATATCATACATTTTTGGTGAAAATCTCTCAGCTTCTTCACAACTAATAGAGAAAACTTTACATCCACCAGCTCCTGTATCTTCGAGCATTAATTTCCCATCTTGGCATTTCAGAATATAACAGTCACCAAGGTCCAGTTCGTAGTCAACTCTTCTTTTCAACTGTCCGAGGATATCAGCCACTTCCTGCATAACTTTTCCCAAGTGGTCATGGATAAATACATCACAATGTACGTGTCTTCTAAAATAATAACAAGTTTCCATCGTTTTAGAGCTATGTGAAGTATTTTGTCTCATGCTATTTTCCTGAAGAAAGAAAATTTCAAAGACTTTTGTGGTTCACTGATTATTTTACTTTACTGGATGCAAAACACCACAACACAATATGATAACTGCACTGAATGAACGAATTGCAGTAACTGATAAGGCACTCGACTCGATTGTTTTTCCTTATAGTACTGTTTACCTGAACCCTTACACCGATTGTTCCTTCAAAATTGAAACTGTCGTGCATATGACTCACAGACATGTTTTTGCATGCTGGTGGATATGATGTTGATGTGAGTTTATCTTACTTTGTGATATCATGTGGCAAACCTTATCACTGTGGCTCGAATGGTATTCTATATTATTTATCCTTATTATGTTAAGTATTTTTATCCTCAGCATTTTTGATGTTAGAGCATTTGACTAGGTCTCTCACTCTTATGTCCGAAATTGTTGGGATGGAAAAAAATATACCATGAGGTGGTGATGGTGAAAGGGAGTAGTCGAGAGGTTGACAGTGTGGTCTTCCCTACAATGCTTCCCCTCACCCCCCCACTTCTCCTCCAGATGTCTGCTCACCCAAAGAAGATGAATGAGCTTGTCATTTGCAGATATATTTTAGTGATGTCACCTCAAACTGATGACCAGGGAGATGAGCAAGCTAGCCATTTGTGGATGTCCAAAATTGTTGCAATGGAAAAAAAAATAGCATTAGGTAGTGGAAGTGAAAGGGTTGTCGACAGGTTGACAGTGGTCTTCCCTGCAATGCTCCCCACCCTACACCACCCCTACCACTGCACTCCTCCAGAAGATGTCTACTCATCCAAGGGGGGGAGATGAGCGAGCTTGCCATTTGCAGATATCTTTTCGCGATGTCACCTCCTATTGTTAACTTCGGAGCCAAAAAAAATGTGTATTTTTGTCTCCAAAACCTCTGTCAACCTCTCGACTACCCTTTCACCTCCACTGCCTCATGCTATTTTTTCCCATCCCAACAATTTTGGACATCTGGAAATGGGGAGCTCGCTCATCTCCCTTGTGTGAGCAGACATCTTCTGGAGGAGAGGTAGGGGATTAGGGGAGGTGAGGTGAAGCATTGTAGGGAAGACCACTCTCAACCTCTCAACTACCCTTTCACCATCACATCGTAATGGTATATATTTTTTTCCATCCCAACAATTTCGGACATGAATGAGAGAACTAGTCACATGCTCTAACATCAAAAACGCTGTTTGAGGATAAAAATACTTAACATAATAAGAATAAATAATATAGAATACCATTTGAGCCACAGAGATAAGATTTTCCCCATGTTGTCACAAAGTAAGATAAACTCACATCAGCATCAAATCTACCAGCATGCAAAAACATGTCCATGAGTTATCTGCACGAAAGTTTCATTTTGAAGGAATGGTCAGGTAAACAGTACTATAAGGAAAAACAATTGAGGTGAGTGACTTTTCAGTTACTGCAATTCGTTCATTCAGTGCAGCTATCGTATTGTGTTGTGGTGTTTTGTGTCCAGTAAAGTAAAATAATGAGTGAACCACATCTTTGAAATTTTCTTTCTTCAGGAAAATAGCACGAGACAAAACTCTTCACATAGCTCTAAAAGGATGGAAACCGATTATTATTTTAGAAGACACATACATTGTGATGTATTTATCCAAGACCACATGGGAAAAGTTACACTGGAAGTGGTCTGATATCCTAGGCTACTTGCAAAGAAGAGTTGACTATTAAATGTACATTGTGATGTATTTATCCAAGACCACATGGGAAAAGTTACACAGGAAGTGATCTGATATCCTAGGCTAGTTGCAAAGAAGAGTTGACTACTAAATGGACTTCGGTGAGTGTTATATTCAGAAATGCCAAGATGGGGAACTAATACTCGATGATTTCGATGAACTAAGACTCGATGATTCGGGGAACTAATACTCGACACATTGCAAAAGTGGCCAAATCAGCTCATCAAATCACTTGGTTGCTGAAGAATACGTTGACAAGCAGAGACAAGCAGGTTATTGTTCCTCTGTATCGAGCTTTGATAAGACCTCATCTCGACTACTGTGCTCAGATTTGGTCACCTAGGTTTCTTCTTGATGGGGAGGAGGTGGAGAGGATCCAGAGGCGAGTGACCAAGATGATAGCAGGTCTGTGGAATGAACCGTATGAGAACAGGTTGAGGAATTGTGGGTTGCAAAAATTGGTTGATAGGCGGAGGAGGGGAGATATGATTGAGACATTCAAATTACTGAAGGGTTTCTATAAAATTAATTCAGAAGATATTTTTGAGAACAGGGCTGGTTGTGGGAGGACTAGGGGACATCCATGGAAACTGGGCAAAAGTGTGGTTAGTAAAGGTGTTAGAGCTGGGTTCTTTACTTTTAGAGTAGTGAATGAGTGGAATGCGCTCCCTGAGTCTGTGGTGGATGCTGTGACAGTGAATGAGTTTAAGGCGAGGTATGATAGATACTGTATGAATGTCGAATAGTTGTGATGAAAATGATTTGGGGCCTCCCTCGATGAGTCTAATGACTCCCTGGAGTTGCCCGTAATAATAATAATAATAATAATAATAATAATAAAGGAGCTGATGGAAGTAAAGTTTTCTCTATTAGTTGTGAAGAAGTTGAGAGATTCTCACCAAAAATGTACGACATTGATAAACATTTACTATTTTTGTAAACTGAATTACCAGCTATTCATATCATGAGGAAAATTATCGCAAATAATCTAAATTCATCAATGGTAAAATTAGACTTTCAAGATTTCATTCAATTCGATAAAGATTCTTTATTTTGGGACATTTACGAGCATTATACAAAAACTGCTTTTGTATAGCTGGTGACAAAAGAATACACAGAAAGTTTAGAGAGGCATGGTATCATTTCCAGAC
Source organism: Typopeltis vanoorti (assembly GCF_054136105.1). Lineage (NCBI taxonomy): Eukaryota > Metazoa > Arthropoda > Arachnida > Uropygi > Thelyphonidae > Typopeltis > Typopeltis vanoorti. The sequence continues at coordinate 74,436,189 of NC_143558.1, read as the reverse complement.
TGATGCAATATCAAATGCATGGAGCCGTGCGTACTATGGTATCTGTTCTTAAAGACTCTTTTGCATGACTGCTATTTTGATGTAATGTAACCAACTAACAGTGAGTAACGAACATTTCCTTTATTGAACTCTTTGGAAAATGTTACGAGTGTCAACTAATATTGTGAAATATTTTTAAGTAATTATGTTTTTCGAATTTTTCTCTGTGAATATATTTGTAAATAGTATTTCAGCAAAATAAAATATGAATTTGTAAACTTAAATGAACAAAGATGTTTGTTGTTGTGTTTTCCACAGTGAAGTTTTTACTCAGTTATTCTGAATAGAATTTGATATTTAAATCCATAACTTTATACCTTAATGCAATTCTGTTTAATTATTGTAAAACAAAAATCACTACCATGAAATTAATGCCAAGAATGGGGAAAAAGTGGTAAAACTAATATCCATGTAATTGATTATGTTAGAAAATTGTCTAATGCTACCTATTGACATTGTTTGAGTTATCTGCAATCATTTTGTCCACATACTCGTAAACCAAACTGTTAGAATTAATTTGGTGATTTTACAGAGAGACAACATAATTTAACCCTAAAGTATGACTTAAACTCTTAAAAATTTGGTATAGAAAAAAATTTCTACTCTGCAGATAACACAAATACAAATTTTGCTTTTCCCACAGAAAATAAGATGAAAACACATCATCAGTATATCCAACAGCATGCAAAAACATGTCCGTGAGTCACCTGTATGAAAGTTTCATTTTTGAAGGAATGGTCAAGGAAGGGTAGGGTGGGGTAAACAGTACTACAAGGAAAAACAATCAAGTTGAGTGACTTTGGACTTAAGGCAATACAATACAATACATCATATTATATTGTATTGTATTGTATTGTGGTGTTCTGTTTTCAGGAAAGTAAAAATAATGGGTGAGCCACAAAATTCTTTGAAAGTTTCTTTGTGTAAAGTTCTAATTGTTTGGAATCTGTGACGGAAAGTTAACATAAAATATAAGATCAGAGATAATCACTGAAATAATAATAAATAACTATTTATTTGTGGTGCCAAATGAAGTAATGTAAGAAGAATGAAGGAAAACGAATATGTAAAATCTACAGTGGGTGAAAAATACGAAGTTTCAGTTCTCATTGGTATTATTGATGTTCAATTTCTTTTGAATAAGACTTGAACTTTATTTCCTAAAGAAATTTGTATTTCTGATGAATTTATTGTAAGATATGCATTAAGAAAATCGCCTTGTAGTTGGAAAGAATTACCTGAAAGAGTTAAAAACAGAATTCATGGTTAATAAAATATAATCATCAGCTGACCTGGGAAATTGGTTCACTATCTCTGGACAAACTAAGAGAATGGATAATAGAATCAATATGCAAATATCAAATATTGCTTGCCAAAGTAAGAGAAAAATCAAAAACATTAACTTTTTAATAGGCAGACCTGTTGTAGATTCAAATGATCTGGGATGCCCTAAACATGAAAAATTTCCGTGTACTTTGAAATGCTTTTGGAAACATGGCGAATGATTCTGTGCTTATAATAATGCTCAAAAATATATGTATTGGTTTTAAAAAAATGTAACCCTTAATTTTACTACAGTAACAAATTCCCAATGTTCACAAATGAATAAACTTTCAGATGAGTCACATTGTCGAAAACCACATGATGGCAATTCTACACCATGGGAAGAACCTTTGAACAACAGCACAAATTGAATAAGATTAAGGAACAAAAATAGATTGTATTTTTCACTTTATTTATTTTCTGTGTTAGATTCAGTAAATATAATTTGTAAATAATATTTCACTGAAATAAAATGTGTAAATTTAACGAACAAATGAGTGTTGATGTGTTTTTTGAAAATCCAATCAGTGAATTAAGTCTTATTTGTTCATGGAAGCCCTCAAATATATCAAGAAACTGTGTCAACTAAGAAGCAAAAGGAATCAGGTATTAAATTAATAGCCAGAATATTTAGTGGAGAAGATTTCACCTGAAAAGTGACAATTTTGTTACTATATCTGTAGATACTTCCACCAGACTAGAAAAGAAACAGTCATAATAAAAGTACAACTGTTAGAATATGATTATTTTACAGAGAGAGAGTAGATATTTTAACCCATCACGTTACCAAAACTTAAAAAGTTTGGTGTAGAAAATAAAAAGGTGTCGTATACTGTGCAAATAACACAAATACAAATTTGGAGAGTGTGAAGACAGGATAAATTTTTGAAAACAGCATAAAAAACTTTTATGCTGTTTTCAAAAATAAAGAGAAGATACATTTTTCTTTTCTTTGCAAACATTTATACATGATAAAAGTTTAAAAACATGTGACAGGCAGTACGAAACTTTTTCTTTTCTTCAAAACTTGACAACACACTATTCCAATAGGGGAATGAAAAAAAAAGTGGGGAAACTGATATCCTGTAATTAATTATTTTAGAAAATTGTCTAATGTTACCTATTGACACTGATTGAGTTAACTGTAAACATTTTGTTCACATAATCGAAAACCCGAACTGACGATCTCTAATAGAATGTTGGTGTCATAAGAACACAGAAGGACCGTGCAAAACATCCAAAGGGAGGATATGAGTCATGAAAAGACAACATGTTAAGTTGTATGCTCACCTAAACATATCATATAGTTTAAAGTTTTAAATGATTGGAACTTGGTAACATGGAAATTAAACTAATTACAAAGTATACTACAGAGCTAATATTCATTGAAATAAGAAATAACTATTTATTTGTGCTGTCAATAGAAGTTTCCAAAAAGAAAACGATAATCGAGAGTTCAAAATCTTGTCTCATTTCCGTTACTTAAACTTATTAATGCTAAAGAAAAAAAAAATTTCTGTTATTACAGAAGTAGGTTAATAGCACAAGGAATCGAAGGTAAAATTAATAGCCAGAGAAGGACAATCATTTATTTATTTATTTTTTTGCTGTTATTCTGATTAGAATTATATGTATTGGTTTTAAAAAAATAAAAATGTAAGCATTAATTTTACTACAGTAACAATTTCCCACGAGCAGAATGAATAAAGTTTCATAGGTGTGTGTCACATTAGGGAAAATCATGTGAAAAAAAAAAAGCAGTAAAACTGATATTCCAGTAGTTAATTATTTTAGAAAATGTGAACATGACAGAAGTTTAAAAAAATATTTGTGTGTATAGTAGTGTTTTGTGAATCCCGTAAAGTAAAAAAAATGTGTCTTTTTCACTTTATTTAATTTCTGTATGTTAGATTCAGAAATACAATATTGTAAATAATATTTGAGGCAAATAAAAGTTAACAGAAATTAAAGTATACTACACAGCTAATATTCATTTGAAATATAAGAAAACGCTAACAAAGAGTTCCAACCCAAACACATGATTTCTCACCTTGGTAAAACAAAATTGCGACCAGAAATGAGACACATCTTTAAGATGACTAATGAAAAATCTAGTGTAAGAAAAATAAATTCACAATTTCTTTATCTATTTATTTTGCTCAGTTACTTTGTTAGAATATGTAGTTAACTGAATTTTAAAAGTAGAATAGAGAAAAATAACCAATAAAGTTGAAAAAAAAAATATAGAGAGAGCGATATCAAAAACTCCACATCGAGAGATGCAAAGTTACCAGTCGCTGGCAGATATTACTCATGAAAAAGACACGCTGAGTTTATGCTCACTACCATGGAAAAAAAACATAGCATGATCCCAGTGGGAATTTCAGTCCATTTTACCAAACAGACTGAAATCTAAAGGAAGAAGTAGTCAACTAGATTTTGAATTTCAGGTTATTTACAGAAATTTCATTCTTTCAACCCATTTTTTTTGTGTTGTGCATATATAAGCGCCTCTGTAGTGCAATTGGAAGAATGACGGTACATTGCATCCTTAGATTGGATTAGGCCTAAGTTCGATTCTTGTTGCAACGGGAGGAATCTTTATCTGGACGATTTCAATCGAAGGTGGTAGGGTTTTTTCTCCTGGAAACTCCGGTTTTTCATCCCATATACAGACAAATCGGCCTTTCAGAACACACGCAATTTACAGACAAAAAATACTAGTTGTGGTGGAGGTGGGAGGTAGATGGCATTGGTGGAGATGATTCGTAGTAGAGGTTTTTTGTAGTGGTTGAGACAGTTGTAGGTGTCCTCCCGCTATGAGTCTTTGGACTCCTTGGAGGTGTCAGGAATAATAATAATAATAATAATATATGGTAATAATTCAACTATTTTGGAATATCTATTGGCATTCTGAAAACCCATTCCGGAGAGAATGTAAGTTAATTTAAATTATCATTAGAATTTTCTAGACTACATACAAGTTCTTGTAATCCATTAAAATATACGTTTATTTATATATTTATTTTAAAAATGCCATTTGGTTTTCATTTAAAAAAGAACTTGTTTTATTTCTAAAGGCTACTGCCATTCTTGACTCTAAATTAAGAATTTCCATACTATTGAGAAAAAAATGTATATGTGTGTGTGTTTGAGGGGGGAACACCAGTGATTGTTTGTAATTAATTATTCAGAAAATGTCTACATGCTGCCGCCAGCTCTTCACTCTAAACTAAACTCCCATACCTAATAACAGAAATACTTCAAACCTATATTGGAAAAGTCATGCTATCACCTATAGACAACCAAAGACAAAATTTGATGACAATGATGGATGTGTGTCACCCTGGGAAATTCCAAGATATCTTATCTTTAACCTTCACCCACAAACAATACATGAACAGAAACACACTACATGGTCACTGAGACGTGTTCCCCAGAAATTTCCAACTCATAACGGCACGATTCCTTATCTCTAACCATCACCCACAAGGCCTATGTGAACCAAACAAACACACAACAGGATGTCACTGACAGATGGGGGCCCCCCACCGAAATTCCAAACATTCCTTAATCTATCTTATCTCTACCATCACCCACAATGCCATACACAACCATTTACTTATCTACATCTCATAACCGCACAGTTAGCCTAGTGGCTTTGCGCTTCGCAACCATATGCGTGGGGAAGGAGTGTCCCAGGTTCGATTCCCGTTGTAGACGTGAGGAATTTGAGGATCTTCCTCAGGCATAGCCAAGTTAGCCGGTCTTGGGTGCAGTCAATAGGGTTTTTTCCGCGAGTTTATCTGGCGTTTTACATCCTGCAAAACAGGCAAACCAGCCCCATGAACATACGCCTCTACAGTCAAAAATATATCCCCCCCAGAGCAGACCAAGCAACGGGTCGGTTGGGAGTAGTACTAACAAGAAGTCGCATCTAAAGTAACAAGCGGACCCTGCATGGGAGAAGCAGGAATAACGCGTAGTAGATTTATCTACATCTCATAACACACATCCATGACACTGACGTCACTTCCCCCATTCACCAAACCCCTATTTGGTTTAAAATGTCCCACCAATCACTGCACGAATCCTTATCCACTAATATAGCTTCCTTTTCCATTCAAAACAATAATGTCACTTATTCAGAACTAACAAATTACATCACTTATCTACGTATAATAACAACACACATCCAGGACACTGACATCACTTCCCCCATTCACTCTACCCCTATTTGGTTTAAACTCCCCTACCAATCACGACACGATTCCTTATCTCTCACTATCACCCACAATTCCATATGCGAACAAAACAAACGTGATGTCACACATATATGTTCCCCAGAAAAATTCCACACGCAGGACGTCACACACAATGACGACAATCATCTTAGCAACCAATGACGTTGACATCACGATTCCTTATCTCTAACCATCACCAACAATTCCAAAAAAAAACGTGACATTACTGACACATCTTCCCTCAGGAAAACTCTAAACATACCAAACAAAGTACATCGCTTCCCCCATTTACCCTACCCCTATTTGGTTCATAGTGTCCCACCAATCACAACATGAATCCTTATCCACTAATATATCTTCCTTTTCCATTCAAAACAATAATGTCACTTATTTACAACTAACATATTATGTCACTTATATATATATATATATATATATATATATATATATATATATATATATATATATATATATATATATATATATATATATATCTGATAACACACACCAATGACAATGATGTTGCTTCTTCCATTTACCCTAACCCTATTTGGTTTAAACTTCCCCACCAATCACGCCACGATTCCTTATCTCTAACCATCATCCACAATGCCATATGCAAACAAACAAAAAAAAACACATGACCTGACGTCACTGACACAAAAAAAAAAACAATGTGACATTACTGACATATATTCCTCAGGGAAATTCCAAACATTCCAATACCATGACGTCATCATCTTATCAGCCAATCATGTCACGATTCCTTATCTTATCTTGATCTTGCAGAAGTGACCCCACTACTACTCTTATCTCTAACCATCACCCAAAAGGCATATGCAAACCAAACACACAACAGGATGTCACTGACAGATGGGGCCCCCAGCGAAATTCCAAACATTCCATACTCTATCTTATCTACCAACACCCACAATTTCCATACATAAACCATTCACTTATCTACATCTCATAACAACACACTGACCTAACTTCCCCATTTACCCTACCCCTATTTGGTTCAGAGTGTCCCACCCATCACAACACGAATCCTTATCCACTACTATAACTTCTTTCCACTTCAACTCATTGATGTCACTTATTTCCAACTAACAAATTACGTCACTTCCCCCATTTACCCTACCCCTATTTGGTTCATAGTGTCCCACCAATCACAACACGAATCCTTATCCACTAATATATCTTCCTTTTCCATTTAAAACAATAATGTCACTTATTTACAACATATTATGTCACTTATATATATATCTGATAACACACACCAATGACACTGAAGTTGCTTCCTCCATTTATCCTAACCCTATTTGGTTTAAACTGCCCCACCAATCATGCTACGATTCCTTATCTCTTACCATCACCCACAATGCTATAAGCAAACAAAAACACACGACCTGACGTCACTGACACATCCTCCTCAGGGAAATTCCAAACATTCCAAGCCCATGACGTCATGCACAGCATCACCCACAATGACCTTATCAAACAATGATGTCACGATTCCTTATCTTATCTTGATCTTATTCCCCAGTCTACTACTTAGTCCTACTCACCAAAGAAGCATATGTTTAAATCTCTACTTGTTGAAGGTGTTGACTGAGTCTCCACTTGCGCAGTTAGTAGTTTAAATCTAGTTGGTAGGATGTCAAAGCTGTTCTAAGAAGCTCAGTGAGGTGGCTGTTAGTGAGGACAGCACGATGTTTTGACTTGACAAAACATCGTGCTATCCTCACAAAGACAATTTCATTGCAGAGAAGAGAGATTCACAGTAGTAAGTTGTCCCAAAACAGAGAGCATTCGATAGCCAGTTTTCTGAAGATTGGGATACTTTGCTTCTGTTTTCTTTTTTGCCTTTCCTTGTTGGTTTTATACTCTTCTGTTGCTCAGTCATTTTAAACAATAGTTTTATAACTTTCCTTAAAATCAGTCTTAAGTATTTGTTAATCAGAAAAGTACTTATCTACACTACGCTACACTAGTTATGTTCTGCTACCACCACAAGCGCATAACTTGTGTGTACTGCATGAAGAGTGATGATGCAGAGTCCAGTCAACAGAGGCGGTAGATAATGCAGCGATCATAGTAGTCACTTTTGGAACTAATTTTGGGGGCGCGACACAGGCCGTCAAATGTCGAAACACTTTTTACCAACCAAATACGATAATAAAATCCACGTTAACAACCCCTTTTGACCGGTACCATTTCAAAGCTAAAAATTTAGTTTCAAAATATCTGTTTTTTAATTATCTTGAAAGCATTTACAAAATAAAATATTCTAATCTTGGTACATACTATACTACTATAGATTATTAATATAAAAGTTTAGGAAAAATGGCAATGACAACCAATATTGTCTCGGGAGCCATACAGAGTAGCTTTGGGAGCTGCAGCCTGCCCATCGTATAGTCTAACAAATTAATTTGTTTTTCGACTGCACCAGTTAGACTATGTATTAAGTGCGAGATTATAAGATTTAAAGTAAAGACAAAGCAGATATTGTTAGCATTCCACGCTTATGTTAATAATTACCTATAATTAGTCATGGCTTGATTACTGATCGCTTACCTTTTCTCATGAAGATTCAAAGTGCATTGACAGAGTCAGTCCAACATGTGGTTCACAAACCATTTAATTAAATTTTTAAAAAATGAATATTCACACAGCTTGATTCATATTAACATATACATACAATTCCATTACAAGTTTTTATCAATTTCAATTCTTCCCGATTCAGACTTAGTTCTGTTTCTTCCCTAAAGTTAAATCATAATCTAGAATATCCTGCTACTCAAATATACACAAATTGACAATAAACAGACACATTTGATGTACAACATTCTTGTTCTGAATTATCACATTCATAAATAGTTACAGTTCTCGCTCAACACTGCTTTTTACATAATTCTTTTTACTCAAACGAAAGTGCTCCTTTTAAGTCCTTCTTGACTTCTTGCTCGTTCTTGGAAACTTAAAATGGCGGCAACGTGCAGCCCTTTCCTAGTGGGACGATCGACACAATACTTCTCATGGTGGCAGATCCAGGTTGGAGACGATTGAGAACTCTCGGATCTTCGATGCTTCCCTTTCGATTACCGACAGCGGACCCAGGTAAGAGAATAATGAGAAATCTAACACAATATCCTTTTTTGACTTAACTCAATATCAAAGCTGTTTTAAGAAGCTCAGTGAGGTGGCTGTTAATGAGGATAACACGATGTTTTGACTTGACAAAACATCGTGCTTTCCTCACAAAGACAACTTCATTGCAGAGAAGAGAGAGAGATTCACAGTAGTAAGTTGTCCCAAAACAGAGAGTATTCGGTAGCCAGGTGCTAGAGAATCAAGCCCTTGGCTTTTACTCCCTTGTGTCATATTCATTGTATTCTGTTGCTGTCCTTATTAGTTGGTTTGGGTGGGTGGCTGCTTGTGTGAAGTATTTTGCGGCCGTTTTTGGAGGATTGAGAATGGTTGGTGTATATTGTCTCCACGATGGAGTTGTGAGTTTCGAATGAACCACGGAGCATCAAATGGCATTCCTAGGCATTTGTTTTGTATTGTTTGGCGATTTTTGACGTTGCAATGTGCTATATGACTCCAGGCGGGTGATCCGTATGTTATTATAGGTTTGCTTATAGATTTATAGATGAGTAGTTTGTAGTCTATGTTTAGGCAGCTGCGTCTGTTGATTAGTGGGTAAGTTTTGGCTATGGCTATGTTTGCTTCGAAGTATATGTGTTACATGACATGGGCCTTGAAATGTAGTTTTTTTTTTTTTTTTTTGTCTAGCTGTATTCCTAGGTATTTGGTTGGTGTTGTTTCCCATGGGATGGCTGTGCAGAATATGTTTATTGAGTTGTGGGGTGGTTTTTTCTTCTCATGAATAGAACTGCTGTGCTTTTCTATCCGTTTACGTTGTCCTCCATTTCTTGAACCACAGTTCTCGTTCATTTGCTGCAGTTTTTAGGTGTTTTATTAACTTTGGGCATAGTGATCTGGTTAGAATGGCTGTGTCGTCTGCATAGTAGGCGGATATTGTGGAGCTGTTGCGGTGGATGTCAGCCATGTAAATGGCGAACAGTAGTGGGGAAAGTAGTGAGCCTTGTGGGACTTCTGCTGTGATTTTGCGTTCAGAGGATCTTATGCCCTGTATTCTGACTCTGAATTTTCTGTCTTTTAGGTATGAGCTAAAAAGGGGGATTAGATATATTGGAACTTTTGACGCTAGTAATTCGTGTAGGACACCGATGTGCCATATTTTGTCGAAAGCGTTTGCTGTCTTTGAAAATGGCACCGGTCTGTTGTTTCCAACTGAACCAGTGTGAAATATACTCTACAATTCTTTGAACTTGTTGCACCATGCAGTGGTGTGCGGTCTGAAACGAAATTGTTCTTCTGGAATGATATTGCTGCTGGCAGCTGTTTCTCGTAGTCTGATCAGAATAACCTTTTCAGATATTTTTCCGAGACAGGAAAGGAGGCTGATAGGTCGGTAATTTTGTGTCTAACCCTGGTTTGGGGATCAAGATTACATTTGCAGACTTCCATCTAGTTGGGAAGTAGCTAACCCTGAGCATTGCGTTGGTGATAGCAACTACATGTAGAATTGCTTTGTGTGGTAGGTGTTTGATTACTCTGTGATTCTATCTGGACCCGGTGCTTTTTTATTCTTAAAATTTTTAATTATTTTGCGGATTTCTTTTGGGCAGGTTGGACCGATATTCAGTTGTTGGTTGTGGTTTCTCAGTGTCTGCCGTACCTGTCAGTAGATTTTGGTGATAAATGCTACGTCTGCGTATTTGTAGTTGGGACTGAATTGTAGCTCTAGGCTGTCATTCTTCTTTCTTACTTTTAATATCCTAAAACATGTTCTCCTATATCATTAAGGATTTTTTTTATCTTTTTCTTTATCCTCTATATCATTTCTTGTATCCTATCCATTGAAATTAATATCCATATTTTCCCTTAACTTTAATTTAAACTCATTATAGACTTCAGCATTTTGTAATTTAGCAACATCAAATTTCCGTCTCTTAAATGTTTTCTCCTGGTGATTTTTTAGAATATATAATTGAGCACATCCTAATATCAGGTAATGATCTCAGTCAATATCAGCAGTTCTTTTTTCAGACATCAGCATTTTCCTGCATCTTTGGCTGATGGTAATATCTCTTTAATTTTATATTTTGCCATATAGTGATGCCAAGGTTACTTGATGTATTCTTTTATGCTGGAAGATTGTGCCACCTATTACTAAGTTATATTTGCCACAGTTCCACCAATAGCTCACCATTTACATTTCGCTCTCCCAAACATGTCCATTACATTCTCCAGCCCCCCTCATATCCCCTTAAATGACACCTTAACACTCTTAAAAAAACGTGTTTCCTTCTGATATCTTAGATCTCTTTTCCTTTGCCATCAATTCTCGTTATTTTGTCTTGGAAGAACAAAATTTACAAACTGACAGAGGGAACCACTATGGGTTCCCCCCCTTTCACCACCATTGCCAATTTTTATATGGAAAATTTTGAAAAATGAGCCATACACTCAGTCCCTCTCAAACCTTCTATCTAGCTAAGATATGTAGATGTATTCTCTATTTGGCCTCATGGCCCAGAAAAGTTTGACTGTTTCATCAGTCACTTCAATAGTCTACATTTAAGAATCTATTCATGATGGAAAAGGAAAATAATAGTTGGCCCTTCCTTAGACACCTTAGTAACACACCTTCCTAATGGTAACCTTTCTTTCATTATATATAGAAAACCCACTCATACAGGGAGATACATTCACAAGCTCTGCCACCACCACCCCCTCTCAATAATATGAACCTCCTTTTCAACTGAACTTAACCACATACACAACACCTTCCTTTCCAATGGCTACAGCAATTACAGAATTAAAAAAAATAATCAGTTCCTCCCCCAATTCCCCAGCCATCTCTTTAGGATTTCAGAAATGCCATTACCATCCCGTACATGCATGGTACATCAGAAAAAATAGCCAGGTCTTTAAAATAGTACAACCTCTACATAGCTTTTAAGTCCCACTGGAAACTTGTTACCCTTATCCATTCTACCAAAGATCAACTCCCTCTCTCTCAGTCCCTGTAGTATATAAGTATCCTGTTCTTAAAAGTTGTCTTGCTTTGGACAGGCAGGGTAGATCAGTGAACATGTCTAGAAGAACACAAATCATACATCTTCAATCATGACTATGGTCAATCTGGCCTTGTAGTTCATGTATTGGATACAACCCACAGGATCTCCTGGAAGAAAACCACCATGCTCCACCACAGTAAATTCAAAAAGGAAAGACTGTTTTTAGAATCTGCAGCAGCACTCAAAAATCAACTGAATTTAAATAAATATGAATGAATAAAAATTTCCAAAATTTGGGAAACAATAATTGTCAGAGGTCCCACTTTACATCCTAGGCTACCTACCGCCCATAGAGGGCACACTTCCTAGGTAGGATTTTAGAGTCGCCCTCATGTTTCATTAGTACTGTGTTGTCTTTGTGGGTGTGTTACAAGAGTTACTTGTAATCTCTGAAGTTGTCTCAGTGACTGAAACCAAATATTGGAAGCATTAAAAATTAGTTATTAATCCTTTCCTAGTGTTGTAAATATTCCATTAAAACCACAACATGATCCCAGTGTCAAATACAAGTTAAACAATAAAGTTCCCCAATAGATCCCTGTACCATTCCATGCACGACTTTAAAAATACCTGTTTGACTGCCAATCAGCTATCCAACTATCACTAGTCAATTTAGCACCTAGCTTGATGTGTGTGAGTCTATTAAAGGCCTTTGAAAATTCCAAGTAAACCACCATACATGCATCTCCTTTATTGAGTGAATTTGTCACCTTGTTGTAATAGATAAGTAGATTGCTGAAATGGCCTTCCCCTAACAAACCCATGCTGACCATCCTAAAAAGTACTGCTATTATCAACCCATTTCTGAAACTTAGTTCTCACCAACTTCTCTAACACCTTAACTACAACCTCAGACACAATTTTTCTCATCTTCTATTCCTTTGGACTTGACCTGCTCAGGGCTGGTTCTACCAATGGTACAGAACATGCATTTGCAAGGGGCATCAAGTTTTTTTTTTTTTTTTGGGGGGGGGGGAATTGGTATAAACTATACAAAAAACGAGGAGAAAGGGGCGGCGCAAAATTCCAATGGAAGCCCTGGCCCTGCTGCAAGACATGTTGAACAGATATGCCAAAGGTGCCATTAATTCCATAGAGCATTCCCTCAAGACACATGCAATATACCAAAAAGTCCTGTAGCCTTATTAGCATCAAGTTTACTTAATTCCTCATATTCTTCCTGCTTATTCACCACCAGTCCCTCCTTCGCATACCCTGCACACTCAAGTTTCTCGTGATATTGCCTTCATGAGGATGAAATGCACTAATAAACTGATCAATGAATACTTCAAATATATCATCCACATTGGTTACCAATCTAGAAGTGTCATCAACTAGCACCATCCTCCTACAGTCATTTTTTCTTCTACTTGCAGATATCAAAAAAACTTAGGATTTTTTTAGCTTGACTGGCTAATTTCTTCTTATACTGCACTTTTGCTGTCTTTACCAACTGAGTCACCCTGCTGGCCTGTTCTTTGTACTCTTGATGCGACTGATCATTACCAACATTCAGCTTGTGCTGCCTTCAAAGCAATGCCTTCTTCTTCCAGGTTTCATTTCATGCTTAATCTCTTCATACATGCATTTTACTTCTACTTTGTTCAGCCTTTTCACCTTTGGAATACCTTCACACAGCCAGGGTTGCCCCTAGGAGTTTTGCCGCCTCATGCAGTAACATATTTTGCCGTCCCTTCTCCCTTATTTTTCGTATAGTTTATGCCAATTTTGCCGCCCCGTGCAAATGCACGTCTTGCACCGTTGGTAGAGCCGGCCCTGCACACAGCTGATATTAAACTATATCTTGATCAAAACAAAACCATGTGGGAACTGTTACAATATAAGCTGAATGTGGAACGTGGGTCTCTCTCTCTCTCTATTATAAATAATATTTATAATTATTACAAATATAATTTATAATAATATTCATAAATAATTATTATAAATAATAATATTATTATTATCCTAAGACCCAAGGAGTCACAGACTCATCTAAGAGGTCCCTTTTGTCATACACATAAGTTTTAGTAAGGAAATACCGTGAGTAGACATATTACTAACTATCATAATAATGGAATTAACTCACATAAATTATTCTTCATTCGTAGAATTTTCACCTGAGTATCACAGGCATCAATCAGTACAGGTACATGTGCTAATTAAACAATAACTGTTATATTCACAAAGCGCCACCTAAGTAGCTAAGGTTAAATTTCCTAAATTTATTTTATTATTATTATTATTATTTATTTTATTTTATTTATTTTTTAAAAATTATTTAAATTTAATTATTTAGATATTTAATTATTCAATTATAATAATTTTTTTTAAAAATATATATATTATTATTATTACAGGCGACTCCATGGAGTGGAGGCCCTAAACATCATGTCAACGCAACTATACGACATTCTCACAGTATCTATCATACTTTGTCTTGAACTCACTCACCGTCATAGCACCCACAACAGATTCTGGCAGCTTATTCCACTCATTTACGACTCTAAAAGTAAAGAACCCAGCTCTAACACCCTTGCTAACCACACTCTCAAACAATTATATGTTAGGAAAGATTTGCTGCTTTATAAAGTACTATCTCCAACAAGGGGGAAAGACGTAAACCATCGGATCTGTTTAGGTTAGGGGAGTGAAGTAATGTTTCACATGTTTCTTTGTATAGCTATTCCATTAGGAACCGACTTTTGTCTGTTCCACTTAACTCTATGTCTGGCGTAGATGGCATGTTCTGCAATTCCAGACTGTTCGGGTTGAAGGTACTGGATGTACGACTGGTGTTCTTCTAACCAGAATATAATAATCCACATGAGCAGGGAATCTGGTAGACACCTGGATAGCTGAGATGTGGGAGCTTGTCCTTCTGAGACATTAGGAAAGTGGATTTTATGACGGGTCGAAAAGCCACACAGATATTTAGCGGTTTTAGCACCTTAGCTATGTGTTCACTAACCCCTTGTACATAGGGGATAAGTATACATGTAGGTTCTTCTGTACTTGAAGAGGATGCTGGAGCATGACTACTTAAAGCTCTTTTTATGAAGGACTTCTTATAGCCATTGGATATGAAGGGGGAATTAATATATAATTATTTGTGTAAAAGTTCTTCTGAAGAACAACACATAGCTCATCATACCATGTCTTAAACACATTCAAATTTGCTGCAAACACCATGCCCTAAGGCAATACATTTCAATCATTCACAACTCTCCATGCAAAAAAACCTGCTTCTCACCTCACTCACACCTTCCAGGAATAACCTCTTGTTCTCCCCAATTCTCCTACCATTTAATGAAAAATCTCTTCAACTTTAATCCTATAACAACCCCTTATCAATTTGTACATCTTTTCATATCACTCCTCTTCCTCCTATCCATTTGACTCTGCAAATTGCATCATCTTAACCTTTCTTCATATTCAATGTTTCAGAGATCAGAAACTTTGTTGGTTAATCCCTCTGGACTTCTCCAACATCTCTTCATCCTTTTGAAAAACTAGGTGACCAAGTCTGTGCACAGTAGTCCATATGTGGCCTAATCAGAGCCTTACATAATGGAACCAAAATCTCCTTAGTTCTACAAGTCAGTGTCCTCTGCATCATTGCCAGAATTCATTGTGTTGTCCACACAATTTCAGCAATATGTCCTCTACCTTTTAGATCCTTATCCACCATCACCCTAAGATCTCTTATTTCCTCTACCTGTACCAATATATTCCCACCAAGAGTAAATTCTACATCCCATTTGTTTTCCAAATTTCAAAACCTTACATTTTGCAATATTGAACTGGTATCCTCAATATATGCCCATTCACTCAGTCTATTATTCGAGTCTTCTTGTAAGGTCACACATCTGCTCTATTCCTCGTAGTTCGTCCCAACTTTGCATCATCAACAAACAACTATATATCCACATTCAAAATCTTCCCAAGTATCATTAACAAACAGGTTAAACAGCAATGGTCCTAAAACAGACCCCCTAGAGGCACACCACTAGTGACTTTCCTCTTCTGATCTATTGCTCCTCCATAGACAATTTGTTGATATCTATCAGACACCCAATCTTCTAATCCCATGAACTAGTCTAATATCCAACCCCATCTCTTGCTAGTTTGACTATCAACTTATCATGTAGTAATCTATCAAAAGCCTTTCCAAAGTCTAAGTATACTACTGTGAATCCATCTCTCACATCAAACCTCTAGCAAATTTGTGCTGTCCATTAAAGATAATACCATTGTTGTCAACCCAGTTCTGGATCGTGATTCTCACCAGCACTTTAACCACAACACCTGACACACAGATTGGCCTATAATTGGATGATTAAATTCTGTCACCTCTTTTATGAACTGTACAATCTCTCTTCCCTTCCATTCCTTTGGAATTTGACTCAGTATAAGGCTCATATTAAATAAATATGCCAAGTGAGATGTCATTTCCCTGGCACATTCCTTTAAAATAAGTGGTGATATATCATCAACTCAAACAGCCTTATTAAATGAATGGTGAGGAGGGGACTCTGACTGTGAGCGAGGAAGAGGCTCCTCCTCACCATCCACTGCTCTAAAGCTCTCCATGATATCACATTCACAAGGATGAGAGACCTTTATGAACCGCATTAAATATCTCAACTATATTCTCTGCAGCAGTTGTTCTTATAGCATTTTTTCCAATCAATGGCATCTTATCATAATTGTTCTTATTTTTGCTGGCTACACATCGAATGAACTCCCTAGGTTTTACTTGGCTTCATTAGCTAACTGCTGCTCATAATGAACTTTTGGTACCCTTTCTGAGTCACCCTCCTTGCCTGTTTTCTGCATTCCTCAAGTAAGCTCAATGAAATCACATGGAGAGTGGAAGTCTATATATATAATAATAAGCTAACACCTTTTATTCCCTTATAGCGAGTAAGCAAGGCCTTTAAACCCTATCTAGCTTTTGGAGACTGAGTGGGCAGTTCAATCTCCACCAGTATCCAATCAGAGATAGCTGGCCCATGTCTATCATTAATTACAGGCACACCAATGAAGAGATTAGCAAACAAGTGCCTATCTCTTGGTACCTAACCCTAAAAGGATATGTTACTGTCTGAAATAATGTGGGTTCTACGGTCGATTTTCTTGAGTTTATGGGATGAAAAAACTGAGTTTACTGGAGGAAAAAACCCGCTTGCCCATGCCAGAGATCGACTAACTTGGGAACCAGCCAAAGAAAGGCTTAGAAAAAGTTCCTCCAATCGGTGACTAGACTTGAACTATAAATCTATCTTTGTGCAGCCAAGTGCAGAGGATGCAAGCACCACTTCCACTGAGCTACACAGGCCTTATATATATATATATATATATATATACAGTAAAACTTGTCTAACTTGCTCAATGTGAACAAATTATATCGTCCTGGCCAGAAGAATAGGCATTACAGTGTTATTTATTTTGTATAATGCGGAATCTGTCCAAAGTAGAAATGGAAAGCAATATTTGAAGAATTTATTAAAAATTACTTGTATAAAGCAGAAAGTGTTTTAAAAATACACCTATATTTATTAGATTTTGGCACTTGTGTTGCTTTTACTGTTTCGTTTGAGAATTAATGTTGGTCTGTTTCCGGGGTAAGTCCAAACATTTCAGTAACCCGAATTTTAACAAACTGATCAGTTCATTTTTTTGCATCATGGCTAAATTGTACATAGCGTTGTCACTAAACAAAAAAGTCAAAGTCATTGAAGCTAAAGAAAAGGATAAACTCTCAGTATGGGATATAATGATGCAGTTTACGTGTGGCAAAACGTAAGTATACAACACGCTTAAACAAAAGGATAAAATGAATGAGTGGCTGCAAGGAAACGGTCGAATGAAGAGGAAGACAAATGTAACCGGCAACTAGGAAATCAACGAGGTATTGCATTTGTGAACCACTCCCAAATGGGAGTGGTTCACAAATGTAAGATCAAAAAACATTCACATATCCAGTCCAATTATCCAAAGTGAAGCTCTTGCAGTAGCCAAATCTCTCAGGAATGATCAGTTTAAGGCGTCTACAGGATGGTTGGATAGTTTTAAGAGGAGGCAAATATTGTGTGGAACGAAGTCTGTGGGGAATCTAAAGATGTGGATGAAAGTATAGTGAGTGAGTGAGTGGAAACCAAAACTGCTAGAACTGATTTCACCATATGAACCCAAAAACATTCACAATGCGGACGAAATAGGATTGTTTTTTTGGTCATTAACAAAATCACTCGCGATTAAAGGAGAAAAGTGTACTGGGGAAAAATGTCCAAAGAAAGACAGTGTTATTGTGTGGGGATATGGGGAGAAATGGAAAAGCCTCTCATGATTGGAAAAGCAGCAAAACCAAAATCAAAATCAAGAACCTGAAAATTAATAATTTACCAGTGATTTGGAGAAACAATAAAAAAAGCTTGCAGGATGACTGCAGCTACAATGGAAGAGTGGTTAAGCATGTTTAATGCAAAAATGAAGAAGTGAAATAGAAATGTCATCCTTTTTCTTGACAATGCTACCTGCTGCCTAGAGGTAACACTTTCAAATGTGAAAATCACCTGGTTCCCGGAAAATGCAAGCATATTACAGCACATGGATATGGGTGTTATTTACACATTCAAATTGCACTAGATGATTTCTGATGCAATCTTTGATTTCGAATATAGAAGAAGCCGATAGCACTTACGCATTAGCAAGATCTCTATCGGTGCTGGATGCTGTGAATTGGATCGGGTTGGCAGTGAAGAAAATTAAAGCAGAAACATTAAAAAAGTGTTTTGCTAAAGCTGGGTTTGGGGAAAGTAATGTGGTAGATAATTTAGAAGAGGCGAGTGAAAAGATTGCTGCAATATCCAATCTCAGCCGAGGAAAAGAACTTTCCTGCGATACAGAGAATTTGTTCGGAGTAATGACCATCTAGCCACACACATTACAGCTTTGAATCTGCTACGGCTCTACTAGCAGTAAGAAATACACAAAACGAAGATGTGGAGGATGAGGAGGAGGAAGAGGAAGGAGGAGGAGAGGAAACAGCCGGAGAACTAGATATTTCAACTAAATTTGTACACACGAACAGGCCCTTCATTGCATCAGTGAAGTAATGCAGTTTGCAATTGATTCAAACTCTTCCAGCCTTCTTGAACTATTGTATACAGTTAAGGACTGCATTCAAAAAGACATGATCACAAAAAAGTGGAAATTTCTTTGTTGGATCTGTAGAAGAAATCTCAATGAGTTGTATATTGGAAACATATAATGTGCAGTGTAATAGAGTATTAATACTTTAATAATGTGTTATTATTATTACTATTATTTTAATAACATAGGTCTACAAGTATCACCTATTTACAAGAGCCAGCACTGCTGATTTTCACTCATAAACAGGTATGTACCACGTAATATGATTTTAAGGGATTTAAAATTTTTTTTTGCAATTTTGCAAAAATGCAGAAACTTGGCCAATATGGAAAATATATTTGGTCCCTTGTGATTCCGCTTTGAACAAGTTTTACTATATATGTTTTATAAGAATATTATTAACCTGTTGAATGCTAACTACAAGATAACTTGTAGTTGGCCATCTACAATACAAAACAAATATTGGTTAAGGTGTTGGAGAGATTGGTTAGGAATAGAATACAGGATTGGATTCTTTATGATGGTCAGCCTGGATTTGTAAAGGGTAGATCCTGTTTTAGCAATTTACTTGAATTTTATGATAGGATAATGGGTGTGTTAGATAAGAGAGAATCATATATAGTGATATTCTTGAACTCTGCAAAAGCATTTGATATATTACCACATGGTAAATTGGTGTACAAGTTGAAGAGGATGGGAATGATGTGTTTGTTGGAGCAGTGTCTCAAAAAAGGAGCGTGACCAGTGGGGATTCTCTAGGGTTCTGTTCTTGGGTCCCTGCTGCTTAACTTCTTTGTAAACAATATATTATGTGGATTGACTGGGGATCTTTAGACATTTGCTTATGATGCAAAGTTGGGAGGAATTATAAGTAGCACTGCTAATGTTAATTCCTTTCAGGAAGATTTAAATATACTTTTGATTTGGACAAAGCATGGGATTGTAGTTTTAACATAAATAAATGTAAGGTGTTGCATTTTGGAGTGCAGAAATATAAGGCTGCGTACTATATTGATGGTGTCGTACTGCAGGAAGTGGATGAGATTAGATTTAGGAGTGATGATTAACAGTATACCGAAGTTCAGAGGACATATTGCTAGTGTTGCAATATGCCCTCTTATCATAGCAGCACTATGATGTGCTGCTATGATAAATAGTGCTTTAACATGTAGGGATAAGGAAGTGCTTGTGCTACTGTATAAAGCACTGATCAAACCACACTTGGACTATCGTGCTCAGATCTCGTCACCTGGTTTTCAGTGTGATGTGACAACATTGGAGAGGATCCAGAGGCAAGTGACTAAGATAATATCAGGCCTTTGGACTGCTGGCTATGGAGAGAGAGAGAGAGAGAGATTTAAAAATGTGGATTGCAGAGTTTAGTGGATAAGAGGTGATATGATATAGACATTTAAATTAGTGAGAGGATTTTATTGGATTAAACTAGATGAGATTATAAAAAGAGTAGAGGGTGATAAGGGAAAAACCAGAAGTCATCCGTAGAGGTTATGTAAGAGTGTGGTGAAGAGGGGGTGTGAGGAGTAGATTTTTTATATGAAGAATTGTGTGCTGTTAATGCAAGGAGTGTTAAGGATTTTAAGATTCAGTATGATAGATATGTTATCAGTTGAATGAACATCCCATGATGACTCCATGGAGGGTGCAATAATAATAATAATATTTGTATTGCATATCTTGTATTGCACTTTCTAGTGCAATACAAGATATGACTACAAGATAATTTGTAGCCATTGTGTATTTCAACTGGGAAGCTTGGAAAATGAAATAATTATAGTTAAATTGAACTAAATGTCCATGCAGTTTGCCTAGTGGCAATGCGCTTCACAACCATATGTCTGGCGAAGGAGTGTCTTAGGTTCGATTCCTGTTGACGACGTGAAGAGCTTAAGGATCTTCCTCAGCCATAGCCAAGTTAACCGGTCTTGGGCATGGACAGCAGGGTTTTATCTCCCAGTTTATCTGGGGTCTTTCATCCCACAAGCAGGCACACCAGCCTCGTGAACACACAGATACAGTCATGAATATCACCCTTAGGGGATGCAGTAGAGGAGTGGTGAACTGTCTGCATTAATATGCCTCATTAAGAGGGAGACTCAACCCATCCTAGACGGATGAGAAGGATAGGATAGGGAATTTAACTAAATACTGTTTTTACAAGTGAATAAATAAGAGAAGTAACACAACTTTGTAAAATAAATATGAAAATTGCACTACTGGAGGTGTAATAACATGTTCTGGAGCAACTTGTGTATTTTTTTTTAATGGTTCAAAGTTTCTAGACCTACAGGGAAAGGGAGCATTCAGCTCATTAATAATGAGCAACACCAAAGTTAAACTAACATCAACACACATTTACCATAAGTCACTTTTTTTTTCTTCTTTTTTTTATTTATAGGTAATTTTTCTTCAGGAGCTATTATACAAGATAACTCAATATGATTTATCTCATACATAAAAAAAGTATTTATCCATATATGACAACTAAGAGATAATTAAATTCATATTTCTTTACTAAAAAAGTTTGAAAACAAAGTGAAAAAAATAAGAGCACATATATTTTGGAAGAGTAAATATTAAGACCATTTCGGGAGCAGTGGCAAATTGATAAACAGTTTATGGTAGCTGCATGGTGATGTTAGTGCACAATTGGTGCCATTGCTTCTGATTAGCTGGCTGCTCCCTTCCTACATGAGACTAAAACTTTCTACCAGTAATATAACCATGCAAGCTTGGAGCAAACTTTTTTCACTAAAGAGAAGTTTATAGTTTCAGTGATGAAGTCAAAAAAGTAATAGCAATTATATATTCTTGAAGAGAAACTACTAACAGCCAACTAGAACCAGCAACAATTTTATACATTACACCAAAGGCAGTCAATGTATTAATTATTATTATTATTATCATATCCAAGACCTACAGGGAGTCAAGGACTCACTGAGGGAGGCTATAAATCATCCAAACCAGCTATCATACCTTCCCTTATATTCATTCACACTAGATGTGCACACTACCCTTAAAGGCAAACTATTCTACTCACTCACTCACTGCTCTGTGAGAGAAAAACCTAGCTCTTATCCCTTTCTTGACTGTGAACAAACTTAATTTCCATGGATATAATAATCCCCCCCATGTTCTCTCCCCACCTTCCATATAACAAAAAATTTCATCAGATGCTATCCTATAATACCCATTCAAAAGTTTATAGACCTCTATCATATCATCTCTCTTTCTCTTCCTAACCAGTCAGTAATCCACATACTCTCAATCTGTCCTCATAATCATCATCATCATCATCAAATTCCTGCCATGTACCCTCAAGGGGTGTACAGGATATGATAATACAACATGAAAAATTTACATCATTACTAACTTCCTATCTACAATTTTCCTCCAAATCAGTCTGTTACTTGTCAAGACTCCAATATTACCAGATCTTATATTTCTATCATCTAAGGCACTTTGTACCGTATCAATCCACCTATATCTTGGTCTTCCTCTGGGTCGTTTTCCTGCCAACTTGGCAGAGAACACTTGTTTTGCTAATCTTTCCTTGCCCATTCTGTTTAAGTGACCATACCACCTGAGATTAGCTCTGCTAACGCATTCCTGGATGCTGACAATGTCAAGTTCTTTCCTAATATTCTCATTTTTAATATGATATTGCCATTGATGCCATCTGTTCACGCCCCTAATCTTTCTCAGGACTCTCATATCTGCGGTCTCTAGTCTTTGGTCAAGTGTTTTCTTCTGTCCTCATAATCTAAACCCCATAATCCGGATATAATCTTTGTAACTCTTCTTTGCACCCTTTCCGCAGCTTCTTTATCCCCTTGGAGACTAAATCTGCACACAATAATTCAGGTGTGGTCTTATCAAAGCCTCATAAAGAGGCAAAATGACTTTCTTATCCATATAATGCTCTATGGAAAACAGCAAGGTTTTGTAAAAGGTACACCTGCTTTAGTAATTTATTCACATTTTTTAATAAAGCGAGAGCAGGTTTTTTTTTTATTTATTTATTATTTTTTAAAATTTTTATTATCCTGTGTATTATTACACCAGATCATAGAGGTCAAATTCATGTATTTTATACAGCACCTTTTCTGGGTTGTTATAAAGTTCACATTTGAAAATATTCATACAATTTAGTAAATGCATTGCTGATGTTTCCTCGATGTTACAGATTTTGCAGATGGGGAAGACTTATGCCATTGCTAAACTTGACTGGTCTTATGTGGCATGTCTTGAGGTGAGAGATCATGGTAGTGGCACAACGATTAAACTTGGAGTTGATGCTAGCTTCTGGTTTTTCTGCTGAATACCAGTGGTGAGTCATGTCCTGGAGAATCGCTCTTTTTATGTTTTCTTTTTGAGTGGTTTTAAAAAGATTGAAATCTATGGTATCACTGGATGTTGCAGCCATTTTTGCTACTTCATCTGCAGTTTCATTTCCCTTTAATCACACATGGGATGGGATCCATTTGAAAATTATTTTGGAATCCTTATGTAGTTTGTTTATGTTTTTTGCTGTCTCTAAGTATTTCTCGATGGATAGTGTAGCAGTTCTTAATAGCTTGAAGAGCTGCTAAGGAATCTGTGAAAAATATAAACTCCTTTGGGTTTTGTTTATCCAAATATTGCAGTGCTGTGTTAATGGCTATTAATTCTACATGAGTTGCATCCAATACTGTCAGCTGTTTTTAGTTCTATATTTTGAGAGCCATAGATGAG